>NC_133395.1:135281733-135887775 GCF_047511655.1 Castor canadensis
ATTCTCCCTCCTATCCCCATTCCCCTTCTTAAAATAACTTCAACAGGTTTCAATGTTTCATATTCAGACATGTATAAAAAACTAGATTCTTGATTTTCAAATTCTTCCATTACAAACTTTTTTATGAAGCGTTTGTAATTGGCATATCTCCCAGGTTCAACCTAGAAATCCACTTACCAAAACTCAGTTTTACTCCAAAGTAGTTTTCATTTGGTAGATTTTGAATCTAAAGATCACATTCAAATGGCCATGGTTAAAATTTTTAGTTAGAAAAACAAATTCCTTGAGCATACTTGGCCAAGATGATATATTGCAGAGTTATTTCAAAATCATCAAGACCAGATTTCCATCTCTTAGGAGAAGCTGGAACTTTCTTCTCTGTTGGTTACTGTCTCAGGCTGCTTCTTGAAGGCAGTAAATGTTGTGACTAGGTCTTTGATCAAGATGGTGTTTCTGACAGGCCGTATACATCAAGAACATGTCTATGGACATAAGGCCAAACAACTGGTTTGGCAGGCAGAAAGCACTCATAATAGATCGCATTCTCAAGTTCGTCCTGCCTTTAAGAAAGCCTTTCTGACTGTTTTAGGCCTTCACTCACTGTCCAAATTGAGAACAGACAGAATTAACCATGTTAAGCCAGTGCACTTGAACGTGAGGAGTTCATAAGTGAGAGGAATTTCTGAATCATCTTTCTTTTTCTTCAGTGCATTTAAAGTCTAAATGTTTGTTTGGTTCCTCTGAAAAATCTGTTCAAAAGATGTTACTATCTGAAGGATAAGTTGAGAAATGAGAGCTATTGTTTCTTACGAAGAAAACAAACAAAAAAGAGTACAAGTGTTTTGACATGCTGTGGTTGCAAACTGACAATTTCCTAAGTGAAGAAACTCAATTAGAATAATGAGCTTATATAAGAAAAGACAATATACACAGATTGATTAGTAATGTCACACATCTATTACTCAGAATCCCGTCCCTAAATTCTGGAAGGGTGACTAACTTGCTCAGCACATTTAAATAGCAATGATGAACTTCTTCTTCCATCAAGATGGAGAACATGGTCTGAATTTATCCTCCTGTCTAAAAAATAATAATAAACTGGACAAAAATATACAAAAAGCAGTTTTCAACATCCTGAACATCAGGCAATGAAAGACAGTGATTTCTGAAAGGCAAGACACAAACAAAAGGCAGGTGGGCCCTGTGATTATGTTAGTCAGTTGTCTGTTATGGTAACAAAATGACTGAAATAAACAACTTATAAGGGGGGGATGGCTTATTTTGACTCAGACTTCAGTCCATGGTTGGTTATTTCCACTGCTTTTAGACCTGTACTGAGATAGCATGTCATGATGAAATGCACTTAGTAGAGCAAGACTGCTCACCTCATGGCAGCCAGGAAGCAAAGTGCAAGACAGAAAGCCATAGTCCCAATATCCCCTTCAATGGCATCCCCCAATAACCAAACTTCCTACCACTTCTTAAAGGTTCTACAGGGTAGGGACCAAGCCGTTAACATATGGGCCTTAGGGAGGCTATTTCATATCTAAACTATAGCACTGCCTATGAAAGTTTACAGGTAACACAGGAAGGGAAACTCAGGCAGATCCCAGGGTACACCGTGGGTTAAAGAAGTAGAGGTGAGATTCTGGAGAGACGAAGATGGCTAGAATTCTCAAGACAGATACTCAGAGGAGTGAGGTATACACAGAGAAAGAATTCAAGTGTTCTTCAAAGGGCCCCTAATTCAGCAGAGAGCTAGCCAGTGCATGTATCTGAGGAAACTATCTATCTGGGGCTGTTGGAAAGAACCAGCTAGAAGAATTAGAGAAAAGATTGCTCATGGATCATGAGAGGCTGGGAAAAGGGCTGGTTTGTATTCATCATACTTGTAACTCCCTGATCAATAAAATGATTTTGCTACTGAATGGAGAAGTTTAAGCAGAGGAATATTTTTCTTTATCTGGTAGTTTAGTCCAGCTCTTGATCCAAAATGCCTCAGATCTGCTTTGTAAGTGTCACTGAAACATATGAACAGGCTTGTATCTGCAGTCAGGAAAATGGGGGTTACTTTTATACACCATAGAATTAATCTTCTCACCCCAGTCTTATAGAGAGAGCAAGTGACATGGCTGAAAAAAGCTAGTTTTGATTGTCAGACCAACCCTTTTTCCTTCAGTCAATATTCTTTGTTCTTACCATGACCTGTGTTAAGGCAACATCATATTAAATGTAGCCTTTCTTCTTATCTGAGCATTAGGCCAGTTGGCATGCCACTGGAGACTGGGAAAGATTGCTTTGTAGACTTCTGTAGCAATGCCACAAAGTTTTAGAACTACGTAGATAAGATTACTCTTGCACAGCCCACCAGTCGACCCCAGGAACTGTTTCTCCTTCTTTTGTCCAAGTTAATGGTGCAGTTTCTTCCCAGCCCTCAAAGGAGAGGTGGAGCCACAAGGGGAGGTTCTGGACACTAGATCTCACCATAGGATTCTCTTCCCATGACATCTTCCTCGGTGACTTTGGAGACATACGTTTAAAATGACTGTGTCACCAGGAGTGTGTTCCCAGAGTAACTTTATAGAGCAGAGCTCTTCTCCTTCACCTACTGACTACATTACAGTGACGTGAGCAAACAAGAAACTTTTATTGTACTAAAATACTAAGATATTGCAGTGACTTGTAAAACACAAAAGGCTCTTGCAATAAGCCAATGTACTCCATGTTAGGTCAGTTAGGTGAAGCATATCATTTGGGAGAGGAAGATTTTTACATATTACCTGATAAAATTAACTAAGATTAATGACTAAATTGCTATAGAATTTCAATAATTTTATTGTAAAATATAATGGTTACTTTCACCTTAAAACTTAGTTTAAGACTTGGGGTAGTAATTCTTGTTTTATACTTTAACTGGGGAGGGAGACCCACTATCAAGGACAAATATGATGTGCTCTTTTGCATTATCTAGCTAAAGCTCTTGAAAATTTTATAAAACTCACAGGTCTCTTATCTTTCATTTTTCAAAAGATAATTTCTCACTTGGAATGAGTATGATTTGGAGCTCACACTGTGAGAAGTTCACAGAGACCATTTTTTATTGAATGCTGAGCACTTAGTGGTCTGAAAATACTGATACTTTCTCAAAGTTAGGCAGCAGTGACTTTGCAAACAATCTGAAGAGTCAAGTAAGAAAAAACAAAGGGTAAGATCTTTGTTTGGATTACATTTTTTTTAACAAATTTGTCACATAACAGAAACAGTTTCATATATTATTTGACTCCACAGTTAGTATTATAGATGGCAGAGTAGCTTTCTATCTTTCCTTAAGACCCCGTTCTCTTCTCAAGGTTAATTATGAGCAAGAAACAAATACTATTGCACAGTAGCAACTCCAGAATTTCTATGGAGGAGGGCATGAAGATTGTAGTCTGGTTGGGAAAGTGAGCTAGAGAACTTGATATTTACAGTGTGTACATCACAAGGACAGTCCTATAGCTTGTGTCTGGAATGTCTCCCAAAGGCATATGTGTGAAAGACTTGATCCCCAGAGTGATGTTACAGGAGATAGTGGAGGTTGGCCTACTAGGAAGGTAGGTCATGGGATGGGGTATTGGGATTGTGGCCCCTTCCTATCTCTTTTACTTCCCAGACCCCATGAAACGAGAAGTTCCTCTACCACATTTTCCCACCACAACATACTGTGCTGCAACAGGGCCAAGTGACCAGGGGCCGAAATCTTGGAAACCATGAGCCAAAATAAATCTTTCTTCTTTTTAAGTTGATTCTCTCAGGTATTTTGTCACAGTAACAGAAAGTTGATTACCTAACTAATTATGTTAAAGGGAACCTGAAACTAGCAAACGTCACTAAATATGTTTTTACTCAGCTGTCAGACATACTACTGAGAAAATATCAATTGCTCATCAATTCTTATATTTGTTTAGGATGCCTTGAAGGAGTTGGATATTTTTTAAGGGAGAAGCACTCAGGCTGCACACCACTATGTCTTGAGCATTCTGTTTTAAAATATATTTATTGAATATAATGTGCTAAGCATTATTCTGGGTATTACAGACAGAACAGTAAACAAAACACACAAGAGGCCATGTGCTCATGTAACTTTCTGCCTATTTGTGGGAGAGACTGGCAATAAAAATTACCTGAAATATGTAGTAGGCAATATAAGAAAATTTGCACTTATACACAATGACTGGGATGTTATACAAAAGGTAAAGGAGCAACAGAGGGCTATAGGGATGAAAAGGAGACAGTTAGATAGGCCAGTCAGGGTTAAAACCTAAGAGAAGTGATCCTTGTGCATACGTGGGGAGATCACTGTAGGTGATAAGAATAGCAAATGCAAAGGCCCTGAGGCAGGAACTTAGCTTGGTATATTTGAGACCAATAGACATGGAATGGAGTGAGCCAAATGAGAGAAATTGCAGGTGTCACCTGCTGAGGTCAGAGCACTATGAAAAGTCCTCCTCCTCTTCTTTCTCCCTTTGATCTTCAGCCCTGAGGCCACACAGCTGAGAACTGAAGTATCCATTAGAGAGTCGGACAACAAAAGTGGGTCCCTGAAGCAGAGACCTGATAACATGGCCTGTAACACACCAGACCCTGGGGAGGGGGCTTGGTCCTGCCAGGGTCAAGAACTAAGGTTATGTTCCAGTAAGACAACATGGGGCACCCCTGGTAGAACAAGGTGAACGAGGGCAACCTCAACATGATCTGTATCTTTCAAATATCCTCTCTTAAGAACCCAAGGAATTCAAAACTGTGTTCTAAAGAGTAAACCAAAACCACTGCATGGAGTACAGCTTTCACAGAAGTCACATCAAACTTAAAGGTCATCTAATCCAATCTATTTATTTTATAGGAGAGGAAAACAGGCATAGGTAAGGAAGCTTATTTTGAGAGTTTAAATGACATGTCTAAGATGACATGACAAGTTGGGAGCAAAATCAAGACATAGTATTGCAATTAAAATTTAGCACTATGTGCTTTATAAGAATTTAAATAGCAGCTCTTCCTTTAAGAGAGATTGTCTTTCTAGAATCTGCCTTGGAAGGAACTGATGCTTTAAAAACAACAAAAGTAGCTACGGGCAATATCATAGAGTAGAAAGGCTTTTGACTAGGTCCTATGTTTAAATCTCAGCTCTAAAGGAATGATCTTACCCACTGGATAGACATGGGACAGTACCACTTCCCTCCTGGGCTTGTGGAGGTGAGTATTCATAAGCCACCCGGCATACATAGTAGGAATTCAGCAACTTAAACTGTTATTATGAGAAGAATCCAGGCAGTCACTTAGCTACTAGTGTGAGATTATGAATGATTGCCAAAAAAACTAAACGCTCTGCATCCCAGTTTGTGGGAAGCACATTGACTTCTGTGATGTCTAACAAAGGACCTCGGAGTACATAGGAGTACAAGGTACATCAGGATTGTAAGGGCATTGGAGGGATTCTTCCAGGACTCAGTCATGAGCATTTAATGGTGTTTTTAAAAATCCATTGTAAGTCAACTCTAAGTGAAAGTACAAACACTTCTCACCCACATCCTTTTAAATGAAGTCAAGACTGGGTCTTAGAGTAGACACTGGAGCTCCACCCTCGTGTTTCCAAGACAACGGTATGTGAAATGATGGTGGAGTCTGCAATCACCAGACTGGTGAAGCGAATGTTTTAATATGAGAACCCATTATGGACTTATGAGCTGTGAACCCTTTCCATCTAATGTAGGACCAACCCTATCACATTTTTAGGACACCAGTGTGTAAAATGATAGTCCATGTTAAAGTAGGTGGAGTGTGGAAGAAATACTTTAAGGTAAAAAGCTTATTATAGACTTAGTAACCATGAGCTTTGCTTTCTCCGTGCAGATGTCTGGAAGTGGCAATCCTATTCCTGTTTCTGCAGTCAGGAGTTTGGGGACCATATACACTGACATGGAGCCAGTGAGGATGACTTGAGAGTGTTCCACAGATGCCACACCCTGACTGCTCTGTGGTCACCCTCATTGGGCTATGTGAATAATGGCTAGGGTGATGGCTCTGTGAGGCAGTAGTGTAGCCACATGCTTCTCAAAGAGTGTCATAAAGACTCTTCTTTTTTTAAACTAGTCTTCTCCATGCAAATACAAGGGTGCCTAAAACTTTAACATGCAATCCCTTTGGAGGTACCCTGCCATTGAGGATACAAATACACCTGCTGAGAAGAGTTAACCATTAGACCAGTTTCAACACAATGTAAATTAACCTATCAATGTGTGTCCCTGGACTATTTTAGAAACCCAGTCACACCAATTGATTCATTTTACAGAGACTTAGTCATGGCTGCAAAGACTCTGTTAAGAATGTTTTAGAAATAGACCTTAAAAATCAGTACAATATGAGCAGGAAAGAAGTGAGGAGCAAGTGCCTCAAAAAGTGATTCCTTTCGTAGAACCATGTCTCTACTTTTATTTGGAAGATGTCATATTTCAAGCTCGCTTTTATTTCAAAGATAATTAAAATTGAAAATGATATCATTTCTAAGGCTCTTCTGAGAAAAGAACAGATATAAGTCATTGGAAGACATATTTTACTAGATCAAAACTTATTTTCTTCTCTTTATCACCCAACTATAAAGACTACTTATATAGAGGGCCAGATCAAAGTTATGCCCTACTTTGACTCAAACTTTAAGGCTTTTTGCATCCTCAGAAGCTAAGAACATTCCATTTATTTCATCTGGGGAACTTAGATTCAAGCTAGAAATCAACTGTGCTCACTATAATAGTCTATCTTATGTTAATAAATGAAAGTTTGAATTTTGGCCAAAATTTGATTCTAACATTATAAACCAAATATTATGTCAAAACACTATAACATGAGAAAAATGGATTTTCTCCCAGTGATTCATATATAAACTTGAGCTTTATTGACAGACAATACATTATTTAACTTATTGTCAAATAATTGAACTGCTAAGACTATTAGAGATCCCATGGTGTCCAAAAAACTATGGAAAGATACAGAAAGTTGTAAGAAATAATCTCTACCTTTGAGAAGTTGACAATTGTCTTAACTAGATAGAAATTAAATGTGTGAAGCAAATAATAACTGTAACTTCTAAACTTGCATACTAACTTGAGCTACCAAAGCAATTCATGAGCCATCAATGGAGGGTGGGTAAATGAAGAACAAGGTTAGGTAGGAAGCAGGAAGCACGGCAAGTGCCTGGTGATTCTGGGGTCTCAGGAAGACTACTGCAAGGCAAGCTGGGATTTAGAAAGACACCAAGGAAAACACAAGGGATCTTAGTCCACAATGAAATCATGAAGGTTCAATTAAACCTGCTGATACACCGGAATGCTAGGACCCTCCTAGCAAAGAAATACCACACAATGTGATGTAAAGGACTTGGAGGAGCAACACTCTTTAATTTTTACCAAACTGGAATGAGGAAATGAAAAGACCCAAAGGAGGAGTGGTATCTTGAGTGGTTTTTTTGAAGGGGGGCTGGTCAACAATGAGGGAAGTAGACTATGTGCAAGAAAATAAGGAATGTTAGGGTTTTCTGGAAACTGCCTAGGCTAAAGGCATTATATAGGTGATTCATGATAGCTAGATAGATAGATAGATACAGAGATAGATGATAGACACATAGAAGATAGATGATGGATGGATGGATGGATGGATAGATAGATAGAGATGATTGATAGATAGATAGATAGATAGATAGATAGATAGATAGATAGAGCGAGCAAGCATTTCACAGGTAAACAAATTCTGTTCCCACTGTTGAATCGCAATGATGTTTGTGGATCTTCTGGGATATGCTTCACCTATACTAGATTTTCACGCAGTATTAAGAGGACATTTTCCTGAGGCCTCAACTTGGATCTCCCAGTGTTACCCCCACCTTGCTTCTCCAGGTGACACTCCATTCTACCACTTCGCCAGCTAGCTCTGATGCTAACTAGAACATTTTGTGCTCAGAAATGGCCCTGAGCTCTATTGTCTCTTCCCCTTACTCCCTTTCTTCCCATCTTTCTCAACTGTTCTTTTTCTTAAAGTCCCTTGCCTTCTTTTAGGCTGCCATTAATTATGACTTGGTAATAAGTGGTAGAAACCCATCCTCAGTGAACTTATATAAAACAAAAGATTGCCTGGCTCCGAAGATTTGAAGTACAGCGGTTGGCAGGGCCCTGAAGACCAAAATGACTTTGTTCTTTGTTTTCCCCAGCCTCCTGCAGCTCTGTGTTTTTGTTTGGACTGGCCTCATTCTGCTCTTTTATGGCCATTCTTCCTTATGTAAGGTGTGGCATCAAGGGAAGAACAGAAAGTAAAGCAGACCCAGGGTTATATCTTCCCAGTCTGCTGACCGTGGAGGAAAGAACACACTTAAACTTCCAGCATCTAGAAATAAAAAGTCTCAGACAAGAGTAATCCTGATTGGCCTAAGTAGAACCCTATGCTATAGTATGAGCTACTATGACAGGCAAAGTATGAGCTGTATGGTCTACTTTAGCCATACCTATCAGATGGAGTGTAGGAAAGGGTCAAAAGGAATTCACCAAAAGAAAGTGTAAAGGAATATTGAGTGTTATGGCTTGGCTATGAAGAGTCCCACCAAAAGGTACATGTATCCAAGGTTTAGCCCCCAGTGCAAGCAGTGTTGAAAGGTAGGGTCTTTCAGAAGTTATTAGATCATGGAGACTTTACCTTCACCAATGGACTAACCCATTGGTAATTCTAAAATTTGAATAGACTATTGGGAAGTGGTGGAACTGTGGATGGTGGGACTTGATTGGAGAAAGTAGGACACTGGAGGCATGCTATCTTGTACCCGGGCTTTCCTCTGTGTCTTTCTGCTTCCTGGCTGCCATAAAAGAAGCAACTTTGCTCAATGACACTCCTAGTAATGATGTTCAGCTTCACTATGGCCCAGAAACAGTGGAGCCAAATACCATGGACCAAAACTTCCAAAACCATGATCCAAAATTAATCTTCCCTCCCCTTCAGTTGTTCTCTCAGGTATTTGTCACAGCACAGAAAAATCCAACACACCAAGTAGTCCTAACCAGCAGCATCCACACTGTTCTACTGCACCTCTCCAGAAAGCAATGCCAATTGGCAGAAAGTTCACAGGATTCATCAGATACCTGGAATTCAAAGTCCAGCTCTACTATTTCCTGCTTCTGGAAACTGGAATTAGATAACCACTATGGACCTTAGTTTCTCCCTGTGCTAAAAGGAGAAGATAGTAACTTCTTCTTCCTCCACACTGAATTTGTTGTGAAAATTAAATGAAACAATTCTGTATATGAAATGTGCCCAAGTCAATGCTTGAAATACAGGAAATACTCAGTGTATAATTATTATTATCTTCATCATCATCACTGCCATTACTGTTACAACTGTTCTGCACTTGCTTCTTATGCCCCCAAACCAAAGGAATCTCTCTATTTCCCCCCTTATCTGTGGACAGACTTTAGTATTTATAATTCTCTGTTATAGTTTTTGTTTGTACAATAAAACTAAAATATTATTTGTAAAAGTATTAAGTTATCTTTCTTTCCCTTTTTCTGCTAAATAGAATGTCTCCTCTGTTTACTTCCTTCCTACCCTTTTTCTTTTGTGAGTCTTATCTTTGATTTTGAAATTGGGAATCGGGATATGAAAGGTAGAGAATGAAAATAAGTTGGGAAATAGGGGAGATTGAGAGAAGGAGGGAGGGAGAGAATGAACAGAAAACAGAGGGAGGAAAGGCCTGGGAGGAGAAAAAAGACAGATAGCTTGAATTTGAGAAGGGTGTGACCAAAGCAGCTATTGTGTATGGGGGAAATAGGAGAGGTGATGACAGAAAGATGAAATGGAAGGTTCCATCTAGATTTTTTAAGACTCATAGCTTACATGCATTTGTCTTCACAGTTGTAATTATCTATCTACACACTCCCCAAAATAATAGCACCCAACTACAAATAAGAAATATATCTATTTTTTGTTTTTGAAAATATATGCACTAATTCTGAGCATGAGTTCACAAAACAAAATCAGAGAACAAAACCTTGAGTGAATCCAGAGTACTGTTTTAAAAAATCACTTTTTAACTGTATTATCTATGCTTATTAAATTATCCGTGAACATGAAGGCCAGTGTTTGGGAACAAATCAAGGAATTGAAAGCCATGATCCTGTATTACCATCCTCCCTTGAGTGAGCATCCTAATGCAAGACACAGTACCCAGGGATTAAGCAACAAAGCTATGGTTATCTGATAGGATTAAGGGCTTTGCTGCCTCCACTCACAGGACCCACTATGATGCAGCACTTGCTGGTTCCTAAGTATATCATCTCTAATGCAGGTTAGAAGAAGAACCAAACCCCCAAATTCTTATAATTACCACTGACAACTGAAAAATTCTCTAAGATATGTATGACATGCATTACTTATGATTGAGTTCTCTAAGTCTACAGAAACAAAGAGAGGTATGTTAAACAATAGCCATGCTAAAACAAATACCAGGACATTGCCTGTGACAAGGTCTAACTGACTTTTTGTAGGAGACTAGGGATACTTTTAAACCTAAGGGGAGGAAATAGTTACAGATGATTCCTGCTGACTTTCTACATATGACTTCCTAATTCTTTTTCCCCAAATGCTCTGCTAATACCCCCTCCCTTGAATGCATACAAATGCATGATGCTCACATAAGTACCTTTGGGTGTGAGCAGCCAAGAGAAGAGGCCCAATGTTTCCCCATTTTACTCTATTGGTGGGATAATAACATTTAATTAATATCAATGGGTGGATGGTTATCTGTCCTACAAAGCTGGTAGGAAGTGTGACTGGAAATTGCAAGGTGTTTGGCAGGCAATGACGACCAATATCCAGAGAAAGGCTGTTCCCATATTTTCCTGTGCTGGCTGCAACCTCAGGCCTGGGAGGCAACACAGACACCTTTGTGAGATCATCAGTTCAGTGATGGAGTAGGAAGATAAGACTGAGACTCCTGAATGAATTTTCCATCACACTGAGGACTAAAAAGCTTGGACTTCTCAGAAATTCCAGCCATATTCCTCATCCTGGTCTCTGAACATGCATGTTTAGCCATCAAATGATGTACTGATGCAGTTTAAATTTACACACAAGGTATATATCATTTTTAAAATAAGGAAAATTCTTAGCTTTGCAGAATAACAATGTAGAGGGGACCCTAAAATGTGTGTTGTTTGTATCTTGAAGAATTTGAGGCTGAAACCAGAAAGGTAAGCCACTTGCCCATACTTAGACAGCTAAACAGTACCTCAGCGATGTATGAGGCCATGTGGGAACACAAAAAAGGATGATTCAAGATTAAAGGGCAAATGGAACAGCCTTAGACTCCAAATGAAAGTCATAGCTAATTTTTATCTTCAGCCCTTGTGTTTTTGGATTTCATTGCTCAAATTAGAATTTTATAATTTCCTTGTGCTATCAATATTTAATTATTTCTCATTTAAGTTGATTACCTCTTTATCCCTTTTGCACAGAATGCATTAATCTCAATTTCTTCTAGTTAGGAGGCCTCATTTAAAACTCCTATACAAAGGCAATTGGGTGGAAGCTACCAACTAGCATATTTCTAAAGAGATGTGCAAGCAATGTAAGGCCCATGGTTTGGTTTCTGGCTGATGATATCACTGATTTGGCCAAAGACCCTTAAAAACTGTGACGTTCTTGAGAGTAGTGGGCTCACCAGGATCCAGCACCTGGCTACACGCAGGTGTATGGAATGGGGGGATGGACAACAGCATGAAGTTTGGAACACAGTGATGGCACGCTCTCCATCTACTTGGTCAATGAAGCAGCCATATTAAAGATTTAGTACCATAAGGGGAACAGAGCATCTCTGCCTGACCTACTTTCCCTCTGTTTTATGTAAATTGCAAATGCACACATTGCCAACTCTTAACAACAGAGCACTCTTGCTCACAGAGAAGCAGCCTTAGATCCCAGGGGCTGCCAAAATTAGAGACTGAAGTCAGATCTACTTCTGCTTCCATCATCCAGAGCATCCACCTGGGTTCATTAATCTGTGTCCCAGATGACTCTTTTCAAAGATAGAAGAGGAATTTCCAAAAAACCAAATCAGATTATCACTAAAGTAGATTTTGGATGGTTTTCTCCTCCAGGTCAGGAAAAAGAACAAGTGTTATCTTTTCTCTGTTGCAGGTGGGACAGAGGATAGAGATTATTATTCACAAAGATGATTTTCATGGACTCTGAAGTTTGGATCAAGAGATGAGAAATGTGGTGGTGAGTTCTGTATTCAGGAAAGTGCAGACGCATGTGTCCTACTCACAAGACAGTACTCTGAAACTGGAAGGACTTCAGGTGACATACCATCTTGGAGATACACATTGCAGAGATACACATTAAGGCTGGATGCCAAGCTCACTGACCTTGGGGTCAGAGACTAAGATAAGGAGGGTCACTGATGGTGAGCCTGTGAGCAGTGATAAGATCCACTATAAGAAGTGGTTGGTGATGATGCCAGAGCTTTGGTGTTGGTGGGGTAGCAGACCTCACTAGTGGCATCATTGCAGAAGAAACACAAGATGCTGAGGGCCAGGAGACAGACACACAGATGTTTCTCTTCCAAATTTTGGGGTCTGCCTTACTCACAGAAATATGACATAAACCAGATTTTGGCATGAGGGCAGAATAATGCCTGATTTAAGACTTCTCATTCACTTTGGTGAGGTCTATAAGCCACATTGGGCTATAACATATCAGAAGCGAAATTTCTCCCCTTCTCACTTCCAAATCTACCAACCTACCTACATGGATCTCTAACCATATTGTTCTATTTCAGTGCAATAGCCACTCACGCTCCTCCCTAAGACAGCTTCCTACTTATGTCCCGTTCTCCTCCACTAGAGGTCAATACTCCAGTCATTCTATTTCTACACTGTCAATGCCCATCCCCTAATCATTTTTATCAGCACACCAACTTGCTGCAATAGTGCCCATCTTAAAAATGTCCCCACTTTTGAGCTAAAAATATACGATGGAGAAATAGCAGCCTCTTCAACAAAAACTGCTGGGAAAACTGGTTAACAGTCTGCAAAAAACTGAAACTAGATCCATGTATATCACCCTATACCAAGATTAACTCAAAATGGATCAAGGATCTTAACATCAGACCACAAACTCAAAGTTGATACAGGAAAGAGTAGGAAATACTCTGGAGTTAGTAGGTATAGGTAAGAACTTTCTCAATGAAACCCCAGCAGCACAGCAACTAAGAGATAGCATAGATAAATGGGACCTCATAAAGCTAAAAAGCTTCTGTTCATCAAAAGAAATGGTCTCTAAACTGAAGAGAACACCCAAAGAGTGGGAGAAAATATTTGCCAGCTACACATCAGACAAAGGACTGATAACCAGAATATATAGGGAACTTAAAAAACTAAATTCTCCCAAAACTAATGAACCAATAAAGAAATGGGCAAGTGAACTAAACAGAACTTTCTCAAAAAAAGAAATTCAAATGGCCAAAAAACACATGAAAAAATGCTCACCATCTCTAGCAATAAAGGAAATGCAAATCAAACCACACTAAGATTCCACCTCACCCCTGTTAGAATAGCCACCACCAACAGGTGTTGGTGAGGATGCGGGGGAAAAAGGAACCCTCTTACACTGTTGGTGGGAATGTAAACTAGTACAACCACTCTGGAAAAACATTTGGAAGCTACTTAAAAAGCTAGACATTGATCTACCATTTGATCCAGCAATACCACTCTTGGGGATATACCCAAAAGACTATGACACAAGTTACTCCAGAGGAACCTGCACACCCATGTTTATTGCGGCACTATTCACAATAGCCAAGTTATGGAAACAGCCAAGATGCCCCAAAACTAACGAATGGATTAAGAAAATGTGGTATCTATACACAATGGAATTTTATGCAGCCATGAAGAAGAACGAAATGTTATCATTCGCTGGTAAATGGATGGAATTGGAGAACATCATTCTGAGTGAGGTTAGCCTGGCCCAAAAGACCAAAAATTGTATGCTCTCCCTCATATGTGGACATTAGATCAAGGGCAAACACAACAAGGGGATTGGACTTTGAGCACATGATAAAAGTGAGAGCACACAAGGGAGAGGTGAGGATAGGTAAGACACCTAAAAAACTAGCTAGCATTTGTTGCCCTTAATGCAGAGAAACTAAAGCAGATACCTTAAAAGCAACTGAGGCCAATAGGAAAAGGGGACCAGGAACTAGAGAAAAGGTTAGATCAAAAAGAATTAACCTAGAAGGTAACAAACACGCACAGGAAATCAATGTGAGTCAATGCCCTGTATAGCTATCCTTATCTCAACCAGTAAAAACCCTTGTTCCTTCTTTTTATTGCTTATACTCTCTCTACAACAAAATTAGAAATAAGGGCAAAATAGTTTCTGCTAGGTATTGAGGGGGTGGGGAGGAGAGAGATGGGGTGGAGTGTGTGGTAAGGGAGGGGGTGGGGGCAGTGGGGAGAAATGACCCAAGCCTTGTATGCACATATAAATAATAAAAGAAAAAAAAGTCCCCACTTTTAACTGCACAATCTCTCTGCATCCTTCATAGCAAAGTTTCCCAATGGTTACATATCCTATGGTCCCCATTTTGTCACCTATTCCTACCCACTTCCTCTTCAATCCACTCCAGTCAGGTTTTATGTGCATCAGAGTCACCAGCATTTTCTACAGTGCTGAATTCAATGACCACTTCCTAGTTCTGATTTTCCTCAGCCTCTCAGCAGCATTTGACTTTGGTGCAGTTGTTTTCTTGCCTTAACTTCTGGGATACCATGCCATTTTGTTTTCCTCTAACACACTGACTGCTCCTTCTTATTCTCCCCTGCTGGATTCCCCTCTTCTTTCCTTTTTCTAAGTAGAAGAATACCCCAGAGACTCATCAATTCTTATAACAGTATGCACTTGGTTCCTTGACAATGCCATTGAATCTTACACCTTTAAATGCTATGTGCTGACGATCCTAAATTTCATCTCCAGTATCCATTCTTCCCTGTGAACTCCACACTCACATCCAATGCCTAGTCAGCATCTTCACTTACCTGCTGAGGCACACTTCAGGCTAATATGCCCTATATTTACCTCTCGATTGCCATGCCCACCCCCAAATATGTTTCTTTCTAAGAGTTTTTCCTTAAAAAGAAATAGTTCCAGCATTTTCCAGTTGTTCAGTTAAAAAACCTAGGAGTTATCCTTGGTTCTTTTTTCTTCTCACAGTTTTCATCATATTTAGTAGCTAACCCCATTGGCTCTACCTCGGTGAATACCCTTTAGTCCCTACCTCTCATTACCACTTGAGTCGAGGAAACCATCACTCTCTTCTTGCATTATGGTAATTGCCTTCTACCCAGTTTCCTCTACTTATTTCTCCATGAAGCATTCAGAATGATGCTTTAAAAATGCAACTCAAATCCCAACACTCTTCAGTTCAAAATTCTTCAACAATTCCCCACCATATCTGAGAAGAAATCCAAAGTAAGTGACAAGGTATATATAATATAAGCCCCTATGTGATCTACCCCCTCTCTCATTTCCTACCATTCTTTAGTGACCTTGTCTTCTCTGAACATATCAGCCAAGTTCCTGCCTCAAGGTTTTTGACTTTTTGCCTTGTTGGGCTCTCAGTCTGGAACATTCCTTCCCTAGACAAGTGTACATCATCACTCACTCCTTCCCTGACTACCCAGTTAGTGCCTCTGAGCTTCTCTTCAGAGATCTTAGTCTGAACACTGCCGTCAATATTATATTATCAGTATCTGATCCTTTACACTTAGGTACACATCATATGTTGCTTATATAATAACTTCTTTAATATAGTTGATTGTATATTTGTCTAATGTTTATCTTCTTTATGAGAACATACACTCCTTGGAAACAGGAACTTTGCCTGTTTTGTTTGCCATTTTTATCTGAATCACCTAAAAGAATCTCTGATAAAGAGAGAAGACTCAATATACATTTCTTAGAAATAAAAAGGCAAATTTCAGTAACTTTTACTGAACTGCAGTGGTGGGCTAGCATTACTGTGACTGTGTATATACTTACAGTGTTTTCTCAATGATTAATCTATGTTTCTCTCAAAGGTGTTTATTGAGTGGAAAAATGTTAAGAGAAAATGATTTTTCTCTGCATTTAAGATTATTCTAGGTCTTTGGTACAAAAAGTTTTATGATATATTACACAGCAAAATTACCAGGTTCAAGATATACCCTTTAAAGTCATGCCTCTAGTGACCTACTTCCTCCATTCAGCCCTGCTTTCCACAGTTTCCACCACTTCCCAGTAGTCCATTTGATTACAAGTCCATCAATGAATTAATCCACTGATTAGATCAGAGCCTTCATGACCCAATCACTTTCCAAAAGCCCTGCCTCTGGATATTGCATTGGAGATTTTCAACACATGAGCCTTTGAGGGATATTTAATTTTCAAATCACAACACTAACACAATGCATGTTGTTTTAGGACACAAAGATTTAGGAAATTTACCATACAGTGACAGACTGCAAATTCCTTCATCAGTTTCTATGTGGTATTACTGAAGTGTTCTTAACTTTTTAATTTAATTTTATTGTACCAAGCATCCCTTTGGCTGTTTGACAAAGTCAATAGAGTATTTCTCATAATAATCTTTTAAAATGTATAAAACGAGATACATAGGATTACAAATGAAACAAATTATGTGAAAATATGGGTTTAAACCCCAGTTCGTTCATTCCACTGTTTTAGTTACTATGCCAGGATCCTATTGATTTGAATGCACTAACTACATTTTATGTTTTAATTACTTGTAGGTTAACATTCTATTAATTATTTTCCAAATTTTTCTTGACAATTCTCACTTCTCACATTTTAAAAAATAGTCTCTGAAATAATTTTGTCCTTCCCAAAATTAATATTAAATATATTTATATATATATATTCCTAATGAATACATGTATTCATTACGAATGAAATACATTGACATTTAAACACATTAGGCCTTCTATTTATTCAGGTCTTATTCGCTAAATATGTAACTTACCTTCCATATTTTCTCTGAATAGTAGTAACAACAGCAATAACAGATAAATTCCATTTATTTGAGCACTTACCATGTGCTATTGTATACTAAGTGCTTTACACCAAACCTAGCTAACTTCTCACAACTTTATGAGGCAGAGGCATTTCTAGACAAAAAAAACCAAAAAAAATATAAAAACCTGAGGTTCTGAGAGCTTAAATGTTGCCAGAGTTAAAAAGTTACCTAATGACTAACTGGTGAATCTGCCTAGAAATCAAGAGTTCTGTACTAAGCTAAGCCATCAGTTTGTGTTGCAAAGACTTTTAATGTCTTTCAGGACACATCACAAGGAATTGCTGGTTGCACAAACTGCTTTCCAAGCTGTATAAAAATGCATTTATAATAAAGAGTCTAACTCCATTTTTTGTTTGACTATTGAAAGCTTTTACATATTACCTCCCTTGCTTCTCTTTTCACACCTAAACCTCAATTGGGCATGCAAATACAGAAGTCAAGTGTAACAAGCAAACAAGAAATCCTAGGTGAACCTAGACAAGCTAGTAAGAAAGCTGGGCACAACTTTAACACCAGTGGGAAGTTCAAACCACTGAAGTCCTAACCCTTGTAAGAAACTCACCTAGCATCAACACTCAACCACCAAAAATTCTCAAGCCTATCTCTTCTACTCTCTTAAGTCATTTGCAGAACAGCTTGAGAGCCTTCTGCTCTCCCCAGAAATGCTCCTTATGGGAGTAACAAGCCCTTTCTTACTTTGTTGGTGCTTGTGTGGCATCATTGATCTCAACATCTGAACGAAATTTTGAGTGCAAATTCATTCTGGCTCAGTCAAGTGATATAACAGCATTGAATATTTTACTTGGTGTTTTAGATAAATGCTGTATAAAAAACACAATTGAAGGGATGGATGGAGGTATGGCTCAGCTGGAAGGGCGCTTGCCTAGCAAGTGCAAGATCCTGAGTTCAATCCACAGTAATGCCAAAGAAAAGCAAAACAAAACCCACAATTGATCTGGAATTTGAGTATGCAGAAAAATCGCTAAATGCAAGGTAAATACTATTAAGTAAAAAAAAAAAAAGACCCTTTATACTTTATACTGTGTAATTACATGAGACTCATTGAGACCAAGAACAGTTAGTAAATGTCTACTGTGTCAGCACACTTTTCCAGATGCTGTGAAAGATACAAAGGAATTGTCACTAGGTAATTATGAGACACAATTATGGCTTTGGGAACTGAAACTTTAATTAGCTATTTAAAATCAAATACAACTGGAGAAGCCTATAGATTAATTCAAGACATTATCAATGTACCATTTCCTTATGAAACAAAATTAATCTATAGCTAGTTATTTAAAGTATTTGCTTTTCTAATCATCTGAAGAAATTAAAGATTTCCTTTTGTCAGGTAGAGCTCACAATGGATGTTTGCTTTATAATTAAAAACAACTGATTATTTGTCATTAAACCTAAAGATTTAAATTTCTTTCATTAAAATATGGCTTCTTCCAAAGTTTCTGACATAGAAACATACAATATTGTAAATGAAGCATTGTAGTTGGAATGATAAAAGCTTTCGAAATGCTGTGAAATCCATGTTATATCAGGTTTTGACACATTCATGCATGCTTTGATCTGCCAGACATTTATAGTATATTCACACATTAGTTTGAAAAGGGTTGACATATGTATAAGAATGTGATTTCGGACTAGATGTCTACATTTATTCAAGTCTTATTTGGTGCTTCTCAAATTTTATGCTTTTCTTTTAACTAGGTCATCTACCTTTCTTGTTAAATTTATTTTTAGGTCACTCACATTTTTGTCAACTGGGAATGATTTTTCCATTTCAATATCTAACTTGTTATCACCAATATAAAAGGAAAGTATTCTTTTCTGATATTTATATTGAACTTAGCTACTTTATTGAATTCTCTTGTTAGTTTTAATAGAATTTCCTTAGTTGGAAAGTATATGATTATATCGTCTGCTAATGTTTTCTGCCTCCAAATATCTGTAACATTTACCTTATATTTATCTTAATGAGTTAACTACAAGTTCCAAAATGATTTTGGATGATGGTAACAATGACCATATACCCCATATTCTTGATTTTAATAGAAATGCCATTTAGAAAGTTGTATAGTCTTTGTTTCTAGCTAATATTCTATTATATTTACCAGGTTTCTTTCTATTCCTATTTTGCTTTGGTTACTTTAAAATTAAGAATAGATGCTGAATTTCAATTACAAAAGTTTTTAATGTTATTTGAATACTTCTATGCTAACATAGATCCAAGTTTCACTTTCAGGAAACTGAACCAGCAATAATGTTCTAGAAAATCATTCATATATTAAACCAATGAATCAAAAGTATATTTCTATGGCATCATTTCCTTTACAGAGGCAACATACCAGGTTCCTCCATTATTTTAACTCCAATCAAATACCAACTGAGTATTATCTTAAGACTTTTTCTTATCTTGGCCAAGCATGACTACTCAAACCTGTAATCCTACCTACTTGAGAGGCAGAGATCAGGAAGATAGTGTTTTGAGGCCAACCTAGGCAAAAAGACCCCATCTCAACCAGTGACTGGATATGACTGCCTGTTATCCAAGCTACTAGGGGAAACGAAGAGGAAGATCACCATCCAGGTTGGCCCAGGCATGAAGCAAAATTCTATCTCTGAAATAACAAAAGGAAAAAAGGGTTAGTGGCTTGACTCAAGGGAAAGAACACCTATCTAGCAAGTGCAAGGATTTGAGTTCAAGCCCCAGTACAGAAAAAAAAAATCAAAAAGGTTTTCTTATTTTGAGGACAGCTTTGTACTATAGTTTGAAGCATCAAAGAATGGCTCTTATAAAAAATTATAGCTAATTTCAATAACAAATAGAGGGCTATGATTTTGGAGAACATTTTTATATTATGAATGATGTTTGACCTGATCTATGATTCCATGCTTTATTGGCTTTTATTTTTGTATTCATTTAAACTAGGTACAGACCTACTTTATTAGGTAACAATACACTTCTCATGCTCGCACAGATGGCTCTATGACAAAATATATTTATCAAAATAAAAGAAATTTAAAAAAACAAAATTCAGCAACACTTAAATAAGACTTTCTTAAGTGCTGAGACTTTTAAGGGGACAACAAAAAGTGAATACAGCTATTACATCTGTCTTCTGATTCATTTTAAAGTATATTTTGAAGTATGATTAATGGCTTTATAAATACTTTTCTCACTTCATCTATACCAATGAAAGGTTTCAAATTAATTCACTATTTCTGACTTCTTTCTTAATGGATTTTCAAAGTCCATGGTAACAAATCAATCCAGTGCTGAGTCAGATCTGTAAAATATGATATATACTGTTATATACAGAAAGGAATGGGACTACAACACTATAAATGATACTGTGAAATAGATTGGTTCAATTTATCCTAAAAAAGAATAGTGATATGATCTTTTCAAGACATTTAATTTCTAATATCAAGAAAGTTAAATATTTTTACATTTCCTAGGCAAATAAGTTTTCAAATATTTTAAAGATTTATAACACACACTGTAAACTTTAAATAGACATGTTCTTTATGACAATTTGTTCCAAAAGACATTTAAGCCTTTAAAAGGTGCACAAAAAGATTATAAGCATCTAGAAAAATAGAAATGTTTCCTGGATTCATGGAACTTATACTCATAAAAGAAGGTGACACTGTCAATTGGAAGCAAAGGAGTTTTTTTAAGTACCAACAAGAAAGAGTTTTTTTAAGACATGAGACAGAACATTGCAAAGATCTGGGACTGAAAAGGTGTAAGAATAGACAAATAGATCAAGGGCACAAAGTAGAGAGAATAATCCCAAATATAAATGGGAACATGGAATATGACAGGAGGGAGACAGTGAATCAGAGAGAAAGTGAAATCCATTCAGTAAGTGATGCCAACAACATTTGCAGTTCAGGTGGGAAACAGATCCCTACTTCACAAAATTTCCAGATAGATTATAATTAGAAATGCCAAATGCAAATAATGTATGTGAAAATACAAGAGAACATTTTTACATTAAGCTACAGAACTCTTTTAAAATTTCTGTTGACACATAATAATTGTACACATTTATGGGGTACAATGCATCAATACATGTTTACAATGCTTGGATAATTAGTATCTCAATCACCTTGAACAGCTGTCACTTCTTTGTTGTAAAAACATTTGAAATCCTCTCTTCTAGATGTTTGACACATACACTGTATTACGGTTTGCTATCGTCACTCTGCTGTATGATAGGGTAAGAGAACGTCTTCCTCCTATCTAATTGTAACTCTGCACCTGCTGACCAAGATCTCACCATCTTCCACAACATGGATGAACCTGTATGACATTTACACTTAATCAAATAAGCCAGACACAGAAAGACAAACACCACATGATCTTGTTAACTTGTGCAGTCAAATAATAGTTAATCTCATACAAGTTGAGAACAAAATAGTGGTAACCAGACCTGAGGAGACTAGAGCACTTTCTTAAATACAGCATACTAAGCACAAACCACAAAGAAGATTTGTCCACTACATTAAAATAAAAATTTTATATATGAAAAAAAGAGCTCAAGAAATAAAGTTAAATGGCAGGCTGTTGATTAGGAAAATGACTTTTAATACTATGAGTCAACTAAGGTTTAGTAATAATATTTTTTGTTATTTACAGAATACTTTAGTTTCTGTAATCAAACTCATATAGATAAGAACTTACATATTTAATATGGCATGTTACCCCTGTACAAATGGAAAAGATTAACTTTAATGTTTCTAACCCAATATGGTTATTCATTTCTGTACAATGGTAAACTGGTTTACTTTTTCTCCAAAGTTGAAAGCACAGCTAAGGTTTTCAAAATTTCAAATTACATATTATATATATATATATATATGTGTGTATGTGTGTGTGTTTATATTTATATTTACATAAAAAACCAATGATCGTAGTATGATAAGACTGATAATTGTATTATGTTATGCATCAATAGCAATGACATGTTTTCCAGGTTCTGCAGTCATCTGAACAAAATTATAGACATCCAGCACTTGTCATTTAAAAAAAAATTCTGTAAAAAACAAATGCTACAAAATAGCAGAGTTCTATTACTGCTGTGGTACCTGGCACCATTTTTTTCTTAGCTTCTCAATCATCATCTGTGAAGAAATAATTCCAAAGTAACATCATCAAAGACAGCTCTGATAAAGCACAGTCACTAATATGTATCAGAAAGCAGGTATATTCGTGATAATAATTTTAAAGAAGTAAGGTAGCAAAAACTTACATAGTGCTTGGTGTGTGCCAGACACTGTTCTAAATACTTTATATACAAACTCACTGAGTCCTCATAGCAAACTTGTGGGTGCTGTCATTCTTCCCATTTTACACAAGAGGACGTGGAATCATAAAGGAAGTGAAGCTTTCAAGGCAAACAATGCTAGCAAGTGGCAGAATTAAAATATATAAGGCTTGACAAATCAGAACAAACAAACAAAAGAATGAGCAACATAAAAGGAAGGGAAATGGCTGGGACACATAATTCATGAGAGAAGAACTTTAAATGGCTACTAAAAGTATTGTTCAACTTGACTATTAGTGAGAAAATGAAAATTAAAACACTAAGTTACAATTTCATATCCACTAAAATTGGCAAAACTATAACATCAACTGTTGGTAAAGATATAACAAATTATAATTTTTATACACAGTTGACAACCAGGAGTGTTTACAAATTATAAACCCTCCAACACAAGAGCTAAGGAAACGGTTTCACATGCAAAAACAACGGGTGATATACAAAATATTCACTGAAGCACTGGATATAGAGATTTTAAGTGTGAAAAACCACAACTATGAAGGTTTCAGAAGGATATAGTCAATATGAAAAATACATATCCTGATAACAAAAGCACAAAACA
Organism: Castor canadensis; assembly: GCF_047511655.1. Lineage (NCBI taxonomy): Eukaryota > Metazoa > Chordata > Mammalia > Rodentia > Castoridae > Castor > Castor canadensis. Next base: position 135,304,781 of record NC_133395.1, read on the forward strand.
CCACAATATATTAAGACTACGTATAAACAAGATAGATATTTTTTAAAAACAGAAGAATGATACACATAAACTTCGAATTAGTGATTATCTCTAAGAAGAGAATGAAAACAATAGAGATTAACACTTTATTTCTCAAGGAAAAACTTTACCAGAATCAAACTTGGAAAAAGATTAACAGATATTAAGTGTGCACCATAGGCAGAGGGAGATGGTTAATCGCTTTTCATACTTTTCTGTGTTTTCCAAATATTTTTAAATTACATTTATTTTCAAATTAATGATGCTATGAAAAAACAGTGAGGTACTGTGAAAATAAGAGTAGTGAGAACAAACATGGCCATGAAAAGGAGATGAAATTCAGTAAATAGCAGGTTAAAGAAAGATATTTTTCCAAAGAGTTCTGTGGGTAGAAAAGAAAAGGAGAGAGAGAGAGAAAGAGAGTAACATTCAAGTTTCAGAAAGTAGAAATCAGAAGTGCTTGAGCCCTGAGTCCAATGTCACCACAGTCAGCATGAACTTATTCAAAATTTTAATATTTTTATGTGGGCATACGCTTTCTATTTCTTCACAATCTCCACAAATCCCTCATGTCTTTCGCTATGCCATCTTGCCTGATTTCCCTTGTTTATGAAATACTTGAGACTGTAATCCTTGCAAAAAATGAGCAGGTAGATAAGGGGCTAGATTTAGAGTGGGAGTGAAATAGCTCTTTACCAGAGATTAGTAGAAGAGAAAAGGGTATAAGAGATAGAAAACTCTAGAAATGAGAATTTAGGAATTATGAGACTTTGTTTATTTCTTTTGATGATGGTGGTACTGGTGTTTGAACTCAGGGCCTTATTTGAGCGACACCCCCAGCCCTAAGATGAGGTTTTGAATAAGAAGAAAGTCAAGCATGAGAACAAAGATAGTGAGGATACAAACCAGAAAACCTCTGGATACACCTTGCAACACCACATAAATGTGCCTTTGTTATGCCTGTATTGTTAAAAACATCTTTACTGAGCACTTTATCCCAATCTCTTATATGATAACAGGACTTTTATTTCTACTTTGAATCTTACTTCATCCCACAGATGTGATGTTTATAATTACTTCTCTGACTTCTGGATTTCCTCCTTGAATATTGTGTATTCAAGGATCCTCCTGGGATCCTCTGGGTATAAGCTTTCCTAGTCTGGTCTTGACCTTGGCACCATCTTCTCCTTCATAAAAAAAGATACGCATATCCAACTTTCTTTTATGAGTTAGAGGCCATCTTTCCATCAGTTCTGGAAAGGTCTTATCCATTTTTTTCAAGTGCATTTTCTCTTCTCCTTTTATGCATCAAAAACTTTGAGCTTTACCCTGCGTGGAATCATAGCATTACTGTCCAAATGCTGAATGAGGTTGCATCTTCAGAACACCACAATAATTGATTGATTCATTTAATTTTGTAAAATCTCCTTTTCTTTTTCATCAGAAAAAAAAATGTCTAGCCATTTCATCCCCAGGGAAGTAGTAGATGTGCAATTTCAATTGAACTGCCTAGTCAATTCAATCAAATAAGTGGTTTTACTGTTTTTCTCCAGTGAATTAATTAGTTATTTGATTCAACTGAATAGATTTATAGGTTTCTTGTGTATCACATGGGCAAAACTACAATGAAAATCAGCATCTCAAGACATGATTTGATTAATTATTTCATCTGCTCAACTAAGTTTTGGCTAAGTTTCTTATCTTTATGGGGCTTTGTTCATACAAATTCAAAGTTAATATACCCCAAAATGTGCTGGGTACTATGGGAAACTGCTCAAAAAAACCACTGCAAGGTATGAAAGTGGAGTAGTTAGCAAAGGGATTTATCAAAGGCTTGGTGGAAGAGGTATTAAGTTTATTGATAAAGAAATAGATGTATTTAGGTCAAGATTTATAGAGATTTTAAGGGTTGGGGACATGGCTCAAGTAGTAGAGTGCCTGCCTAACAAGCATAAGGACCTGAGTTCAAACATCAGTAATGCCCCCCAAAATTTGCAAAAACACTATGCTGAGTACCACAGGGTTCTAAAGAAAAATGACAATGTTCCTACCTTCAGTGAGAATTCTAGTTAGTAAAAATGTGGACTAGAAACAGAATACACCATCCTTGATAAAAACAGGTTTAAAACACAAGTAATTATATATTTCATATAACTAGAATCTAGCAAGAGTACTATGTGTATGTGTTATTCAATAAGTGACCTAATTATATCACTAAAAACATAATTCTTTCTGTTATTTACCTTGATATCCTTAACATCAGTTCTCCCCTAAAGCACGATCCTCTTTAGGTTGCAAAGTGGCTGCTAGTGACAATTACGACTACACGCTGTCCTATTGATATCTAGTACCTATGAGTGGAAATGTGAAAAAAGAGGGGAGTGTTCACAGGAGCTAGGAGAAAAAGACAGTAAGCAAGGAGAAGAAGAGGACCAACAATAAAGAAGAATTTTCTCCCAATGACAGAGTATAAGCCTTTCTCTTTCATTTGGTGGGGTCATTTTAATACAGATGCTCTGATGACAGGCACGAGTGTAGAAAATCAGGATTCCCATCCAGTTGCTAAAGCATATGGCTCTTTAGGGGAAGACTGAATAGATCATGGTTCTGTTATGAAACAATAGAGATGAGTTAATGTATATGAAACTGATAATATCTTCTACATTAAATTTATAATTTATTTTTCATGATGTTAAGGAAGAAGGCAAGAAAAAATAAAAATAATGATAATATAAAACATAATACAGTAAATGAACAGTCTCACAAGTAAGTCAGAATTGGTATCAGAGTTGAAATATACCTTTTATCCCTCCATTAAATCTGTATATCTTTATCTTCAAAAGTCTTCATCTTGTGAATCCTCATTTTAGCTTGTAGAGATTTCTGAATTTCCATAGAATTACATTTAATTTTGGCTTTCTTATCACATATCTTAACAATGTCTGTTATCCTTGTCAGTCTTTCTGAAGATTTTTCTTGGATTTATGGCCATTTTTCACAAAGAAGCAAATGTTTCAATCACTACAGAAGAATTACCATATATCCAGCAAGGACAGAATAATACAAGCGTAATAAGATGTGGTGTCAGGCAGTGAGTTAGAATTACCCATTAGCTACATGACTTGTTCCCACACATCACCTCATCTGTGAGCTCAATTTCAATATGTACCTCAGCAAAATCTGAAATCAAAGTGTGTCATGAACTATCAGGGTCATCTGCAAACAGTCAAGACCAGTTATAATAAATCCACAAATGCCAAGGGTCTTCAATAAAAATGTAAGCTATTAATAAATTCCATGAAAGATGTACAAAACAATTATAGGAATTTGAAGGGAAAAAAATATCTTCCCGGCAAAGAGTCACTCACTATAAATATTCATATAAATTGTCAAACATTCACTGCAGATTTAGAAGTTTCTTTTGCATTTTCTTGGGTGATGATTTGATGTGCATGACTAAAAAAGTGCACAGCTTTATAATATCTACATTAAGTTAAGAAAAGGAAGTGTTTCTTGATCTAAAGAACTACTTTTTAAAATGGAAACACATTCAACTGTCTTTGTCTTGAAATATTTAACTATGCTTCTAAAGGATATTTGAAAGTTCAAAGAACCAACGTGTCATCAAGAAAGTAGGGAAACCATTTTCAAAGGAAGAAAATAAAAAGATCAAACAACAATCAAATACCTTGCAATATACAGCGTATATGCCCAACTCACGTGAAGAGTGGTAATTTTTAAAGGATGGAAAAGGAAAATGACTTAAGACCAATCTCATCTCTTCCCATGGTGCTTAAGTCCGGTATCTGAAAATGCCAAATTCTGACTATTCACAGTTTTAATTCATGATTCTTTTTATGGACAGGGCAACCAACTTCATGCAGTAATCAAGATGGATAGTTATCATGTCCAATTAAGCAATTAAACTGTTAGTTCTAGAGACATGCCAGATTAAGATGGACAGTAAGGTACTAGCCAAAGAAGGGTTACTTACTTTTAAAAGACACCTTTAGTCTTAGCTTACATAGGGCTATGTAATTTTGCAGGAACGAATTAACTTATAATTAACCAGAAGATTTGGCTGGATGTGTATGGAGCTACACAGATGTCTCAGAATTCATAATAATTGAGGAGGGAGGCTGTAATAAAAATATGTTCAATTGTTTTCCCAGAATATTTAGAAATGAAAGTTGTTAAAGTTGTTATGTCAGTTGGCTATAAATACATGAGCTATGATTTCAACCTCCCTTACTAAAATATTTCCCCACACTACTTTGAACTTGTTACTTGCTTTATCTCACTAAAAGTCAAGGTACATGAGGATATTCAGAAACATTCACATCTTCTAAAAGCAGTTAAAGTCAGAAGGAATGAATGATTACTAAATACCCGTATTTTTGAGTTAATAAATGTAATAAGATCATAGCCATCCCTAATACCTAGTTGAGAACAGTCTCCACTGAGGAAATGATCATCTTGTTGGGAATGAAGAACATGGGACAATCCAGGAGGAGCAGAATGGATGGGATCAGTACCATAGGGGGTGCTCTGGGGAATCGGAGGGTAGTTTAGGATCTGCAGGCTGGGGAGGAAGATGTCAAATGTCATCTATCACTTCAGAAGCTAGAGGATGCAAAGTGAGGAACTTCTTAAAGCTGATCTATCTTTCAGAAAGTTATTATTTCTTTCACTATTAATTGCTAGCTATCATTAGATTCGTGTACCCAAACATCATCATGATCACCAGGCCAAATTAATTAAGTACTAGATATTCTACAAATTAATTAATATGTTATGCATATTAATTTACTTACTGATTATTAAAACAGTGATAAATGCTGGGGATATAGCTCAGTGGTATAGTTCTTGCTTAGCATGTGCAAGGTCCTGGGTTTGATCCCAGCACTGCACACATGCACAAAAAAGTAGGTATATTATCCATGCTTCACAGCCAAGAAAACAAATTTACCTAATGTCACTTAATTTCAAGTGGAAGAACCCAGATTTTATGACTTAAAAGACAATGTCCTCAGTAGGTGCTATCTCTTCTCTGACTTCTTAATTCCTACTTGGTTTAATATTCTCCCTATATGGCTATGACTTTTGAGTCATCTTAATTTCTCCTATATCCTGATGCCTTCCTTATTCTACAAAATTCTTAGTGTTTCTATCATATTTCTTTTTCTGTGAGACCAACCTTTTCTGGCTAAGAACTGTATTTGTTCTGACTGAACCCTAGTAATCTGCCACACGTGTCTCCAGGGGCCTTGACCAAATGACCCACAACCAACAAGTAGTCCTTCAAGTCCTTGATCTGAGAGAGAAGGCACCTTAAACGTGGCAGAAGAGAAAAGAAAGGGAGGTTGGATGAGGCCAAAAAAATCTTCTATTGCATTTGTGATTTTAAACTTATAGTTAGCAGATAATGACACCGAAATATCTTTTAAAGCCTATGCTATACCGTGACCTTCAGGTAGATTACTTAACTTCTCAGACATAATCAGTTAACAAATGATGTGTGATGTCTACTTTGGATAAATGAAGGGAACATGTTCTCTGACCTGCAGGTGCCTGTGTCTGTAAAACTGTGGGTAATAATTACATTCTTATAGCATTTCTGTGAAGCATGTGGGTGAAAAACATCTTTCTAGCCCTATGCTCATGATGTCAGAATTTGTTAAAATTCAGTTTGCTTCCTTTGAAAGCAAATATTATCTATTCAAATTTAGTTAAGCAAAATCTTGCTTCTTTGTGGCAATACTAGTATTTGAGTTATAAATCCAAATCAACTATTGATCCTTCCGCTTGTCCTTAGAGATCCAAGCCTAAGTACAAAAGAAGCTGCAGACAGATGGAGTGAACTACAAGGTAGAATTGCTCCTGAGTGCTTCTCCTGTACAGAGATTATGGGTCTTTGTTGTTTTTCTTGCCCCTAGGGTAACAGCAGTCCTTTTAAAGAAAATGAAAAGTGGTAGCATTGGCTTGAATAAGCTTTTATTCTTCTTGAAAAAATACCTCATAGCTATGGCACCACAGTTCTTAACACTATCAGTCTGGCTTTAGGTAGGATGGCATGAGGACAGTGCCTTAACACATTCTAAAATTCAAGATTTTATTGACAGTCTAGTGATTCCTGGTTAAAGAAAATATCCTCTGAGTATGGAGTGTTTCTTAGTGTAAACAGTATCATCTCAATTCTGTAAGAGACAGAATTAACTGAATACAAAAGTAGTGATAATAACTGCTAGCCAGCATGGCTCTACGTCAGAAAACAAGTATTCCACTCCACACCCACACTCATGTGTACCTATCTCATTCTCACTCAGTTTCTGAGTACAGATGACAAGGTAAGCCTTACCTGGGTCATTGGAACAAATGGGTCCCACTTACACTTAAGAGACAAAGATAGCAATCACACTTCCAGAAGCAGAAAGATTTCAGGTAAAAGTCTATATTAAGATACTTTGGATTAAGTAACAAAAACACAATTCAAACTGGCTTGTACTTGGGGGAGTTTTCCATGTACCCAAATCATGGGAGGATAAATCTAGTATAGGGATGGCTGGCTTCATGGATATTTTGAGGAATATATCTCTTGTGTGTGTGCGCGTGTGGTGTGTGTGTGTGTGTGTGTGCGTGTGTGTGGTGTGTGTGTGTGTATGCACACACACACATCATTAGAGAGAGAGACAGAGACATTCAGTGATATAGCCAAATCCTAAATACAAAATTCAATGAGTTTTCATAAATGAATTTAACTATCTACCCAACATACTAATCAAGATAGTGAACATTTTTATTACTTGCAAAAGTTCTGTCCTGCCTCACTCTTAAGGACAAAACCTTTTTAAATTGTGTTGACTCAATAGCACAAATTTCAAGAAAAGTTCACATTGGGTTTATAAACTCCCTAATGAATGTCTTTTTATACTACAAACATCTAAATGCTTTTCCCAGTGTTTAATTAGCAATATTAACTGATTTATTAATTTATCTAAACTACGCACATGTATGCCTTATACCCTCATTAAACTATTAGCAATTTTGCATGTTTACTAGTGAAATAATAAAAGATTAACAAAGGTGGCATTTCGATGTCTATGACATTTGCTATTTCAGGACTATGGTTTCTATTGTAGCTGTGCTTTGCATTTCCTAATCCTGCTGCAGGTACTTCACTGAAGATTAATCACCTATCAGTTTTATGTAAATAGGAGGACTAGATTCCTGTGCATATTCATTCATAAATTAAAAACAATGCTTCCACCAGTTAGCTCTCTGAAAGGGAAATAGACCTTGACTAGACATAATGAGGCATTTGTGTTCACATACCTATAATTTACTATTACTGTTTGAAGAGCCATCCGTTCTCATTTACTCTGTTAAGTGACAATAAGTGAGGCTAAAGTAAATTCAGATCAACACTCTTGGGTCACCTTACTGAATTGATGGAGCATACCATAACATTATTTGAAACAACTGTAATTTTTGTGTAATAGCAAGAACCACTAGTTTGATTTGTCATCTTGTACATTCAGTGCTACTTAAAGAGCCCATCCTCAGGAAGGGTGAACTTGGGGAAGTCATGGTTGCATGTCAGGTGGTGGGATACTAAAGGTAATTTATGTGTTACAACTGGTGATAAAATCAAATATGAAATGCTCTCTCTTTTAAGATGCTTTAAGTGAAAGAAGTCAGTAAAGGCAACTCTGTGGGATATGTGAATCACAAACTATAATTATGTAACATATATGTAAACATGTTCTTAAAGCTAATAATAACAAAATCAGTAACAATGTAGGGATTTTCAAGTAAGTAAAAACCTTAGTTTACCTGGAGGGTGAATTTTAGAAAACTCCAACTATAAAAAAGCATAATAGAAACTTTAAATAAAACAATTCTGATGGTTAGGACTTTTATAATGTCACCTCTGTCCTAATAGCTTTTAGAGCAAGTAGATACAGGAGAATCCAGTTCATGGGTCTTTACCTCCCTGCCCTTCACCCTGAGCACCTCTACTTTCACCTAATCTAAGGTTTGGCAGAGAGAATAGGTCACTCTCCTAAAGCCAGTGTATCCAAGCCAATTTGCCCCTTAATGGAGACTTCAGCACTCCAGTAATATGTGGGTATAATAAATTTGATTCACTGGTGTTTTTAAAGTCACAGTTTAGAAGAAAAAAATGGGAGATGGAGTAGCAAAAGATTGTGAGTAAGCACACTTACTATGATTAAAAACAATCAATGATACAAAGATAACAGCAATCAAAACAGTGTAGTACTTCACCAGTGGAATAAAACTGAGTCTAGACTTATTTCAAACAAGGAGCCAAGTACTTCCAATAGGTGAAGATAAGTCTCTTCAACATATGGCACTCGAACAAATGCATTTCCACATGTAAAAGAATGCAGTTGGACCTCTGCCTTACATCATAAACCAAAATTAACTCAAAATACATCACTCACCTAGCTAAGAACTAAAAGTCTTAGAAAAAAAGTTGCCTTAAAAGCAAAAGAAATTATATATATTAGGCCGCACCAAAATTAAAAACTTTTGTATACAAAGAACAATATCAATAAAAAAGATATCCTATGGATTGGGAGAAAATACTTGTCAATCATTTGTCTGAAAAGGGTTTAAGATCAGAATATATAAAGAATTCCTATAACTCATTAATCAAAAGATGGCCCAAATCAAAAATTTTCAGAAGACTTGAATAGACATTTCTTCAAAGAAGATATATAAATGACCAGTGGTACCTGTGAGGTATCACTTCATACTGACTACAACTATAACAACAACAACAAAAAAGTAAACAGGCCATTTGCAACCTTGGAACCTTGCCAGGAAGAATAGAAATTGTGAAGCTGCTATGGAAAACAGTTCAGTTCTTCCTCAAAAAGTTCAAAATTGAATTACTATATGGCTTGGTCATTTCACTTTTCTGTGTATACTTCAGAGAATTCAAAATGGACAATTCATAATAGCCAAAAACTATGAGTAGCAACAACTCAAGTGTCAGTCAACAGATGAATGGCTAAACAAAACATCGGCTATATATGCTACAAAATATTATCCACCTTTAAAAAGGAGCAAAATTCTGATATAATTTGGATAAACCTTGAAGACATTATTCTAAGGGAAGTGAGCCAGACACAAAAAGGAAAAATAATATATAAAGACATTTCTATGAAATATTTAGAATTGCAAATTCAGAGACAGAAAATTAGATTCAAGATTAGTGGGATTGGGTTGGGCTAATGGGAGACTTATTGCATAATGAGCACAAAACTTCTGTTTGTAGTGATGGAAAGAGTTGGAAATAGTAAAGATGGCTAGACAAAATTGTGAATGTAACTAATGCCACTGAATTGTACAGTTAAAAATAGTAAAAATAATAAATAAATAGGCTGGATGTGGTAGTGACACATCTGTAATCCCAGCTACTCAGAAACAAAGATTGGAAGGATTGTACTTGAAGACCAGTCAGGGCAAAAAGTTAGCAAGATCCTAACTCAACCAAGAAGCCAGATATGGTGGTATGTGCCTGTGATCTTAGCTGCATGGGAGACATAGTTAGGAGGATTGCAATCCAGGCTGGCCCTGAGCAAAACCATGAGACCCTATCTGAAAGCAATTAAAGTAGAAGAGGACTGGGATGTAGTTCAAGTGGTAGAACACCTGCCTGCCTAGCAAATATAAGGACCTGAGTTCAAACCCCAGTACCACTCCCCCAGATGGTCAAAATAGTTCTAATTTCTCCACATTCTCATTAATACTTGTACATTGTTGGTGGGATGCAAAATGCTGCAGGTTTTAAGGAAAAGAGCATGATGGTTCCTCAAAAAATTAAAAATAGAACTACTGTCATATGATCCATCAATCCCACTCCTAGGTATATGTCCAAGGAAATGAAATAAGGATCTGTAGAGATGTTAGCACTCCTGCCTTCATTGCAGCTCTATTCATAGTAGCCAAGATATGGAAACTACCTAAACGTCCTTCAACCCATGAATGAGTGAGGAAAATGTGGTATATACATACAACAGAGCTTATTCCATCTTAAAAAGGAAGGATACTTTGTCATATTCAACAATGTGGATGAACCTTGAGATATTTTGCTAAATGAAATAATCCAGTTACAGAAAGACAAATACTGTATGAATCCAACAGTTAATTGTTTCAGTTATGCGAGGATGCATAAGTTCTAGAGATGCACTGCACAACTAACATCAAAAATTTTGTACTAACATCAAAAATGTCATATTGTATACGTAAAAGTTTAAGAGTAGAGCCAGGCAAGTCTATAAACCCAGCTACATGGAAGGCATAGGTAAGAGGATAATGGTCTGAGGCCAACACTGGCAAAAAAAACCCATGAGATCCTACCTAAAATAATAACTAAAACAAAAAAGTGCTGGAGGTGTGACTCAGGTGGTAGAGCACCTGTACCAATGCTCCAAGCTCAAACCCCAGAAATAACAACAACAACAAAAAAGAGTTTAGGTCTCATGTGATCCTGCCACAATAGAATAAATAATATAAAACTTTAAAGCCAGCATTAAAATGGCAGTTTTAGGTTATAGATTTTAACATGATAAAAAAGTAATCACTGAAAGACTGGAAATAAGAGATAATTAAAAAATGAATTGAAGGGTGATAGTTATACATGACACAGTAAATTTGTACAACTGGTATGCTGACTAGTAGCCAATTAGCATGAATGGCTGCGGAAGACACCTACTCCAGAGGTACTGACTGGTCCAGTTAAATTACTACCTTAATCTGGCATAAAGTCAGTAAAGGTCACCTCTGAAGAGCCAATGAGAAAGGAACACTCAGTAAGGCTTTTTACAGCATCACTTAATCAAAGAACAGATTGCTAGAACACAAAGAACCATTTTATAAATGAGGAACAGTAATACCTGGAGAATTGACAAGATGTACCAAAGTTTTCTAAATGATCCTTGCAATGATGAACAGTGGTCTCATGTGACCTTGCCACAACAGAATAAATAAAATAATTTATTACTACTCTGTGGTCCACCCATCTCCTCTGATCCTCCTACCATGTGCAGAGTAAAAAATGGAAGCAAGAAATCTGGTTTGAACGAAAATGAAGTGAATGGAACAAAAATGAAGCATTGATGACTGTGATAGCTAATGAGGAGATCCAGAACAAACTAATTTTCTATGGCTTTCTTGTCTAGGGAGATAAATTAGCTACCTAGGTCACAATGCCACTGTCCACTCTTTTTGTGGCAATGGTGCTTTCATACCTCCATAAACAGATGGAGGCTAGGAGCTCAGTGCTTAGGAACAAGCAGGTGGGCAGATCAGGGCTGGATCCCAGCACAGCCACCAACATGTCGTGAGATATGCAGTATGAACTACAGTTGTGAACTAAACATTATGAAATAATCCTTGAGAAATCTCCATTTATAAAATGGAGATATGGAAGTACTTAAATATGGCTCATGGTTTTGCTATGAGGATGGAAGGAGATACTTAATATCTTACATGCAATCAACAGCCAACCAATGGTAGTTATATTAATTGCTCCCCCTACCTTCCATATCACATCCTCAGCCTGGCCACACCTAGGGAACTCTTTTCTAACTCTGTTCTATTGCATTTCAAGTTACTTTCTGAAAGTCAGGGTTTGCATCTTATTCTGCCTTCTTTTACAATCATAAAATTCTGTTAGAAAGTTAGACATTGGCCAAGACGCTGCCCAGATGTTATCTCAGGCACTGTGAAGATATACTTACCCCCCCCACTATCTCCTGCCTGTCCTTCCTTCCATAACTGTCAAGAGTAGGTAGGGCTGACACACAGACCTGACCTTGGGGATACTGAAATACATCCATGGAGGTGATAATTAGGTGACTCCAGACCAAAATTCGTTCAACAGCTGCCAAGGAGAACTCAATTCGCAAATTTATGTGCAATTCAGGGTCAGTCTAATAAGCCTTGCACTCGATTAGGATTAATGACTAACATGAACTCTCCATCTCTCTTAGGTTTCTTGGGGAGACATTGATGGACAACTCAGAAACGCCCTCCTTGAGGGAAGAAGTTATCTCATGGATGCACCAGACCTCATTCTTTACCTCTGTCCAGCTGTGACCTTTAAAACACAAACATTTGGATTATTTCTGCCAAATACTTGCCCACAGTTAGGTAATACATGAACTTGCATCGCTGTGGTATAAAATAACAGACCATCTGCACAACAGTCATAGAAAAAAAGTACAATGAAGCAGATAAACAATGGATGCTCCAGTTCTGATCTCAGTGTAATCGATACTCTCCATCACTGAGAACAAGGTGACTACAGTCAATAGTTTTAAAGTGAATTCTAAAAAAAAAAGCTAACAATCTAACAAAACTGTATGTGTATAAAAATATACTTGAGACTTTTTATATCGTGCAGAAATCAATAACAAATATTCTACTTCACTGTTTTCAACTTTGTCTTCTATTATTTATTCAACAGAATTTCTTCTTATGAATAACTTTCTTATTTCCTTGAAATGCACACCAGGGTATGAAAGCTATTAGGATTATGTTATGTTCTAATTTAAAAGATCAGGCTGTAAAGATGCTAATAGCCTTGTAAAAGTATCCTTGCCATTCACTAATGAAAGAATCTCCTTTACTAAGTGAACTAGAGATAATTCAATGACCTGTGTAACTAAACCTTTCAGGGTCCTCTCTTTAGGTACAGTTTGATGCATGAGTCAAAACCAGATAGCCTTAGGTCTTTACTGCTTTTCTTTGTGGGGGGAGGCTCCCTGTTAGTTTTATCTATAATTACATTTTCTTAGGAACCTCAGTAGCAATAGAATCTTACACAAAATATAAGTGGGAGAAGTCTCCAAAAACCCCAGGCTGCTGCTTCCAAAAAAGCAAATGCTGAGCAGTCAGTAACAGTCTCAATTTTTAGGCCAAATCACTTGTTTTTAGCATGGAAAACTACTCAGCGCTCTCATTTCAGTTTTTCACAGTGACTAAAAACCCCAGAGTAATACAGTTCTGTGCACTGGTGCTTCTCCATCTGCAGTACCAGAATATTCGGTTACTTGGCTTGGAGTTATGCTACGTACACTTAATGCTGCTAAAGTGCTCAGGGCAGGGAACATGCAAAGTATCAATAAAAAGTGCGTGCAAAGAGGTATTCCTCAGGCTACAGAAGGAACAGCAGGCCTGTAAAGATATGTTAAATGCTATAAAAGAAATGCTAACTTCTTTTCCCTCCTTACCACATAATTTAAAAATTGCTTTACACACATCCTATATTTTAGGCACTATATTTTATCTCAGAATATCTGCACTTCAAACACTTGGGTTTCTAAAGGTTATCATAGCACAACTTTTTCTTCTCAATGGAGCAACTTCCAGAGAGTGACAGAAGGGTTTGTTAGAATTCCAATACAGTGACAAAATTCTCTTTGCCCTTACTCTCAGACCTGAGAAAAATTGATTTTTCAAGTGCCTCTGATAAAGGATTCAAGTCATTTGGATTTTTTTTTTCTCCTCTTGAGAAATAAAGAGAAGTGGTTTGGGATAAAGGTATAAATTCTCCTATTTAGTCAGAAACAAAGGCTAGCTCTTAACAGCACACATGAAGATGAACGAAAAGCCAACACCACAAGGATTCTTCCAGGATGAGAAAGAGAAACCTCACCTGACGCTTGATCAATAAGACAGTAAAGGTTAGAAGAATCATTAATGAGAGCACAGAAGAGCAAAGGACAGTGGAAACAGCAAAAATAGCAGGACTTTCTTTGGATAATTTCTTTCATAAATCACAACATAAAATAGTCTACATGTAATGAGTTATCTCAGCTCTTACAGGGTGAATGAAGGGCAAGTCAAAGCATTTTCAATTAGTGATCTAAGCCCATGTTTTGTGATGGTGGTTTTTCATTTTTATTCTGTTTTCACCTTTATTTTGCTTTGATTTTCAGTGGTTGAAAACTAATTTTGGATAACATGTTAAGGAATGGGATAGAAAGATAATTTTTGCTAACTAAGAGTTAGTGAGCATTAAAGACTAATAATGTACAACGAAGTAGGTTACAAAACAACATGTAAACAACCTATTCTTCTTAAAAGGATGTATAGGTTATAATAACTAGCACTCGACAATCCCTGTAGGGCAGGCACAGTTGAGTGCTTTACGCTTATTAATATATACCAATTACCATCTGACAAACGGGGAAACTAGAAAGAGGCTAAAAATTTCCCATGGTCTCAGTTGAAGGATGATGGATGAATAGAGATGAGAAGGTGGATCAGTCTATAATAGTATTTACCAAAAAATTAATAATGATCATCTGTGGTTATTTGAGTAGAATACTTTGTTATGTACACTTTGTTTTTTAAAATGTAAAATAAGTATTTCTCAATGAAGAAATAAATATCTTTATAGTTAAGAAATAGACATCAATTGCTATTTGTCACTTTAGGGGGAAAGTTTCATATACATAGCATAGATTCATTCACCCTGATGATTCAGTTTTCCTGTGAACACCTTAATCTGAAGTTTGCACTGTGAACTCCAACTTAACCAGTCTTCTCTTCCTCATTTCTTTTCTCAGAGAATAGAGCACCACACACCGCAAACATCCAAGAGAGAAAACCTGGTAGTCACCACATACACCTCAGTCTTATTAGTGGATAGACATGTTCAGTTCATTTTGCTGCTGTATTGGTTTCCAAACCGATGCTTTCCTCTCCTTTGTCTTTACCAATCTAGTTAGTGCTCTCGGAATCTTCTGCAGCATTAGTGCAATAGCTTCCTAGCTGGTCCATCCATCTCCATTCTCATTCTTCTCACTCCTCCCTTCTAGTGTACCCTCCGTCTTGGTATGAAGCTATTTTTGGGAGAACTTGACCCTACTTTAATTCTTGGGTTTTCCTTCATTATGAAAAGTAAAAACTAAACTCCTTAGCACTGAACAAAAGGCCCTCCGTGGTCTAGAATGCATACCCTTTTTTCATGCTCAGCAGAAAGAACCCCTTTGACTCTGCTTACTCCACAACTGCACAGGCTTTCTGTACTTATTTAATCATATGAGTCTTATGTTGTTTAAAGATAGGAATGGTCTTAGAATTGTATCATCAGGCAATTTCATCATTGTGTGACTATCACAGAGTGCACGTTCACAAACCTAGATGATCTAGGGTCAATCCCTGGACATGGTCTTTTATAATCAAGAGACACTGTAAACATGAGATGTCTGAGGCTGCTGACAAGTAAACATGACAGACTGTTTTACAGTAAATTTTTTATATGTGGAAGTATACCCTAAGATAAGAGTATAGGAAATATTGAAACCAGTTACATAGTTGATTATTATCATTATCAAGTGTTAGGCACCATACACAATTGTATTGCTATATTTTTATTTGACTGGTGATGCAACGGGTTTGTTTACAGCAACATCACACCTAACCCATGAGTCCTATATTACGCTACAACATTAGGACAGTGGTGATATTGATAAGCAATGGCAATTGTTCAGCTCTGTTGTAAACTTATGGGATCACCATCATATATGCAGTTCATCAATGGCTAAAATTTCTTTATGTAGCATGGGACTTCATAAATAGTATTTATGAAGAATAAATGAGAATAAATATTATTCTCTCTGCCTGAAATGCCTTCTGCTTAAGTCTTCGTAGCCTTGAGCTCTAGGACTGAGCATAGCACCTAACATCATTCAGTTATTTGTTAAGCACTTCCTGTTTACATCAGGTAGTTTGCCAGTGCTAATGATGCAATCACAAATCTAGACAGACCTGGTTCCTGCAAAGGGTGAACAGCTTTTCCCAGTTTGTCCTTAGCAGTGAGCATCCCAGATCCAGAACAGAGCCCAGGCCTGGGAAATCTAGGAGAGTCAGTCTCCTAATCCCCCCACCTAATGTACTTCACTTTATCAAGGCAAATCACTTACTAAGCAGCACTTGAAATAAATTAATAGATGAAGGACATACTTTTCATAGAGCCAGAGAGGGTCATTATAAGCATCTTTTATGTTTATATAATTTTACAATGCATTACAAATAAACCTGAAATGAACTTTAAGGTAAGAGAAAAATATTTGAATTCACTTAATGTAGTGAACTCAAATCCTAACATGGACAGAGTCACATTTTCCTACTCATGGGACCCAAGCAGAGCCAGGATAACTTGCAAAGGGTTCCCTGGAGAGAGGCATGTGAGAAGGGATAGAATCTTCATCTTCCACCAAGACCAATGGAAACTCAGCTCATGTCTAGTTCCATGACTCGTGTTTTGCAGGAGATGTTACTGGAAGTGTTCCAAGAAGAAAGGGTTAAAAACACAGAAAATAAGAAATTTCTCAATTTTTCCCACTAAACTGCTTCATCAATCTTATATGTAAAATGTGGATAATGAAGGTACCTAACTCATAAGTTTTTATGAGGGTTAAATAAATTTAATGCATGGGAAGTGCTTACGAAAGTGCCTAGTGCACTTTCATAAGAAGTTTTAGTTCATGCTTACAACACCAGTGCCTCCTTCTCTTATTCCCACTACTCTGTTTCCCTGTGATCACCAGAACTGCCTAGAGAGTAGCAACAATAGCCCAGAAGGCTGGTGAGTTGAGTCTCTGTTTTCAGCTAATTCTGGAAGGTGGGTATAAAGAAAGATTTGACTTCCAGGTCCTCTGGGCTTTCTTGGCATGCACCAGACAGCAGGAAATTTACACCTAACCTTCAAACTTCAACTATGTGCCTCCACTTACAAAACTCTCTGCCTTCCCATGAACATGTGCTTGACAGGAATAGATTTTTAAAAGATGGGCCATGACATATACTGGTAACAAAATCTCTTTCCCAAGATAGTCTAACACCATCTATTCCATATTAATAATAAAAATTTGGTAGATAAATTGTTTTTCATACTTTCAGCAAATATGATTGAATTGGAAAGTCATGGTGAGCTGAGACTATTCGCACAGATTTAAATTAGCCCTAATCAAAATAGTTTCTGCTGGGTATTGGGGGGGGGAGCGGGAGGGGGTGGAGTGGGTGGTAAGGGAGGGGGTGGGGGCAGGGGGGAGAAATGAACCAAGCCTTGTATGCACATATGAATAATAAAAGAAAAATGAAAAAAAAAATAAACAAATAAAAAATAAAAACAACATAACACTCAAAAAAAAAAAAAAAGTGATCCTCGAGGCCCAATCACCACCCGATGTGGACAAATGTGGAGCCCTGAGGCCAAAGTCCAAGCAATGGAACCACACTTCTCCATACCAGGCCTGAGACTCTCCTACCTGGAGAAGCTGAGCAACCAGACAGCTCCCACAGGAGGAACCTGGTGAACGAGTAGCCTACTCCAGGAGGATATGTACAAACGTACACGTCACACTTTTCTCCCATCCTGACCTCTTCAGGGACTGTAATAACAGACCCAACACCTAAACCATGCACACACATTGACAACAGGAACCACCAGGACTCACATGTCTGTGTAGGATGGAGAGCACAAAAAGCAGGAAAGCTTCTCCAATACAGGGTGAACCTGTTTCTGCACCTCTCACACACTCCTAAAGAACATTCTTTCTTCCCACCATCACTCTGTGCTCCTTACCTCTTCGTTTTAGGATTCGGGGCTGGTGCTCTGGGGAACTTCTGGGTAATGACAAATCCCAATGCAGAGGAACAACAGGACTCTCAGAAAAATAAATGGTAGATGCAAACATGACAACGGACCATTTTATAGAAGCTGTATTCAAATGAATTATCTTGGAAGACACTTATGGATGAGGAAGACTCCTATGGACTAACTTTGATTGGTTAATGTTCTTTCTGGGTATCAACCAATTAGAGAAAAAGACTTTTTCAACAGTACATGGAATAAAATCTCCTCAATAGCAAAAAAAAAAAAAAAAAAATTAGCCCTAATAAATACAGAGCCAAAGAAATCCATCTTTTGCTGTGAGGCTTAAACACAATCTGAAATTTACATTCTAGAAATAGGAATACAATCATGTTCTTTTAAAAGGTGGCTGAATTAATCAAGAAAATAATCAAACCAAGTTTATGCATCGACATGTTTCTGATTCCCTTTTTAAAAACTGGTTATTTCAAGTTAACTCAAACATGTAGGAATAAATGCATCCAGAACCCAAGCACCAAAATTGCAGCCACATGGACAAGAGTCCATCTGAGTTCAGCAGTTTGCATCCCAGCAATCCCCAAAGGGGGGTCCCGGTGCATGTGGCCCATGAGCACATGCCTCATCTTCAAGATCTTGCCCACACATACACCTCATAGAGGGCAGTTGGTTATTGGGAATCATTCTTGAGCCTTAATCTCAGTTACTTTGATGGTCAGTGATAGGCTAAAATCTGTATTGATCAAAGAACCAGATAGTGTGGGGCGAAGAGGTCTATGTGGAAAAGAACAAAGACCAAGTAATCATCCCTTAGGGAAGCTCAGATCCCCTTCTCTAGGACCTTCTGCCATCCTCCTGTCCAAGAGTCCCACTCCTCACTGTTGTGAGTGAACAAGAAAATGGCCATAGAGTTCATGAGCAAAACTGCATTCTACATTCCAACCCTTTTATTTGTCACTAAAACAACCAAATAACCTCCATGGGTATATGGGATTCTCTGTGTGGGGGGGGGAGGTGGGAGGGGGGTCCACACACATACATATGTGCTTATAGCAGGGGTGGTTATATTAAAAAATTCTCTTCGGCAAGTTTAAGTAATTTTAGCTCCTTCCTGGCCTACAATGTCTAGGTCACTTTACCACTGCCTGGTTAAACAGACATGAAAATATCTAACGGTCTGTTTAACTGGTTTCCAATAGAAATCATGGCAGGCTGAAAGGAAATCATTCAATTGCCCCAAAGAGAAACTTAATGTGGGCTAGTTTGTATCTCTACAATCTGTACAGCAATTTTCACAAGAAAGCATGGACTGTAGGAATCTAAATGGTATTCCTTTTACCTGTAGCAGACAAATCTGTTTGTGTCGCTTCCTTGCTTAAAGCCTTCAATGATTACCCATTGCTCTGATGTGAGAGCTCAAACATTCTTAAGTGCCTTAATGATGCTAAAGAAGAGGGGAGACACCAGATCTTGATCATCCTTTACCCTGGATGCTTGGCTTCTTTTGATTTCTCTATTCCTTTAACTAGCCAATTTTTGCACCTCAGAGCTGCATACACACTGTTCCTACCTCCTTTGCATGCTTTTACTGCCCCATTTCGCTCCCGCAGATCTCATTTACCCAACTCTCTTTTGGCCTTCCAACAACAATTACTTCCTCAGGAAGCCTTCCCTTCCCTTCCCTTCCTGGACAATTTGGGGTCTTATTACGATATTTTCCCCTTAACACTCTCATTACAGTTGCAATGATTTTTATAATTATTTCTTTAATTGGTTTTGTAATTATTTCTTCAATATGTATCTCCCTTGCTGGACTAGAATTTTAATCTATAGATACACCCCAGTTCCTGGGGTAGTGACTAGCATCTAAGACTTGTGAATATATCTTTGTTGAGTGACTGAGTGAAAAATGGCTGTCTGGTATGGCAAGTGATGAGGATCAGTTGGGAAAGTGCCATGATTCTGGATACATACATGTGCTGAGTGCTAATTCCAAGTTTAGTGACTAGGCAAAGCTCATGAGAAAGCTGAATCATGAATTTCCGTTACCTTTATTTCCAGAGTTTCCTTCTTTAAAACAAAAGAAAAAAAAGACAAAGGTCCATTCTGCAGGGGAATTTCATTGGTTACCATTCGTTTTAGTATGTCCTTGATAGTAAAGTATGGACAATTTTGACACCTTCATTTTCTAATCATCTATTAATAAGTCTTCCAAAATAAGCATTTTTAGTAAACAAACTTGACAATTTTCCTCTAATGTGATATTTCAGAATTTATAGATCCACCACATGCTAGAGGGATTCAGTGTTTCACCTGAATACACTCTGGTCTTTAAATTTTTGGAAAAGGAGAAAGAAGATTGGGAAGATGACACAGAGTCCCTCACTTAACTTCCTAAAATGATTAAGATGCAACAGAACACTGCTCATGAGAGGGAACCAAATCATGGTTCCCAAAGGACACTCATGAAGAATAAACACTGGAAACACAATTGGCTTCTGAATTGAGTCACCATACTTTTACTTGGCCATGCCACTTTTCTGAAGAGGAATTACCTACATTTAATTTATAAATTTTATCTTGACATGAAAGCAGAATCTTAAAGGGTTTTAAAAATCACATTGGTTTATGCATACAAGCCTCAGTATAAAGTTGAATTACAAGGGTGAAATGGGAATGCCTAAAACTCCAGCTCTACAAATTCAGTGTTTCATTCAGTGGGTGACAATGGAATCTTTTATAAAGTTGCTTTGCCTATGTTGTTAATAACAAGGTGAAATTTTTGAAACTAATAAACTATAAAGTCCATGTGGCTTATTGCTAATTCTCAAACATGAGCCTTATAACATACTCATTTATAAAAATGATTTGGGCCATTTAAATATTATTAAACCATGGCAAAACTAAAATGAGTTTCTCTCTGTGGGCTCAGGTGCATGGGAACAAAGTTATTATTTTCTAGGCTAGGCAACCTGTTTGGAGTCTAATGCATGATGGTGGCAAGCTACTCCTGCCACCACCAGTGGAGGAAGTCAGATCATGGAGTATATCTACTCTCCAGTGGAAAACCAGAGGGCGTATGCTTTTAGTCCTCCTTCTTCAGTTAGGAAAGTGGTGTATCTTTTTTTTTTTTTTTACCAGATTGAAATATAGCCTAAAACTGTCTCCTATTGTCTTCCCTGTGTATGGACTAATATGTATGGACTAGTGTGTAGAGTGAAATGCTAATTGAGAGACATCACGGGTATTATCTTCATGGATTGACTCTATCCTTGCTATTGCCTGGTGCAAGACTATATCATCTCATCAGGACTATTACCAAGGTTAGGAGCTGATCTCTTGGGATCTTCTTTGAAGCAATCTTTTTTATGGTCATTTTCTTAATTGTATCATGTTTCTACTTAAAATACTCCAGGTTATAGTTAAACTCCTAAGTGTAACAGAGGGAGGGCTTCCTGTCTGACCCTTCTCATTCCTAAGGCATGTGGAAGTCATAGACGGAAGAAAGCTCTCAAAGAACTTACATGAAAAAAATTGATAAAATTTTTGTTCAAAATATGTACCCAAATTCTTAAGTTTCTGCCTCTCAGGTTGGTAAATTATTTCCCACTTGAACCTATTAAATCAGGAAAAAGTCCAAAGTTCAGAATGAGTTGAATCACATTTTTTTTCTCTTCCAAAGAAACTAAGGATTTAGTTAAATTAGTCTAGTCAAACCAGTTCTCCCTTTTTTCTGGTTTTTGTCTGCTTTTACTACTCTCCTGGAGTGTCTGACAGCTATATTTATTTAATCTTTACTGCATTCTTGTCTGGAGAGCCAAATTAAGGGGGAGACATCTGGACAGCTGCCCAGACATCAGTTCATAAAGCACATTGCGACATCCCTGGAGTAACGTCTAAGAATGGTGCTAGTTAACAGCTTTCCACAGGAGACCACTAATGCCAAGGAGGCAACAGGCTCAAGTGGAAATTGTGGAAGCACTTCTGGTGCTGAACTTGCTCAGCTGAGTTATTTTGCAAAGAATAATTGCAAATTGTATGTTGCAATTACAGACTGCTCCAGCAGCCTTAGACAGGCCAGCTGACAGTTGGCTTATGAGCTAATATTAAGATATGGCCAAATACTTTGTTGCTTTTTTTCATCTAAAAATGAGTGATTTCTTTCAATATCTAAATTTCAACTTTTGAAATTTACACCCTCCAACATATATTTTAGTTTCATTTAAATATAAAGTGGGGGTGAGAATAAGAATAGTGAAGAGGAGGAAGTCATTTATCAAACTGTAATTTTTTTTTCTTCCTGATATGGGTGATTGATGTTAAGTGGTCATGGGCAGGGGGAAAAAGCCCTGAAAAATAAGGAATTGTAAACAAGTTTTAAAACTGACCAGAAAAAGAATAGGTCCTATCAACAGAAAAGCCACTTCTTTTGATCTCTACTGAGTAAATGCTAAATACGTATTTAAAGAATCCCAGCTGGAAGGGGTACCTCTATACTGTTATACTCTGAATCACACCTGGCATAGACTAACCTAGCATCTGATGAAGGTACTGATATATTCCCTCCACCCATGACACAACTGACGTAGAAAGGTTAAAACCTTCAAGAAATTATTTTTAAGAAATAATTGTGGCAAAATCATGAGAAAGAGGTAATATTTTCATCCTGGATCCTTGGAGTTTAGCAATATCCCATAGCCCAGAACTGTTGGAAACCGTCCATTTATACTTCTTTCACCTTTCTCATTTTTAGTTTTGTAACATGAATTGACAGCTGGAATAAAACAGAGATAGGTAATAAAAACATTATATATTAGAATGAAGATCTTTAGGTCTTCCTGCAACAAAGTTTTCAGATTTGGTAATCCTTCCAAGGCAAAAGAGAATTCTAGAATTAGTAAGTGGGGGAAACATATGGCAGAAAAGGGTGTTCTGAATATATCACATTTCAGGCACTGTACAGGAAGGATGCAGGCAAATCTGTCACGGCGTCATGAACACATTCTTCAAATGACAAAACCATTCTCTCCGACAAGCTCTTGGGAAGCAACACATCAGAGTCTATCCTTCTGAGGCAGTCTCAGGGGTGAGGAGGGAATGGAGGGGGGTTGTTAGGAGGACGAAGTAGGACAAGGAAAGACAGATGCATCTAGGTTATCAACTGTCATTGTAAAAAATAAACCAAGAAGATAAGTCACTGGATTGAAGACTTCTAAGCTTGTACTTTAAAAAAAATACATGAATATTGCTACTTGTGATCAAGAAAATGATTGTGCTTGCTAATCAAATAACGTATGGGTTCTGTTTGAAGGCAGTAATTAGCTGATTCTTGACGATAGCATATCACCAAAAGTCATACTTACTACTGGAATGGAATACAAATTTCAAATAAGAAGGCTGCATTCCCCATTCTCAGCTTAGCTGCCTTGAAAGCCCATAAATTAGGAATTCATCTGAGCCTCCTGCACCCTACTGTAATTCTCTGCATATTACATTTTTAATGATAGCTGGTAGTTCTCACTCTAATGTCTTAGGGTGTGTTGACAGAAGCTGCTGTTAATGCATTGTCACAGGAATCCAGTAAGAAATACTGAGATTTGGTTTTTGTCCTACTTCCCATCTGCAAAGTCATTTTTAATATCAAACAGTATGTTTTCATGATTAAAAAATGGAATAGAAATCCCTGTTACCCTTTCCTCTTACCCCTACCAACAACCAGTTTCTTATCTTACTTTTCTTACCAGCACAAATGGAAGTTTATTTCCTTTCTTTTTTTTTTTTTTGTGGTACTAGGGTTTGAACTCAGGGCCTACATCTTGAGCCACTCCAGCCCTTTTTGTGAAGGACTTTTTTTCTTTTTTGAGACAGGGTCTCATGAACTATTGGCCCAGACTGGCTTTGAACAACCATGATTTTCCTGAGCTCTGCCTCTTGAGTAGCTAGGATTGCAGTCATGAGCCACCAGCAACTGGCAGAAGTTTACTTCTTACAAGGAGACTCATAAATGTTATTTTTTTAATTTCAAAAACCATATAGGCAAATGTATTTTCTTGATCACTTATAATAATTATGGAGTTTGCATTTATCATGCTCCCTTTGAATGAGCCAATAGAAGAACAGTCTTTCAATATTGAATAAATAAACCACTAGATTGGAGACCACAAAGAAACAGAGCAAATGAAAGAAGAGAGGCAGATCCATAGTGTTAGTAATAGTAATTGTATAAAGGGTATTCTTATTACAATTGCAGTCCTGATAGTAGCAGCTCTCACTTATGGTAACATGCCAGCTGGATGGCAGACGCCTTAGTAAGTATGTTATCTGCATTACATCATTTAATCCTCTCAGCACCCCATGTGTTGACCTTATCCACTTTCTAGATGAACAATCTGGGGCTTAGGCAGGTTAAATTAATAGCTATATGTTTGGGTGGAGCTGGAATTCATTCCCAGGCTTGTCCAACTTCATAGCCAGCTACTACTCCACATTCACTGTTCTATCCTACCTATTCTGGGTTGAAGCAACAGTCAGTTTCACCCCACACAATGGGGAAAGTAACAAGGAGCTGGTAAATGTGCTTTCCTGTTTTAGAAATGGGAAAAGGCACTTCTTTTTGTATGATTGGATATCATTCTGGCATGTGATATGAGTGTTTTTCCAGGAGTGAGGCATTATTTGTGCTGGGTTTGGCTTTATTTTTAATGAACCAAGAAGATCTTAGAAGTGTAAGTCTAACCAACTACTGACACATGCACTCCTCCTAAGGTATTCCAGCCCATCCTTTTCAGGATCTCTCCTAGAGGTGGAGGCTCCTTATCTTCCACAACAGCGTATTCCATGTTCGGATCATCTGTAGAGTAACGGGGAATTAGAGCTGTCCCTCCATTTCTCTACCCATGTGGCATGCAAAATCACCTTTTTAAAGGAGGAGTTACCCTTAGTGGTTTTTCTCAATGTACAACTGAAAAGTGAAGCCAAATAAGGAATATCTGACATATTGTTGTACAGACAGATCCTTTGCAATACCCCACATTTCACTGCATTGATCAGAGGTGGATAAGGACATAAATTTGCATAAGGGGACTGGGCCCTTTTGAGAAGAAAATGCCCTACATTTGAGACATGAAATCACTGAAATTGCCTAAACCAAGAAGCTTTTGTGTAGCATGCACACACAATTTTTTGGCTCCTGCCATAAGAAGAAATTTTTTGTTCCTCTGTAGTTTCCACATTCTCTTCAACTATCATGTTCCCAGCCCTCCCTTTCCTAAGCTTAAGCCTCTTTCTATCCATCCATCATTCCTCCTAAGATAAGTTTAATACTCATGTCATGCTGGCCCACTTCTCTGAAGTGCTCTTGTTAGCATTTTTAAGTTTTCTTACACAAAATCTACTTCAGAAGCCCAGATCTGGTGTAAGGACTACTCTTTCACTCTGTAGAACAGTCAAGAATACTTTCACTTCTTTATACCATAAACCATGCTTATGCCCAAGTAAGATAAGAATGCATACCATCTGGAGCAACCACCTCATTCAAATGACTACTTTTGATTTCACTGTCAAGTGAAGAGCACAAAACTTCTTTCATACACTAACAAATTTTGATGTATCCTTTATTATGCATTTTGTAGTTGGTGTTAAAGACTCCCTGTCAGAAGGCTATGCTGGATTGTATCTTATCAGAGTCTGTCTATACTCTAGTTTGTTACCCTCTTGATGATTCCATTCTGCCCTTCAGTATACTTGCAATTTCTCAAGAAGAAGTTTTCAATTTTCTTTTTTTAAAAATGAAGGAACAGCTTTCGATTAAGGTGGTCAAGGAAACCTTAACTCAAATATGAGATAGCTGGTTAGAGTCAGGGACTCTCTCTGTGGTCATGGACCTTGAATTTACCTATAGGGCAACTCCTCTTAACAAACTCTTTAAGGGGCTGCTCAAACTAACATGATAAATGTTGATAGAGAGCAGATTTAAAAGAGGTATTTAAAACACTGGAAAATTTGAATAGCTATTTGTTGAATGACTAAAATGTGAATCCTAATTTTACATATTATATGCCTAAATGTCAACAGTCTGTATTCATTGATTGATTGACTGACTCAATACAAGTTACTGAGCACTCACTATCTATCACAGACATGTTTGGCCTTGGGCCCAACAGAATGAAGCAGAATCCTGTTGTTAAGGAACACCCAATGTGGTAACAGGGGTGGGAACAAAAATGAGAATAGTCAATTACAATGCAAGAATGACACTGAGAGAATATCGAGGAAAAATGTGCAATTCAACTGCTAATTTGTGTGTAGAGGTGGAGCAGGAAACCTTCCTGGAAAGGTGAATATCTCAGCTGAATTCTGAAGGATAAGTGAGAATTAGGTGAAGAATAGGGGACAAGGATTTTCAATTAAAAGACACTAGAGAAAAAAACAGAATGCTTGAGCAACAGCCATTTAGTACAGTACAAATAAAGTAACTGGGACACAATATTGAAAGATGAGACGAGAGGTAGACAAGAGACCCATGACCCTCTGATGGCAATGCATGGAATTCATGCTTCACATGTAAGTTAGTGAGCAACAAAGGACCTGATACTCAACAGTATCAGCTGCACAGCTTGGCAAGATCACGGGAGCTGCAGCAGGGGAAATGCCTCAGGAAGGGCCGGCCCTGAGAGAGCAGGAAGACAGTTGAAGAGGTGGCTATAGAATCCGGGTGGGAAATAAGGATGTTAACAGAGACAGTGGTTTTGAATTCAGAAAGAGTTGTGTGTATTCCAAAAACATTAGAGAGCTAAAACCTATATATTTCAGTAACCTCTTACATAAAGTGGTTGATAGAGTAGCCAAGAAAGAAAGCAGTCTTTTGGCTTCAGCAACTCATAGAAGATAACCCTGTTCTCTGAAATAGAGATGTGGGGGGAGGTTACGGACCTGTGCTGATGACAGAGAGATCAATGGGAAAACGTTTGCTTTGGCCATGCTGAACAAGAGGTAATGAGACATCTGGAAGACTACCAGAACTCTCCAGAGAAGTGTAGATAAGATTTAGGAGGCATCAGCCTTCCGTAGTTGAATTCATAGGTGTAATTGGGATTTCCCAGGGACTTACAAAGCAGAAAAGAAGGCAGCAGAGAGTAAAACCCTGAGAGTTGCTAATGTTAGCTAAGATCTCTACATAGTATTCTACATAATATCAAAATAATCTCTTCTCTTAGTAAAAGAACAAAAAGCAAGAAAGCAAAAAAATAAAAGTTAACCAGGGATGATTGAGAAAAGTTAATCAGGGCTAGACTGTACAGGGACAAGGAAGAAAAAACCAGCAAACAAGTTGATACAAAATTTGACACAGGCACACTCTGCTCTTCAAACCCTGGAGAAGTTTATTTAGTTTAACTAAAAACTGAGAAAAAAATGGACCAGGCATTATGGTACATTCCATAATCCCAGTGAATATGGAGGCAGAGATTGGAAGAATCATGGTTTGAGTTAATCCTGGGCAAAAAAAGCTACTGAGATCCCCACCTCAACAAATAAACAAGGCACGGTTGTACTCACCTGTCATCCCAGCTGTGCAGAGGCATAGGTGGGAGGAACTCAGTCCCAAGGCCAGCCCCAGGCAAAAGTCTGAGACCCTATCCAAAAACATAACTAAAGCGAAAGGGCTAGGGCTGAGCTCAAGTGGTAGAGTGCCTGCCTAGTAAGCACAAGGCCCTGAGTTCAAACTCCAGTACTGTTAAAAAAAAAAGAGGAAGAAAGAGAGACAAAGAAATAAAGAAAAAAGGAAGGAGAGACAAAGAAATAAAGAAAAAAGGAAGGAAGGAAGGAAAGAGAGAGAAAGAGTACTCCATTTTTTCTGGTCTATATTTTCTGGACTATATTTTGTTTTGAACCATTTTTTAGACATTGGTAGGATTTTTACATTACTAAAAAGAAAAGAAAAATCAGAGCAGATTCACACAAAAATGGCAAGTGGCACTGCATCAAGATTAGGTATACAACAGGATGTGATAAAGACTGAAACACAGGAAATAGTTGGCCCAATGAAAGGGGTGAGGTGCTCAGCTTCTGGCACTTGATGACATGGAAAAATGCAGGTCCCATACTGCATGCTCTCCATCTTTTAAGACAGAATTAAAGCCCCAGATTTTATTCACATATATGTATATATATATATCTGTATACATACAGATATATATATATATACTCACACACATACTGGGGGAACAAGAAATTTAAAATGTTAAGAAGCCCAATACAGGCCAAAATTTCAAACTGAGCAAATATGTCAGCCACCAGTCTTCGAATTTTACTTTAGGATCTTAAAAGGCAACTTCTTAAAAAGTAATAGTTACTTTTCCCTAAAATCTCAGGATAATGACACACTTCAGGTGCAAATGCAACTGAAAACATTTCATCTCTCCCTTCTGGATGACTTGTGTGGCATGAAACACACACCTTTGCCTTTCTCCCCCAGATCCCAAAGTGATTCCACCTACTTGTGGCCACCAAGACAAAAAACATATAATAAGTGCCTTATAAAGACAAGCATCTGGTGAGAGTTTGTTACTGTGATTAATTAAAGCAGAGCCAAGCATGAGAAGGAAACTTCTTGCATACCCTCCACTGTGAAGTGATTTTCTGAGAGAGTATCTTATCACAATTAAATTCCAATTTCACAGTTTACTAATTTTTTTCAATGTAAACACGACAGTATTCATAATGGCAAAGCAGCGTAGAGGAGCTGACATCCTGTTTACTGTGTGACTGCACATTAAACTCCCATGTGACAAGCAGGCAGTACATGGACACACATGGCTTGGGGGCAACTTAAATTGGCTTGCTGGAGATTAAACATACAACTTTTAATGGGTTTTCCTTCAGGAATAGTTTTTGTACAAGTGTCGAAATAATGCAGGTAGTTCTCAACATTTTGTTTGTACTATCTTATATCTGTATTTGAAGGTCATCTAATTTTCTGTGGGAAGGTTGGAAATTAGTAGGGAATTGTCAGAGAATTATTTTACTATACATGGTCAATCAAAGAAACAATAATTTTTTAAATTAAAAAAATGGTGGTACAAGAGTTTGAACTAGTCAGGCAGGTGCAGTACCACTTAAGCCACACCCTCAACCTTTTTTTTTTTTTTTGCTTTAGTTATTTTTTTTTTTGTATAGGGTCTCACATTTTTGCCAGGGATGGGCCTAGGACCTCAATCCACCTACTTACACCTCTTGCAAAGCTTGGATTACAGGTATGAGATGCCACACCAGGCAACAAACATTTAAGGGCCAACTGCAAAAACAAAAACAAAAACAAAATCACCCACAGAAACAGAAAGCTAATGCTTCTGCTTAGGAAGTGTGCTGCCTTGTTGCACTGGCAAAAATATTTGCTCATATACAAACCTGAGAATATTCTCAAAAAACACAACATAATTTGTTGACTTCCAACAGCTGCAAGCAGTGTTGTGAAATGGAATGTACCAGTCCTGACACAAATTTAAGCCTATTCTGAAGTGGCAAAAAGCTCTCAGCATTATGCTTTCAGACTGCCTATTGTTACACACAGCTTTCAAAGCCTCCAGTTGAATGTTTTATTAAATGCCAGAAGTGATTTTAAGCAGTCTTCATACATGAGTCTCCAAAGTTAGGAGGTAAATACTATTATTATCCTCATCTCAGCGATGAGGAATTTGAACTTTAGAAAGGTTGAGTAACTTGCTCAGCAGTACACAACCAATAAGTTGGGATCTGTATGCAGTTCTGGCTGATTTCAAAGCCAAGAGTTCTAGTTACTAGGCTCAACCACTACTTGGCACAAAATACTCAAAAAATAAATGCCAATGAGTACATGTTTCCATGGACCGTTATTCAACAACAGTCACAAAGATTTTTCTGAATCCTCCCCAAAATGCCTTTGTGATTGAAATATGCAAGTCATCACAATATTTAATAAAATCATGGTATATGATGTCATGTATTAATAACTTAGTCTCTTGCAACTACAATAAAAATTATACTTGAAATGCTATCACAATTTTTATCGTGCCTGCTAAAAACAAGTATTCCTAAGCTAAGATGCATTCAGAAAATAAGTATCTGATGTTTGACAAAGAAACATGTAGATAATGAGATTTTGGAAGGTTTCTTGACTTAGGCCAAGCCTTCACTGGGTATCAGTTTCTGAGAGTGTCTAATGAGGCTGCAACTTTCAGGATAAAATACTGTGATTTAAGGACACAAAGTACTTTGACATTATTAAGTCAACAAAGGACTCTTTATTAATTATTAGGTTTGAAGTAACATGGTGCCAGGAGGAGAGGTGCAAAGGCAGAATTTTCTGGAAACCCACTTGGGAAAAAATGACAATTGTTAGAACTAATTAACCTGTCTATAGGGGTGACCAGAGTCTAAGATCATGGATATTTAAATCATAATTTGGAATTAAGCACATAAAAAAGATCTTTAAATAGCTGGCAGTGTGCTGCTTTAGACCCAAATGGAAGTTTTCCATACTGGGGCCAATATAGCTCTACAATAATAGGTGCTCAGTATGTACTTGTTGAATGAATGAATGAGTGGAATGCCTTTCATAAAGTAAACGGTCCTTGGTAATGAAACAATGATCCAGGTTCTTTATCTCCTAGACATTTTGCCAATTTGGTACACAAATAGGTTGAATGGACCAAAGTAAAGGAGACTTACATTGGGGACACATTGAGAAACCCCTTGGAACATCGACAAATATTAATAATGAAAGGCAGGAACTATAAAATAGGTACAGTGTGTATGCAGAGGGTACTTGTGGGAGAGGGGAGGGTGAATGGAGATTAAGATGAGGGTATATGGTGGATGGACTTCATTCTTATACTTATATGAACTAGAACAAAGAAACCTCTTGCAATTGCTTTAAGTGGGGTGGGGAGGGGATCAAGGGGGAAAGTTGGTGGGGGTGAACCAATGTGCAATATAAGCATATTTGGAATTGTCACAACGAATCTTGTCTGAACAACAAATATATCCTAATTTTAAAAAGAAAAAATGAAGTTGAATGATTTACTGTATTATTATAAGAAACAACAAAACTTACCAATATACTCTCAAACCAATAGGCTAAGAAAACCTGTATAACTTTCAATCTGAATTATTTTATCTTTGACTTCTCAAAAAATTAGTTGCATTGGGAAGAAAGTGATAATAACAGGGTCAAAGTTCTTTTTCTGCTTATATATACAAGATAAGAACTCAAGGAATTCAGGCACCACTCCAGTCAATAAGCTGAATGTAGCAAGGCTGAGGCACATAAGCAAGAGCCAGTTGAGTGTTGAGGAAGCCCAAGTAAGAACTAGAGTTCATGGCAGGCTCCATTCTTGGGATGTGTGTATTGGCAGAAGAGGGGAGGCAGGATCAGGGCCTATCAGGAGAACCAACATGGCACACAGTGAAAGATAGAGTGGGCTGACTTCTTCCCACAACTTCTTGTGTCACATGGAATCTTACATAGCAAGTAACATTTCCAAGAGCTAACTTAGAAGCCTTGCAATTGTAACTGTGTCACTGGTCCTGCATTTGACATAGGGTTGACAATGAGAAGTCAATTATCCCCAACAATTTTCCCCCCATTCTTTCTAATAAAGGAGGACTCCTGAAGTCCTCTAGGAGTGAGAGACAACATTAAACATGGAGGATATGAAGCTGAAATTGACAAAGACATATAGATTCATCACCTCAAAAAATGTCATATCAATGCTCTACAGAAAGAGTAATTAACAAATATAAATTCTAATGAGGGCTTTTAAGAAAAGTTCAGAGGATCTGGCAGTAAAAAAATGAGGGAAAGAGACATGAGTTCTTACTCATATTTTGTAGAAGATAACAAAAATCAATTTGATTCTGGATACAGGCTAAGAAAAGGTAATAATGGCAATAAAGCATGGGGCACAGTGAGTTGGGTAAGTTTTCTGGGCGTGGCAAATTGATTGGCTTGTCTAGAACTGATTTGTCTTATGAAGGAATCACACCCAAAGTAGAAGAAAAAGATAACCCAAGGATGACATTGGAATGCTAACATAAGATACAGAATAATAACAGGGAGGCACTGTAGATTCTAGAACAGGGATGAGATACAAAGAAAAAGTTATTAATGGAATTGTTCTGGCAGGTGTGTGTGGGATGGATTGGCAGAGGGAGGGGAATTGATAGAGATGCAACACAAGGGAGCTATTTCAGGAATTGCTGTAAAGTTGTGTCTAGGCTGGCAGTCTTTATTTTCAAACCATAAAATTATTGAACACGAAGGCACTAATTAGGAAAACTAGAAAAGCAAAATAAATATTATGTTGGTTCTCATCTATCCCTTCAAACTCTTCGTCTGTAACAGGGGTTTATTTAGAGGAAACTAGATACAATTTGAACATTTTTACAGAAAACTTTTATTTGGCAGCTTGAAAGATGAAATAAAGAGAATTCATTTGCTCATTCCCTCTTTCATTCCAATTAGGTATCAGTCAAGATGATGAAAGATTGAGAAAATGGTTAAGAGAAATTTCTCTGTTGGAGAATCTGTAAATTTTCATTCTCTAACTGGGTCCCCAGAGGCCAACGTAATCATCATTCAATGTGTAACATCTGAGCTAAAAACTAGCAGAAAAATTAGATTATTATTTGACATAGTAAATGGTGATGACAATGATGTCACCATTTAGAGAAAATGTACTGTGTGCTAGAAATTGTGTGCTGTCTGCATTTCATATACAATGTCTTAAATTTTTACAATGGCTACTCTAAGTTAGTATAGCTATGCCAATTCTGTATGAGAAGTAACTGTTAAGTTTAAATGACTAGTTTAAGATCTCATCTTATATAAAACAGACTTCAGGTTTCAATGCAAGCTTGAATCTATAGCAGTTATCCTCTATTATTAATTTGGAAGGTGATGGAAAAAGAAGTGATTTAGAAACTTGTAAAACATAGCCTCCCATATGATTCTAGTGCTCCAGTGTATGATTAAGATATTTGAAATCTGCCATCAATGATTGACAGCACTTCATAGACTTTATGTTGAAATATAGATGTCAATATTAAGTGAATTTGAATGTGTTGTTAAATAGTGGTAAATAAAAATCTGAGCTGAAATTTGTTTTATTAACATTTGGCAAAATTACCAATATCTTTGGAGAAACATTCAAGATAAGAAAGATGCTATTTCAAAGATGTCATCAGGTTACTTCTCTAGCAAGTAGTCTATTACCTGTAGACTTTTTAAAATTCTAGTGGAAATAAAAATTTATGAGGCACTGCTTTATCTTTCAAACTGAAGTAATTCAGACTTTGTGAACTTTTAAAGAGATTGGTTCAATAAAATTCATTCAAGAAAGTGCAGAACTTTATGTTTTACTCGTACACTAAATAAATGTGCAAATCTTTTAATTGTCTAGATAATAAACCAGACAGTTGAAACCTGTTCCTTAAACCAGAGCACTTTCTACTCTACCTCTTGGCCAGTCTTCCTGATTATCTTCCACTCATCCTCCTTGAAGAATATCTGGATGACATATAGGAAGATTTTCCAGAAAATGTAAGACCCTCTCGTCTTCTTTACTGTGTTCCCACCACCACCTTGTTTAAGCTTTGAGTATCTTAGCTGTCACGTGATTATTAACTTTCATGAGAGAGCAGCAAAGTGAGCTCTAGAGTGGCTTGCTCTCCCTTCTTTGCATGGTTTGAGAGGTAAGCTTCTAATCCAGCTCAGTTAGATTCATGAGGCTTTTGCACACTCTCATCTTTGCATCCTCAGGACTTTGTAAAATACCAGACATGCTAGAGGTGCTAAATGTTCACTCCATGAAGGAAAAAAGATCCTTTCTTAGAAAGGAGATGTCACTTGAGCGCATACCATCGTTGCTACTTACTACTATGGGTTTGTGAAAGTCAGTGAACGAAAAGGCAACAATAATTGAGATCCTTCCTTACACTACCTTCTGGGGGAAAATAAAGACAAAAAGACGGCCTGTAACTTTAAGAAGAACCTTACTCAATCCTAAAATGTTTTCCTAGCCTATCTCTGTTAATCTCTTCCCATTGTTCACTGCCTCATTCCCCAACCACACAGCAGCTGCCTAACTGACTTGCATTGCTGTCACCTCTGTTGCAAGTGCCAGACTCATCTCTCTCAAATACTAGACAGAAGACTCTCACTCAGAGTTCTTAATGGCTTCCTAATTTCTATGTTTTTAATCTTAAACTCACGTCTCACTCTGTAGATCTCTGTAATCCTGTCTTATTTCTCAATAAGAGAAACTTTAACTTCCTCATTGCCACAAAAAAAATCTTACTTATAATAACGCTTCTGAATTTCATGACATAGTTCCCTTATGATTTTCAAGGTGATGCAGAAGCTGGCACGTGACAGCTTCCCAGCTATTTTTAATACTGCCTGTAAGTAAGAATAATCTCTAAATTTTAAATAGTTTAAAAAATGTCAAAAGAATAATAGTTCATGGCATGTGAAAACAATATGAACTTTAAATTCAATCTATAAGTAAAGTTTTACTGGAACACTACCTAACCTATTTGTTGACATAGTGTCTTTGGCTGCTGTCACTCCACAATAATAAGGTGAAAGTTACAACAGGGATTATATGACCCCCAAAGGATTAAATATTAATAATAAGGTACTTCATAAGAAAAGTTTGCCAACATTTGGTGCAGTGGAATAAAATAATGATACCAAATTACTGAGCACATGCTCTGTGTGAGACATGTACACTGTTCACTCACTATTTAGGTTAGACCTCCCATCTAGGGGAGGTAGGTATTATTTTCTTTGAATTACAGATAAAGAGACTGGGGCTAAATTACTAAATTGTCTTAGACCCAGAAGCAGAAATGAAAGCTTTTGGAAACCACAGTTCATTCTATGATAAGTTATTTTTCCATATTCTTGAGAATAAATGAATATATCTATGAACATGAATTCACACAGTACACACAGAATACAAAAGTAATATAGGATGTCAAATAAGGAAGTGGCCCTAGAGAAATCACCTAGTTAAGGAAAAATTGATTGGATTACTATAGCATCTTACCTTACTGTCTTTCTCAATTCCCAATTCTACCTGGCACCTAGTTCCTTTTTTTGAAAAAAATTAAACAATTGGGAATTCTTTCAGAATTCCTTTCTATTGATTTTTGTCTTTTATCAGCTGGTCAAATTGTTCTTTAGAAGAATGGAATTTTTTTAAGCACAATATTGTTCCTTGAATTCCATATGACAATTCTAAAATCAGTACATCAAACCATAGTCCATTTGAGCTACCTAGGGTTCTTGTCTTTTATTTTTCAGGACATAGAAAATGGATCAAAGGAAAGGCAACAAAGAAACAAGTTCATAAGTATCTCTATCTTGGAATCTTATAGTCAAAACTAAGGAGCTTCTACAGGAATGAAGAAAATAAACCAAAGAAATCCATTCATGATAATACAGGTAAACCCATGGGGTAATTGTTAAAACACGATGAGACAATGCATTCTGACTACTGGTTAGTCTGACTCATGTTTAGAATTAATCCAGAGTTAGTAAGCTGAATTATTACAACATTAACTGACTCTGGACTTGCCTCCAATAATAAAAGTCAACATTTCTTGATCATTATCATGTTTTATGCTCTCTGAATATATTAATTTGCTTAATCCTCACATTGTCTTGTGACATGGGTAATAGTAATGTGAATATACTAAAACATAGCAATATTGGGGGATTTGCCCATTACCACGAATTTAGTGACAGAGCCAGGCTTGACAAAGGTAACTTGTTGTACGCTGACCTGCTTCTTGATGCATCACAGTCATTAAACAGTAAATAGTAAATATATCTTTTAATCAGATATTTACATTGTATATTTTACTGACCCATCCCTGACAAAATGTATTTATTTTGGGTTTTGACATCTTTTTAAAGTGTTAGCTGTCATGAAAATGGAGTCTCTCAAGTCTTTTGGTGAAAGCATTTAGTTTGGCAGCTCAGTGAATAAACAAAAAAAAATGACAGCAAAATTTTCCTTCTGAGAAATTTCACATCTTATTTATCACAGTCTTAAAGATTTTAGCATTTATATGAACATACTGAAAATATCTTTCTATGTCTATAACTTGTCTGGAAGGTAATTTGGCATCCTTAACAAAGAAAGATGATCAATATAACAGCAGATTATTTTATTTTAACTATAGTCACACACACACACAAAATCAATATAGAGTCATTAATCTAATCAGAATTGAGACCCAGAGGCTAAAAATTACCCAGATTGCAATGAATTTTTTGTAATTACACTCTTATTACAGATCTATTTGTGCAATTTTAAAATAATCAGTCCTAAGAACACATAAAATTATAGTGAGAAAATAAAAATAAGTGAAAAAAACCTTCACTCTCAAAGGCATTTGGTTAAAATAAAAGGAATAGCTTCCAATTTCTTCATTGTCATAGTCTCATTTATTTTGCTAGAGCAGTGGGACCAAATATCACTACTTACTTTACAGCACAAATGCATTTTTTCATACTTTTATTTCTACCTTGTTCCAGAATAAATTTATCAAAGCTAGTAGACTCTTGGGAGGAAAAAAGCATTTGTTTTGGACTTTGTTCTAGGCATATGCTTTAATTTTCTTTTTTTTAGAAAATAAGGAAATGGTATCACGACTTCCAAACTAATCATTTAGTTCCCAAGTTTCATACAGGAGAATTGTGGAGATCCAAGAGGGACTGTTACATCTGTAATATAATATTTTCAATTCTTACTATATTCAGATCTTAGCTATCATCATTGCAAGAAGTGCGAAATAGGAAGCTGATTGGATTTTCCAGAAAATGGCAACCTCTAAATTAAGTACAGCTTGGGAGCTGACCTGCTACATCCTAATGATACAGGAGCACTGGTTTAATCAGAACATAGAAATTATTTTCTTATTGCCTTCACTTAAATAAATTTTTTACTATGTTCCTGTGTGAATCTATGAATATCTTAGAGATTGATTTATTTTCTTGAGACTGCATTTTAAGCTTAACATATCCTAAAAGATGATGCATTTTCTTTAATAAAAACAGAGTAATTGATGCCAAACAATTTAAAATTGTTCTTGGCTGGTAAAGTTTGTGTTAGTGTCACCTTATATATTATTTTATTATAACACTAGATTTGGTTGTAATTGCTTTATGAGAAAAGATGGTCAATAACATGAAAATAAGTCACAAATTTAGAAAGTAGAAGTATTGCCAAATGTATTATTGATATATAAATACTCTTCTTTGATTTTGCTTTTGATGGGGCTGGATTCAAGGATATATAGACTATTTATTCTATCCTCAGCAATCTCAAAAACAACAAAACAAAGGAAGTCTTGTTTCAATATCACAGTGTTGTGGATTAACTAAAACCAATACCGTAAAGCAAAGTGATCCTCATCCTTTCAGGTATATTAAGAGAATTTCCTTCCAATTACAGTGGTGCAGTTTGCATCAGAGTACAGAGAAAAATTATATAAACTCTGAACAAACTAACCCTTTAGGACTGAAGAACAACAAAAACATAGTCGGACACTGGAGGATGGGGAGAAGGAAGGGGCACATACTTCTAAAAAGGTAACAAGTCATAGTGTTGGTTCTGTTTTTACATATTTTCTAGCAGACATTAGGCCCCAGTTAGCTATGTGTGGTACTATGACTTAGGTAAAGCTAATGGCTTACAAAAACAGATGACAGAATTTGAAGTACCCATAGGAGGTAGAGAGTTAGAGGTGATACTTGTAAGAAAATAGAGTAGAAACTCCATATTCTGCATATAAACTCTGTCCAAATCTCTAGCTGATCCCCTTCATGGGACAGACTCTGAGCAGTCCAGCTGATACTAAAAGACCTGGACAGAGATTCCAGCTATTATCAATCACAAAGGAGATATAGCTTTGGAATTTGAGTTTTGTCAAGTTAACTGTTTGCCAATTTTTCCCTAATATTTGTCAGAATAGAATGCAGAGTCATTACAACATGTCACTGACAAAATATCAAGGATAAAATTTAAAAGTTTAGACATGCAGAAACAGGAAAACATGACATAGAAAGAAAAAAGTTAGTGTAGATTGATCTTAACATCAGTCAGATGTTGAATTAGCAGAATAATGTGTTAAAACAGCTAATATAACTGTATCAAAGATCATAAAGAAAAATATGCAGTTAGTAAATGAACAAATAGGAAATTTCATCAGAGAAACAGAAAGCATACAAAGGAACCTAAGGGAAATTTGAAAGTTAAAACTATAGTACTTGAAAATAAACTTCACTGAACACAACTGATACCAGACATAAGTAACTTTGAAGATAATTCACTAGAAAGTATTTAATCTCAAAAAATAGAGTGTGGGGGAAAGTAAGGGAAAAATAAGTAGAGCCTCAGAGCCCCATGGGTCAAAATCAACTAATACAGATAATTGGATTCTTGAAGAGGAGACATCATGGCAGAAAAAATATTTAATTTTTGTTTCTAAAATTTGGTACAAGACATAAGTTCACAGATTCAAAGAAACATAACAGAGGGAGCTGGCAGAGTGGCTCAATTGGTAGAGCACCTGTCTAGCAAGTGTGAGGCCCTGAGTTCAAATGCCAGTACCATCAACAAAATAAAAATAAAATAAAGCAGCATAACAAACAGGCCCTAAAAAGTACAAATACAAAGAAAACCATGCATAGGCATACCATAATCAAACCTATGAAATACAAAGATTAGGAGCAAACCTCAAATGAGCCAGAGAAAAACAACACATTATATGCAGGGGAACAACAATACCACTGACTACTAACTTCTCATGAGAAAAATGAAATCCAGAAGACAATGGAATGACATCTTTAAAATGCTGGATGGAACAGAAACATTGTCAGCCCTAAATTCTCTATCTATCAAAAATATTCTTCAAGGATAAAGGTAAAAAGCTTTAGGTAAATGAAATTAAGAATCTATCTTCATTAGATCTGCATTTAAAAAGTGCTAAAGGAAGGTTTTCAGACAAATGGAAATGTTCTCTGGCTCTTTAGAAAGCAGCTAAGTAGCAGAAATGTTAGGTATGTGAATAAATATAAAACATCACTTACTTCTATTTTCTTTGAAATACAAATGACTATATAAAGCAAAAATCATGAAATTACAGTTTGGATTCATAATTTATCCAGATGAAATAAATATAGCAACTAAAGAGAAAGGAATGAGGAGAAATGGGTGGACAGGACCATGTAAGAGCAAAGTTCTTTCAATTTAAATTTGAGTTGACAATTTAAGTTGAGGATATACATTGCAAGTCCTCAAAACATAACCAAAAAGTAATGCAAAGGAGTATAGTAAAAATGCTAACAGATAAATGAGGTACAATGAAAACACATGCTCCTAGAATACCAAAGATATGAGATATTGAAGTACAGTATTTTATCCAATTCTAGAATCCATTCTATACAACCTTAGACTATTCATTTAGTCTGTAACCTGTTCAAACACTTTCAAATTAGAGTACTTGTATAAGGCAGTTTACTGTCCTAATTTTTCTAATGCTAAGTCATACTTAAATGGATCAAGGTGTCTTCCCTCATGCAAAGACTCTATCATCTTTTAACTAAACATCTAAGCATCTACTTCTTCTCTGGAATGCTTTGAACTACCTTTTCCCCTCTCTGCACTTTTCATAACCCCTATAAGGGCCATCTTTCATTCTCTTTCTTGATTCCCCCATTCTCTGGAAACTTACTATGTCTTAACTTCATGGTTCCTCATCAATTATCAATTCCAGTCTCATTCTGATCATGATCCTCCTCCTCCTCACTGCCTCCTCCTATTAACTGGTATATAGAATTGCTTTGTCAGGGATTATTAATCTTGCTTTAAATAATGAAATATAAGCAATAATTCATGTCATTGTTATACATCACTGAAAGTATATCCTGGTTATTAGATGGTTGGCAATATGTGAATTTCCAATCTTATCTAAAATGTTCTTTCAATTTCTACATTTGATTTAGCTCTACCTGAATTATATTCCATATTGATTTTCATGTACATTCCTGAAGTATAATTTCTGAATAAAAGAACATGGACATGTTCCAAGTCATAAAATATCTGGGGTTTTTTTTGGCAAGAATTTACTCCTCTGTTAAAGAGTTACAAAACTTACCTGTGTAGGCTATTATTGGACACTCTTGTTTCCTTATTCACAATACTTAACACTGAGTTAAACTGTCAATTGCTCATAGTGTTCAATTTTATATTTAATTGTCTCATAACATCAAAGAATTCACATGTATCATCCAGTAAGGCTTGTTTTGCTTTCTACAGCTTTGTGATAATTAATGTCAGAACTATAATCCTGTTTTGGTTTGTCTCCATCAAAATCTTCAGTCATGTTGAAAATATTACTTTGCTTTAATTGTAAGCCAGTTTCATCTGTGGTGGTATAAAGAACGAAAACACAGCTGGCATTCTTTCAACAAATATTAAGTTCTACAAATATTATACTCTGTGGCTACTGTTTATAAAACTGTTCTAGGCTCCCCCAGAGAATTAAACAGGTCATGGGTATGCTTTAAGCAACACACATTTTAGAAACAAGGACAAATATGTATCCAAATAACTAAGATAATGCATTATTAAAAAAATCATCACCTTGACTTTGGAACAATAAAATGAATACTGTACAAATAATTAATTACTTGCAGTGCCCCAAAACAGAAATTTGGTGATTCTATCTAGGACAACTGGTTTACCTCAGTCCTCTAGACCAGAGCTACCCAAAGTACAACCTACAGACTTGGGCACATTCCTGAATGATGTGTAAACAGTGCTCAGTTCAATGATGTACAAGGAGAAATTGAGAGTGAGTATTTAGACACATTTATAAAAATTTTGGTAATGTAATTTTATGTTTATTGACATAATATATGGAGTCATACTTTTATTACTCATTTTATTGACATTAAAATGAATTATGGATATTTTATATACCTCCATTCATCAGTTCTGGAAAATCCTGAAAACTAAGCCAATTATTACATTAGCCCTCATCATAACACTGATCAATTTATAAGAACTCCAGAGTTCCATTACCCAGACTTTAAAACTCCAGATATTGGATGAGATGCCTGCTATGTTGCCACCTATTCTACTTTCAATTTGGGAAGTAAGTATAACAAAAACCAATTTTTGTTTCCTTGAAAACAACTTCTTCATAATTTTCTAACTTCCAAGGAATTTAGTGTGCCCATTTTTTAGTACTTTTTATTGTATTTAGAGGTTTTTAATAACTCTATTAGGATATAATTCATTTATGTTAATAGGTACATGATTTTAGGGACATAGTCTAATGAATTTAGGTAGTTGGATAAAGTCATGTAACCTTCAAAATCAAAAACTATGGAAATTAGAATTACCCCCAAAATAACCATTTAGTCTATGAGTTTTCTACAGTAGTGTTTTGAAAACTCCCTACAATGTCTCCCCAGCTTCCAAGACCACAGCAGACATGAACCAAGTATACTCAGCACCGGGGAAACAGCCACAGAGATGAGTCACTTACTGCAGATAGTTTCTTTCTGTTCCTGAATGTGTAAATATTACCACCAAATAGAAACTTGGCTTATATATATGGAGATCAATAATTTTCATTGTTGAGTTTAGATCATGAAATTCTATATTTGAACTGAATGTCATTCAAAACACTGGTGAGTTCTAACTGTATCCCTGTGATTTGTAGTGGGATGACTAACAGTATGAAACTACCTCAGAGAGGTTCTCAAAGTGTAATCTATGACTAGCAAAACCAGTATCACTTGGGGACTTCTTAGAAATGGAGAATTCTTGGGCCTCACCCCCGCATGCTGCATCAGAAATTCTGGAAGGAGGTCTATAATTAAGCTCTTCTGGTGATTCTGATTCACAGTACAGTTTGAGGACCACTCTACTAGGAAATCCCAGTGAGATGACTCACTTTGTTAGTGGATCTAAAGAGACCTAAGAATGGAGTTGAATGCTATTGCAACTATATAAGTGAACCATTAGGAATGAATATATTATTAATAACTATAGTCACCCTACTATGCACTAAAACACTGTAACTTAGTTCTCATTGACTATCCTTTCCCCATCCCTCTCTTCTACTTGGTCTCCCCCGCCTCTCAAGAAAGTTTAGAATGTTTTTACCACACTGACAGGATAACATTTGAGGAGATAGATGTACTTTCCTTGACTTGAACATGTTACAACACAGACATGTATCAAAACACCATATGGTACTCCATTCACATGTACAATTATTATCTATCAAAAATGACAGTATAAAAATTTGTTGGAACCTTCATAAATGGAGCTTTCCCTCAAAGCTCCTCACTTCTGTCTTGTCCCCTTTTCTGTCCTCTCCATCTATGTGGCTGGATGTTCCAGCCACTCTCACCCATTCTGACAAGGAAAACCTAAAGCAATCTTTCTTCTAGCAATGTTAACACTTCAAAAGAGGATCCCTGACAACAAGCAAGTTCACTGAAAGATAGCTTCCTAATGCTGGGACTTGGAGCATCTGTCATGTTGGATATAGAAGACCAACTTCTGCAATTCATGTTTGAGACAGGCTTCCGTCTGGAGTTCTGAGAATTTCCATCCCTCCAACTATCTTAATGTTAGCAGGGAAGTATATACTCCCATCTGCCTTTTTTCTCTCTTCCTTTCTTTAATAATTTATTATGATACAGCTGCAAGGCAAAATTTAAAAAGTAGCTAGATGAATTTTGGTGACTTTCCACATGTCTAGGTTTAAAATAATAAAATTCCTATCTACTATTTTTAATAAAATGTAACTGTGGTATTTACTTATGCTTATTCTTATAGCTATAGGGCAGGTAACTTCTTAAAGTCCTCCTTATCACAGACTAAATTCCACAATGAGCTCTAAGGAACTCTCAACTATATTAATACATCCCAGAAATCAAGATGTCTATAAATCGTAACCTGAATGTTTACTTAGGAATTCCCAGTGCTTTTTGGTGTATACAGAAGATGAAGTTTTACCGAGCAATATGCAGAGTTGTTCATATAAGCAACTCAGACATAAGATATTTAAATGATATAATTTGGAAAGTTATTTTATTTTTTAAAAAATGAAAATCATATCTCTCAATGTCCTTGCTTTGTTTTAATGGAAAAATTACTGAAAGAGCCCATCTTAGCATTCACTCCAGTAAGCCTACGTATAAGCTGAATTGTAATTATTTTCCTTTCCAGTAATTAACTTGGAGTGTCTAATCATTCAAACTGAGTCCATTCAATTCTTTAAGCATCCAGTTCAAATTTTACTTTTTTTCCCACCACTGTATTAAATCTTTCTAAGACCAAGAACATGGAAACCCTGACATGTTGAGACCAATAAATGGTACAGGCTGCAGTGCTTACCTAAGAGATAATGGGAAGATTTTTGACCAAAATTTCTTA
The DNA here is from genome assembly GCF_047511655.1 of Castor canadensis. Classification (NCBI taxonomy): domain Eukaryota; kingdom Metazoa; phylum Chordata; class Mammalia; order Rodentia; family Castoridae; genus Castor; species Castor canadensis. The sequence goes on from NC_133395.1 coordinate 135,347,963, forward strand.
ATGATTACCTGATCTACTGATAAGTTAGCAGGGTATTAATTGAGTTACACCTGAAAGGCAGACACTGCATAACTCAAGACAGAGTAGGAGTGGTTTCCATGAAAACCACAGAGTGAAAATAAAACAGCAAAAGCTGATAAAGGCTGCAAAACACAAGAAAAATGTCTTGGTAGCAAGTGGTGGAGCTTATGCATATTTTGGCAGAAAACAGGGGGAAGTTTGGTTTGCAGCAGATATAAATGTATGCTGTAAAAGTTGGCAGTGTAAAAAATACCATTCAACTTCTGAATCATACCAATCAGCGAACACATTCATTGCTAAGTGTTCAACAGTCTCCCTCCAATCAACAGGAAATCTCCATTTCTGAAATGATAATCTGGAAATCAACATTTTGGTAATATTTGATCCTTGAATTTTTGTTATCACAGGAAATGATCAAATGACATTAAATCATTGCATTTCTATCACACTATTTTTTAGTTGTACATATTTAGACTGTGCCTTTATTTTTTTAAGAAGTCTTTGGTCCTGAATATGTAAATATTATCACCAAATAAACATTTGGCTTCCATACATGGAGATCTATAATTTTCATTATTGTATTTAGGTCATGAAATTCTACATTGTAGCTTAATGGTACTCAAAACACCTTTGAGTTCTAAGTGAGCTGAGCAGCAGAGTGCAGCAATGAGGAAAGGACATCTGGACCCTGTCACAACCACTCCATGCAATCACTCAGAAGCAGTCATAGACTATACACAAACAGAGGTGGATGGCTGTGTTCCAACAACCCATTATTGGCACAAAAATCACACCTTCATATAATTTCAATGTACCACAAAATATTATTCTTTTGATTTTTAAAAGCCATTTAAAATGTAAAGGCCATCCTTAACTGGTAAGCCATACAAACACAGGTGCTGAAATGAATGTGGCCTGTAGGTTGTTTGCTAATCCCTGGGACAGATGTACCATAATCTAACTCTTTTTGTTGAGGGATGCTTGGGTTAATTCTAGCCTTTGCTATCACAAATAGTGCTTCCATAGATAATATTATACATATGACATTTATTGCCTATAAAAATACTTAAGTCCCAATGCCTAAAAGAAAAATTCTTGCCTTAAAGGGTTTTGAATATATCTATGTATGTGATACATATTGAAATGATGTATATATACAGAGATATATTGCATATATCTACCTCTGTCTATATATATGTCCCTAAGGTGAATTTTTGTCTTGGAAGCTAACTAACTATTTGGAGTTGTTTGTATAAGCAATTCAGACATAAAATACAATTTAAGTTATATAATTTGGAAAGGTTTTTTTAAAGGAAAATTATATCTCTCAATGTGTATATATATATGCAACATACATTTATACATATTCATATATACATTGAATATATATAGCACATGTATACATATATTCATTATATATACATATGTTTAAGACAGGATCTCGCTATGTAACCCAGACTTGCCTCAAACTCACAGTCCTCCCGTTTCGGTCTCCTGACTGCCAGGATTATAGGCCGGAAATACCATGCCCAGCTGCTTTTATATTTTTAATAGATACTCCAAATTGCTTTATAATTGATGTTGTATCAGATTAGACTCCCAGACAGAATGACAGCCTATTCTCCATAATCTCACCAGCAGATTCTGTTAAGATTCTAGGTTTTGTTCATCTGATAGGTGAAAAATGCTACATGAGTGTAGTTTTATTTTCTTGTTATTTACATTTGTTTTATTTTTGTTGTTGTTGTTGTTTTGTTTGAGACAGGATCTCACTAAAGTAGCCCAGGCTGGCAAGTAATGAGATATCGTCTTTCCTCAGCCTCCTGAGTGCTGGGATTACTGGACTGCACCACCATGCCCTGCCCATGACAATAGTTTTAATATTCTCTTAAGAGCAAAGTTGATGTGTTTTGTTTTATGGGTTAAGAGGCATTTGTATTTTCTTTTCTGAAAAATTTCTGTTCAGATATTTTTCTCACTTTTTTAATTAGGTGGTTGTCCTTTTTCTTATCAATTTCTACATGAAGAAAGCACAAGTTGTTAACTAGCTAGCATGCAAAGGATAGAAAGCAGAGACCGTGAGTTTTAGTTACCGATCCAGCCCTCAGCAGTAGGTGTCTGGCAGACATGAAGAAGTGTTTGTTCAAAACTGAATTGCAAAGCTTTTCCCTATTTAGTCATCTCTATTCTAACTTTGCTTATGTTGATTCTTGATATGCAAGTCTTTTGTAAGTATGTAGTTATCAATCTTTTTCTTTACAGCTCTACGATTTTGAGAGATTTAGTAAGAACTTTTGTACTCCAAGGTCATAAGTTCCTTCCATGTTTTCTTATAGCAATTTCATTTTTCCTTCTTCTTAAATCTTTAGTGCATTTGGAATTTTTCTTGGTTTTTGGTGTAGGAAATAGATGACTTTTATCTGGAATACTATCCCATTTTACCAGCAGTAGTCTGTCTGTGCTCTTTACCTCAAATATGAAAAGCCTTCTTTGCTTGCTGTTTATATATATGAAAGCTATTGATATCTGAGTATTAATTGTACTTAGTTCCTAACTTGATTTTTGGATAACATTTTAGTTGGCTGTAAATTTTCCAGGTATGGATCATATTATCTGTATTGTCTATAAAAGTATTTTACCACCTCTGTTTGCATTTATCTATCTATCTATCTATCATCTAGCTATACATATATTTGATCTGAATTTTTGAGAAAGGGTTTTTCATGTAATCCAGGCTGGCCTCAAACTTACCATACTCCTGCCTCAGTCTCTCAAGTGCTGGGATTGCAAGTATGCGCCACCACATTCAACTTTTATTTTATGTCTTGTATTTTGCAGTGCTGCAATAGGTGAGTACTCTACCTCTGAGCTATATCCTCAGCACTACCTTGAACTTTCTGGGCAGGTGTCCTATCAGTTGAGCTACTCCACCAACCTTTTTTGTTGGTTATTTTTGAGACAGGGTCTTGCTTTGTGCCTAGGTGGGCCTGGACTGAGATGCTCCTATTTGTGCTTCAGATTGACAAGTTCATACCTCTGTGTCCAGCCATTGGTAGAGATGAGGTCTCATGAAATTTTTGCCCAGATTAGCCTCCATAGTGATCCTACCAAACTCTGCCTCCGAGGGAGCTGGGATTACAAGCTTGAGCCACCTCATCTGGCATCTCTCTCTCTCTCTCTCCCTCTCTCCCTTAAAAGCCTTACTTAGATATAGTTAATATGCCATAATTATACATATAGTTATATACACAGGAGACGTTAAATTATAGTGGTTATTGGGCTTTCCTTTTTTATCCCTAGCATTAGTCAGGAATGAGTCTAATACTGTCCTGTTGTTTGATGTTGGCTTTCAAATGGAGACAAATATAATTTTATATTGTCAAGAGTGCATTTATCTATTTCCATTTTATTGAATGTTCTTCAAATCACAAATACTTTAATTAAATTTGTCTGCCTTCTTCAGTATGACTTTGTGACTCCCAGCTACTTACCATCAGTGGATAGTCTTTTTTCCCTGTTCTACTTGGCTTTTCCTTCTCCATCCTCTCCCCAAACCACTCCCATCTTCCTGATAAAGCACATGTTGCATTTCACCCCACGTGGCTTCTGTCATGACCTTAGTCACTTTGGCAGCCTTTAGGCACTTTGGACTCAGCACATTTTATGTCATCCACACTCACCAAAAAAGGAGTTACCAGCTTTTTTTTCTCATTCATCTTTTAGCTTTAGATAATATCTAGAATGAAGAGAAGGAAATTGATGCCTCACACTATCATGCTCAAACCAGAATGCAATCTTTTCTAAAATAGAAGCTGAAGAAGAGTTATGCAGACCATTTGTCTTTCAAGTCAATACTGAACACTGCCCAGGTAACTTCCAATTTTTTTTCTAGGTAGGAAGGCTGTCCTGGCATTCCCAACAACTGTAACATCCTTTCCTTAGCATCCTTAAATAATACAATAGCTATCTTCCATTGTTCTCTCCCTACATTCTGGGTCTGAGTCTAGATGACATGGTTTGAATCCCAGCTCTACTTTTAGCTTCTGCAGCCATGGATTAAGAATAATACCTACTTTCAGGATTGTAGGGAACATATGAGAGAACTTAATAGGACCAGGATAGACCATGAGATGAAATACTAGGAGATAAAAGAGAACAGTATTGAAACTAAGCTCTCACTAAATATTTCTTAACATTATCCCAACTTCACAGATGTGAACAGCATTAAATAAATTATCGAATGTTCTACAGGTACTACGTGATGGAATCTCGAGTCAAATCAAGTCAATCTCTGAAACTGCTCCTCTTGTAACTTTTATTAGTTTTCTCAGACTTCCATAACAAAGTATCACCCTCTTGGTGGCTTGAACAATAGAAATTTATTGTCTCTTAGTTCTGAAAGCCAGAAGTCCAAAATCAAGGTATCAGTAGGGTTGGTTCCTTCCAACGGTTGTGAGGAAGAATCGGTGCAATGGCTCTCTTCCTGCGCCTGGTGGCTTGTTGACAAACTTCAGAGTTCCCTGGCTTGTAGATAATGAACTGCACCAATATCTGCCTTCATCTTCATGTTGCGCACTGTGTGAGTAAGTATGCCTAAACTTGTGCTTTCTATAAGGACACTGGCCATATTGGATTATGGGCCTATCCTTCCCTAGTAAGGTATCCTAACTGTTATGGTTTGAATGTCTCCTCTAAAACTCAGGCCGAAATTTAACTGCCACTGAATGGTATTGACAGGTAGGCTCCACCCTCCTAAATGGATTGATGTCATAATCAAATGAAACCCACCTTTACCTCTCTACTTCTCTTGTGTGCTTTTGATGAGTTGATTCTCTCTCTCCCTCTATGCGTGTGTGTGTGTGTGTGTGTGTGTCTCACATGTGCTCACTTGTCCTTCTGCAAGGTTGTGATGTAGCAAAAAGGTCCTTTATCAGATGCTAGTGCTTTCACGTAGGACTTCCCAGTCTCCGGAACTCTGAGAACAAAGTAAGGTTTATTGTTGTTGTTTTTATAAATTGCAGAATGTATAGCATTCTGTTGTAGCAATAGAAAATAGACTAAGACTCTAACTTAATTGCATCTGCAGTGATCCTGCTTCCAAAATAGGCCATACTCCAAGGTAGTAGAGCTCAGGATTTCAACATAACAAGTTCAGGGTCCCCAATTCAACGTGTGACTTAGATAGTATTCCTCCCTCATCCAGTGTCATTTTCTCTTGTTAAGTTATTCTCAATCAATTGTAATCTGAAAATATTAAGTGAAAAAATCCAGAAATAAATAATTCATAAGATTTAAATTGCATGCCATTCTGGGTAGTATGATGAAATCTCTCAATGTTCTTTGATGTCCAGCCCAAGACATGAATCATCTCTTTTCCCAGCATATCCTTGCTGTATACACTACCCACCCAGTAAGCACTTATTCTCCATCTTGGTTATCAGACCTACTGTCACAGCATCCCAGTGCCTGTGCTCAAATAACCCTTACTAATAATGGCCCCAAAATGCAAGGGTAGTGATACGGGCAATGAAGATATGCCAGAGGGAATCCATAAAGGGCTTCCTTGAAGTATCATCTTACATCATTATAAGAAGAAGAAGAATGAGTATAAGGTATTTTGAGAGCAAGACAATATTCACATTTTTATTATAGAATTTTATTATAATTTTTCTATTTTATTATTGTTAATCTCTTGCTGTGTCTAATTTATAAATTAAACTTTATCTTACATGTGTGTGTGTATATATATATATATATATATATGGAAAAACATAACATGTAGGATTTGGTAGTCTCTGTTGTTTCAAGCATTTGCTGTGGGCCTTAGAGTATCCCCCATGGAAAGGATGGAACTAGTGTACACAGTACTATGCAATACTGGGCTCCTGCCCTATGACTGTTAATTTGTACTTTGTGCTTACTGCATGCCAGACATTACCCTGAGGGCTTGCAGATATAATCTCCACCTAATCCTCACAAAATCCAGTTAATGAAGTCCTAGCGTTATCCCTATTTTATGGATAAAGAAACCAAGTCACATAAGAGTAAATATTCCATCATTCTCCCTGTTCCCTGTGGCATCTGTCCTTCAGCGTAGGTCCTGCACTTCATAAAGACAAGAGAAGTCACCTTGCAGGATTCTGTGAGCTGGATGGGAACTGCTGCAGAAAATGGCATGGGTAAGTTTACATGGAAACAGAAAATTATAACAAGTTGGTGATTGCTTTGATTTCATTCGAGCCCAGCATTGTGAGAACACAGTGTAACAGGAGAAATCTGTAAATGGAGCCAAAAAGGATTTCTTGAAAAAATATTTGGTGTGACAAATGAATGATGGGCAGAGAGTGATCCTCAAAGATGGTATGTGCATAAGTATACTCTTTTCCTCTTCACAGCAATAGATGCTACAATCTTATTATATAAATTCATATTCAAAAACCTTCCTTAAGCCTTAAATTCAGATTTTTATTTATTCTATACACTTAAAAAAGAATGAATTCAGTAACAATAGTAATATGGAAGTCCTATCTCGAGCAGAATCAGGGATGTTAAAGAAATAATAAAATTTTAACCAGGCTGGGCTGAGAGCCCAGAAAATAGCCATATTCAAACAAACAAGCAAACATGATGGGGGAAAACAATGGCAAGAATTAGTTGGTAAAATATCAGAAGTTGAGGGGGCAGCCTGGCATGGGTGACAGAACCCAGCACAGGCTCTAAGTCCCAGCTCTGGCTTTACCAGTACCTTGTCATGTTGAACACATTCCTGATTGGAAATAAGCAGGTAAGCTGATCAAATCTAAATGTCCTACTGGGCTTAAACATTAAAGGTGTCTCTGAGCCAATGACAGCTGGAGCAGAAGGCCTCATTCTCAAGATGACCAACTAATCTGTCGATAGCAAGTGATACAGCAAGTTGGGAGAAGGAAGTGTGAGTCAAGTGTTCATCTCCTTGGCTTCTAGGGGAAGGTATCCACTCCCCTCTCTGCTTCAGAGGCTTGAATGCAAACAGTGTCTTTTCACTAGTGGGAAAACCTCTGTACATATCTGGCAAGCTTTTCTTCTACTCCTGTCTTTTCACCAAAAAGATAAATTAACCCAGAGCCTGGTCATTGCTGTTGGAGGCTCTTTCCTGCCTGCAACCCACCATCAAGCCTTGGAGGCAAACTTTCTCATTTTTCTTGTTTGTCTGACAATGTAGGAGGGCAATAATCCCAGTTTCTTTCCTAGTAGGGTGCAAAATTCTGACCTGTGGTTTGAGGCCAGGCTTGGACATAGACTGTGAAGGCCTTGTCTTGTTTCTTCTGGAGATGTTTGAGAATCAGGAAGGGCCCACACTGTCAGGCTCTTCAGTCACCTCATTGAGTTGGGGTCTAAACTCTAATTACAAACTCTTGGTTGGTAGGAGACCCCTTAGTGGCTCTCTCTTTCAGGGACCCCGTGAAGACCAGTGATCAGCAGTAGAGGGCATGTAGGTATTCCTACATTTTGTGCACACTCCCAGTTTCTAAAACCAACATCATTGGCATGATCATCATCAATAAACCCCATATTTCAAATAACATTTTTTTTTCCCATTGGAAATCAACCTTTTCTTATTCCTCAGGTTTTTGGCACTTGGCCTGACTCCTCCAAATCTAATCTTTTCACTACATTAAAATAAAGATCTAAGTCAGTTAAACAGCAAGAAAAGGAAGTAGAACAAGCTATGGTTGCTGATGAGTTACTATGGCAACCAAATCCAGACTGGAATCCACTTCCAGTCTCCCTTGCGTTGGTAACTCATAGCCTAACCTGCACTGAAACAGTACAACTAAAAGGAAAAGATCAGAATATAGTCAACTTTAAATGATCTTCATGATACATGTGTAATGTACATATACACACATATACCATCTATCTAGCTATCTATCTACTTAACTATCCAATGGTAAAGAACCTTCAGATAAAGAGTTCACCTACCCATGCTTCCATGCTTACTTTCATTTAGATGTGGCCAGACAATTGAAACAATATTTATATTATAGTCCATATAATACAGAACCATACATTTCACGTAACACATTAGCAAGCCTAATTTTTTATCACTTCATTTGTTATAACATTCCACCAACTTGGGTTTCAAGGGTTTTTACATATGGAAAAAGCTCCAAAGACCTAGTTCTGCAAATATTCTGGCCTCAAAAGCCACCACTCCCTCATGTGCTGGAAGATAGTAATACAAATGACTTCTCCAACATTTTAGTTTATATAAAAACAAATATGGCAAATCATAAACAAGAAAGGTGACAGCACTCACAGTTGTGGAGAGCAAGCTGCATAAGGGGAGATATGCAGGGTAATTGTATTACACTTGCTACAGAAACTTGTGTCTCCTAAACCAAACAGTCCTCACATGTATCAGCAAGTAAATATAAACAGAGCAGATAGATCTCAAGCCTTTAAGTGTGTAGTTTAAGAGCACCTTAAGCTTCTCCCCTTCTCCCATGAGACCTCTCTGCATGTCTCAGTTTTCCATTATTATAACAAAATACCAGAGGTTTGGTTCTTTATAAAGAAAGGAGGTTCATTTAGTTCACAATTTTGTAGGCCAAAAGCTACATGGTGCTGTCTAGTGAGGGCTATATCACATCATGTCAGGAGCACAGGTATATGTCCTGGTTTTTCTCTCTCTTCTTATAAAGCCACCGATATTTAATCCTAGGGGCTCCACCCTGATGACCATATCTAATCCTAATCACCTCCCAAAGACCAAACCTCTAAATGCAAAGTGAGTTTAAGTTTCCATCCTCTTAATGGAAAACCTCAATATGGGGAGCAAATTTCAACATGTTTTCAAAGGAGACAAACCATGTTTGAACCATAGCAACCTCTTACTTCATAAATGGCTTGGTTAAATGATTTGCTTAAAGATATTTAGGAAGTTAATGAAAAGATCAAAAGGAGGAATCATTTTTATAGTATATCTTTCTCAAATTAAATTCTCATGCCTCAGATTACGCAGAGATTCAAGAGTCTTTTCATTGGTAGAACGCTTGGATGCTCTAACTGGTGATCCCTACTGGTCTACAAAAACTGTAAGCATTCCTTCAAGAACTGCCAGGACAACTTTCAACATTACTGTCTACTTAAGAATCAAAGGCTTAAATTTCCTGTCCTTAGTACCCAAAATTGCTTTTCTGGTTCATTCAGATTAATTTTTATTTCAGTGACAGTACTGGGGTTTAAACATAGGGCCTTACAATTGCTACACAGGTGCTCCACCACTTGAGCTATGCACCCAACCATTGGTCACTTTAGTTATTTTTCAAATAGGGTCTCACATCATTACCAGAGCCAGACTTGGAACTCAATTAATACTCCTATTTCTGTCTTCTGCATAGCTATGTTACAGGACTGTGTCACCACACTCAGCCTAGGTTAATGCTCGACTGACATCAAGACCATCTTTTTCCTTTTTCTATCAATATTCCACAAAGGCAGCATTCAGAAGATTCAGGTTCTAGTCTTGGCACTGTTACTTGCTCTACTTGTCATCATAGGCAGACTATGGATCCCACAGACTTTTATTACCTCATTTAATTTAGGTCTACTCATGAGTGTTTATATGACATCTGGTCTCCCAGATTTTCAGGGAGTTCCTGAAAAATTTGACTGCATATTTGACTTTATGTGCATCTATAATATGCGTTACAGTATAAGAAGATTACTAGCTTTGATGAGTTAATAATTTCTGAGCTACATGCTTTTTAGATTTCATCTAAGTTTAAGATTGTACAAATCATATTATGAAGGACATCGTAATTTGTCAAAAGAATAACATATATTTATCCATTGTTCTTTCCACTTGGTCTTTAGTGGAGACCAAGCCTAAGAGATGAGGAATATTTTCTGATAACTATTTACTGATCACAGATTATCAAAAACCAGATCATAATCCCTTCCCCTAGCCTATCTCCATAGCTGGTGCTCCTAATTACCTGTTCCCTGAACCCCCAGACATCCATGTTCCACTTGCTTTTCTGGACTTCTCTCTACCATCTGCTACTAACATAGAGGTAGAGCAAGCAACATATCGGAAATGGAAGGTACCAAAGGAAACATCTCATTACAATAAAGTTGGGTAATTAAAGATCACAGTCATAGAAATTTTGTCATAGGTCAGAGATAAAGAGCGTCATAAGATAAAAGGCAAATATTGGACTGGAGTGGCTTAAGTGGTAGAGCGCCTGCCCACTAACCATGAGGCCCTGAGTTCAAACCCCAGTACTGCCAAAAAAATAATTGTGAGGTTTAGAACAATGGCTTATTTTTTAATAAAAAGGGTAAATATCAAGTTCATACATCAGGGAAACAAAGCATGAATTCAGAGCTTGAGATGGATGTTAGGGTAACAAGACTTGGGGTTTTTAAAATTTTTTATATCACTCAAGTAAGGATTAAGGGAAACATAATATCCAACATATTCTAAAATTAGATTTAATTGCAAGCTTCCTTCTTTTGTACCTGTATTGTTGCTATACTGTTATACTGTTGTTAGCAACTGGTGCTATTATGACTTCTACTGCAACTACGACTACTACTATATTTAGCACTGATTTCATGCTTGGCATTTTATTGTGAGCTTTTCATGTATTATTTCACTCAATTTTTGGTTTGCAACCTTGAGCATATTACCATTATCTCCATTTTATAGACGAGTAGCTTTGAGTGGGAGTGTGACTTGCTCAATGACTCAAGTTCATAACTGAGGGAGCCAGGTTCAAATGCAATGCCTATCTCTCCAGTTTGTTTAAAGGAGGCTTTTGGCTCCTATGTTAGTTTCCTAGGGCTGTATAACAAATTACCATTAAACAACAGAAATTTATTCTCTTATAGTCTTGGAGTTTAAAGGCCCAAATCAATGTGTCCACACAGCCATGGAAGCTCCCAATGTCAGAGCTAAGAAAGCTTTTGTTCTTCCCTCTTCCTAGCTTCTGGTCTTTCCCAGCAATCCCTGGCATTCCTTAACTTGTAGCAGTATCACTCTGATACCTGCTACTGTCTTCACAGGGATCCTTCTCCACAGGAATCTCTGTAGCACCTCTCCTTTTCTTAAATGGACACAAACCACTGGATGTAGGTCCTGCCCTAATCCAGTATGACCTCAGATTAACTAATTACAACTGCAAAACCTCTATTTCCAATTGAAGTTCTAGATGGATATAAATTTTAATGGAGGGATTTTTCAACCCACTACCATACTTTTGTAGATAGCTAGTCAGATTGTGGGCCATTATTAATTATAATGTATTACTGATAATTATAATTATTGAAGAGCTATCCATAAGGCAATGTACTTCATTCTGAATTATTATTAATTACAAAATGATAAGGGCAGTAAGAGAATCTTATATCCCTTGAGTTACTCTATTGAATTGGTATTGTATCATTCTCTTGCTTTTTTCTCTAGGAAATAGCTTTCTAGGATGGATGTGGGTATAGTCACTGTGTCAATTTGCACTTCCACTTCAAAGTCTTCAAAAAAACTTTCAAAGCTTAAAATTACAAAGTTAATACTACATTTGATTTACTCCAAGCAGAGATTTCCATCTTTAATAAAAAATAAATAAAGGCACATATGTGTTCAAGAAGAAAACAGGTAACTGATAGGTCTTGTTAGTTTTAGCTTTGGTTCAGATCAAAACCAGATAACTCCAATAAATGAGAGTCATGTGTTTCCACCCCATCAGTACAGAAACTACAGGAAAATAACTGTGTGTATGGTCCTTTCAAGTTACATTTACTGTTATACCATGCCTGTGTTTGGAGGACATGGAAGAAGTGACAACCTGCTTTTGAACAGAGACAAAGAAAAGAGAATCAATCTCCACAGCACAATAGTAAATGGAAAATAACCACTGCTTTCCCTACTGCTCCCACTGCCCTTGTATCTCTCAAAGTCGGCCTTTGCTACTCAAGGATCATACATCTTTGCTCTGAGAGTCAGGAGACTTGATATATTGTTAAATAGGTAAGCAAAATTCTGAACCTTAGCCCACATCCTCTTGTCCCTTCAGAGCCAGCGGGGACAGTAATGACCTCATGTGACAAGACCTTCTAGCTTGGTCAGAACTATTTTGTAAAGTGCTGAGCAAGGACCTGGCATAGCAAACGCTCTGTAAAAGTTACCTGTCATCTGTATCCTCATTTTACAGGTAATAAAATGAAGGCTCTGGCAAGACATTCACATGAAAGGCAAAAACATTCTAAAGGAGGCTTTTAAGTCACAGTGGTGCACAGATGAAAGTATGGAGGAAGATTTTTAGTGAACATTTTAGTAAAATTAGTGCCCAGCAAATGATAATTTAATCTTTTAACTTTGAAATTAGATGAGGTCATTTGACTACAAAAGGTGAAAAGCAAAATCTCAAGTATCTTCTTATTTCTAGATTTATGTAATTTCTTTTGAAGTGAAAGGATTGACAATGCCAGAATGAATGAGCTCCAAAATTATTCAGAGATAAATATTTTGAGCCCTGGCGTTGGAGCTGTTGCTTAAGTTCCAGGTCAGATTTTTATGGTCAGATGTTTATTTTTCTAAATACCACAGTGCCTGTGAGTGGCCACATGTGCTGGTAGAAGAGCTAACGCCAGCATTGAAACAGAATATGGACCAGATCAGGAATAATTAGACTTACACTGCAGGCCAGGGGAATGTGGAAGATGCATTATTAATCTCAAGGGGTCGTGACATGGAGTTCATGAAACAAACTGGGTTGCAAATCTGAGATTCAGGGACTCAAAATGAAAGACAAGATGTCATACCTAGGGAGATTCTCCCACATTTTGGGCACAGCTGTAAGTACTGTAAGGAAGAAATGCTTCCTTGATGATGGGGGGAGAACATGCTAGAGAAAGCCTCAAGCCTGCTTAGATTGGCCCATACAAAGCTCCCGTCCTTTTTAAAGGACTTTCACCCACTTGCTACGTCATCTGACCAGTATATCTTTAATAATATATGACATTGAGATCTATGTCTACTTTTAGATAAGAAATGGGAGGCACAATTGGTTTTTACTTTGATTTTTAACATCAATAAACAATTTCAAGTTTACCCTAACATCCTAGGAAAGTGTTGCATAGATTGTGAATAGAGAACATGACATTGTGCCAGCTACCATGGCTAGTTAGCAGTATTTGTGAGATGACTACCTTCTTTTTGTTTGGTTTGGTTTTCTATTTTGAAACAGGGTCTTTCTAGGTAGCTCAGACTGGCCTTGAACTCATGATCCTCTTGTCTGAGCCTTCTGCATGGATTACAGGCACATGCCACCATGACTGAATTACATCTTCTGATCCACAGTTCTGTTTCCATTACATCTTTCTAATCTCTTGGATACACAGTTGTCAAAACTTGATTGGAAAAGTATATCTTTGCAGTAAGCAGGCATGGCAGAGAAAGAATACTTGTTTTCTGGCATTAACTGTTTTGCATGAGGCATAAATAATTTGAGAGGTAATGAAAATATTGCAACCAGAGTGACTGAACTATTTCTTATAAACTGTGTTACAATTGGTGTATTTCCAGGGCAGAAAACAAAGGAAAATTATTCCCTTAGGTATTTACTGAATAACTACTATAAACTCAGCTGTGGATATAATGATAAACAAATAGACACAGTCTCTGCCATCCTAGATTTTTAACTAGGGGGAGAGAGAGAGCAATTGAAATATCAAGTCTATATGTAGTAACTTGATACTAATCATAATAAAAAACATAACTGTGAACATTACTTCTTTTATAATAAAAAAGGTTATAAAGAATGCTGGCTAGTGTAAGTCACCACATAGGAAAACAGTTATAGTTTAGAAAAGCCTAGAAGATGTAATTACAGGATTATTTACAGAACACTACATGACACTGCCTTCTGAGTTCATGTCATAACTGCATGATTGAAGGCTTCAATGTCAGAGTCAAATTTAGATCTCTCACTTAGAGATTATGGTAATCAAAATCTTCTATCCCAGCCTATTAGAAATACATTATACCACAATTCTAAAGTGACAGTATGAGGGAAAAAAATACAAGCTTTATTTTTCTCTTTCTTGTCTTTTCTGTGAAGTTTAAAACTTTTTCCTAGGTCAATCTCTTTTAAATAAAAAGGATGTATACATTTCATGCAAAATTGCTTTACATCTTCTGACATGCTTATGAAAAATTTAAGCTAACATCTAAGTAAACAAGGACCAAGAAAAAGGAGCATGTGCATTAAAATCCCAGTTCTGCCATGAGTAACCTAGCTTCACCCTGCTTACAAAATGGAATCCACCACCCTGCACATTCTCCTGACTGTGAGAACTGAATGAGTACACAGAAAAGTCTACTGTAGTATCTATCACAGCACTAAATTTTATTCTAAGATGAACTTATTTTTCTGTGTGGTATGAGATAATAAACAAGTCCACTTTTTAAAAATGCAAACCAATTCATTCCAATACTCATTAATAAATCATCTGCTTTTGTGCTAATTTTTTGTTTGAAAGTTTTAAATTATAAAAATAAAATACACTCATTAGAAAAACAAAAAAGAGGGGATGTAACAGTTCTTTTATTACCTTTCCCAAAGGAAATCTGCACCCATCTCCTAAATTATCCTTGTATATGTTTAAATACACTTCCTTACAATCCTACACATATGTATGCATAGATTACAACCTCTTCAATAAAATTGGATTACATTATACTTACAATTCTGTGATTAATTTTGTCACATATATACCTCCCAATTCCTCCCATTGCAGTGTTTATAAATCCACATCACTCCTTTGAATATCTGCTAAAATATACACATGTATACATATTATGTATATTTTAAGTGATCCATATTTATTGTAAAAATCTTCAAAGTACTGAAAGTTGTAATGTGAAAACTCTACTGAATTATCATTACAGTTTCTATTTCTGTACAATGCTGTTTTCATTTCTGTAGAGTGAAAATATTTTTTGATAACTGAGAATACATGCCCCTCCTAATAATTCTTCTCTTTCAAAGCTTTTTTTGATAGAATTTGAAATTTGCTTTTTTATAATGAAGTCTTAAAGCAACCTGTCAAGTTCTCCAATACCACTGAAAAAAGTAAGAAGTGTGGATGTCATTGCTTTCAATTTATATATGAATCTACAGAATTTAAATTTCAATCATACTAAACCTAAGAATGAAGAGACATGTCATATTTTTTAATTAATAAATTAATTTAAGAAAGCAATAATTTTACCCATTTCATTTAAACAACTTTATTAAAGTCTAATTTATATACAGCAATGTGCACGTATTTGATGTAATTTGATAAACTTTGAACTATACATCTCTACTTGCCAAACTATCACAATTAATTAACATTAAAACATATCTCCAAAATATTGTTCCTCTTTGTAATCTCACCACTCCTTCCTCTAACCACTCATTTGCTTTCTCTTGATGTTTGGATTTTCTAGAAGTTTATATAAATGGAACCATACTATAATCATTCTTTCCTCTTGTTTCTTTTCCTCATGACAATTATTTTGAGATTAACCTATGTTGGTTACTTTGGAAGTGCTTTTTAAAGCTGATTTATGCCAATATGACCCAGGAAATACTTCTATGTATTTATCCAAGATAAATGAAAGCCTATGTCCAAAGTCTTGTACATGAATGCTTATGCAGCTATAGTCACAAGTGGGTATTCAGTTGTTCCAGAATCATTTGTTGAAAGACTATACTTTTTCCTTTAAATTACCTTTGCTTCTTTGTCAAAGATTAAGACTGTGTTGTGTGCATCTACTTCTAAGCTGTCTGTTCTGATCCACTCATCTATTCTCTCACCAACAGCATACCATTATTATAGTAAGTGTTGAGGTCAAAGAGTGTCAGCTCTCCAACTTCTGTTGTCCTCCTTCAATTTTTTGTTGGCTATTCTTTTTTACAAAACTTTAAAATCAGGTTGCTAATATTTGCAAAATAACTTTCTGGGATTATGATGAATCTATAGATAAAGCTTGGAAGACTTGACTTCTCAACAATACTTAGTATTCCCACCAATGAACATGGATATATACACATATGTGTGTGTATATTTATGCTCTTTCATTATATGGGTACATGTTTATAATTGCCGTATTTTCTTACTGTACTGAATTTTTATTAATATAGTTGATCCTTTGTATCCATGAATTCTACATCCATAGATTCAACCAACAATGGACTAAAAATGTTTTTTAATTGATTCTTACGAACATGTACAGACTTTTTTCCTTATCATCATTCTCTAAATACTATAGTATAACAGCCAAGCTTAAGGGATATCTCCAGCCTTGTCTAGAAGTTGATTGAAAGCTTCCAGTTGACAAACATGTATGTCAAAGGGCTTTGATGAAAGACCTTATTCCAACTGCTTTGTCATTGGGCATTAACCCACAAGAGGTTAAATGCCCTACCCAACTGCTTCTCAAATACTTTGCTGGAGCTTCAGGGTTTGTCTCTTCTGGGCCAATACTGTACACATCTCCACCTGAATTTGCCACAACATAGGTACATGGGGCAGTCCTCCCAGAACTCCTCCAGCCTCTTTAAGAAACAGTGCTCTTCCAGAATGGCAAAATTACTTCTTGTTGCATAATATGAAATTCTTTTAATAGAAAAAAACATGAAAGCACATTATCACATAACACAATAACAATCCTAGTAAGATTCTTCAAGGTTTATACACTACTCATTTGTCTAAAGATGACAGGATGCCATCATCTGAGAAGTTCTCATATACAACATCAAACCATATCTTTTATGTCATGGATACTGTTTACTTTGTTGCTGAAAAGTGAGCCAAGATGGTTTTGGGTCCCAAGAGAAGTCTGACTAAATGGTTAATTGGTTGTGACTATTTTCCAAAACAGCAAGTCAAGACCCATTAGAAGACTGTGAAATTAATTTATCAGGTCTTGGGTATGTGTGTGTGTACGTGTGTGTAGCATGTATGTGTGTTTAAGGAAATAAAATATAGTAAAAATATCAGACCATATTACATAAATAAAGATAATTATTTTATGAACTATTCCAACAGTGTGTATTTCTTGTTGTGAGATTCAATTTTAAGAAGACTTAATAGCAGCTTTTCTAAATATATCTTTACTCTGATAGTCTAGGTAGAAAAGCCAGAAAGTGTCTCACCTTATAATATGAAGTAGGTTGTCCTTACAAAAACTGAATACCTATGTATTTATTCAATAGGGAATAAAGGGAATTAAGGTAGGAGGCCTTAAACAAAACTGTACTCTCCTATTACATAGTATGGTACATCACATCCCTAACCTGACCAAAACCAGAATCCATTCACATAGAGACAAAACTGGAATGGAAACCATTAACATGTCAGGATGGCAGAACAATGGGCTATGTCTCCTTTCTTTACTATTTGATATAAACTGAAATCAAAAGAGAGAAATGTACATTCTCTAAAATTGGGTAAGGGATGTGGAGAGGGCAGCATAGTACAGGACATATTAGCAAGATTTAGAATAAATATTTTAGAGCTTAGAAATCACAGAGATTATCTGTCACCTCTGCTATCCTGTTGAGGAAGTTGAGGGACTCTTTCAAGACCATGCAGTTTATGAAAGAGCAGGAAATAAAAACATCCACACGAATTCCATATCTGTTTTTCTTTCTGCTGCACTTTCCTACCCTTGCATTTAGCTAATGGATGTAAACAGCCTTTGCATAAGTCAGTACCTAAGCACAAGCAGAAAAAGAGAGGTGACACACAGAGTAGGGAAATAAAGTCTTGAATCAAAACCTGAATTATTTGATGATTTTATTTAGGACTGCCTCAGGTGCTAAATGTGTTCTTTAGTTCTTAAATCCTGGGGTGGAGGATTAACAAAGATCATAAAGCAGCTTGGATAAAGAAAGGACTCAAATTCCAGTGGCCAAATTCCTAGTCTATGGATTTTGTTTTCTTGACTTCATGACTTTCTCTTCTCTATAAAGATGAATTAAACAAAACAAAAAAACCCACATGGCAACAGCAACGAAATGCCTAAAACTAATCATAGAAAAAGGAGAACTATAAGTGTTCATAGGCGTCTCTCTTAAAAACAAATCAGCAACTGTCAGGAAGGATTGCTGAGTTTATAGACACCAGCTCCACAGGAGCATAAATGTTCTCAGGAGGAAGACATCGCACCCATTTCCCAACCAGTTCCCGCCTTCTAATGCACTCCTGGGAAAACTGGACAACTTGGACATACGGTACAAAAATCAATTCATGAACTTTGGATAATTTTCTCCTTTAATAACATTTTACTTATGAGTTGCTCAATGCTAATTTCCTACTGTTAGAAAAATACAAACTCCAGAGGCTGACAGGGTTAAAAGAGTCCTTCAAGAATGTATTATTCCCAGAAGACACAAATGATCAAAATTGTTGGGCAATGTTATTTCCAGCTGTTGGTAAAGTAGAATGCTTAGATTCTCTTTAGTGTATGACTTCAAATGCTGTGGTCACTCTCATACTTTGATAAATCCACTCCCAGACTGGAAGTCAACGTAAGCTAGCCTGCTTAGTGGGCTTGGTAGAGCCCACCAAACAAACCCCCTGATGACCATGCTAATGGAGATGTTGATGAAAATGCCTGACTGCCTGCCTCCCAATCAGAATGTTCAATATAGGCACAGTTGCCCACTTTCAGACAATTCTGAGGTACAGTTTTGTACCAGGAATTCTTAAAAAAAAAGTTTTAGGGTTACAGAGACCTGCATTCATATCTCATCTCTGACATGTTTCTAACAATCCAGTTTCAAGGTTCTACATAGGAAAATAGCTCACTCAGCTTCCTCAACTATAAATTTGGATACTTGTGCCCGCTTGTACCTTAATGAAGTACTCTGAATAGATACCATGTGATAGAAAATAGATGAGATACAAAAAAAATACCCAAATGAAACATATTTCTTCTCTCTCCTCTGTCTCATAGCCATTCAATGCTTCTCCATGGAGCACCTCCATTACCAAATCTGGAAATGGGAATTCCCTTCTGGAGGTATCCTATGAATCTGTATACACACACACACACACACACACACACCACACACATCACACACATACCACACACACACACACCACACATGCCACACACCACACACATACCACACACCATGCACACCACATACACACATACCACACACACCACACACCCATACACACAGACACACACCATACACCACACACATCACACACCACACACACACACCACACACCATGCACACCACACACACATACCACACATCACACGCACATACCACATACACACATACCACACACACCACACATCACACACACATACCACACACCACACACACACACACCACACACATACCACACACCATGCACACACCACACACACACATACCACACACACATACCACACACACGACACACCACACACACACCACACACATATACCACACACCACACACACACACACCACACACCACACATATCACACACACCACACACCACACACATACCACACACACCACACACATACCACACACCACACATATCACACACACCACACACCACACACATACCACACACATCACACACATACCACACACCACACACACACCACACACCACACACATCACACACACACACATCACACACACCACACACATCACACACACACCACACACCACACACACACACACCACACACATACCACACACACACACGTGTGTTTACAAGTATGCACATTTTGAAATCACATCTAAGAATCTACCTTTAGGCTTTTCACTGGGCATACAAAGTTTGTGAATCCATGTGTATAGTATTAACAGGTTCTTCAAAGCATTTAAATGACTGTTTATGACATATAAGCCTCACTGGTGCCCAAATTCAAGAAGCAGTAGCTGGGAGGAAGCCATTACCTGCTGAGGAGGAAGAACATCTGACACATCACTCAGCTGACAAGCTGTATGGTACTGATGATACTAGCCATCTGTTTCTTTTCCTTCCCCTGCCAGAATATCATAAATTATCTTCTGCAGCAATCAAATTCTATCCCTTTCTGTAACAAGTTTCTATGGTAGAAGTAATACATGAGACTAAACAAACTTGAGGACAACTGGCTAGGTCTTTCCATCAAAGAAAATGGTTGCAAAAGAAGGTTGGGTCTGGGAAACCAAATGGGAAAGTTTTCTTAAGATTAAATGATGAGGCATCATTGGATTCAAATGAGTAAATAAAAATTCCCCAAATATGGGAAGACAGAACATAGTCTTAAAACTATTTCAAACTAGAGTTGGAAGATCTTTGTATAGATAGCATTATGGTTTCTGGTTCTTACCTCTCTTACATTGGTGCCTTTTGACATTAAAGTTTTTAATTTTTTCATATAGAAGAACATATTTTTACTATCTCTATGACTTTGGCATGTTTTAACCATATGGCATGCTTTAGCCAGAAGAATGCAGGCAAAAGGGACAGTGATACAGTTTTTAGTTCAGGTCATAAGAGATACTGAGTGTTTCTATTTGTCCATCTGTACTTTCTGCCATTACCATAAGAGGGCCTGCCTTTGGTGACCTAGTGGTCCAAGAAGGATGAAAGTCATATGGACTGTATCCTAGCTAAAAAACATGCCATGGCTAGATTAGTTGGACCCCAGCCACTCTGTAAATCCATGAGTGACCATATGCAACCAGTGAAATTTTATGTGGTTTCTTACACTGTTTTGTCATGCATATGGCTGACTCATGTGTCCTCACAGATCATTATGTTTCTAAAGAAGAAGGAATTTTATGTCAGTTTAGCACAGTGTCAGGCACATAATAGGCATTTATTTTTGTTGTGTTGTATTGAACCTAATTCAACAGCTTATTTTCAGGTGAATTCCCCTGGGTAAATAGAGGTCAAACTTCTTGCCTAATATTACACAGCTTAATAGCAGGAAATATAGAATTGGATTTTCCTTTCTCCCAGTGTCCCAGGGGACAGTGATGCTCAAGTAGGGTTTCTCATTTTAACCTTGTCACTATTGATGTTTTGGGACCATCTTTACTCTCTACTCACTAGATATCAGCAGCATCCTCTCCCCAGTTATAAAAACTAAAAATGTCTCTAGACACTGCCAGATGTCCAATAAGGAACCAAACTGTCCATTGTTGAGGCCAGTTAGCAAGCACAATACTTTTGACTAATGTCTAACTGCTTAAAAGAATGAAGACTAGCTAAAGCCCACGACTAACTGAAATCTTATATAAATTTTGTCATATGTATTCAAGACACTGGAAGTCATAGTTATCAATCAAGACTGCACAGAATCCAAATTATCCACTCTCATCAACCACAGAGAAGATCACAAGGAAGTTCTTTGAAGAATGCCTTTAAGAAACAGAATCTTAGATACCCATTCTTGAAAGTCCACTTTGTTATTCTGGCCCAATTATAGCTCAGAAAAAAAATTCTTTAGGACCATCCCAGAGTAAGAAAATTCCTTCTCTTTGTCAAGATTTTCCTGGTTCTTGACAAAGGTTCAAAATCTCCCTTGGTGTGCTCTTCACTAGGGATGTCTGATTGCACTGTCACAGCATTGGATCTGTAATGGCTTCAATTTAGTCTACCTTACTGGCCCATCACAGACATTCCTAATCCTATTAGTCACTGATAGGTTTTATAACACCTGGAGTACCTATTAGAATCTCTGGGAATGATTCTACACAGAGAATTCCAATATGACCTTTGTGTAATAAGGTTGAGGACTAGCATTTAATTCACAGAAATATTTCCAAAAAATTCTAGTGTGCAGTCAGGATTGAGAACTATTGTTTTAAAACATGTCAGGTGTTGTCACATTCGTGCACAGAGCTGCCGAGTACAACAAGAACACCACTCAAAGTCTTACCGTGGTCTATAAGGGTCCTGTATAACTTAGGCCTTGGTGATCTCTCTCCAACCACTCCAACCACTGCTCAAACCCATTTTGCCCTAACTCACGGCCTTCTTGTTACTCTGACACACTTCAAATACACCATTCCTTCAAGGCCTTTGACCTTCACATTCTCTCCTCCTAGCATATTCTTTCTCAGATGTTCATATGGTCCACAGTATAACCTTATCATTTCTTCAGAGCTGCCTTCCCTGACCTCCCTTTAGAAAAACAGCACTTTGAGCAGGTATGATGGTGTGTGCTTGGAATCCTAGCACTCAGGAGTCTTAGGTAGGAAGATCATGAGTTTGAGGCCAGATTGGATGAGAGAGAGAGAGACCTCTTGGCCTCTATCTACTGAGCTTACTACTTTTTCTTTACAATATATATTAAAATCTGATTTAGATATACCTATATTTTACTCATTATCTCCCTTCTCATGAAAGTAGAAACTGGAAGTGTTTTGGTTCAGTTCAACATTCCCATTACTATACCCTAGAACCTAGAGGGCATTCAAAATATGTTTGATGAAAGATTTTTAACAAATAAGGGCCATAAAATATTTATGTTTATTCTACTTCAGGCACTGAAACAGGTATTTCATAACACTATTAAGCCATTTCATCCTCTGGGCAATTCTCATTATCCTTAACTAAAAGATTAAGGAAAAGAAATGTTAAGATAAACACTCAAGATCAAATATGTAAGTTCTGAGACTGATTGAAACCCAGGCTTTTTCCACTCCATGACTTGTTTGTCCCCATCCCACTAATAGTCATCTAGGCTGGGTTATGACATTTTCTAACATAAGCAATCCTTTTACTTAGGTCCTTTTTTTGAACAGAATATAATGTGGAAAACTCAGGTGCTGAGCACCTTGGGTTTTGGATGGTCACCAGCTTCTCTGTCAATGTGAGCAAAAAAACAATGAAGTTCTTTGGTCCCTGTTTTCTTTGTATAAAGTGATAGGTTTGAGCAACATGATTGCTTTGTGTGTGTTTAATTTTTATTTTATTCATATGTGCATACAATGTTTGGGTCATTTTTCCCCCTCCCTCCCCACTCCCTCCCTTACCCCCCCCTTACCCCTTGCTACCCGGCAGAAACTATTTTGCCCTTATCTCTAATTTTGTTGTAGAGAGAGTATAAGCAATAATAGGAAGGACCAAGGGTTTTTGCTGGTTGAGCTAAGGATAGCTATACAGGGCATTGACTCACATTGATTTCCTGTGTGTGTGTGTTACCTTCTAGGTTAATTCTTCTTGATCTAACCTTTTCTCTAGTTCCTGGTCCCCTTCTCTGATTGGCCTCAGTTGCTTTAAATTATCTGCTTTAGTTTCTCTGCGTTAAGGGCAACAAATGCTAGCTAATTTTTTAGGTGTCTTACCTATCCTCACCCCTCCCTTGTGTGCTCTCGCTTTTATCATGTGCTCAAAGTCCAATCCCCTTGTTGTGTTTGCCCTTGATCTAATGTCCACATATGAGGGAGAACATATGATTTTTGGTCTTTTGGACCAGGCTAACCTCACTCAGAATGATGTTTATAACGTTCCTGGGCTTAACAACTCTACTGAAGACAAGACTGGCCTTGTTCTCTATGGCCACAGACTGTAGAACGCAAAGGAAGATGGCAACGACATTAAGGCAAGGATTCTCAACTTTGTCCCTGCCAACATTTTGGTGCCATCTCCAATCTCTACTTATTAGATCCCAGTAGCACCCCACCTTAGTTTAGAAACCCGAAATGTGTCCAGACAGTCTCATATGTCCGTGTGGATTGAAACTGCCCACAACTGAGACCCATGAGCAATCACAACAGTTTTGACTAGATAATATTTCAGGCCAACCAGAGGACTCATTTCTAGCAAATGCAAATCCCTAAAAGGGGACCAGACTTCCAAAGAAATGTTCAGTCTCCAGCAGTGTAAGTTTTAATCTTATCTTTAGGGAAATCTTTATCTTCGGGGGAATACTCTGAAGAGCTTTCATCCTTGAAATTTTCTGAGTTTCCTACTGATTCCTTGCTTTCCCATTTTATTAAATTCTGTGTTAAGTAATTGTTATTCTCTGCCTTGCTATCTTATCACTGCCAAGAGAAATGGCCTGTCTCTATCTTGTGCCAAGATCTGGTTACTGGGCCTCAGCAGCTTGATAAAGAGTCCTGGGATTCAACCATGCTACCTTCTGCCATGGCGGGGAAGTAGTTACCATGGTGTTCCCATCTTTTATCACCTATCCTATGCATCACCCACTGGGAGAAGAGCAGCCTATACCATTTAGATGTTCCAGAGAGCAAACAGACAATGAGGATCCCAGTAGTTGGTTTTATTATCCCCCTAGAGAGAATATGAAGTTAAAGTCCATCATGGAAAGAAAATCAGGGGTGGAAAAAGATTCCAAGTTGTTTATTTGTAAGTGAGAACTTCATCTTCAAAGAGTTTTTAAAGGAAGCTTATCACTAAGGACTGAAGTGAATTTTCCATTTCAAGACTTAATTCTCTTCAGGGCTTAACTGTTTTTCCTGCTGTTCTACTTCCAGAAATAACCAAAATATCTACAAAGTGATGTCAGTGGCACCAGTGATCAGATAGCAGGCTGCATTGTGAAGTAACAGATGAGGCATTTCTGTTAAGTCTAAAACAAACGGCTGAAACCCTGCAAGCTTTTCTTTGGAATCAGTATGATTAAGTGGACCTTTCACTTCTTTATAACCCATCCCCTTGCTATAATTTCACCACAAATTGTTATTCCTTGGGCTAAGGCTTATAACCTCTTCAAGTCTACTCAAATATGAAATGTAAATGATGGTATCTTCTGTTCTCTAGAAATGATGTTAGAAGAAAAACTATAGCTTCAAAGAATTATTTCTCAAAAGCAAAATTGCTGCTGACACTATTTAGGAAATACTATTTAGATTGGTTCAGCAGGGTTAAATAGACATAAAGAAGGAATGTTTACCCATTTCCAGAAAGGCAGGAGTAAAGAGTACACCTGTGATTACCTCAACATAGACTTGTCTGTAGAATTCATAATAAAAGTTGGAACTGAATATCAAAAATCTTCATGTATCAGTTCCCCAAACTGTCTTCCCTATTACTTCCCACAACCCTGATAAAAAGAAATTCAATCTTATGTCAGGGTAAGTTTATAAAAAGCGCCATTCTGCTAAACCTTAAAAACTAACCCATTTTTTAAAAATTTGTATTTTATTCATATGTGCATACAATGTTGGATCATTTCTCCCCCCTTCCCCCCACCCCCTCCCTTATTTCCCCACTCCCTCCCTTACCCCCCCTTACCCCTCGATACCCAGCAGAAACTATTTTGCCCTTATCTCTAATTTTGTTGAAGACAGAGTATAAGCAATAATAGGAAAGACCAAGGGTTTTTGCTAGTTGAGATAAGGACAGCTATACAGGGAGTTGACTCACATTAATTTCCTGTGCATGTGTGTTACCTTCTAGGTTAAGTCTTCTTGATCTAACCTTTTCTCTAGTTCCTGGTCTCCTTCTCCTATTGGCCTCAGTTGCTTTAAAGTATCTGCTTTAGTTTCTCTGCACTGAGGGCAACAAATGCTATCTAGTTTTTTAGGTGTCTTACCTATCCTCACCCCTCCCTTGTGTTCTCTCGCTTTATCATGTGCTCAAAGTCCAATCCCCTTGTTGTGTTTGCCCTTGATCTAATGTTCTCATATGAAGGATAACAGATGATTTTTGGTCTTTTGGGCCAAGCTAACCTCACTCAGAATGATGTTCTCCAATTCCATCCATTTACCTGCAAATTATAACATTTCACTCTTCTTCATGGCTGCATAAAATTCCATTGTGTATAGATACCACATTTTCTTGATCCATTCATCAGTGGTGGGGCATCTTGGCTGTTTCCATAACTTGGCTATTGTGAATAGTGCCGCAATAAACATGGGTGTGCAGGTGCCTCTGGAGTAACCTGTGTCATAGTCTTTTGGGTATATCCCCAAGAGTGGTATTGCTGGATCAAATGGTAGATCAATGTTTAGCTTTTTAAGTAGCCTCCAAATTTTTTTCCAGAGTGGTTGTACTAGTTTACATTCCCACCAACAGTGTAAGAGGGTTCCTTTTTCCCCGCATCCTCGCCAACACCTGTTGTTGGTGGTGTTGCTGATGATGGCTATTCTAACAGGGGTGAGGTGGAATCTTAGCGTGGTTTAATTATTGATAGAGATGGTGAGCATTTTTTCATGTAAAACTAACCCATTTTTATACCAAATGTATGGGATTATTTTATTTGGTGGCACTGAATTCAGGTCCCAGCACTTGCTACGCAGATGCTCTACCATTGAGACAGCTTCAGCCCTTAAATGCATAATAGTATTATTATTAGAAGGAATGCACTTTCAGGTATGAACTTTGTGAACAGTGAGATTGCTTTGGAAGTTTGTTGGTAGGAAAAATACATGAACTATATTTGAACCTGAAATTTTTATTTGCAATCCCATTTTATTTTTTGAGCAAGAAAATGTTATAGAATTTGCAATGAGTGCTTTGTTTACTATTATTGACTTTGGAGTAAGAATTAATTCTAAAAGAATAGTATATATGTGTATGTGTGTGTGCACTTGCACATGTTTATTGAGAGATTATATGTAATATAAAGACCTTAGGTATACAGGTTAATTTCTAATACCCAAATCTGGATTTCAAGACTAGGGATACTCAACTGATAAAGTCCATATTTCAAAATCTGGAGGGAAAATGTGAATCTGAAATACTTCTCATCCCAAGCATTCATCTGTATATTATATGTGTATGTACATGTATACATGAGTGCACACACACATTTAAATGTGAAGATGGATGCAAAACTTTCTACTGATTCTGATTAGATTAAAAACAGGCTAGTAGGTCTTGGGCTTTTAATTTTCAATTCCATCCAGAAAGTTTAAGTTAGATTCCACTCTGCCTTGCAACAAACTAAAGTATTTTCTGAGACTTGTGTTGACCACTAAGCAAAGAACAGATATGCTACTCTTTCATGTGCTAAGGACCTTAGACTCTTAGACTAAGGTTCATAAATTGTCAACTGGAAGATGTTTCAGAAATCACACTTTGACCTATTTGTTTCCTGTGGTGCACAAATTCTTCTTGAATTCTGTCTTCTACCCCTTATTCTACTCTCAGGAGGACAACTGTCATTGATTGATGAACTTCAAAGACATTTGTTAGGTTGTTATTTTCTAGGGTATAGAGCTTTGGCAGAAATACATAAATAACCTCCTTGGGGAAAAGTCCCTTTACACAGTTTCTTTCATGAGGTTGAAATGACCTACAGTTAACTATGTACAGCCCTCCCCCCGTTCCCATCTTCTTCTACAGCAAGAGTAAAAGGCTGCACTCCTACTTGGAAGTTGTTTGCATCTGAGAATACTTAGGAGCTGGGAGATTCTAGACACTGGGAATATTTTCCTGTGTTCTGAGTCTCCCTCTATTGGGCTTGTTTGTCTAGAATGTTCCTAAAAAGGTTATCCCTTGCATCGGAGTGACAGGACCAGAGGATTGAGCAACAATGTGAATTTTGGCATGATCACCAGCTGACTCTTTAGACTCACTTTGCTTCTAAGCCAGGCTAGCCTTTAATGTGAGTATTGGTGGGGATTCTCCAGAGAAACAGAACAGTGCAATGCACTTCTTCATGGGCTTCATATTGCACCTCACCTTTAGGGTCCTTCTGGGCCTTCGATCTAGTGATAGATCTACAAGCAGAGAGAGGTAGATCCAGAAGACAGTTAGCATGGCAACTGCCTGAGGAGAGAATACTATTGTTTTCTCAGGCAAGGCAAGGTTAACTGCCTCGGACAGAAGTAAAAAGGCCCATACCACTGAGAGTAAGTAGAGCTACTTTGGCTCTAGTTGGGTAAACCTTCTCCACTGGGAAAAAAAAAATTCATCAATGCCCTCAGCTTCATCAGGGTCTTCCCCATCTTATCTTACAGGATCCCATTCTTTCCTACCCAATACTGTCATTTTAACAGCGGACACTCTGTCAACTTGTGCTGTAATTTAGCCAGTTGCAAAATGCAGTTTTGCATTTAATTGTCAGCAATTTCAGCCCTGAAGCTACAGAAGATAAGGGTGTTCTTCAGGCACAAATAGAAACTCTTAGGTCCTTTATGCAGTGCTTGAACTAGGAATTCAAACTCCTGAGCTCATCCTTTTCATTTACCACTTTTTTTCAGAAATATTAACAATTATCAACCAACATCATAACATTCATTCATTTCCCAAAGATGTTTGTAAGTATCTTCCAGGGTTACCTGCTTCTTGCTTCTTATGAGTGGTTGATTAGTGGTATCCATACAAATATTTTGTGTATCTCTATCAATACTTCAGGCCATGGACGTAAGTGCTCTTTTTTATGTTGGAAATAGAGTCAATGAACAGTCATCTTTAAACCTAGTCAGATTACAGAGCCAATTCCAGAAACAGATACAATTCTGAAAATTCATCTTAAATTTTTTCTCTAGAATCACTCTCAGTACCAAAATCTGCATTAATCAGAACCAGAAACAGATATGTATCATTTCACATCATTCCTAACTTTACAGATATGGTAAGGGATTCAGAGATGCAAGTTCACTTAGTGATGGTCACCTTGCTGGCTCAAGATGAACTTGGCTCTAGGGCTCAGATTTTATATGCTTTTGTTCTCATCAGACACCAATGAATGAATGAAACACTTCTAGTGTGTCAAAGAAATAGAAGATTCTGTTTAACTGAAGGGATAAACAATGTAGGAAATGAAATGACTTGGTCTACCAATTTCACTGCTCAGTCTCAGAATGAGAATATCTTTTGGGAGTAACTAACCAGGTTGGGAAATCGCTCATCCCTGTGCTTGTCAAAACATAGCGCTTTTTAAAACACCAATCTTCAGTTTATGGAAGAAACCATCCATTATGCTGTTAATACACTTGAAAGACTTCTCACAAAAATGCAGAGGCAAGGATGCTGCTGACAATTTTAGTAAGGCAGAAGAAACCCGGGAAAAATAGAAAAATCTTTCCCCTAAACTTCACAAAATTGAAAAGAAAAACTTCCAGCACAGACTATATCTCACAGTTGTTTTCAAAATATCATTTGGATGCAAAACTATGAGCTAGAGAAGAGTCAGAAAAATAAGAATTTCCCTGTGTTTGTCAAAGTCATGAGAAAATGTGAATTTCTAGATACTTCTAGAGTTTTCAGTTGACTGCCTAAACTGAGAATCCAAGGAGGCTGTTGTGAGAATCTTCAAACTTCCTGCTAAATGCTTGACAAATGTATAAAAAAATCTTTGTTAGTCATAGTTGCCCTCCTATAATCAAGGTTTTGTGTTTGATTTGCTAGAGCCCCACACTTAGTGATTTCACCTTTGTAAAGTAGAAAGCTCATTGATTTAAGGGTTCCAATAGATAAGAATTTCTCAACAGGTCCCATCCTATCTCAGGAGCTTTGCACAAGAACATTTCCCTTCCTAAATGTTAGCACGGCTGACTGCCTACCCAATCCAACCTCAACTCACATGTAACTCCAGAAAGATGACCACAACCTTATTATGAAAGCATGTCCTTTCACACTTACCTATCCTATCCTGTGATCTGTTTTATTTTCTTCATAGCATAGTATGAACAGTTACTGATGAGTGGCTGGGATAGAATCTATTGCTTTCAAGTTATTTAACCTCTTTGGGCCTTCCTTAGTTTCCTCATTTAAAAAGCATAACATTTCTGACTGTACAGAGTTCTTATAAGGACTGGATGATAGCACACATTAAGCACTTATACCTGTAACAGGAATACACTGAGAATTCAAGGATCTTAGCTGTATATATTGCCAAAATCCAAAATTCTTCTAAATTTTACTTTACTGTGTTTATTCCCCATGCCCACCACCCTCCCAACTACAGGTGGAGAGGTGGGACCTTGTTGTTCTTGTACCTACAGCACATGGCACAGTGCCTGGCATATCACAGACACCTCAAGGGATTTGCTGTGTGAATCAGTTGCTAGTCTAGGGTAAGTTCCAAATGATTGGAACCTCTTTTATCATTAGTAAAAGAGATAATGAGCCCATGTAGAAAGGTGGAAAAGAATAAAATGAGAATATTTATTCCTATTTCTCCAGCAGGACTACATGCACTCCAGGGGAAATAATTTGAAATCCACAAGTATCTACAGTTAAATAAAACACATAACATAGCTCATTAGAGATTTGATTTTGCCCAAAAGATTCAGTGGGGGGAAAAGCAATTTAGAATTTTTATACTCATAATAGGATGCCTTTTAAATTATTAATTTGTATTTTGCTCTTTATGCAGTTTTTTCCTGCCCCATTATAAGAGGGCAATCTGGTGTTTTTATATCTATCTCAAGGGTATTTGTGTTACTGGGTGAAAGCAGCAGCTGGTTTTCTTCTCAGAAAAAATAATAAAGGAAGGAAGAGAGAGAGAGAGAGAGAGAGAGAGAAAAATCTGCTTGCTGAGGGTGATTCTGCTAACCCTTAAGAGATAGGAGGGGCAGAGAAGATGGAAGTGTACAGGGAAAGGATGTCTCCTTGATATGGAAGGGTTTCCATGTGATGGGGTGTAGATGGTAGTAACGGAGGCTCAGAAAAAAAAAAGGAGACACAAGAAAGGCTCTCTCAGGTAGAAAATATATGATTGTGAGACTTTTAGGCAAACCTAAGAAACACAAATCCTCATATGATTGAGATTAAAGTTCCCACTAGTCAGGCAAATGAGGCACTCAGAAGTTAATACTGACTTGGAGAAATAAAATGTGTCATTTCTTACAAAGCTGGTAAATAAAAAAAACACCCTTGATATTTACCTTCTGTGGCTTAGCCATATTGGCAAAAGAATGCTTTTCCATGCTAGCCTATTTCTTTTTAATCAAATCAATCTCTTTCTCAGTCTCTGCTGCCTCTCTCTTAGTCTCAGCCTCTCTCTCTCTCTCTCTCTCTGTGTGTGTAGGTGTGTAGCATATATAAACTCAAGACCCCAAAACTTAATGTCTTAATGTGCACCAATTAGAAAATATTCTTTGAATTCACGGAATCCAATGGCCTTAGTACCAACAGCATGTCAGAATAAACAGAACAAAGCATATCCATGAGAACAGAACAAGTCTTTCACCACAGTCGCCAGTAGGAATTCCATACCCCAAAACTAGCTTGACATGTATTCTCACTGCGTGCACTAGATCCTTCACATAAATTTGTTTGAAATGTTACAGTATTTCTGGTAAAAATAAGGCCTCTACCCATCGCCATCTTTCTACACTGAAAGATTCCTTTGATTAATATTTCCCTAAAGTGATAACATAGGGGAACCAGAACAGAGATCCTTTCAATCCACCAATAACATCAAGCATCCCTTGAAAATGAACTTTACAATGGCCACTAGAGCCTGAAAATGTTGCTTGAGCACAAATGTTTTGAGTGCATTTATGGACAGTGTTTAGGAACACATTTTCTGTGATTGCTATGATTTGAACACGACCCTTTCAAAATTCAAGTGCTGCCATGTGATAGTATGAAGAGGTGGGGCTTTTAAAGAGATGATTAGGTCAGGAGAGCTCCTTTCTCTTCAATGGGATAAGGTTCTTATAAAAGGGGCTTCATACAACATTTTGTCTCTTGCCCTTTCTCCCTACACCATGTGAGACTTTAGCATTCCTTCCCTCTTGGGGTTGTGGCCCTCAGCAGGCAATAGGACCTGCCAGTGCCTTCCTTGATCTTCAACCTCCCAGTCTCCATAACTTTGAGGAAATATGTTTTTGTTCTCTAGAAATTATCTAGTCTCAGGTATTCTCTTATAAAAGCACAAAAGACAAAAAGAATTTCCAAGCAAACTTACAAATGAAGCTTTATAATATAATAAAATAGTCACTGTTCTCATCTGTAGCTATACAATTACATAGCTCTGGGTTGTTGAAAGGCTTAATACCAAGTCACAGAAGAGAAGCCACCAGGACACTAACTATTATGTTGGGTAATGTTTAATTTACTTTAATTTGGCTCCACTCTCTCAATTGGGTAGATTCAATAGAACATGTTTCCTCTTATTGGTAAAAGTATGAAACTACATTTTCTCTG
Source organism: Castor canadensis (assembly GCF_047511655.1). Taxonomy (NCBI): domain Eukaryota; kingdom Metazoa; phylum Chordata; class Mammalia; order Rodentia; family Castoridae; genus Castor; species Castor canadensis. The sequence goes on from NC_133395.1 coordinate 135,380,045, forward strand.
GTGGAATACCTAAAATAATATTTCACTGTGCAGAGTAAATACATATTAAGGACCAGAACACAAAATTTGTGAGAACCTGAGACATGAAAGAAATGTCTTGCTACACACTCAGTAGGCCACGGCCGGCTACTTCCACTTAAGAGATATTTGCTCACTTTCTAGCTTTTATGAGAACTTTAGAAAATACACTGAATATATGAATGAACTTCAGAACTAAAAAATAAATGTTTTACAAGTACAAGATACTCTTATTGCACAGAACAACATAGGGATTCTGAGAGTCCCCTTGGGTTCTTTCTGGCTTACAGCATGGGTTCTTATTTTTACCACATGCCAAAGGATATTTGGTGTTACGTACAATAGCAGCCATGCTGACTGATGAAATACTGAAGTAGTTGCATTGTGGTTAGTGACTCATCCCAAACTCCATTCCCTCTGTACTCTTGAGATCCCTAAGATGTCCCCTGATTTAGCAACTTCTAAAACAAGGGCCCTCCAGCACCCCACAGACTTGTTCCCATACCATAGCAGCTGTTAAATATTTGACTATTCCCCTGGCAGGGAATTCTTTCTTCTCTTCTCCCTTCATTTGTACTTTAAGAGCAACTTCAGGTCTTATCTGAGTCAGGATGCACTCCATGTCAAGAGTATATAGTGTTAGTCAGCTTCCATTGCTATGATACGTACCAGAGATAATCAACTTAGAAAGACAAAAGGTTTATTTTGGCCCACAGTTTTGAAGGTTCAGTTCATGATCAGTTAGCCCTATTGTTTTGGGCCTGTGGTGGCACATCATGGCAGAAACACATGGCAGAGACTGTTTATCTGGCTTTCTCCTTTTTCCTCTTTCATTCCATCTGGGCCCCCACCCTATGGGATGGTACAGGATATAAAATCAACATACAAAAATCAGTGGATTTCACATATGCCAATGATAAGCTTACTAAGAAATAATGAAAGCAATCCCAATTACAATGCCAAAAATACTAGAAATACATTTAACCAAGGGGGGGGGGAAGCTCTACAATAAAAATTATAAAACATTGATGAAAGAAATTGAAGACCACACAAAAACAGAATAACTCCTATTTATGGGTTAGAATAATTAATATTGCTAACATATCCATACTATTTAAAGTGATTCACAAAGTTAATGCAATCCCCATTAAAATTCCAATGATATTCTTCACAGAACTAGAAAAAAAAATCTTAAAATTCATATGGAAACACAAAAGACCCTGAAGAGCCAAAGGAATCTTGAGCAAAAGAGATCTGGAAGCATCACAATACTTCATTTTAATACATACTGCAGAGCTATAGTAGCAAAAGCAGCTTGCTATTGGGAAAGAAAAAAAACAGACAAAGACCAATGGAACAGAATAGAAAACCTAGAAATAAAACACAGCTACAGCCAGCTGGCACAAAGGCGCCAAAAACATATATTGGAGAAAGGACAGCCCTTCCAAAATGATACTTGAAAAACTGGACAACACGCAGAACACTGAAACTTAACCACTGTCAATCACCCTGGAAAAAAATATATATATTATCTCATTGTGGATCAAAGACCCAAAAAAAGTCTTGAAACATGGCAACTACTAAAAGAAAATGTCAGGGAATCTCTTCAAGAAATTAGAGCAGGGAATGATTTTTCTGGACAGGACCCACAAAAGCACAGAAAAAAAAAACAAAAATTAAAAAGAGGAACTGCATCAACTTAAAAAGCTTCTTCATGGAAAAGGAAATAACAGAGTGAAGAGCCAACCTTCAGAATTGGAGAGACTATTTCCCAACTATTTATCTGACAGAGGATTAATATCCACAATATATAAGAAATTTTAAAAACTTAACAAAACATGGGCTGGTGGAGTGGCTCAAGTGGTAAGATTGCCTGCCTAGCAAGCATGGCCCTGAGTTCAAACCCCATGCTGCAAAAAAAAAGAAATACAAATGGCCGACAAATATATGAAGAATGTTCAATATCATTAGTCATCAGGAAAATGCAAATCAAACTATGATGAGCTACCACTTCACTCCAGTTAGAAGGGCTATTAATTTAAAAAATTAAATGCTGGCAAGGATGTGTAGAATAAGGAACTCATATGCACTGCTAATGAGAATATAAATTACTATAGCCATTATGGAGAACAGTATGGAGGTTCCTCAAAAAACTAAAAATAGATCTACTATAGGACCCAGCTATCCCACATCTGGGTATATAGCCAAAGAAAATATACTAGCATACCAAAGAGATACCTTCATGCTTAGTTCTTCACAATAACTAAGATATAGAATCAGCCTATATGCACATGAACAAAGGAATGGAAAAATAAAATGTGATATAAACATAATGAACACTATTCTGCCATAAGGAAGAATAACATCTTGTCATGCACAGCAAAATGCATAGAATTGGAGAACATTGTTACTTGAAATAAGTCAGACACAAAAAGACAAGCATGCATGTTCTTCCTTATAGGTGGAAGCTTAAAAAATTGACTTGCATGCAAAATAATGATTAATAGAGGTTGGTCCCTCCTTAAACTGTTCCACGAAATAGAAAGGGAAGGAAAACTGCCAAACACATTTTATGAAGCCAGTATTACACTTATCCCAAAACCAGGCAAAGACACCTCCAAAAAGGAGAACTATAGGCCAATCTCCTTAATGAACATTGATGCAAAAATCCTCAACAAAATAATGGCAAACCGAATTCAGTAACATATCAAAAAGATTATTCACCACGACCAAGTAGGCTTCATCCCAGGGATGCAGGGGTGGTTCAACATACGAAAATCAGTAACGTAATAAACCACATTAACAGAAGCAAAGACAAAAACCACTTGATCATTTCAATAGATGCAGAAAAAGCCTTTGATAAGATCCAACATCATTTCATGATAAAAGCTCTAAGAAAACTAGGAATAGAAGGAAAGTTCCTCAACATTATAAAAGCTATATATGACAAACCTACAGCCAGCATTATACTTAACGGAGAAAAACTAAAACCATTCCCTCTAAAATCAGGAACCAGACAAGGATGCCCACTATCTCCACTCCTATTCAACACAGTACTGGAATTCCTAGCCAGAGCAATTAGGCAAGAAGAGGGAATAAAAGGAATACAAATAGGTAAAGAAACTATTAAAATATCCCTATTTGCAGACGACATGATCCTATACCTTATAGACCCAAAAAACTCTACTCAGAAGCTTCTAGACATCATCAATAGCTATAGCAAGGTAGCAGGATATAAAATCAACATAGAAAAATCATTAGCATTTCTATACACTAACAATGAGCAAACTGAAAAAGAATGTATGAAAACAATTCCATTTACAATAGCCTCAAAAAAAATCAAATACCTAGGTGTAAACCTAACAAAAGATGTGAAAGACCTCTACAAGGAAAAGTATACACTTCTGAAGAAAGAGATTGAGGAAGACTATAGAAAGTGGAGAGATCTCCCATGCTCATGGATTGGTAGAATCAACATAGTAAAAATGTCTATACTCCCAAAAGTAATCTACATGTTTAATGCAATTCCCATCAAAATTCCAATGACATTCATCAAAGAGATTGAAAAATCTACTGTTAAATTTATATGGAAACACAAGAGGCCACGAATAGCCAAGGCAATACTCAGTCAAAAGAACAATGCAGGAGGTATCACAATACCTGACTTCAAACTATATTACAAAGCAATAACAATAAAACCAGCATGGTATTGGCACAAAAACAGAAATGAAGACCAGTGGAACAGAATAGAGGACCCAGATATGAAGCCACACAACTATAACCAACTTGTCTTTGACAAAGGAGCTAAAAATATACGATGGAGAAATAGCAGTGTCTTCAACAAAACTGCTGGGAAAACTGGTTAGCAGTCTGCAAAAAACTGAAACTAGATCCATGTATATCACCCTATACCAACATTAACTCAAAATGGATCAAGGATCTTAATATCAGACCCCAAACTCTAAAGTTGATACAGGAAAGAGTAGGAAATATTCTGGAGTTAGTAGGTATAGGTAAGAACTTTCTCAATGAAACCCCAGCAGCACAGCAACTAAGAGATAGCATAGATAAATGGGACCTCATAAAGCTAAAAAGCTTCTGTTCATCAAAAGAAATGGCCTCTAAACTGAAGAGAACACCCACAGAGTTGGAGAAAATATTTGCCAACTATACATCAGACAAAGGACTGATAACCAGAATATATAGAGAACTTGAAAAACTAAATTCTCCCAAAACTAATGAACCAATAAAGAAATGGGCAAGTGAACTAAACAGAACTTTCTCAAAAGAAGAAATTCAAATGGCCAGAAAACACATGAAAAAATGCTCACCATCTCTAGCAATAAAGGAAATGCAAATTAAAACCACACTAAGATTCCACCTCACCCCTGTTAGAATAGCCATCATCAGCAACACCACCAACAACAGGTGTTGGCGAGGATGCAGGGAAAAAGGAACCCTCTTACACTGTTGGTGTAGATGTAGACTAGTACAACCACTCTGGAAAAATATTTGGAGGCTCCTTAAAAAGCTAGACATCGATCTATCATTTGATCCAGCAATACCACTCTTGGGGATATACCCAAAAGACTGTGACACAGGTTACTCCAGAGGCACCTGCACACCCATGTTTATTGCAGCACTATTCACAATAGCCAAGTTATGGAAACAGCCAAGATGCCCCAGCACTGACGAATGGATTAAGAAAATGTGGTATCTATACACAATGGAATTTTATGCAGCCATGAAGAAGAACGAAATGTTATCATTCGCTGGTAAATGGATGGAATTGGAGAACATCATTCTGAGTGAGGTTAGCCTGGCCCAAAAGACCAAAAATCATATGTTCTCCCTCATATGTGGACATTAGATCAAGGGCAAACACAACAAGGGGACTGGACTTTGAGCACATGATAAAAGCGAGAGCACACAAGGAAGGGGTGAGGATAGGTAAGACACCTAAAAATCTAGCTAGCATTTGTTGCCCTTAATGCAGAGAAGCTAAAGCAGATACCTTAAAAGCAACTGAGGCCAATAGGAAAAGGGGACCAGGAACTAGAGAAAAGGTTAGATCAAAAAGAATTAACCTAGAAGGTAACACCCACGCACAGGAAATCAATGTGAGTCAATGCCCTGTATAGCTATCCTTAGCTCAACCAGCAAAAACCCTTGTTCCTTCCTATTATTGCTTATACTCTCTCTACAACAAAATTAGAAATAAGGGCAAAATAGTTTCTTTTGGGTATTGGGGGGGAGGGGGCGGAGTGGGTGGTAAGGGAGGGGGTGGGGGCAGGGGGGAGAAATGAACCAAGCCTTGTATGCACCTATGAATAATAAAAGAAAAAGGAAAAAAAATAGAGGTTGGTAAGGGAAGGAGAGGTGGATAAAATAAGGTTGGACTTCACGTGTGAAGTATCACACTGAACCACATTAATATGTACAGCTAATGTAGGTTAACAAAAAATAAAAAAATAAAGCCTTTAAATCATTTTTTCTTTCTCCAAAAAATAAAGAATATCCATCTTTCCCTCACCCCCAACATTCCCTCCTAGCTGTTTTTCTACTCTTGAAGTCAGTCTCTACAATTCGTTATTGTTAAAAGTCACAAAGACAACAAGTTCACAGGAAATGCCACTGAAGACAGATTACCTCGCTGGGATTTCTGAGGGTGGCATGAGACCCAGACGCTTTATAATAGCATCTAAGATGATAAGCTGCAAAAGGAAGTAAAAAAGAACCACAGGAGAGAACTTTAATAAACTCTGCTATAGAATTACCCATTTTCTACCTGGGCAATTACATTCTGATTAAACTACTTGCTGCATACTAGGACACCAAAGGCAAAGTGGTCCCATGTAGGAGGTTTCGTATATCAAAAAGATAATGGGGGAGGAAGAACAGAGAATAAAATTAGTATTGAGAAAGTAGAAGTTGAGATTTTTAACTGCTATGTTTCTTTCCAAAGGGAGAAAGGAAGACACTATGGTAGCTATCATGATTAGAACTTGACTCTACTTATAGCCCACCTCCCATAAAGGCATACAAAGAAATAGATCATGGAAAACTTCTTAAAATGAGATTCCTGGGCTAGCAACAGCGTCACCTGGGAGCTTTTTGAAGAGGTAAATTCTTGGGTTCCACCAAGAATGTACTGAATCAGAATCTCTGTGCTGAATTCAGGATTTACCAAAGCTCAAAGAGGCCTGAGAACAAATGCACTGCAGATGAGCAACACCTGGAAGCTTTTCACATTCTTCAAGCAGCCCTCCATCCATATCAATTAAATCAGAATCCTTAGGGGTAGACTGTTTTTTTAAAATAGTCTATGTGATCACCAACTTCAACCAATTTAGAGTCACTGATTTAGGGTATCACTTGCTGAATGTAACTGCCGCCCTAGGAGACACCAGATCGATGACTTTACTGTTGCCAATGATCTCTTCAAAGACGCCAAGGCTGAGAAGTAGAAGTCAGGCTCCAGTTCTGTGATGCACTCACCATCTCAGCGCCCCCTGGTTCTTAGGAGGCAGTTTCTTCCCTCCGTTAGTACCTAGCACATTCTTTTTATTTCCTTCATAGAATTTATTACCATCAACAATCATGCTTTCATGTTTATCGCCCATTTTACCAAGGAAAACTGTTACCCTAAGGGCACAAACTTTGCCTTTCTTTATCAGCATTGCTTTACTAGTGCCTAGATTAGTGCCTGGAACCCAGTAAGAACTAAAATATTTGTCCTGGAATAAATTCACTTTTACCATAATCCATACCAAGATGGGACACTTGAGTTCCTTCTTAGTCATGTTTCCATGACTGGTCTACCCAAATTATAAATGTAAAAGTGTGCAAAGCCATGAACTCCAGAACACATCAAATACACACATGGAACTCACTGTGTAGATAGTAGCATCATAACCTGAATCTCAGAATTCTTAATTTTCACTTTATTTGAACAAACAAGGTAACTTAGCCCACTGAGACATTCTTGCAGTTTAACCCCTTCCTATTTATTCAGTTCTCACTCTCTTTAAATATCTAAATTCTTCCTCCTTTTAAAATTTTACTTCAGACATGATAATCTTTGAGAGGAATTTCAAGTGACCTTGCCCTACTTTCTCTGATTGCCATTCACAAACTTCACAGTAAGTTTCCTCCTGGCGTGGTTATAGCAATCCATCTTTTGCATAAGTGAATAGAACTGCCACTGGGTTGTATATCAGAAGCAGGTGAGAAGTATCTTATATTTATTACCTGCCATCTTTTTCCTTAAAAATTCATTTTTCATTAAATCACTTAAACCTACAGAAGTAACAATAAATTCACTCATGCAGTGCATCCCTGATATATATTGTATCATATATTTGAGCCAGTAGGCTCAACAATTCAGTCTTAAAACTGATAACAAAAACATCTAGTTATGTATATATAAAAATGTTAATATAGACCTTCTTTAGTTATGCTCTCGCTATCATTTTGCCCTGCTTTACAAGAACATGATAATAGTTTATACAAAATATTTCTTGTACGAGTTCAATACATTTTTACACTCTACCCCTCCAAGTCCTCCCAAATTAAAGAAAAGAAACTTAATACCTCACAAGCAATACTAAAAAAAAGGGGGTTCTACATATACACAATGATTCTTTATAAGACACTAAGGGATCCCTGAAGACTTTAAACAATGGATTTTGTCAACACAACACAACTATCTGCTTCCCACTTAGAAAAACTTTTTCCCCTTCTCAATCCATACTACTTCCTTTGAAAACCAAGATTAAAAAAAAAAAAAAGCCTTATTGACATTCAATAAACTGCAGGTATTTAGTGTATATGATTTGACAAACTTTGAACCAGGTATGCACCTATGAGATCACCACCATGATCAAGATAGCAAACAAATTCCTCAGTCCCAGGAAATGAGGTAGTAACTAAAGAAAAGCGAGGAAGGGTTGTTTAATCCCTCATAATACTCACCAGGGGCAGGCAACTGAGAGTCAGGATTCTCTTCTCTACCAAAAGTCTCAGTAAATTCAAACACTTCAACTTCAAATGAAAAATGATTTTTAACAACAACAAAAATGTTGCAGACATATTTGTTTTATTCCCTCTTTAGTGCATTCAGCTACTGAAATTTGGCAAGACTTCTCCTAATGTCCACACTGTCCTTAGGACTGACTAAGTCTCATTTGTGATTCCAGTATAGAAAACAAAAGTCACAAAGGGATATCAGATTTTTTTTTCTATTTCACAGATAGGTGTTCTTTATTATTTCTTTCTTTGTACTTATTTTTATTTCCTTTATTCATATGTGCATACAATGATTGGGTCATTACTCCCCACCCTTCTCCACACCCCCTCCCTTTCCCCCTGCCCCCTCCCTCCCATCCCATCCCCTCGCTTCCAAGCAGATACTATTTTGCTCTTATCTCTAATTTTGTTGAAGAGAGAGTATAAACATTAGTAAGGAGGAACAGGGGTTTTTGCTAGTTGAGGTAAGGATAGCTATATAGGGAGATTTCTAGTTTTGCTTCCATGTACATATGTGTTATATTCTAAGTTGATTCTTCTTGAACTAACTTTTTCTCTAGTTCCTGGTCCCCTTCTCCTATTAGCCTCTGTTGCTTTAAAGTTTCTTAAACTGTTGCATTATTGAGGGGGTGGGAGGAAGAGGGAGGGGGTGGAGTGAGTGGTAAGGGAGGGGGTGGGGGCAGGGGGGGAAAATGACCCAAGCCTTGTATGCACATATGAATAATAAAACAATAAAAAAAAAGTTTCTGCATTAGTTCCTTTGCACTGAGGACACCAAATGCTACCTTTTTTGTTGGGCAGGTGGTGTTACCTACCTATCCTCATACCTCCCTTGTGTGCACTCGCCTTATCATGTCATCAAAGTCCAATCCCCTTGTTGTGTTTGCCCTTGATCTAAAGTCCACATATGAGGAAGAACATATGATTTTTGGTCATCCTGGCTGACCTTGCTCAGAATGATGTTCTCCAGTTCCATCCATTTGCTTGCGAATGATAACATTTCGTTCTTCTTCATGACTGAGTAAAATTCCATTGTGTTTAGATACCACATTTTCTTGATCCATTCGTCAGTGGTGGCTGTTTGCATAACTTGGCTATTGTGAATAGTGCCGCGATAAACATGGGTGTGCAGGTGCCTCTGGAGTAACCTGTGTCACAGTCTTTTGGGTATATCCCCAAGAGTGGTATTGCTGGATCAAATGGTAGATCAATGTTTAGCTTTTTAAGGAGCCTCCAAATATTTTTCCAGAGTGGTTGTACTAGTTTACATTCCCACCAACAGTGTAAGAGGGTTCCTTTTTCCCTGCATCCTTGCCAACACCTGTTGGTGGTGGTGTTGCTGATGATAGCTATTCTAACAGGGGTGAGGTGGAATCTTAGGGTGGTTTTAATTTGCATTTCCTGTATTGCTAGAGATGGTGAGAATTTTTTCATGTGTTTTTTGGCCATTTGAATTTCTTCTTTTGAGAAAGTTCTGTTTAGTTCACTTGCCCATTTCTTTATTGGTTTGTTAATTTTGGGAGAGTTTAGTTTTTTGAGTTCTCTGTATATTTTGGTTATCAGTCCTTTGTCTGATGTATAGCTGACAAATATTTTCTCCCAGTCTGTGGGTGTTCTCTTTAGTTTAGAGACCATTTCTTTTGTTGAACAGAAGCTTTTTAGTTTTATGAAGTCCCATTTATCTATGCTATCTCTTAGTTGCTGAGCTGTTGGGGTTCCGTTGAGAAAGTTCTTACCTATACCTACTAACTCCAGAGTATTTCCTACTCTTTCCTGTATCAACTTTAGAGTTTGGGGTCTGATATTAAAGTCCTTGATCCATTTTGAGTTAATACTAGTACAGGGTGATAAACATAGATCTAATTTCAGTTTTTTTGCAGACAGTTAACCAGTTTTCCCAACAGTTTTGTTGAAGAGGCTGTCTTTTCTCCATCGTATATTTTTAGCACCTTTGTCAAAAATAAGTTGGGTATAGTAGTGTGGATTCATATCTGGGTCCTCTATTCTGTTCCACTGGTCTTAATGTCTGTTTTTGTGCCAGTACCATGCTGTTTTTATTGTTATTGCTTTGTGATATAGTTTGAAGTCAGGTATTGTGATACCTCCAGCATTGTTCTTTTGACTGAGTATTGCCTTGGATATTGTTGGTCTCTTGTGTTTCCAAATGAATTTTAGGGTAGATTTTTCAATCTTTTCACAAATGTCATTTGGATTTTGATGGGAATTGCATTAAACATGTAGATTGCTTTTGGGAGTAAAGCCATTTTTACTAGGGTGATTCTACGTATCCATGAACATGGGAGATCTCTCTACCTTCTATCAATCTCTTTCTTCAGGGGTTTAGAGTTTTCCTTGTAGAGATCATTCACATCTTTTGTTAAGTTTATTCCTAGGTATTTGATTTTTTATAAGCTATTGTAAATGGAATTCTTTACTGTATATTCTTTCTCCTTTTGCTCATTATTAGTGTATAGAACAGCTAATGATTTTTTAATTTGATTTTGTATCCTGCCATCTTGCTATAGCTGTTGATGGTGTCTAGGAGTTTTGGGGTAGAGTTTTTTGGGTCTTTAAAGTATAGGATCATATCATCTGCAAATAGGGATATTTTGACAGCTTCTTTACCTATTTGTAATCCTTTTATTTCTTCTTCTTGCCTAATTGCTCTGGCTAGGAGTTCCAGTACTATGTTGAATAGGAGTGGAGATAGTGGGCATTCTTGTCTCATTCCTGATTTTAGAGGGAATGGTTTCAGTTTTTCCCATTGAGTATAATGTTGGCTGTAGGCTTCTCATATATAGCTTTTATAATGTTGAGGTACATTCCTTCTATTCCTAGTTTTCTTAGAGTTTTTATCATGAAATGGTGTTGGATCTTATCAAAGGCTTTTTCTGCATCTATTGAGATGATCAAGTGGTTTTTGTCTTTGCTTCTGTTAATGTGGTTTATTACGTTTATTGATTTTCATATGTTGAACCATCCCTGCATCCCTGGGATGAAGCCTACTTGGTCGTGGTGAATGATCTGTCTGATGTGTTGTTGGATTCGGCTTGCCATTATTTTATTGAGTATTTTTGCATCAATGTTCATTAAGTCAATTGGCCTATAGTTCTCCTTTTTGGAGGTGTCTTTGCCTGGTTTTGGGATGAGTGTAATACTGGCTTCATAATATGTGTTAGGCAGTTTTCCTTCCCTTCCTATTTTGTGGAACAGTTTAAGGAGGGTTGGTATCAGATCTTCTTTAAAGGTCTGAATGAATTTAGCAGAGAATCCATCAGGTCCTGGACTTTTCTTTTTGGGGAGACTCTTTATTGCTCCTCAATTTCATTTTGTGTTATAGATCTATTCTGGTGATTAATTTCCTCTCGGTTCAATTTTGAATGGTCATAAGTATCTAGAAATCTGTCCATTTCTTCAGATTTTCAAATTTATTAGAATATAGGTTCTCAAAGTAGTCTCTGATGATTTCCTGGACCTCCATGATGTTTGTTATCTCCCCTTTTGCATTCCTAATTCTACTAATTTGGGTTTTTTCTCTCCTTATTTTAGTCAGGTTTGCCAGGGGTCTGTCGATCTTGTTTATTTTTTCAAAGAACCAACTTTTTGTTTCATTAATTCTTTGTATTTTTTTTGTTTCTATTTCATTGATTTCAGCTATTATTTTTATTATTTCTCTCCTTCTGTTTGTTTTGGGATTTGCTTGTTCTTGTTTTTCTAGGAGTTTTAGATGTAACATTAGGTCACTAATTTGAGATCTTTCTGTCTTTTTAATATACGCACTCATGCCTATAAACTTTCCTCTCAGGACTGCCTTAGCTGTGTCCCATAGGTTCCGGTAGGTTGTGTTTTCATTTTCATTGACTTCCAGGAATTTATTAATTTCCTCTTTTATTTCATCGATGATTCATTCTTCATTAAGTAATGAGTTATTTAGTTTCCAGCTGTTTGCATGTTTTTTGTCTTTACTTTTGTTGTTGAGTTCTACTTTTACTGCATTGTGATCAGATAGCATGCACAGTATTATTTCTATTTTCTTATATTTGCTGAGACTTGCTTTGTGCCCTAGGATATGATCAATTTTGGAGAAGGTTCTATGGGCTGCTGAAACAAATGTATATTGTGTAGAAGTTGGATGAAATGTTCTGTAGACATCAACCAGGTCCATTTGCTTTATGGTATGTTTTAGGTCTAGGATTTCTTTATTGATTTTTTGTTTTGATGACCTATCTATTGGTGATGGGGGGTATTAAAGTCTCCAACTACCACTGTGTTGGCGTTTATATATGTTTTTAGGTCCTTCAGTGTATGTTTAATGAAATTGGGTGCCTTGACATTGGGTGCATAGAGGTTGATAATTGTTATTTCCTTTTGGTGTATTTCCCCTATTGTTAGTATGGAATGTCCTTCTTTGTCTAGTTTTATCAGTGTAGGTGTGAATTCTACTTTGTCCAAGATAAGTATTGCTACTCCTGCCTGTTTTTGGGGACCATTGGCTTGGTAAATCTTCTTCAGCCTTTCACCCTAAGCTTATTTTTATCGATGAGATGGGTCTCCTGTAAGCAAAAAAATTGTTGGATCTTCCTTTTTAATTCAGTTTGTCAAATGGTGTCTTTTGATGGGGGAATTAAGTCTGTTAACATTAAGTGTTATTACTGATAGGTATGTGGTGATTCCTTTCATTTAGTTGTCTCAGTTGTTTAAGGGTTTGATTGTGTGTAGCTAAATCAATGTTACTCTCTACTCTCTTGCCTTTTCTTCTCCTGTGTTTTGGTACTGACTGTCCTTTCATGGTTATGTTGGCTTTCACTTTCTGTGTGCAGAATCCCTTGAGGGATCTTTTGTAGAGGTGGCTTTGTGGTCATATATTGTTTTCGTTTCTCCTTATCATGGAAGACTTTTATTGCTCCATCTATTTTGAATGATAGTTTTTCTAGGTAGAGTATCCTAGGGCTGAAGTTATTTTAATTCAGTGCCAGGAGACCTCACCCCATGCTCTTCTTGCTTTTAATGTTTCTGTTGAGAAGTCTGCTGTGTTTTTGATGGGTTTACCTTTGTATGTTACTTGTTTTTTCTCTCTTACAGCCTTCGATATTCTTTCTGTATATTCTGTGCTTGTTGTTTTAATGATAATATGTTGTAGGGTAGTTCTATTTTGGTCCAGTGTGTTTGGTGTCCTGGAGGCTTCCTGTACCTGAATGGGCATAGTTTTCCCTAGATTTGAGAAATTTTCTGTTATTATTTTGTTAAATATATTACGAATTCCTTTTGTTTGCACCTTTTCTCCTTCTTCAATGCCCATGATTCTCAGGTTCTGTCTTTTGATGGAGTTGTTCAATTCTTGCATGTTCCTTTCACAGGAACATGAGTTGTCTAACTAGTAGTTGTTCAGTTTTTTCCTTTAATTATCATTTCATCTTCAAGTTCTGAGATTCTGTCTTCTGCTTGTTCTAGTCTGCTGGATTGTCCTGCCATTTTGTTTTGCATTTCTGTTTCATTCTTTTTTTCTGAGGTTTTCCATATCCTGGGTCACTTCCTCTTTAATATTGTCTATTTTCATCCTGAGTTCATTTATCTTGCTATTTATGGTGTTCTTTGTTTCACTTTGGTGTTTATACAGTGCTTCTATAGTTTCTTTTATTTGTTCTTGTGCTTTCTCAAATTCTCTATTTTTGTTGTCTTGGAATTTCTTGAGTGTCTCCTGTACATTTTGGTTGACCATGTCCAGTATCCTTTCTATAAAGTTCTCATTGATTACTTGCAGGATTTCATCTTTCAGGATGTTCTTGTGGGCTCATTTAGTTCTTTGTCATAGTGTATCTTTGTTTCATTGAAATCTGGATCTGAGCTTCTGTTTTTTTGCATTTCCCTCTGGTTCCTGTACTAGTTTATTATTGGGGGGAAATGGTTTCCATCTTTTGTCCATCTTCCCATCATTCCACTTGCTGCTGTTACTATCCTTGTACTGTGTGTAATTTAGTATTGTCTAGCTAGTAATAGTAAAAATGATGGTATCTAGAGTGGAAGGGTAAGAGGAGAAAGAAAGCAAAGAAGGTAAGGAAAAAAGAAAGGAGAAGGAAAAAAAGATACAGAGCCAAAGAAATTAACAGGGAGAGATAGGGTACTAATCAGCAGTGAGCTAAACAGGCATAAGAGAGTCAGAGAAAGAGGAATAAAAGAAAAAGAAGAAGAAGAAAAAGCCAGGTTCAAATTCAATAGAGTTTCAGCCTTAATAGTTCTGTTTCTGGTGTTACTTCTTCAGCATCCAGTTGGTGTTTGAGTAGTAGTTCTGTCGGCACATCAAAAGAAAAAAAATAGAAAAGGTATCTAAAACTATAAAAGAATAAAAGTTTCAGGTCCAAAACCATGCCATTTCAGTCTTAGTAGTTGTAGTGTTATTCCTTCAGCATCCAGTGTTGGTGTTGGTATTTAATTGGTAGCCCTGTGGTTATGTCGCCAGGTGATTGGATCTGGAGACAGCTTGGTGAACCTTTATCTGCTCTGCTTGAGGGTGCAGCTCACCTGGCACCTACTGTCAACCAGCTGCTGCTGCAGGCTTTATTTATTACAGTTCTCAGTGATGAGCCATCACACTCACCTAGTCCAGCTGGTTTTGTTTCATTAAGGTTCTTCTGGACGCCTGCCCCTTTTCTTTTCTCCAGTGTATGGCCCTACCAGCCTGTTGCACTTGCATTCCTTGTTTATTTACTGTTCGCTTGGGGAAGTGCCCCTCCCCCACTCTCTGGTGGAGCATGCCTCACATCAGTCTCTGTTGGAAGCCTTTCCCTCTCCAAGCATGCTGGGGTGGGTTTTGCCACACCTGCTTTCTCTGGCAGGCTTACTTATTTACAGTTCATGTGGGGAAGTGCTCCTCCTCCACTCCCCAGCAGAGCATGCATCTCATCAGCCTCTGTTGGAAGTCTTCCCCTCTCCAAGCTTTCTGTGGGAGCCTCCACCCCTGCCTTCTTCTGCAGGCTTGTTTATTTAGAGTTCACATGGGGAAGCACCCCCTCCCCCTTACTCTGGAGCTCAGGGCACCCTGTCCTCTTTGCTACGTGTCCTTTTTTTCAGTTGCTTATTCATTATTCAGTTTTGGTTTTTGGTTTTTTTTTGCTGGGTGGGGGAACCGCATGCCACTTATTGCTCACCTGTGGGCCTGCCAAGTGGGTTAGGAGCTGGTGCCTGGTGGCACGGGAGCCCTCCTGGTTTCTCTGTATTCAGTGATGTGGGGGAGCTATGTGTGGGCTGGGGGTGCAGAGTTGTCGAAGTTTTGCCTCTTCTGGGTGGCTTTTCCTGTCCAGTGTGTATCTCCAGCATCTCAGGAAAATTTTTACTTTAAGGAACACACGCTATCTGCTTCCTCCCTCTACTTGCCATCTTGCGGGAAATCAGAATTTGATAGAAATTTCCAACATTTTTTTGTTTTCTCTAAAGACTGATAACACAAAAAGAAACTACTCTTCTAACTTACGTATTCATGTCTAAAAGTCACTAATAAAAAGCTGGAAAATTAGAATTTAGCACTACAAAAAGTACTTTATAACAATGTATTCCACACACAAAAATCAATGTAAAATCTATTACTACATCATTTTACATCAACATGTTAAATTTATAAATCCTTGAGTATTTAAAATATCACTGAAGAATTTGTTATCACATAGTATGCATCTTTAATAAAATATCTAAAATATCATAACCTAGAAATAAGAGGATGTATATTAGCCAAATAGAATATTTCAAAACAAAAGTCATACACAGACTACAGATTCATTTTAAAAAATAGGGTCAACACAAACAGACCTCTGGCCATCTATGTTATATTATTTCACAAGTTCTAATATAAGGTATTAAAAAAACAAAATAAATAAGAAATAAAATTAGCCACAGAATTATTATCCTAATCTTTGAAAGAGCAAAACACCATCAACAAATTAGAAGCGTCCTCTGTACACTGTTGGTGGAAATATATAAATTGGTACAACCATTATAGAAAAATAATCATGGCAGTTCCTCAAAAAACTTAAAATAGAACTGCCATAGGAGCCTACAATCTTCCTTATGGGTATTTATCCAAAGAAAATTAAATACCTACCTCAAAGAGATCATCCTCCATGGATAAATGGATAAAGACATTGTGACATCCATGTATCATGGAATATCATATCAGAATATTATTAGTCTTAGAAAAGGAAATCTTGCCATTTGTGACAATGTGGATGAACTTTATGCTAAATGAAATAAGCCAGGCACAGAAATGGTCCACAAATGACATCAGACAGTATTTGCCTAACAGTTGAACTCATAAAAACAGAGAACAGTAGTTGCCAAGGGCTGGGAATGGGGAAAACAAGATGTTGGTTAAACAGAACAAACTATCATCAGCTATAAAATGAATAAATTCTGGGAATCTAATGTACAGCATGATGTGACAGTTAATAATAGTTGTTTACTGAACATTGTTAAGATCAGATATTAAGTGTCCTCACCACACACACAAAATGGTAACTACAGGTAGTGATGGGTATAATTTGATTAGGGTAATCATTATTAAATGTACACATATGTCAAATCATGTTTTATACATTGAATGCATGCAACTTATTTGTCAATTAAATAACTAAATTTTCAAAAGCAGCATTTTGAAAGATGACAAAATATGTAAGACTCAACATCATTCACAATATTGATATTAGTTCACCAGAAAAATAGCCTATTTCCAATTATAACCAAATAAATAAAATATTAAGGATTTAAGGGACATATTTTACATAAATTTTTTCTTGTGAAATATAAAAGATATCTCAAATAAATTGAGGAATATAGACATGTTACAATGTCAATCAAGATCCATTTTCAGGAAAGAATACTGATATCCTGGTGTGTGAATGTTTCTATCATGTATTAACTCTTTAAAAACAGAAACAATGATTCTAAAATTCCCTTGGAAAGGGGGAGGAGCCTTAACAAGTGACACCATTAAATAATGTTTTTAAAGGTGCCTAACAACCAATGATTAGATAAAGAAAGTGGGGTACAACAAAATATACATATATATATATATTTCAGCTATAATGAATATAATTATGTTATTTGAAGACAAATGGATGGAACTGGAGATCATTATGTTAAGCAAGAGAAGCCAAGGTTAGAAAGACAAATATTGCATATTTTTGATCATATGCAGAACCTAGACCTAAAAATAATAATATGACTTGATTGTAAAGGGGGGACTATTTGGTGGTGTTGTGGGGACTAGTGAGTAGAGGAAGGGGGAAAGAAGAGAGTGACAGGGTAGTGAATACTATAGAAGTACATTATATATATGTATATTATATATATATAATATATAATATGTTATAGAAATACATTATGTATATGTATGAAAATAACATAATGAAACCCACCAAAAATGGTTAAAAAGGAGGGGAAGAAAGAGTAATATAGATGGGGTATATTTGATCAAAGTGCATTATATGCATACTGTAAATATTACAAAAAAACCTTTTGTAAAATTAATTTATGCTAATAAAAATTAAAAACATTAAGTTACCTATGTGGTTTGTAGTTTTTCTTTGTATTAGAACTGCTATAGAATTCAGAGATATGAAGCCTTCAATCAGAGACTAGTCTGATGCACTTTAACTCATTACTCCACATTCTAGATTTATTAATTTCACTACCTAAATAAATGTCTTTAGCAACTGAACATCTGTTACACATTCTTCAGCCAGTGCTTCTGTTAATACAGGTCATGTTTGGTTCGAATTTTCTAAAATAGTAAACACTTCAATATCTCATAGAAATAAATGAGCATGGATAGGATGGGGAAAGGGATAAATGATAAAGGTTAACCTTGTCCCTGTTGTGCCTCTAGCATTTAGCACTTTCCTTAAGAGAGATCAGGCACTGAATTTGTACAGACTGAATAAATTCAGCTTAAATTGCACACCAAGACACCAACTAGTAAGTGTAGGAAGGCTGTGAACAGATATCCTTGTAAAAGAAAATACAAATAGAAAATTGTGACACAATAAAATATTTAGCCAGTATTATTTATATAAAGGCAGCAAACAGGCACAATTTAATTCTAAAACTCCAAATGAACAAGCCAGGGAAAAGCAATACATTGCTAGCAGCATGGATTTTTGGACCAAGCCTTTGGAAATGTGATTTTTTTTTCATTTTTCTTTTATTATTCATATGTGCATACAAGGCTTGGGTCATTTCTCCCCCCTGCCCCCACCCCCTCCCTTACCACCCACTCCGCCCCCTCCTTCTAACCCCCCCTCAATACCCAGCAGAAACTATTTTGCCCTTATTTCTAATTTTGTTGTAGAGAGAGTATAAGCAATAATAGGAAGGAAGGGTTTTTGCTGGTTGAGATAAGGATAGCTATACAGGGCATTGACTCACATTGATTTCCTGTGCGTGGGTGTTACCTTCTAGGTTAATTCTTTTTGATCTAACCTTTTCTCTAGTTCCTGGTCCCCTTTTCCTATTGGCCTCAGTTGCTTTTAAGGTATCTGCTTTAGTTTCTCTGCGTTAAGGGCAACAAATGCTAGCTAGTTTTTTGGTGTCTTACCTATCCTCACCCCTCCCTTGTGTGCTCTCGCTTTTATCATGTGCTCAAAGTCCAGTCCCCTTGTTGTGTTTGCCCTTGATCTAATGTCCACATATGAGGGAGAACATACGATTTTTGGTTTTTTGAGCCAGGCTAACCTCACTCAGAATGATGTTCTCCAATTCCATCCATTTGCCAGCGAATGATAACATTTCGTTCTTCTTCATGGCTGCATAAAATTCCATTGTGTATAGATACCACATTTTCTTAATCCATTCGTCAGTGCTGGGGCATCTTGGCTGTTTCCATAACTTGGCTATTGTGAATAGTGCCGCAATAAACATGGATGTGCAGGTGCCTCTGGAGTAACAGTCTTTTGGGTATATCCCCAAGAGTGGTATTGCTGGATCAAATGGTAGATCAATGTTTAGCTTTTTAAGTAGCTTCCAAATTTTTTTCCAGAGTGGTTGTACTAGTCTACATTCCCACCAACAGTGTAAGAGGGTTCCTTTTTCCCCGCATCCTCGCCAACACCTGTGGAAATGTGATTTTTATATCCTTAAAAATATCACCCACTTGAATCCAATAACTCAACTATGGGAAATTTATCTGAAGGAAATAGGTTTTTAAAAGAAAGCTATAATAAAGATGTTTACTGCATTGGCATTTTATGGTCAAAACAATGAGTTACTTAAGTAAATAACAAGTTTAAAAAATAATATTTTGGGATAAGATGAAATGATTAGAAATTATACAGAAACTGAAGCTCCATAAAGAACAACATGTCATGTTAAATTAAAAAAACAGTTATGTAACTGTTATGAAGCATAAGTATGTGTGAAGACTGGGAAAACATTAGAGGAAAATACAGAAAATGCTGTGTCAGTGTGGTGGCGATGAGTTATTTTTCTTCTTAAATTTCTTTTAAGGTTAATATAATATTACCTTAGTAAAACGATTCTTAAAAGAGACATAAGTAGTAACCAGCAACCTTCATGGGGAAGTCATTACATTTTCTTTGTACTTCTGCATCACATTCTCTTCACAGTTATAATATATAACTATTATTTTTCAGGTTACAAAAACCCTGTTCAACTTCTCTGAATCACCTCTAGGCATTTGCCCTGTCTGCCTGCAACTAAGTCACCTTCTCTGAAGGTAGAGGTCATTTCTCAGGTTGAGATGATCTTTTCTAAGACCCCTCTTCAGGCCAAACCCACTGGATTTCTGAGGTCAGAGTCTTAAGCATGTATGTTTAAACCCAGCATGTGAGAGTGAACACTGGCTTGTCAGACTTTAGGCCATGCCACACCTGCAGGACTCAAGACCCTGTCCCACAAAGTTTGCCTCCTGAGGTTGCAACCTGCAACATTTCCTTATTTAAATAATCACAACAGGGAGGAGGAAAGATTCAAAAATTTGTATTTGAAGACCTCAACAACACCAGACACACTTCCATATTACATTTCAGACAAGAAGGCAAAGCACCATACCTATGTGTTGCATATGAATGCCTTTACAGTTTAACAACAACAAAAAACAACACTGTGAGAACAAGATGAGACCACAGACATGAAAGCACTTTGAAAATGAAAGGACTGGAAAGGTCTGGAGGGAAATGTGAAGCATACACTGCCAAGATCTTACTTTATTAGTAAGAATATCAGCACATAAGTTCTACCTGGGGCTAGAGGCATGGCTCAAGTGATAGATCACTGGCCTAGCAAGTGTGAGGCCCTGAGTTCAAATCCCAGGCTTACCAAAAAGGAACAAAAAACATTCCTACCCATCTCACATCTGCTGTCCACCTCATGTCTGCCATACCTGCTTGCTGAAGTCCTGTAGCCTGCAGCCTGCTGCATGGGCTTTCTGAATGGGAAGCTGAGAGGAAACAGGGAAGTCCCACAGAAGGGCTCTGCTTGGTGTTCTGACAATCCACAGGCACATAAACCTGCATCCCAAGTGGACCCATTGCTGCCACTGAGACAACACTGTGAAAGAAGGCAAGCCTCCCAGCAGGACATAGATGAGTGAGCTTCAGCCCGGCAAAGGGCCCCTCTGCTGGTTCTTCATTCCCTCCCTGTCTCATCTCACCATCCTGCTGCATCATAGGAGATGGAGACCTTTCTTCTTTCACATACTCTGATTCTTTGCTGAGGTCTACAGACCAGCAGTGCATCACCTGGGAAGTTGTTGGAAGTGCAGTGTCAGCCCCACTCCACTAGGTGATCTTTATGTGTGCTTACATTGAGGCTTCTCTGATTCGCATCTGCCAGGCCACTTGCTTCAGACCTTTTTCTGGGTGCATTTTCTCCATCTCCAGGCCTTGGCTGGAACCTGGCTTTCCCTTTGTTGGTGCTATTTTGTGAATCTCTTTTGAGAAGTCTGCCCATTGTCACTTGTCCTTGGATTTTACGTACAAGAGACTTGCTTTGTGATGTTTCAGTAAAATACACTACCGCATCAATTCTGTGCCAGGCTAACGTCTCAGTGCTGCTGGTGAGGGAGTTGCTATAATAATTCCAGTGTTTAGAGAAGGAAGTCAAACCTTAGAAAGATGCCATGTCCTAAGAAAGATCACAACGCTAGTACATGTCAGAGTCAAGAGCTGGGATTTGAACTGCTGCCTGTCCAAGTCCACTGGCTTTGCCACTGATGCCCGTCTCTCCACAGCCATTCCAGACTTGAGTTTTCATCAGTTTTCCTGCAATAGACTGTTGCTTTTTCTTTACTGGTGTCCATTGCGTCATAACAGATTACCACAAGTTTACCACTGTACAACAACCTACATTTATTACCTAACTGTTTTGTAGGGGCTGGGGAGGCTGGTTTCTCTGCTGTGAGTCTCACAAGGCCAAAATCAAGGACTTAGCAGACATGGATACCCTAGAGGAGAATCTGATTCCAGGCTCACTTAGGTTCTTGGCAGAATGAAGTTCCATGTGAAAACAGAGACATTTTCTTGCTAGCTGTTGGCCAGGAGGTCATTATCAGTTTCCAGGGGCCTCCCCATTCTCTGGGTTGTTGTCCACCTCATCTCTAAGGTCAGCAATAGTGGGCAAAAACTTCTCGCACTTTAACTCAAACTTTTCCTTCAGAGAGGTTGCTCCCGTTTGCAGCTGCAGCAAGTTTTCTGCCTTTAAAGACGAATGTAGTTAGATTGGACCCACCTGAGTCAATTCCAGGATAATTTCCTTACTAAAAGTCCTTGACTCCATTTGCAAAGTTGCTTTGCCATGTTATACAACACACTTCCAGGGCCTGGGTTTCAGGAGATGGGCATTTTTCATAACCTTTCTGCCTTCTACACATTGAAGTTCACATCACTCACTTATTACCCTCTTCCATTCCTTTTATTTATCATTAATATTTTTCTACTCTATTGGACACTTATCATTGTGTCCATCTCTGTGACATTGTCCTCCTGTTTCTACTGCCATCACACAGGGACACATTGGAGACCATTCTGGCAACCTCTGTGTCCTTGATCAAGTATTTTCACCTTCAATCCAGTTTTCATGGTCACCTGTGGTTGAGCTATTGCCAACTAGGAAACTGTAGTAAGAAGCAGAAAGTTGCCCCAAATACATAAGCTGAATTCATATTGCAAAATTCCCAGCTTTCATTTGATAGCTTATATATGCAAAATGAATTAAAATCAAATTTAAGAAGCATGAACAATGCCTGGTAATAGACGATGTGATTTTACAACATCCATCAAAACATGCCAGCAAACTGAGTTTTAAAAAATCAAGGGTAAACAATTTCATAGCCTTAAACGTCACACTTCAATAGAAAGAAATATGATTTTAGAATGAAACCTGTTAGCAGTCCTGTGGAATGACAAAAATTAATTTTGGCTTCGACATTTAAATTCCCTTGCTGCTTTTAAAAACATATTAAACAGGAGATTGGTACTAAATTTGGTTACATCAGTGTAATTTGAGAGAAGGAGTGTGATTTACATGCTGTACGAAACTCATTTTCTCTATTAGGCATAGAGGAATGGACCATCTCACGATGAAGTCACACATGATCTGAGTTATGGATGAGCTGGAAAGATGCTGCAGCCTATAATGAAGACTTAAGATGAGAATCCATTTTTCTCTGTAGGTTGTTATGTTACTGTGTTGATTTACCTGTGTGGATCTAAATGAAGCCTGCCAAGTATGCATCCCATTGCTCAGGACTGCCACAGAATAACTACAAGGCATCGTCCTTCAAATTGTGCAAGAAGAGACAGGGCTACTTTCTAAAATGAGATTTGTAAAAATTAGTCAAGCCTTGAGAAAGGTTTTTGAAAACAGTAACTGGACTTGATTTTGCTTCCCTGAATCTCACCATCCAGCCCAAATAATTTACAAACTTTAAATGTGTGAAATACAGTTCTTAGTAAAAGGTCAGTGGTGTGGAGAGTCCCCTGATTTGGTGGTTTGGAGGGTCTAAATGATTAACAAACACTTATTGAATTCTGATAATGTTGATCAGAAATGGACAGTAATACTGTCCAAGTGCCCTTTCTGCTCGCTATGTTGAATTGTGAGAAGGAAGAGGAAAGCGAGAGCAAAAGAAAGGGAAAGGATTGCAATTTTAACACAAAAATTCTTTTCTTCTGCTTCCCCTTTCCCTACCCCTCCCATTTTCTAGTACCATATTATTGCCTCAAACTAAAGGTCAAATTTGGCCTTTTGCTATGAATTCAGAGTTGCTGAAATGCTTGAAGCCTCTAGGAGTTCTTTAATGACTCAAGTGAAAATGCTTGTAAAAGGCTAAACAGCCAAAGTTGGGCTCTATCCAAATGGACACAGTAGCAATTTACTCCCTTCTCATTGTACTGCCTGCAAAAACACCAAAAGAAAAAAACAATTATATCATGTATTATCTTCTCAGGGAATGGTCATCCCAATCATTTCAAAATGCAAATGTTCATAGAAATTTGGAGCACTGGCAATCATTACAAATCCCCACCAACACTGCAGTCATTGAAAAATCATCAGAGCCAAGTATCCCTTCAAGAGTTTTAATTTGCAATCAAGTCAAGAGCTACTCTAGCAAATTGAGAAGCTGTTTGAGGGACAAAAGTTCAACACAAAGTGGGAAAGCCAACAATAAGAGTGCCATGAAGAATGCCTGATAGTCTAGCATGCAGAGCCATTCTACGGAGTTTTGCAAGTTACCAAATTAGACCACCTCTGGAGAACTGATGAACTTCAGGTAGCCTTTCTCAATCAAGCAAGTCATATCCTTTTGCTGAAAGACAGTGCTAAACAAAGAAAGGAAGCCTCCTAGCCTAAGAAAAGTTTCAGCTCTGTATTTAACATGCTTCAAGCTACCTGCTTAGAGATTGGGGTCGAGAGGCATTGTAATTACCAAAACCTAGTGCGATGGTCTCAAAGGGAATCACAGTCTAGCATGGATCTACCTGTTAAAAATTCCCAGACAGGGATAGGAGGATAGACACAACATTTTCAAGGATTCAAATGAGAAACCAAAGGGAGGAAAGAAAAGAAACTAACATATCTTTAGTGCTCTCTCCATGCCTGCCAATGTGCTAAGTATTGTGCATTTGTTAACCTGTTATCAGTCAAAAGCATTGCTGCTTTTCCATCTTTCCTAGATTCAGATTGTC
This sequence comes from Castor canadensis, assembly GCF_047511655.1. Classification (NCBI taxonomy): domain Eukaryota; kingdom Metazoa; phylum Chordata; class Mammalia; order Rodentia; family Castoridae; genus Castor; species Castor canadensis. The sequence continues at coordinate 135,404,281 of NC_133395.1, forward strand.
CTGCTGGCCCAGAGGGCTAATCATCACTGTTGGAGTGAACTTGTGTAAAAGTCACCCTCCTTGGGTATTATAAAAAGATTATTTCCAGATTGGCAAATTATGTTCCAAAAAGGTATTTTTGTCACCTACTGTAAATCACTAAGCAACAGAGCTATTGATGTAAAAGTAAGTAGCATGTCTTTTCCCTTACTCATGACAGGCAAGGACAGTTTCTGTTATTCTTTTGCCATTAATGATCATGAAGAACTAAAATCTAATGAACAAAATCTAATGACAGCATGAATACCAGGTAAAATTTACAGAATGTCTTACAATTCTCATTTCATCTTTACATGTGGGGGGTAGCTATGATTATTATTCTCATTTTGCAGATGATAAAACTATAGTCTTGAGAACTAACTAGCTTGCTCACAATTTACAGTAAAAGGGCAGGAGGCAAAAGTCTAATCCAAGTTGCTGACTCCACAGTCTACTGGCCTGACCACTTATATTTCAGATGAAGTAGCAATAGAAAAATGATACCCAGGTCTCAAAATTGGTTCACCTTGAAGTCTGCTGAAATATTAGGGAAAGGCTTCCCTGTGTGACCATTATTTCCCCCAGAAACAAACAAACAAACAAAAATAACCTTCAGCTTATTCATGTCTTACTTGTTTCCAAATATATGTCTTATTTTATTTTAAAATACCTTCTTGGACTTGAGTCATGGCTCAAAGGGTGGAGTGCTTGCCTAGCAAGCATGAAGCACTAAATTCAATCCCCAGTACTGCCAAAAAAAAAATTCTTAACAAGGAAATGTCTTAGTGTCTAAATGTTGAATAAAAAAATTCAGAATTCAAAAGAATGAATAAGTTCTGTTTTCAGGTCTGTTGCTTCTTATGCTTAATGTCCAGGAGCCTCTCCTGGTCCCTACACCCTCACAGAAAGGTGTCTTGCAGTGTAGGATGGTCAGGAAGTCAAGGGGAAATAAAACCACATCCACATCAGTATCCAGTCCCACCCCCAGATCTTTTATCTTAAGAGTTTTCCAGGGGCGTGGTGATGCATAACTGTCATCCCAGCTATTTGGAAATAGGACTATCACAGTCCCAGGCCAGCTGGGTAAAATCACAATACCCTATCTGAAATCCAAACTAAAAGCAAAAGGGCTGGGAGTATGATTCAAGTGGTAAAGCACCTGCCTAGTAAGAGGTCTTGAGTTTAATCCTCAGTATGGGGCAAAAAAAAAAAAAAGGAAGGAAGGGAGGGAGGAGGGAAGAGAAGGACAGAGGAAAGGGAGGAAGAGAGAAAGAAAAAAGAGAGAGAGAGGAAAAAAAGAAAGAAAAAGTTTTCTAACACTACTTTCTTTAAGACAAAAAAATGCACTGCAGGCACATAGCGAGCTTATATCTATGCCATATTACTGTGTTCCCTTTGGATATAGACCTTTTTGAACAGAGTACAGTTTCCCCTGTCCTTCCTCCAAAGTACAAAACTGGGTACCCTGAGCACAGAGCTGTGCAATCTTCTCTGTTGCTCCCGGTATTTCCTGAAGATACTATGCTATTGTTTTTGATACTTTTTGAGGTTCTGACGTTCATGTCTTAGGTTTAAACATAAATACTGCCCACCTGCTTCAGTCAGAGGCAAAGAACAAAATTTGAAGACAGAGTCAAGCCATGGTAGATTTTCATCAGTTTCCAAATTACTTAGAAAATAAACTTAATAATACTTATCTACCTCTCAGGACTTCAAAACAATGAAGGTCTTTGTCTTTTTCTAAAATTACAGAAACCAGAGGAAGTTAATGTTTTATATTCCGACTGCATTGTATCAATTAATGAGCTCTCCTGTTCAGAATAAGCAATGAGGACCTTGTCCTAATTGGGAGGAGTCAAATGTGTTGTAAAAAATATTTTTCTGGTTCCTCTTTAATTCATTTTAATTGTTTGTCCATTGCATGGTTTTGAAGATTAATTTTCTGAAAGAACAGCTTTATATATTTTTATGAATTTCTCAACTAATCCTTCCATGTGAGCTACAAAGTGAAAAATAGGTTTGATTACAGCAGGCACACAACCTATGTATGGCAATTGTTTCTTTGATTGGATATATTGCTCAGTACCTTATGCTTGACCCTTTGGGGTTTTTTTGTTTTGTTTTGCTTTAACTTTTTATTATTCATTTATTCACATGTACGTACATTGTTTGGGTCATTTTTCCCCCCTGCCCCCTCCCCTAATCTCTCTTCCCTCCCCCCTCACTTCCAGGCAGAACCTGTTCTGCCCTTATCTCTAATTTTGTTGAAGAGACATAAGCATAGTAAGAAAGACAAAGCAGTTTTGCTAGTTGAGTTAAGGATACTATACGGAGAGACTCCTAGCGTTGCTTTCATGTACAAATATGTTACAACCCAAAGTGATTCATCTCTAACTGTCTTTACACTGTCCTGATCCCCTTCTCATGTTGACCTCTGATGCTTGATCCTTTGAATACCTGGCATGAATAAAACACTTGAATGCCATGACTTTTCATAATGTTAAGATGATAATAATGATGACTGAATGAGTGAATGAATTTAAATTGCATGTTTACTTGTTCATTCAAATCATGAAACACAAGACTCTTCTTTGTTTTTAAGTTGCTCTTTAATGAAAGCCAGATTACTATATTTGCTCCTCTACAATTAGCACACCAACCACACTCAAGTTTTAGGTTTTCTACCCTTTCTTTATTCCTCCCATGTGCTTTCTGTCCTTAGTGTGTGACCCATGTCCAGTAATATCACTGCATTTGTTTTAGGTCTATAATTTGCATATGAGGAAGAACATGCAATTTTTGGCCTTCTGAGCCTGGCTAACTTCACTTAAGATAATGTTTCCCAGTTCCATCCATTCACTTGAGAATGACAAAATTTCACTCTTCTTTGTGACTGAATAAAATTCCATTATGTGTAAGAATATAGTAATCTTAAACTGGCAGAGGCCACTATGGGAAGGTGACCGGGAAGTAGTGAAGAGGTCTGGTAGAGATGAATCAATTCAGGTTGTAATACACTTGTGCATGGAAGCAATGCCAGGAATCTCTCTGTATAGCTGTCCTTATCTCAAACTAGCAAAAACACTATGTCTTTCTTATTATCTCTCATGTTTTCTCTTCAAAACATCAGAGAACAAGAGGGTGGAACAGGTTCTGCCCAGAGGTGGGGCGGGGAGGGCTTGACCCAAACAATGTATACACGTGAGTAAATGTAAAAACAATAAAATATAAAAAGTAAAGAAAGCCAGAATAATTGGATGATGAAATATCCTACATGGCAAGATTTTGCTGCCAAGGACAAATTATGGTTCTTCAGACAGCTGATAACTTTAATTGTCAAGTTATATTTGTTACAATTACTTCCTGTTGTATTCAGTTTGCGTGACATTCACCCCTGGAGACTTGAGTGTCTCCTCCAAACACAAATTGTGTTCATGGTGACTGAAATGCAAATCAGATTTTACACATCTCCTTTCCTTGAAAGGAAGTGGACATCTCTGATGAACATGTATCCTGAGAAAATAGCATAGTGAAAAAAAGAAAAACCTGAAAATAGTATTACATGATGCAAGGTTCCCCCAAGTGTGGTTACATGCACCACTGGTAAAAAAATGAAATTGCAGTGGTACATGGATAAACTATTTTGTTTTTAATGATTATCTATTTTCTCCTATGTTAGAAAAATGTATAGCCAGGGCAGTAAGTTTTATGACCCAAATGGGTAGGATAAGTAATAGATATGAAAAGTGAATTGATTTAGGAAAAATATTAAGGATGTACTTTTCAGACGACGTGGAGATAATACGAATGTCTAGAAGGTAGCATGAGGCTAACTGGGGATTGATAAGCGTTGACACAGTGATATTGAACACAGGCCTTGGAATCAGGCCTGGAATGGATGACCCCGCCTTGGCCACTGAATAGCTGTCAGAGTCCACATTTGTACAAAACTCCCCACAAAGGCCTGCTGGGAGAATATTTTTAAATCCACCTAAGCCTTTAGCATGTGTGGCCACCTAGTAAGCCCTCAATACATGACTGCTACAATTATTTATCACAATAAAAGTTTGGTCCCTAAAATCTGATCCAGCAACAAAACAAAACAAATCCCTGAACTTAGGTGATTAGAGGTACAAAAAAGCATTCTTAAAAACACCATACACAACAGCTGTTTCAATTGTATTTTTAAGAAAAATTGATGAAAACATGGAAATGAATTGCCTTTAAGGATACTTTTAAAACTTTTTGAGCTAAAAATACATATGTTCTCTGGTTATTTCTTATTCAGCATTAAGTACCCTTAGGATAGGGACAATGCCTTGACATCGTCTAAAGTATCAAAAGCAGAGGTTTTCATTTAATTCGCTCTTCAAAAAGCTCTGTGATAGCTACTAAGTCAATTCCCAAATTTCCAAGATTTCTTTATCTACTATGACTTTGGAAGGTAGGAAATACTCATAAAACACAAATCTTCTGACTAGATGTATTTTTGCATCCTTGGTAAGGAAAATTCCCATTTTTTATCATATTACCTGAAGTTTTCTAAATGTTTGTGATATTGTTATATTCTCTATGCCATGTATACTTACCCTGCTTCTGAGGCCATCCATACTAAGTCCTAAGCCATCATCAATAATATCTGATGCAGATCCACTCATCTCTGCCTCTCTGCATGCACAGAGTATGGCTTAAGATTAAAGCACAACAAAAATATCCTAGGTCTTTCCCTTTATCTGTACTGGGCACTTCATAGGTGATCAATAAATACTTGCTTATTAGTTGGTTTTCAAAGCAGTCAAGGATGAATTATTCAGTGAGCACTCTCACATCCCCCATGACAGCCAGATATTTTTTATGGTTTAAAATCTGCTTTAGACAAAAGGAATAGCAATGGATACTCATCTTTTCCAAAACCCAGAAGAATTCTGGCTAATAGGGTAGCATTGTAGGACCTTTACACAAGTCATCCTAACAAATTTCCAGGCGGTACTTGCACTGCGAATACCTAACAATCTTACCTTCCCCTAGGATCATAAGGACGGATGAGTACATGTTTAAAACTCCTAATAGTGCTTCTGAAAAATGCCTACAATGAGAAAATGAAGCATAAAGAGGATATTCATTATCCACAGAAGTCTGATATGTAATAGAAATTTGGAGATAATCAAATGTCCACCAACAGAGAACTGGTGATCCCATTCCATGGAGTATGGGATATAGCTTTTAACAGAAATGAGGCTAATCTGTGTGTATTCACATAGTAGGGTATCCAACCAAGACACACACATGAATGGAATGAAGGCTTTGAACAACCTCATCATGTGCACATATCCAGTTCATCCACATAACCACACAGACACAAATGGCTAGTCCTGAGGACTGGAGTCCAGGAGCACAAGAGAGGATGCTTTCAGTTTTTGCTTTACATATTCCTGTAGTAAATGTTTATTATAATTAGAACTTTTAATAAGCATTTTCGTTTTACAACCTCTTAAGAAACAAAAAGAGTTTTAATGAAGGTCATCCTAGGGTAGCATTACCATTACTTAAATATTTGCCATGCTACAAGAAATAATTGCCTGTACAGCTTCTTAAATTATTTTTATGTGTGTGTGTATACAAGTATGTGTGTGTCCTCAACTTTATAGGCCTAAAAAGACTTGCCTTCTCAATGATCATATCCACTGGGCTCTTTTTCTTTCAATGTAGAGAATCATTAAACAGAAGACAATGTAGAGCAAGTTAGTCTGAAGACAAGAGTTTGAATCTTAGCTTCATTAACTGCAAGTTCAGAGTTTAAGTTGTAAGAAATAGAAATCCACAGAAGCTGCTTGAGGCCAAAGGAAGTTTTTGTAAAAATATAAGTTACACCCAGGAATGAACTATAGTTGTAGGTCCTGGGAAATATGGGCCAGAGTGGGAAACTTCCAAAGACCTGGTCAGAGACTTTCCTATGTACTTCTCCTGCCTCTATCAAACTGCCTGCTTCTCCTTATTCTCCACCTTATTCTCTTTTTTTAAAAGTAGCTGCTGCTGCTGCCTTCTAATGGTTTTGGTGTCTAACATTCTTCATTTCTATATAATATTTCTTAGTAGGAAGTCTACTCAGCTCTGGATTCCATGGGACTTTTCAGTTTCTCGCAATTCTTGGGTTGCTTACTGTTGAGAGATCATGAGAATTAAATGAAATAACATTTTATTTAAAAGCCTCTCACATCCAGATGTGGAGGCACACACCTGTAGTCTCAGCTACTCGGGAGGTACAGATAGGAAGATGTTGGTCCAAGGCTGGCCCAAGCTAAGCATGAGATCTTATCTGAAAAAACTGAAGGCAAAAGAATTGGGACTGTGGCTAAAGAGATAGAGTGCCTTCCTAGCAAGTGTGAGGCCCTTAGTTCAATCCTCAGCATTGCCCAAAAAAACTAAAACAAACAAAAAAAGCCTCTCACATTTCTTGACACAATATGTAGGAGATACCCAAGTTCTTTAAACTTCAGTATCCTTGATTATAAAATATATATCCTAATAGTACCAAAATCATAAGGTTTTTCTAAAACATTTAGCATAATGCCTGTCATATAGTAAGTGCTTAATAGATGATAGGTTATACTATTGTTACTACTATTATCAAATCCATCATGATTATTATCTTAAGGATTTTAAGACAATGAATGACCTATTTAATCCAAGTGGGTAGATTTTCACACATGCCTCTATTTCCATGTAGACTCTAAGGGTAGAGAACTTGTTATTCTCTGGCAAGGAAGTACAGAATTAATGATCTTAACAAATCTATAAAACAAATCCTAGTACATCAATAGTTCTTTAACACCAGGCAACAATGGGAAAAGACAGGAATGATCTTCTTCAGAAATGGTTTGAGGTAGAGGAATGTGGACTTAATAGACACGGTGATTACAGCATTTAAGCCAAAGGCTATTTAAATGCTCTCATTAATCACTAGCCAGGACCTGGCTCAGCATGGAAGTGGGCAAAAATCTGTGCTACTCACAGTCCCTTCATTTCTTGGTCCAGGGGGAAGGACTTGATGAAGCACATAAGAGGTAGTTTCCTGTCAAATTATCAGGCACAGAGGGAATTTAATAATGAACATTTTCCAAACCATCAGGCCATCCACTCCATGTCTACTAATGAAGAGAGCCTGGGATGAACTTTGAAGATGCCATAAGGGACACACTGACACATTTCAGTCTCATGTCTCTTACAAAATTAGCAAACAGTGTGCTTAGTGATACTGCAAACATAACATACCACCATCTGATTAATGGAACATGTCAGCTCAGCTACCAACATTTAACATTTATTATGCTCAACGACATTGTCTTAGATATCAAAATAACAGGTGTTTGAGCAATGGAAAGTCAAGACAAAAGTGTGAAGTGAAGGCTTTCACTACTTTTCTTCCAATTTTGCTGCGACACAGTTTTTGACAGAGGGCCTTCTGATTGCTCAATTTGACGGCCATACAAGCTTATAAGAGCTGAAGTATAGGATTTCCCAGGGGACAACATAATGAAATAAATGCATTCATGAATATGTATGACTAGAGGAGACCATCTGTTCTGTACCAACCTCTTTTATTATAACGAACACCCCACCCCACCCCCATGTGTACCTCACCATCCATTAAAAAAACAAAAGGCTACATTTGGAGATTTTTAAAGTCAGAAATATGTCCTATTCTCAGACAAGAAACATAATCTGAGTAGAACTGTTTATGCTGTCAATCTAAAAATCATAAATTAATAAATCAAGGCATGCTTGTGCACATACAGTGAGCTGTAAAATTCTATGCTATGCTTCCATCCTTCAGGAATGAAGATCTTTCCTCTTTGCCTAAACTGAAGGCCACATAAACTTACCTCTTGGGCTACAAGTGTGAGAACAGGTGAAACTTCCATAACAGCAGAGTAGATAAAGTTCTGTCATTCAGGAATTCCAAGTCAGTGCCAGGTGCTATATAGTCAAGTTCAATAAATATTAAGAATTTCTCTCATCCCTTTGAAATTAGTTCCTCATCACTAATTTTGAAAACAGAGAATGAAGGCAATCTTGCTATTCAAAGGTGATCAAAAGGAAATTTTCAAGAGATCAGAAAATACAAGCCAGGCATGGGTGGCTCACACCTATAATTCTAACTACTCGGGAGACAGCCTGGGTAAATAGTTCTGCAAGACCCTATCTCGAAAAACCCTTCACAAAAATAGGGCTGGTAGAGTGGCTCAAGATGAAAGCCCTGAGTTCAAGCCCCAGTACCGCAAAAAAAAAAAAAAGAAAAGAAAATACAGTCCACAAATATCAAGCAGTAAGTTTATTGGAAAAGTTATCTTATTTTGGATCAACTGAACCATACTTGAATTCCATAAAGAACATTTGGTCATTATTTACAGGATTCTTTGGTACTTTGTAAAGTGCACGTATATGAAAGGAATAACTGGTGCTATTTCAGTTTGCGATTTCAACTTAGTGAATATCTTGCCTTCAATGCTTTTTGTGAGTCAGTCTTCTGGGATCAGGTAGGAAGACAATCTAACATTAAACTCTTCTAACAACAAAACAGAGTTGAAAAAACATTTTAAAGATAGTTACATCAGCATCTGCTGTGCTATATTAAACTTTCTCAAACTAGCCTGCTTACCAATATGATGAGTGATAAACCATTTGTTTAATCAGGAAACTGGAAACCATGGGCCAATAATGTCATTAAGTTCTAAAAGGTAGTAAAACAGATTGGGAAGTACTATGTGTTCTGGAACAAGAGGACCATGCATTCCATACCTCCACTGTTTAGTTAACAGCAGGGTAACCCTTGGGCAATCCATCCACATCCACATTTTCTAACACTCCACGGTCTTATCTGTTACGTCAGAATTACAATACCAACACCCACCATGATGATCTGATAAGGTAACAATAAATGTGAAGCACTCTGTAAACAAGAAAGGATGTTACAAAGTAAGACTGACACATGTTATTAAAGTGAACTAGTTTAGATATTACATTCACAATAAAATGCATTTGCTTCTCAATAACTTCATACCATTAGCTATCATGATCTTTCTTAATTAGTTCCTTATACAGACTAAAACAATTTTACTCTTCTTTGATGTCTGTATCCTGCTACTGTTGCAAGATGCTGAAAATAACTCAAAATTATTAGATTGTGCCCTACATGAGTCCTTAAAACATTCCACAACACCAGCACCCTGAAGGGATGCTGTCAGAGGAGAAAAGAGCTCTGAGACCTATGTCAGAAGTCATTTCATACCAGTGTGCTCAGCCACCTATCTATGAGGACAAGTTATTGGTGGCATTGTCTCAAAGGCTTCTTAGGGCTGTGAAGTTTTGTGATGCTCAGAGTACTGTGCAGTAAGAACAGACACTAGCTGGGATACACCAACTGGTTATGTGGTTTTGCAAGAGGCAAATTACAAAACCTCTCTGGACATGAGTTCCTCCATTTGCAAAGTAAGGAAGTTGAGTTATATACCTTCAAAATTCTCTTCCAACACTGACAACAACACCATATGAAGCCCTAACACAGTATTAAAATAAATGAGAGGCCTTTAGGCTGAGGCAGTTTTGGGTTTTATCATAAGCAAACCAAAACCCAACTCATTGTAAGACTAAAACTAAAGTTAAGCTTGACGAATCAGAAACCACCAACTAACCTTTAACTAGGGACTTCCCACTGGAATGATCCGACTATGGTCACTGCTTTATAACCAATCAAATATTTTATTTGCCTTGCTTTATGTTCACCTTGTAGAAAACTTCCCTAGTGTCTTCAGGAGAGTTCTGAACAGCTTGCAGTCTAGAGATGCCTGATTCATGAACTGCTGACTGCTCAAATAAACTAAAATTTTAATGTGCCTAAGTTTATCTTTTAGCCATTGTCCAAGCAGGGTACCTGCCTGATACCATGACATTTTTTCAAAGGCTCCAAACAATACAGGCAGGACTTCCATAATTAAAAACAAAATGTCTCATTTTGTGGCATTCAGGCATTCTCTAGAGGCATTCAGGCAGACTGTGGGATTATATAGGTAATATCAGACTTTTTAGGCAATATATAGACTTTCAAACAAGCACAGTAACATGTTTTTAATTTTACCAGTGAGAGCAATCCTACATCCTTACAATTCATGTCAACTAGGTCTGTAAAAGTCTTTTCAATTGGCTTATCACAAGCATACTCTTTAAATACTTCAAAGCTGTAAATGTTACAGCTTGTACTCAAGAAAGAGGATGAAACTTCAATTTGATAGAAATGCCAAATTTTGACAGCTTGATAATTTGATTCAATTGTGAAATTCTTTCTAAATCATATAAGATCAGTCTCCAGAATGTACATTTTAGCATTTTTCTAAGTCCTATAAAATTAGTTTGATACAAGGTTTTATGACAAGGAACAAATAAGCACTTTGACAAGCACAAGAATCAACCCAAGTTTCTCTACTCCATATCCTGACTCCTTAGCATACAAGAATTTACAGAAAACACGAAAATTGAAAGAGTTTGTAGAAGATGTAAGTATTGGATAAGTCAGTGATATTTTCTAGATTGATTAGTAGTTATTAATTTAAAACACTCTGTGTGATAGAACCCTGATTAAAGTAAAAGATCAACTAATAAATACTCTTAGTGAAGGAACACAGGATATAATTCAAAATTTAGCATTGAAATTCAGCATGAGTTATGTCAGAAATTGCTTTGTAAATTTCATTCTAAACCCAACAGTAAAACAAAGTAGGGAGGAATATCTGTAATAGGCTTTCTTCTTTTGATAATGCTTTATTTTAACAGCTCTAGTGATGTGCAATTTAAATATAACATAAAATCCATCCACTTGAAGTATCTCTTTCAATGCGGTTGAGTAAAGTTGCAGAGTTGTGCAAACATCAGCACAATCCAGTTTCTGTACATTTCCATCAGTCCAGAAATGTCCTTCGTGATTGTTTGCAGTCAGTCTTCATTCTGCCTACTTAACCTAATCTACTGTCCAAAGACTTGCTCTTTCTAGACATCTCACCTAGATAGAATCTTATACTATGTAGTCTTTCACATCTGGGTTCTTCCACTTGACTTAATATTTTTGAGGTTCATCCATATTGTAGCATCTGTGAGTATTTAATTCCTTTTTTCCCTTTATATACACATTTATTTGGTACTGAAAAGTAAAATAACATCAGAAATTCCTTTTATGGCAACCCAAATATTTGAAAAAGAGAAAATATAGGTACCTACCCTAACTATTACACTCTAACCAGACTATCCCATGTTCTCCTCATATCCAATCAGGTTATATTTCCTTTCACAGACTTTAAGCTTCCAAAACAACTATTTGAGACCTATTGGTACTTTTTTGGGTCAAGTCAAAAAATGTAGAACTAAAGTATTTCAAAGTCATTCATATACAAATTACACAAATCCCTTCTAAGTTAATGAAAGAGTTAGGCAGATCCCCAGCACGCACAAAAAGTGAAAGTAAAAGAGGTACAAGAGAATCACAAGGTCAGATCATACATATTGGTTATCCACAATTAGAGACATATAGCTTTCAACATGCAACATTAAATTATCAGCAGGAACACCGAGTATAAGATTTATGCCTAAATTCAAACTCCCAAATCCCACCAAAAGGAAAAAAGATTTAAGCTTAAATTGACTCTACTCTCTGTCATAATCACTCCCTATTCTAGCATCCTCAGAAGGATCCCAGCCGTGGTACATGCGGTAACTGCAGATACACCTGAATGGCACACTGAATGGTTCACTCAGAACGCCTTTAATCGCATATCTTAGGGATACTCTCAGGGATTAAGAGAGCTCTCAACCTAGCCAGGCATTCTCTCCTTTGGATAACAAGGTCCAGACCCCTCTTTGACTGTAGGGAGTGTCACCTCTGTAGAACCCTTTCACTTCTGTCCAGCACTTGGGGTGAACCTTCTGGTAGAGGGGAAGGGAACCTGGGAGGAGGGTTGGGGGTCAAGTTATGAAGGCCCCTTATCAAGGTTTCTGGATGACAGCAAGCTGACTGTCTTGGGGAATTCTCTTCATAGGTCATCTGAAAAGACGCCGGGGTCACTGTTGGGTTAAACGTTTGCAAGAGCTCCACTGGCATTGTGCTGAAGGAAAATCACTCAAGAGTAGGCCAGAAAAAAGAAAACTATAGTCCTGAAAGAGCCTAAAACTCTGAACTCCAACAAGTGGTGGTGAAATAAGGCAACCTAAAAATTTAGGCCTGGTTTCCTTTTAGACTACAGAGAAGCCTAGCATCCAGGCTATTTGAATGCTAAAGGGGCAATGAGGATTAACTCCTTTTTATAGATAAATAGTATTCTATTGTACAGATAAAGTGTGTTTTTTTTATCTCCAGTTGGTAGACATTTTGTTTATTTCCAACTTCTTGGCTATGCTCCTATGAACATTAATATACAGGTCTTTGTTTAGAGATGGGTTTTCTTTTCTCTAAGAGAGTTACTAGGTGAGTGTCACAGTCTATTTTGTGCTACTATAATGGAACATCACTGGCTGGGTTATTTATAATGAACAGAAACTTATTGACTCACAGTTCTGGAAACAGGGATGTCCAAGATCAAGGGACCAACATCTGGTAGGGAGCTTCTTTCTACATTATCCTATGGCAGAAGGGCAAAGAAATGGAGAGAGAGAGAGAGAGAGAGAGAGAGAGAGAGAGAATAAAGAAGAGGGCTGAAGTCACCCTTTTATAAGACACCCACTCCTGTGATAACACATTAATCTACTCAAGAAGGCTCTGCCCTCGTTACATACACACTTCTTAAAGGCTCTTCATATTGCTCCTTTGGCAATTAAAATTTTGCATGAGTTTGGGAAGGAACAATGTGTCAAACCATAGCAGTGAGGAATTCCTATGTAAATGGTAAGTGGATGTTTAGCTTTTAAAGGAACAACCACTCTGGAAAAAAATTTGGAGGCTACTTAAAAAGCTAGACATTGATCTACCATTTGATCCAGCAATACCACTCTTGGGGATATACCCAAAAGACTGTGACACAGGTTACTCCAGAGGCACCTGCACACCCATGTTTATTGCAGCACTATTCACAATAGCCAAGTTAGGGAAACAGCCAAGATGCCCCACCACCGACGAATGGATCAAGAAAATGTGGTATCTATACACAATGGAATTTTATGCAGCCATGAAGAAGAACGAAATGTTATCATTCGCTGGTAAATGGATGGAATTGGAGAACATCATTCTGAGTGAGGTTAGCCTGGCCCAAAAGACCAAAAATCATATGTTCTCCCTCATATGTGGACATTACATCAAGGGCAAACACAACAATGGGATTGGACTATGAGCACATGATAAAAGTGAGAGCACACAAGGGAGGTGTGAGGATAGGTAAGACACCTAAAAAATTAGCTAGCATTTATTGCCCTTAACGCAGAGAAACTAAAGCAGATACCTTAAAAGCAACTGAGGCCAATAGGAAAAGGGGACCAGGAACTAGAGAAAAGGTGAGATCAAAAAGAATTAACCTAGAAGGTAACACCCACGCACAGGAAATCAATGTGAGTCAACTCCCTGTATAGCTATCCTTATCTCAACCAGCCAAAACCCTTGTTCCTTCCTATTATTGCTTATACTCTCTCTACAACAAAATTAGAAATAAGGGCAAAATAGTTTCTGCTGGGTATTGAGGGGGTAGGGGAGAGAGGGAGGGGCAGAGTGGGTGGTAAGGGAGGGGGTGGGGGTGGGGGGGAGAAATGACCCAAGCCTTGTATGCACATATGAATAATAAAATAAATAAATAAATAAATAAATAAATAAAATAAATAAAGGAAGTGTCAAACTATTTCCAAAAATGTGAAGGAATCCAGTTTCTCCAAAGCTTCACCAATACATGTCATTGTTCAACTCTTAGTTAAAGTCACTCTGGTGGGTATGACATAGGATCTCACCGTGGCCATAATTTGCTTTTCCCCAGTGACTAAAGGATGTTGCATATCTTTTCATAAGCTCCCTACTCATTTTTATCTCATTGTTAATAAAATGTCTATTTCATTTTTTGTCTTTTTTTAAAAGTCAAATCCAGTTTATAGCATGTCTCTACTCTTTGTGTCCTTTGATACAGAAAACTTTTTAATTGTTTTTCTTTGTTTTACTGGCGTTTGAAATCAGGGTCTCATACTTGCTAGGCAGGCACTCTAGCACTTGAGCCACTCTGCCAGTACTATTTATTTTGATCAAATTTGATTTGCCAATTTCTTTTATGAATCATGCTTTTGATATAGCTAAATAGTCTGTGCTTAACCCAAAAATTTTCTTCTAAAAGTTTGAATTTTCATTCTTACATTTTAGACCTGATGTTTTTTTATTTAATGTTTGTGTATGGTATAAGTGATCTAAATTCATCTCTTTGCATGTACATACCAAACTGTCCCAGAACTAATCACTGAGAAGACTACCATTTCCCAATTACATTTCCTTTACCCTATTGTTGAAAATCAATTGACTGGTATAAGATCAAATATTTTTAATAAGGAAATGTGGAACTGTGCTTGAGAACTTGGGCTGCAGAACCAAACAACCTGGGAAGCAGGCTTAATTCTGCCTGCTAGTAGCTGTATGTCCTGGGCTTGTTATGGAACCTCATGGTACAACAGGTTCCTCATACATGAAAGAATGATGACAGCTCCCAGGGCTGTTTTGAGGATTAAATAAGATAGTATAAGTAAAGTACTTAAATGAAAACCTGGTGTGGAATAGAAAATGCTCGATAATTGAAAGCTGTCTTTATCTCTTACTCCATGAAGGGGCAAAGTTTGAAGAATCAGTAAGTTTCTCTGTTCCTGGAATACATATTGGAGTTAATTAGTCAAAGTGTAGGGGATGGCCTACTGGCATGGATGAAATCCCTGGGACAGATTCTGCTTTCTATTTGATCATCCTGTCAAGTACTTCTCCCTGCTTGTTTACTCTCATTATTTGGTTTTCTTCACCCCCAGTTTTGTGCCTTTTTAAAATTCCTCTTGACTCCCTTGCAGCTAGAAGTTGCCTTGCGATCCAGTTTTAGCTAGTGAGATACAAGCAGAATAAACTGCACTGGGTTTCAGGGAAAGCTATTGTTTTCCTGAGAAGAAATAGATAAACTCAGCTGGCATGAGTTATTTCCACTTCAACCACTTATCTTTGTCCTGCTTGGAATATAGCCACTGTACCTATATGGTGACGAATTTTCTTTTCTTACAGCCATAAGGCCGAAAGTCTGATGTTAAGTGTGATGGAGCAGGAAGCCAGAAGCTGACTTGAGCAATTACAGCAAGGCTGGAATGCCTAGCTCTGAACTTCTCAAATCACCTTGTCACATTTGTAACAGTGACTATAGGTTGTGGACCCCCTATCCAAAATGTTTGGGTCCAGAAGTGTTTGCTTAGGATTTCAGATTTGTGTGGGTAGGGGAGTAATGGTGGAATATTTGTATGAACATAGTGAGTTATCTTGGGAGTGTAACCCAAGTCTGAATGAGAAATTTATTTATGTCTCAAATATATTTCCTATATGCTTAGTCTGAAGGTAAATCTGTACTTTTTTACTATGCCTACATTTTAACTAGGATCTGTCACATGAGGTCAGGTGTGGGATTTATTTTCACTTGTGGCACCATGATGGCACTCAGAAAGTATTTTGAATTTCAGATTTTTTTTATTAGGGGTGCTCCACTGTAAAATAGGGTTCTTACTATTGGACAAAGCTATTTGTGTTCACTCTCTGTAAACACTATAAAAAGTTTTGCAAAATAAGTTGTACTATCTCCACTTTATGGATGAGTGAGTTCAGAATCAAATATGTCTAAATAAACTGCCTGAGGTCAGGCAGTTGTCAAGAGGTGGACTTGTGCTTACCTACCAACACACCTGACTCATGGGTGTTCCTGTCACTACAAACTTGTTCATTAATTAGCAAGATGACTTCAGGGGTCTCATTTGTGTCACACACCCAGCCCAGCTAATTTACTTTTTCAAACAGGTGAGGTGTTTTCTTCTTTTGTCTTGCAAAGCTTAGAGCCAAGTATTTACATTTTAAGGCAATACTTTTCTTCTGGGAAATTAGCACTTAGCAGGGAAAGTTTGGGGGAATTGTTTTGAATTTAAATGGCCAAGTGATTGTAGGTAACTGCATATGTGGTCTATAGAGACTAATGGTTAGTAACAGAGCAATTTTTTTTTTGTTTTGTTTTTTCTTTTTTTTTTCTTTTATTATTCATATGTGCATACAAGGCTTGGGTCATTTCTCCCCCCTGCCCCCACCCCCTCCCTTACCACCCACTCCGCCCCCTCCTGCTCCCCCCACCCCCTCAATACCCAGCAGAAACTATTTTGCCCTTATTTCTAATTTTGTTGTAGAGAGAGTATAAGCAATAATAGGAAGGAACAAGGGTTTTGGCTGGTTGAGATAAGGATAGCTATACAGGGAGTTGACTCACATTGATTTCCTGTGCATGTGTGTTACCTTCTAGGTTAATTCTTTTTGATCTCACCTTTTCTCTAGTTCCTGGTCCCCTTTTCCTATTGGCCTCAGTTGCTTTTAAGGTATCTGCTTTAGTTTCTCTGCGTTAAGGGCAATAAATGCTAGCTAATTTTTTAGGTGTCTTACCTATCCTCACACCTCCCTTGTGTGCTCTCACTTTTATCATGTGCTCATAGTCCAATCCCATTGTTGTGTTTGCCCTTGATGTAATGTCCACATATGAGGGAGAACATATGATTTTTGGTCTTTTGGGCCAGGCTAACCTCACTCAGAATGATGTTCTCCAATTCCATCCATTTACCAGCGAATGATAACATTTCGTTCTTCTTCATGGCTGCATAAAATTCCATTGTGTATAGATACCACATTTTCTTGATCCATTCGTCGGTGGTGGGGCATCTTGGCTGTTTCCATAACTTGGCTATTGTGAATAGTGCTGCAATAAACATGGGTGTGCAGGTGCCTCTGGAGTAACCTGTGTCACAGTCTTTTGGGTATATCCCCAAGAGTGGTATTGCTGGATCAAATGGTAGATCAATGTCTAGCTTTTTAAGGAGCCTCCAAAATTTTTTCCAGAGTGGTTTTACTAGTTTACATTCCCACCAATAGTGTATGAGGGTTCCTTTTTCCCCACATCCTCGCCAACACCTGTTGTTGGTGGTGTTGCTGATGATGGCTATTCTAACAGGGGTGAGGTGGAATCTTAGCGTGGTTTTAATTTGCATTTCCTTTATTGCTAGAGATGGTGAGCATTTTTTCATGTGTTTTTTGGCCATTTGAATTTCTTCTTTTGAGAAAGTTCTGTTTAGTTCACTTGCCCATTTCTTTATTGGTTCATTAGTTTTGGGAGAATTTAGTTTTTTAAGTTCCCTATATATTCTGGTTATTAGTCCTTTGTCTGATGTATAGTTGGCAAATATTTTCTCCCACTCTGTAGGTGTTCTCTTCAGTTTAGAGACCATTTCTTTTGATGAACAGAAGCTTTTTAGCTTTATGAGGTCCCATTTATCTATGCTATCTCTTAGTTGCTGTGCTGCTGGGGTTTCGTTGAGAAAGTTCTTACCTATACCTACTAACTCCAGAGTATTTCCTACTCTTTCCTGTATCAACTTTAGAGTTTGGGGTCTGATATTAAGATCCTTGATCCATTTTGAGTTAATGTTGGTATAGGGTGATATACATGGATCTAGTTTCAGTTTTTTGCAGACTGCTAACCAGTTTTCCCAGCAGTTTTTGTTGAAAAGGCTGCTATTTCCCCATCGTATATTTTTAGCTCCTTGTAACAGAGCAATTTAAAGCATTTAAGAATTCACTTCACAGAAATATCAATAACTTCCCCTTCCCTCTTCTTTCTCATTCAGTGGGTTTCCCTTTACCTCTACAGAATATCAATTGCACCTCTTGGGACTTCTAGAATAAGAAAGGTTCTCAACAAACACCTTTTCCATATGTAGTACAGGTAGAGTGGCTTAGAAAACAGTGAATTAGGAACCACAAAAGAAGGTTTGTGTTGTTTTATTTTGGTTTGGTTTTCACAAACAGTTTCACCTTGGACACCTTTCCCAGCAAATATCCTAGGAAATGTTCATAAGTTCCTCAGGAGAAAGCGTTCAAGGTTAGAAATGATCTTTCTGAAAAATTCCAGAAAAAAACAAAACAACTTTTAACTTTGCTTAACCCAATGTTTCCCAAATTTATTTAAGCCAAAAAAGTCCATTGATTTGCAGTACCTTTTGATTGTGGAACAAAGTGTAGATATTGCTGCTTTAGGAGAAATCAAAAAATATGGTTTGTTTAACTATTCACTCTATCTAGGGCAGGGGGTCAGCAAATTATAAAAGTTGGCCTGGGATCTGTTTTTGTAAGATCCAAGAGCCAAGAATGGTTTTTATATTAGTAAAAACTTGTGAAAAGAAAACACTAAAAAACCCCCCAAAACCCACAGACTATGCAACAGAGACCTCCTATGTGGCTCAAAGACCCAAAATACTTACTATGTGGCCCTTTGTAAATAACATGTGCCTCCCCTGCCCCAGAACATTTAAATTTTAAAAATTAAATCTGTATGTTCTGAAGACATTAAGTATGGCTAAGAAAAAAAAAAGCAGGGAAGGAAGAAGGAGATGGGGAGATGGCAAGGATAAGCCTAGTTTTTAAAGTATAGTGGCTGATGTAACATGAAAATAACCCGTAGGAATATGTAGAATAAGTGCCTACCATTTTCTCTGACAGCCAACCATGTAGTCTCTCTCCAGAGGACATATCTCTAGCTCCTTCATCTGTTCTTAGATGTGTCTGAGTCTCCTCACGACCGGAGTCCCTTGTCTGTAACTATGTTCCACTTGACTCTACATCTCTCTCAAACTCTGGTGCCCATATGGGCTACTTTTCTTCTAATGTCTGATAGAGGTCAAATAGAGCATGCCTTCCTCTTATATCTCCCCCAGTAGAGGACAGAAACCAGCCAACCATACACCAAATTACACGAGTGTGTTTTGTTAATATTACCCAGTGTTTTGAAATATTAGTCCTTACCACTCCCCAGTGCTGATGTCAAGATTTTTCCACTTATTGAGACTTCTTGGCTGGTCCCTGAAACATTTTAGTCTGTAGCTTATTTTACCTTCTGGCTCCTGACGGCCTATTTCTAAAAATATTTGTGTACATATTCATCTATGAATTCTGAAGTCATTCACCAGCAGAGACTAGTCCTTAAAGAGTTTGTACATGGCATGAAGTGTACAAAGTGGTATAGATAAAGCTCAGGGAAAGACCCAGAAGCTGATTGCTCTGGTGGTTCAGATTGACTTCCATGACAGAGTGTTCTATACATCTAGGGATGTATATATGGGAAGTGCTTGGAACCATAAAGAAAAAAGAAGGTATGTCCTAAAGATGGAGACAAGTGGAGAGAGTATAGGATGGGAGGGAATACCTGGGTTCTATTTCTCACTCTTCTGTGTGTTATAGGGCTGCTTGCTTAGCCTTCTAGGCTTTTGCCAGTTCTTCTCCAAACAGCATTGAGGTAGCACCTAGCCTTGCTTCTTTTGTTTTTGAGTGCTCAATAATGTCATGTGATAAATGTGGAAATCCCTTAGCTCTATAAAGTACAACAGCTAAGTAAGGTATCATTAATCCCCTACTTTCCAATTTGACCTAAGGAAAAAAATAGTCAAAATCAAAACTGAAGCAACAAAAACAAACAGGGAAACAAAAACACTACAAGCAGAAAGAGCTGCAGTCCTCTAGGACTAAGACACATCTATCTTTTAAGCTGCAAACTGTGTGCTGTTAAAAGGCCCAGATGGGCCCAGCATGAATTGTGAAAGATGGATAATGATAGTCTCATGTTTACCAAGAGTTTCAGACCAATGAGGCTGTTTGGCACAAGATACCACGCTCTTGGGTGAAGAGTGTCAGAGATGAGGTGTGAAGTTTGAGACTAGCTGGCCACCACTGAGATCAACAGGGTTGCCAGGGCACATTCTGAAAGGATTCCTCCCTTTTGCCTTAGCTTTAACTCTTTCTGCTCAAAGCAACCCCCCACTGTTTCCACCTGTGTAAATTCTACAGTGATTCCCTCCACCCTTCAAGGAGTTCTGGGTTGTTCAAGAAAACTCCTGCGTTTCACACTTCCTTGATGTCTATACCAAGGACAGACACATGTTTATGAATGCCACAATCCCAGGATATGTCGTGTCATGTTGCCACAAAGGAAGAAAATTCTGAAAATTAAAGCAGAAGAAAATCTTCTTCCCATTGGGGATTGTTAGAGCTCAATATGCACCTCAAAGTCATGAATTTCAGTGTGGGTAGCTATTTAGAGATTTTTTTTCCTAGCTGTAATTTTGTTTGATAATTTTACAATGCATTGTCTAATGCATTTTCACATTAGAATAACTAATAATAGCTAAGCCCAATTCTTTTCCTGAATATTTGCTCTGAAAACTAAGAGGTAAGAGAAGGATGGCACTATAGTTGAAAAGCTGATCTCAAACTAGTTCTGCAATCAATATTAAAAGACATCTTCATAGAAGAAACGATGTCAAAGGGAGGCCAATTTGGACTCTCAAGTATGGAAGAACTGTCCACAGTTGTCACAGCTAACAAAAGATGGACTTTTGCTTCAAAAAGCTTTGTTTGAGTAGAGTGGGACAAACCTTTGCTCCAAGGAATGAATATAGAAGACAATCAAGCATCTAATAGGGTGATAGGCTAGAATCTCACTAATCTTCCAGGTTCTTCCCAACTCTTTGAAGCCAATGGTTTCCATTTGTGCCAGGAATGATAGACTTGGTCCAAGAGCAGGTTTGTACTGAGTAGGACCAAGGCATATACAGCCAGTAAGCTGTGACTATGGTGTGATTTATACAGTGATGCAGGTGCTCTCTGCCCCGATTAACATCCCTACCACTCTTGCAAGGTAAAATTGAAAATAGAAGTGTGGAGATTGTTAGGATTCTTGAGTCCATTGAAAGATATTTTCTAGTCAAAATGGAATTAATAAAGGAGAAGAAGTGGTATGGATAAGGAAAGGATAGTAGTTTAATAGAGAATGTATTATGTACCAAACACTGTGCTGAGTGTGTTACATAAATTGTCTCATTTATTCTTCATTTTATTGTGCCCCTTACCCAGTTTTAAAGATAAATAAAGTAAGTCTCAGATAAGCTAAGTTGCTTGCCCAAGGAATAAGTGCCAGGTATGTAATTCCAAAACAGCCTCTGTGACTCTTGCCATAAAGCAATATTTTATGGACAAGCAAGGAAGGATTTGTTCCCAGATGGTAGTGAAGGATGAGGATGAAGACACTAGAAATGTGATGCTAGCTATGTGTAATCTAGCCCTGAGTACACCTAGGCCACATCTTCTGAGGTGTGCTGAAGTAGTTTGTGAAGCCAGTATTGTCACTTGTTGTCTTTGCTTGCAGCATCAATATCTAGCCCCTTTTACCTTCCACCCTGGGAATCTAAATCTGAGGAAGTCTGAAAAGGAAACAATATGATTTCTGCAGAGGTTTAGGGGACCCGACCTTTATCCAAAGGAACTAACACAGGTCAATGCACTCTGTTTCAAGGGCCTCACTTAAAACAGGGACATTAGGAATGTAAAAGAACAGATGTGAAACTGTGGAGGAAATAGCAGTAGAGTCTGCTGCCTGGCAAATCCATCAACAGGGCAAGGAAGAAATTAAGTCCAAACCATTTCCAGGTCACCCAGAAGCCTCTTCTGTACCCTGAGCTCAAAGAGAATGGGCCTCAATAGTTCCATTCAGTATCCTATCCTAGCACCTATGACTGTGCATGAAGATTTCTTTCTTTTTTTGAGCATGAATGATTAGAAGATGTTTGATAACATGGAAAAGTTATGGCAATTAACTTGAAGGGGTAAGGAAGAGTGGAGAGTGATTCTATGTGATACACCTGAGTTTTAAGTATATTGGAAAATGAAGCCCAAATCAGGACTAACTTAGGTTTTTTCAAAAGGTACTAAATGTAATGTCCTAGAAGGATTTTCTCCCCTTTAACATTCAGTGAGTTGTTGCTAGCCAACTCACTGGGCACTTACAATTGAGGAGAAAATTGCTTCAGCATTTCTGGTATTCATTCTGTACTATATCCTGCTTTCTCAGTATTTTCCCAACCCATATCTATGGAATGAGGCCCCAGAGAAGTGTGAAGGATAATTAGGATGTGGAGACTGCCCTTGGGAAGCTGAGAACCTAATGGGAGAATGAGTCAGGTCCACAAATGACTAGAAATGATAATCAGAATATTTAACAAATGTAGAGCATGGGCTATGACAGTTTAGAATGAATTTCTCTACAGAATGGGAGCAGGGTTTTGGAGGATTCCTGCCATTTTAGGCATTACTCCTTTACTTACTGGGATTGTAAAGAGGTCCAAGGAGACTGAAAGAGGGGCCATGATTAGGGGACACTTAGTGGGGTGAGGACAGACAGTATGATATGTACCAACAGATTACCAACCAACCTATAAGTGACATTAACAGAGATAAGAAATGTATTAGGTAGCTAGTTATTCCCTAACCACTCTAAAACACAGTGCTTTGAAATAATGACCTTTGATTATTATGGCTCATATGGGTCACAGAGGTCAAGTGATCTTGTCTGGGTCCAGTCACTTGAATTGGCTGGGACCTCTGCTCTGAGTTGGGGTTGGTTGAAGGTGCTTTCAACTTCCAGAAAGAGCAGGTTAACTTTTCTTTAGGGAACTCCTCCTCCTCCACTTTTGGTCATTGTTGACTCTATCTCTTAGCTCCCAAGTATGGCATACAGCTTAGATCTGCACTTTGGCTATAGTCATTGGGTCAGAGTTAGGTATGTGACTGATGATGACAAGCCAATGAGATTAAAGTCTGGGGATTTTGCTAGAGTTTCTGGGAAAGAGAAATCTCTTTCTAATGAAAGCTGCTGAGAGGCTACAGCATAAGCCAGGAGCTTCTAGTAGCCATCTTGCTACAATAAGAAAAAGCTTTGATAATGGCATAAATTCAAATGAAAATACTAAAAGATAGAGCATGCAAAAATTGAATGATGTGGATTTTCCAACTGTGCCTGAAACATTACTTTCTAAGATTTTTCAGGTGTTTGATATGACAATATTTCACCTTTTGTATCCTAAATCAATTCATGGTAGGCTAAAGAGAGAAAAAACTGTTAAGGAAAACAGATATTGAGAAAATTATTTCAGTCAGAGGATTCAGATAGGCTACTTAGAGAAGTTGTCAATTGAGCTAATCAATATCTTGTTTGATTTTTCTTATTTTGTTTTTATGAGTAAGGAAGCTTTTCAACTCTTCTTTCCCTAGGAAAGAAAATTTACATTAAAAAGGTCCAGCAATGTGTGACTTACTTAGAAAAATGAGTTGTTGGACATCTCTTTCATTTCTACTTGTGAAGTTTTAGCATGGAAATGAGATCACTCCAGTCAACACCCTACTTAATTTTCCAGTTGGTCTAACAGTGTGTTTAAGAAACTTGCCTCCTAAAAGATTAGTTGGACCTCACTGCACTAGGGAGGCAATGTAACCCAATTGCTAGGCAGTTAATCTATTCATTATAGATATTTTCATTCTTATTTTTTCCCTGAGAACAAACTGAAGCATAAGGGATAACATAACTTTCTTAAGCAATTTCCTTCAAGTTCTAAGGAAGAAAGTTCCAAGCATAGATTTCTATAGTTTTTCTTAAAGTTATCAAATGAAAGCCAGCTAGAAAAGATCATACCTGGAGCTGCCTTTTCTAAATGATGCTCCTTCTCCAAAGCAGAATGCATATTTCAGTGAAGGTGACCCACACCACGCTCTTGTTCATATTTAGACATCCTTCTATATACTCTGCAACTTTCTGAAATACCCTCAAGGAGAGAAAATTTAATACATTTTTAAAAATCTCCACAGAGTTTCATGCATCATTCCAACTGTTCTGTTCAAATGGGTAATATTGACTATTCCAACTGCTTGAGCTGATGCTAATCTTAGAGACAAAGGAAATATCAAGGGGGAATATCTGTACAAATTTGCAAAGCCTCATGAAACAACCATGGTAACAATTCCCACAGCAACATTAATATCCCAAGCTAAAAGACAGAAAAAGAAATAACCACAAATACATTCCTGTGGCACATCCTTGCCCATTTAGAGGCAGAAAGGCATAAATGTGTGTGTGTGTCTGTGTTTCCAAACACAAGATGAAACTAAACAATGACCAGATGAACCCCTTCAAAGTAGTAGGCTAAGATGGTAGTCATTAGGCTCAAGCTGCACTTCCTGAACCTGAATGTCCCCATGCTGACCTCTCTTGCCCCTTTCCACTCTGCCCAATCTTGGCATTTCAACAGTTTATCACATTCTTCAGAGCACAGGCCAGCACAGGGGCTCTTGTTCTAGGCAGCCCCTTTTCATATTTGCAGCAATGCCGTCAATTTTAGAAATCAGTCATAATTTGGCTAGAGCAACTGCTTTGGACTTTTTTAGCTAAAGTTGGATTCACTTTCCTAGCAATTGTGCTCAGAAGATGATGACACTGCAAAAATGCCACCTAAGTTTTTCCCATGTCCCCACTCAAATTGAAGAGGAAGAATGGTGAGGGGAGTGGAAGAGGGTCCTTCCACCTTCCCATTCTCACTTCTTGTCTGTTTTTCTTCTTCTCCTCCTCCTCTTCCTCCTCTCCTTCTCCTTCTCCATCTCTGTCTTCTTTTAGTTCCCAGTATTGGTTCATGGTCTGTGCCAGAAGCTACAGGATACAGTGGTCTGCAAAACAAACACTGATCTTTTAATGCAAAACTGAGAATGTAGATAGGTGCTTAAAGGAAAAGTCAAGATTTTAGGAGACTATGTAGCCAAGAAACCTGCCACAGAGGTAAGTGTAAGAAGGCTCCCAGGAAGCTCTGACTGAGAGATCTAAAGAAAGATCAAAAGTCAACTAGGAGCATCCCTTATGTCAGGGACTAGAGGCATTGATGGCCTTAAGGATGGAGGGAAGGTGGCAAGGTCAGGGTGAGATGACCCCACCATGGCTCAAAAGCAGAGAACAAAAACAAAAAAAGGTATTGCTGGGAAGCGAGAGATGACCAAGCCAAAGCTGAGGCCTATGGGAACTGGGCTGCAGGGATACTGGGACCTTGTCTGCTTTTTAATATGAGTGCTCAAAATTTTCTATTCGATTCTGTCTGAAGAGTGACCCATCTCAAGCTTACAGAGACCATATTTCCGACTGTGTAAATCAGTCCTGGGACCTTTATACTTTCTATAACCATATTTTGAGCACAGATCTCACATTGAGTTCCACAATTCAGGGCTAAAAATAAGCTAAGTAAGCAATCAGTAACTTATTATATGAATATATTAATCTTCCAAAGATGATAAATTTAGGTAGCATTTTTTAAAATTATCAACTTGAAGCAAAAACAGGGCTGTGGATGTGTCCAATGAGAGAGTACTTGCTTAGTATTCATGAGGCCCTGTGTTTGACTCCCAGCACTGAAGAATAAAATGAAGCATAAACCAAAAAAGGTATATTATTATGTAGCCATCACTAAGCATTGAGTCAACTCTCAACTTTTGTATGTTGACTGCATTAGACGAATGGTGCCAGAAGAATTGTTTCATTATAGGCCATTCTTTCCTACTAGACTCTAATCTTCCCAAAGGCAAAAACTGTGACTTTCTCATCCTTGCACAACAGCATCTTTATATGCCTGGCAAGTAAAGCCAGCACATGGTGGCTGAACAAATCAATGATTGGAGAATTTATATAATGTAATAGTCATGGGGCACTTAAACCACAATAGACGTCAATCCAGGGTATCTTGCTCAGGTAGATCATCGTCCCTTGTAAACAAACGCTGTGTTTTCAAAACATCACATCCCTTAACAGGTACCCAAATGCAGTTAGATAGAAGTAATATATTTGTGTCTTCAGAACAGTGAGGAGGGTATAGTTCACAATTACTGGTTATATGTTTTATTATAATTAGAAGAAAGGAACACAAAAGCTCTAAACACAAAGTATAAGGAGATGGAAACATTAACTGTGCTGATTTGATGGGTGCCTATAGTATTTATTATTAAAATATTGCATTGCATTCCATAAATTATTACGTGTTAATCACATTTTTTAAGGTTTAAGGAGATGGAAATGTTATCTACCCTGATTTAAGCATTGTACATTATACACATATATTGAATGACCACATGGTACTCACTAATTTGTACAATTAAAACAATAACTCAGCCAGGTGCCAATGGCTCACACATGTAACCCTACCTACTTGGGACTGAGATCAGGAAGATTGCGTTTGAGGCCAGCCATGGCAAACAGTTAGTTAGACCTCATCTCAACTAATAGCTGGGCATGGTGGTACACACCTATTTTCCCAGCAATGATGAGAAGCATACAATAGGAGGATCATAGTCCAGGTCAGTCTGGGCAAAAAAGCAAGACCCTGTTTCCAGAATAACCAGAGCAAAAAGGGCTGGATGCATGTCTCGAGTGGTAGAGCATGTAGTCCTGGGTTCAAGCCCCAGTTCTATGAAAAAGTAAATTAAATAAATAAATAAAGCAAAAATGGCTGGGGGTACAGCTCAAGCAGTAGCATACCTGCCTAGCAAATGTGAAGCCCTAAGTTCAGACTCTAGTACTGCCAGAAAAAAAAAAAACTGAAAATGTTAAAAATATATATTTTTTAAAATTTGGCATCCATAACACTTAGCAAAGAAGATACATGATGCATTTATTCAGCAAGCATTCACTCAGTGTTTATTCTACTCTAGGCTTTGTACCACCAGGAAGCACTTGTGAAAGACACTGACTGCCCTCTGAGGACTGGCAGTCAAGAGAAGAGTGACACAGAAATATGCAGGTGATCAAAAAAGTAAAAAAGAATTTCAGGCAGAGTCATGAAGGACCTAAAATGCAATGATGCAGCAGAGAGATGAGAGGAGTAAAAGCCCTTTCAGAGAGGGTAGTCAGGAATTCATCTCTGAAGACATGAAATCAGAGAGCAGAGGCTTAAATGATGAGCTAAACTTCAAACTGCAAAGTTGAAAATGATAGTTGCTGTTAAGTTCAGTTTTTTTAAAAAATCAAGCTTCCTCAGTGGATAGCATTCCAGGAAGAGGAAACATCAAGGAAAATTACTGAGGCAGAAATGAAATTGGCTTATTAATTCCCAGGGGGCTGAAGTGCAGTGAGAGAGAGGAAGCAGGAAGAGCAGGAGTGTGTGAAATGTTGAAGAGAACAGACCAGACCTACCAAGAAAAGAAGCTACGATTGGATTTCCATGCAAAGAAAAAAAAATAGGAGGATTTTTATGCAAAAGGGCTCATCCTCTGCTTCCCATTTTTAAAAGTTTATTCCGGCTGCTGCTTGAAAAATAGACTAGAAGAGGGAAAGAATGAAATCAAAAAGAGGAATAGAGGCAATTATAGCAGTCCAAGACACAAAGTAAGTGATAAATGGTGGTAGGGTGGGATGGGTACACTTGAACTACATTTTAGAAGTATCAACAATAGAACTTGTTGCTTGATTAGATGTAGAAGATGAGGGAGAGAAGGAAATTTGGGACAACTCCTTAGGTCTTTGGTATCAGCAAATGTTTGGTCATAATGCCTGATAGAAATAATAGAGTGACTAGGGATAATGTTGGAGTTTAATTATTTAACATAGAGATTCAATAGTGGTTTACCTCATCTCTCTCCACTGAGATTTTCAGTGAAAAGGTATTAAACAAGCAAGTGAAGAGACTGGACGATTTAGGGAGAAATGTGGTGAGGCCAGATGTTGTTTTTATAATGTCCTGAAGACAACCATGTAACCCAGGCCACTGATATTTGCTCTTTATAGAGAAGTTTTGTTTGTGGCAGAGGACTAAGGTTGCTCCTGTCTTCAGCAGATGGCCTATCTATAGTTGAATAGGTACATTGTGACTGTGTCTTCATTCAATAGAATTAAGTTGCCTTTTTCATCTATTGCTTTCTGTGATTTTCAGGCATCTTAAATTTAAAAGCATCTTGTACAGAAGTCCTATAATGATTCACCTCTCATGGGCATCTCTCAAGTCAGAAAAATCAAGGTAACAGATGTGACACATTAAGAATATATTAAATATAGATGGTGAGTGAAGAGATTCAATCCAAATTACTCAGTCTGACAGCATGAGCCTCAACAACTTAGGAATGGACCATGTTCAATGGCCCACCTGATTAACTTAAGTAATTGCCTCTCCAATATCCACACCTGACTTAATACTTTACTCGAGAATTTTTTAATCAAAAATTTGATTCCAATGTGTTCTAATTACATTGTATATCCAGGTGAACTAACTTTGAACTGTATTACCTCCTTCCAAAGCTGGCTAAATTCATTTGTTGTCTTTTGATTTCATGGACCATGGAAATGTCAGCACTGTGGTTCCCTGCTGAATGGCACAGGGTCACCAGAGCCCACAGGATCTATAATCTTCTTAATTTCAATTACTGCCTCCTTGGTTCCTTAAGCTTCCAGGAGGCCTCCTACTGGAGTTGCTTTTCCTTTGCTGAGAACTGAATTTCCTCCCCTGCCATGTCTTTCCCCAACTGCCTTGCCAAATTATTAATATTTTGGGGATACTCCTGCTGCAAGTTCCTGAAATATATTTAGTCATGGTAATCAAAGACCACCTAATAACTAGAATCATTTACTTCAGAAGAGTTCTCAGCTCCTGGAATCAAATTCCCACACTCTGGCTTCCTGCAGGATGATCTAGGATGAGCTACTGAAAGTTTTAGTTTCTTCATATATAAAGTAAGTCTGATAACAGAGTACCTAGAGAACCATTGTATCTAATAAATAAGACACAGAAAGAGCTCATCACAGTGACACATAACAAATGTCTACCATGATTTTCATTATTTTTTCAACATCCTAGAAAATATTAGGCAGTTTATGCATCTCATTTACATATAGGCAAGGCATTTAGCACAGTGACTGGCACTTGCTAAGCATTCGATAAATTTCAGATATTGTTGCTTATGAATCCATTAGAATCACAAATTTATAACTGAAGAGAGGAAAGAAGAGATGATCTAGTGTAATCCCCTCATTTTACAGATAAAGGAACAAATTAGATAGGGAAATCACCTGCTAAAGAGAATAAGGAGGCACAGACACTGACTCCTCTTGGGCTCTTTTCCAAGTCATCCCCCATCCGGACTACTGGGCAGCAGACAGAGGGACAGTTTTAAGTTGGTCAGGAAGCAGAAGAAAGGAAAAGAAAGAAAAATGTATAAAAGACGCTGTAAAAATTGATCCCACAGAGAACATCAGGACAGATTTAGAAAGAACACAGTGCAGAATGTTTCCAATAATTCACAAGCAGAAGAGTAGCCTTCAGGAAATCAAATTCTGACAATAAAAATTGGGACAAAGAACAGAAAAGTCAAGAGGCAATTTAAAATCTTAACATAGAAGAGAAATGAGTTTTGCAAAGAGCTTAAGGACATAGCTGATATAATGTCTGTGACCTTGGCCCTGAGATAAAGACCAGAAGCATCTTAAGCACAGTATTTTCCCCAAAGCCTATACCCTCAAGGTCCTTCCAGATTATTTAAGATGCATCCAACAAAGAACTGCAATTGGGAATCTCACTATTTTGCTGTTACTAAATCTGTAAGAGTATGATTTCATCCAGTTAGAGGCCACCAGACCCCTGGTTGGTCAAGGACAGGGTGTACAACGATTGCAGGCAGCAATGGAGAAATGAGTCATGGATAAGGGCAAAGTGGGAAGCCCAATACAAAACTGCTGTCTCAGACTAGAAGAGATGCTAGTGCTAATTTGGGGTTTTCTTATCAGGAATGGAGCATTTGTCTGGAATGCACATACACAGGTGCAAGGCCAAGAAGAAGAGGCTGGCATGAGGAGTGACCCATGCATCAAAAGAAGGCCCATATTTCAATGAAAGAGTAGTAGGGGGTTTACAACTTTAAACTTGGCTTCTTAATTTGGCTCCTGTTGCCTCAAACCCTCATAGAGGGGCCCTGGGGTACCTGAGCTAGTTAAAGAATAACAGCTGCTCTGTGCTTTGGTACATGTTGGCCTTCCTATGCCATGTTCAATCATGGTGACACAGTGCCCCCTACAACATACAGAACCTGCTTCAGGATGGAAAAGGGGTCCCAAAATTAACAGTAGCTACAAACAAAGGCCAAAAGGTCACTGTGTGCTGAGAGAAGACTATCTAAAAGGCTAATCAGAACACTAATACTTGCTCGGTCACAAATAGGACTGATGTTCCCAACAACAATGTTGGCAACAGGGAGGGGAAACCAATCTTTCTACTGCTTTTGTGTCTTCTCTTTCTGAGCAGCAATCAGTTCAGTCCTAGGAGAAGTCATGGAAGAGGAAAAACGATGTTTTGCAATTGTACCATCTCATGGAATCCCCTTTAGTGTTCCAAGGAGATGAAGGGAAGAATCGGTCTCCCAATATTGGAGGTAGAATGATGCAGTTGCCAGGGAGGCAAATCTCTGGCACCCATACCACTCTCCATGGGCCCATACCCAGAGAGTCACCAGCAAGTCCAGATACAGCCGGACCATCCTATCTCGAACCACACCACCAGCAATACCAATGACAGGATTTGCAACAGGTGACACCTTGCTGCCTGGTCCCCACATTTTAAATATAAATTAAATGCACAGACAAGATTACATGGCACATAACTCAGTGCTTTTATACCTTCATTCTGCTGCTTATTCTTTCTCCGGTGCTGTTGAACACCCCAAGCTGCTATACTCAATGCAACGTCTTTTAATAGAAATGCAGATGAGGGTTTAGATTCACAAGATGGCCACAGCAAGTCTTCTCAGTGGAAAATAAACGATGACTTGGGAGGTGCACAAATGTCTATGTGCCTGATAGTATAGTTTGCCTTAGTGAGAGGATTGTCGCTACCATCAGATGAGTTACATGAAAATGTATCAGCCTATCATGATCAGAAGTTACTGCATCTATTTAGGGCAGCAGACAATAGCAGGAAGAATAAGGTCTTTAGAGTCTTCCTGTAACCTTGCATAGGCAGGGCAACCTCTCTGAGGTATAGTGCTTTTCTACTAGAAATAAGACTAAAATACCTACCTGAAAAACTTGGGAAATCAAATGAGACTGTAAAAGTGAAGTGTGTCATCTATTGACTACATCATAGTAGGTGATGAATAAATGGTAGCTATCGCTATCATAACTGTGTTAGTTTTTCATTGTTGTGACAAAATATTTGACCATAAACTTAAAAAGAAGAAAGATTTATTTTGGTTCAGTTTCAGAAGCTTCAGGCCATGGTTGCTTGGCTCCATTGTTTCTGGGCAAGGAGGGTGTGGTAGAGCACAGAAGGTCACCTCATAGCAGCCAGAAAAGGATACAGGGGAGAGACAGAGAAAGAGAGAAAGAGAGACAGAGACAGGCAGGAGGGAGGGAACGTGAGAACACCTGTTTGTCTGACTTTCTCCTTTTTTCCCCTTTTATTCCATCTGAGCCCCAACCCTGGTGCTGTCCACATTCAGGGTGATTCTTTCCCCCTCAGTTAATCCTCTCTGGAAACACCCTCACAGACACCCAGATGTGTGTTTTCCTAATCTCCTACCTGTCCCTTAATCTAATGAAGTTGACAATCAAGTTTAACCACTGCTATAACTGTTTTTCCCAGAATGCTTGAAGATGGATGGATCCCTGAGGCAAACAAGTGATGTTTCAAAAGGAGAGGATGAAGAGGAAGAGGCTCCATTTGACCCCTAAGGTGGCAGGTGAAGAGGGACATACAAAAGGACAGTTAGAGATCATTACAACTATTACATCGAAGGCCAGGCACCTGGTGACTAACACTTGTAATCCTAGCTACTCCGGAGGATCTCAGCTCCAGGCCCCCCAAGCCAAAATGTTTTTGAGACCCCATTTCATCCACTAAGAGCTCCATGGGGTGGCACATGCCTCTCATTCCAACTACTCAGGAAGAGTAAAGAGGAGAATTGTGGTTCAGGCCCACCCAAGTATAAATTCAAGACTTAAGCACAAAGGGTTGAGGACAAGGTTCAAGTGGTAGAGAGCACCTGCCTAGCAAGTGCATGGCATTCAGTTCAAATGCCAATACTGCAAAAAAAAAAAAAAAAAAACCAAAAATCTTACCACAACTAAAGACACAATTGGGTTCAGCCTCCAGCCTGTTTGTCTATGGAGACTGAGCATGGTAATAGAAGGATACCAAGGGATAAAGTAACTGCAGATGTCCAGTCCAGTAGACAATGCAGTATTCAAAGGGTGTAACCAAAAAAAAAAAAAAAAAAAAGGAAAGTCATGAAATACACAAGCTGCAAGTGCTTGGCATTCTGAGTGGAGGAGTAACTTGGCCAGAATCATCAAAGGAAATCCTGAAGATGGTCTGCATCTGCAGCACCTCTGGCCAAGACACAAGATCCCAGACTGAGGTTCAGGGTGAGCCCAGCCTTTGGAAGGGAGACCATGAAATCTATAAAGTCCATTTGTCCTAGTGAGGGGTTCCAATGATGTCTGTTAACTACCAGGCCTAGAGGCAGAAGGCAGGACTGGCACTGATTTATAGATGCATAGATGGGAGTCACTTAGCAACTAGACTTGCAAGAAGAGGAAGGAGAGAGTTAGAGCTAGGTAGGGCCGGAAATGAACAGTAAAGACTTTATGTCAAGAAAACCCTCAGTTTAAAACCAGAACTGGTTTTTTTCTTGGCAACTGAGAGTCCTTGACAAATTACTTAACTTTTTTTT
Organism: Castor canadensis; assembly: GCF_047511655.1. Classification (NCBI taxonomy): domain Eukaryota; kingdom Metazoa; phylum Chordata; class Mammalia; order Rodentia; family Castoridae; genus Castor; species Castor canadensis. Next base: position 135,437,135 of record NC_133395.1, read on the forward strand.
TTTGAGATAGGGTCTCACTATGGAGCCAAGGCTAGCCTCAAATTCACTATACCTCAGGTTGGCTTCAAACTCATGAACCTCCTGCCCCAGCTTCTCAAGTGCTGGCATTACTGGTGTGCAATACCATACCTGGCTCACAAATTACTTAACTTTCCAGACTTCATTTATCCCTAAAATATTAATAGGAGTTACCAAATAGCATCACTTGGAGACAAAACAAAATGAATATATATTTTTCTTCACAACACTGCCTAAAACTACCTTAGATATAAACCTCCATCCACATCTCTTTCTTTTCTTTTCTCTTCTCTTTTCCTTTTCTTTCTTCCCTCCTTCCTTTCTTTCTTTTTCTCTGTACTGGAGATTGAACCCAGGGCATCATACTTGCAAGACAAGTGCTCTATACTTGAGTTACACCCCTAGCCATCATCCAGGTCTTAATAACTGCATAGATAAACAAATATAAAATGTGATAGAACATTATAGCATTTAGCTATAACTATTCAACAATGGGTACAATAGATGACAATAATTTCACACACAGCACACACACACATACACACACACATTCAATACTTAAGTCTTGTCACATCCATTGTCTTGGTTGATCTCCACACTGGGAGGTAGACAGAAAGACAACAAACTAGAAACAACAGAATATGCTACATAAGGAGGGATTTCTATATTCATCCTTTAAAATTTTCTGTGTTTTATGATGCTTTAACACTTTGGGAACTTTCCAAATCAGGGAGGAATTGTCCTTCCCAGGACTAGCTAGTTCTAGAAGTAAGAAACAACTTGCTTTGCAGCACACCTTTCATGTGCAAGCCATCCACTCCAGTGCCCACACCTTCCATCAACCACCTTTATCTAACTCACACACCAAGCCAATATTTCCCTTGCTCTAAGTCACTTAAGGACCAACTACTGTACAAATGGAGGCTCTCCCTGTAGCTTGGAGCCAAGGATATTATTTAAACTATCAAATCCTAAATTTATTAGCTTGCCTACTGTGCTTCACCAAGACCTTCCCATGTAAACCACAATACCTATCCTGGTACTCCTCATGAAGCCCTGTGTACCTTAGTGTTGTGCTTGCCATGCTCCTTCTTCTTGGGACCTGTGACTAACAAACTATGTTCTCAATGGCAGTTGTGTCCTGCTCTGTTGGCCTCATCATACCTAAGTCGAAACAAATTCACAGGTAATTTTTAGTTAATTAAGTCAAGAATAGTAAATAACGGAAGAGAATTTAAAAATAATTTAAAAGCCTTTAAAAAGAATGAAATAGAAGTACTGTACCAAAGTAGAAAGACCTTCAAAATATCAAGTGGGAAAGGAAATCACAGGAAAAAAAAATTTATAATATGATCCCATTTGTGGAAAAATTAATCTATACGCATGCATGTGTGTCTAGGAAGAAGAAATAAGAACACATACTCACCTACTAACTGGCTACAACTGGGAACAGGGGCAAGCTGCAGCAGATAGAAGAAAGATGTTAAAGACTCCATTTTTTTCTACACATATTCATATTCTTTGACTCTCTAACACAAAGCTGGATTAATGAATTGCAAATAATTAAGGACAGTGAAAGAATTGTTTAGCATCCAATTATGAATATACATATAGCTGACAATTACATAAGAATGAGTGTTATTCAACCAATGAATTATAACTTGGGTATTATCAAAGCAACTCTTTCTATCAAAGGGAAACTAGAAATTACCAACTTTTGACCAAACTGGGATTTTATTTATTTTAGCTTCCAATCAACTCTGATGAACTCTTAGAGAAGGGCCCATGTTGGAATCCAAAGCTTTCAAAAAGGCATTTGTAATCATTACCTTCCTATCCCCACAATGTGCAATGATTCATTTTCCTGCATCCCTAGTTTATAAGGGACTTTTGAATTAATCCTTAAAAGCTAAATTCTTCTAGGATCTGTCTGAACCTAGCACTTGATGCCAATTAAAAAGCTCACAGTAATTTGTTTTCCTCTATAATTTCAAAGTGGATCGATAGAAGAATCCTCTATTACTGTCATGGCCTCCATAGCCCTTGATGGTGAATCATTACAGAAGAAGTCTGAGATCCATAGATTGGAGGTGGCCAGACTCCATTTCTCATGTGGTTTCTGTGGTTGCAAGTGAGTTTGGAACCGAGAGGAGAAAAGCTAGCGTTATACTGCGTAATACACAGAACTGAGGGGACCGGCTTCTGGGAAGGGGATGGGAGCAGGGAAACGATGTGGCACAAGAGGATGTACAGCCTCTAGGGCCTGACTAGGATCCCATTCCAGCTCTCCCCTACTTGATATGTGACCTTGGGCAAGTCACTTCACCTCTTTAAGCCTTTGCTTTCTTTGCCTAATAAGGACAAAAATGGTATCAACATGATACCGTCATTGTAGAGAATCAAGGAGATGACTCAAGTTCCTGACACATTTTGTTCAATACACATAAATATTTTTTTTTTACATTTGAGGTAGTATAAACCTACCTTGGTAGCATTCATGCCTTCAATCCAATTCAAACAAGCACATTTTAAGGACCAACTACATAATGCTTTAATCTCTGCTCACAGGGAGTTTATATTCTACTTGATGAGATAAAATATATTCCTATAAAGAATTGGATAAACGTGTAAGGTCGACCTAGTAATTCAAGGCAAAGCCAGGTCATTGAGTTATTCCATATGAATTATCAGACTAACAAAAGTAACTGGGTCTCAGAACAGAGAAATTAATTTACTTAGGCCTCAGGTCAGATTTGTTTGGATAGAGAACAGGGTAGGAGGCTGTTAGTCAGTTTTTCACTGCTGTGACAAAAAAACCTGGCCTAAACACCTTAAGGGAAGAAGGATTGATATTGGCTCACAGTTTCAGAGGTTTCACTCCAACCTTGTCCGGATCCATTGCTTTGGGCCTGAGGTAAGACAGAATATTACAGTGGTAGGAGCATGACAGAGGAAGCTGCTCAACTTATGACAGCAGGAAGGGGCTAGGGCCAAGATATACCCTTCAAAGGCATGCCCCCAGAGACACACTTCCTCCAACTGGGCCCCACTTTCCATAGTTATACTACCTCCCAATCCAATAGTCTATTCAGATTTTAAATCCATCAATGGATTGAACCACTGATTAAGTCAGAGAGCCCTCATGGTCTAATCACTTCTGGAAACACCATCATGGCTAGTTGTATATTAATACAGAAGTTCTTACAGTGGGGTCCCCAGGCTGTCATCATCACGTTTACCATCATCTCACGCTCATGAGAAATACGAATTCTCAGGCCCATCTATGCTTATCGGGTTGGAAACTCTGGAGGCTGGGCACAGCAGTTTGTGTATTTACAAGCCCTGCGGGTGATTCTGAGGTGGTTTGTGACAGTAATACCACTTAATATTTGCATATTGGCTAGCACATTGAACTGTTGCTCCTTTTTTGCTTGTAAAGAGATGTTCAGGTTTCTTGCCATCCTCTTTTTTAAAGAGAATTTTTGGAAGGAACAAATCCTATGGAGTCTGAAATGAGATTTTTTTTCCCCCCCAATAGCAAGAAAAAAAAGAGAAAAATGATCAAATGGCCATTTTAATAATGCAACTTTGCTTCTTGTAATGTGGCTCAATAGAACCACCATGGAGGATTTCTAAAAGAATAGCTTGTGTAATTGGAGCTTTATTATTTGCTTGTTTTTTTTTTTCTGAAAATGCATTAGCTATAGAAGGGCCAGATCCCATCAGCAGAGTTTCTCTGGAGCCCACAGGAGCTTTCTGACAAGAATATCCTGTCATGGTGGTGGCAAAAGGCATAAAAATTGATTTTAATTATTTGAACTCCAGTTTCAAAGTCAGTGATTGATGCTAGAAGGTTATGATGGTGCTAGTACATTCTATGTTTCCTTCTAAAATTTTCTTTTCAAACTATGATTCTCACCTTAAAACATCAAAACATGTGAGTGAAAAAAAAAAGAAAGAGAATCAGCACTTAAAAAGCCAGAAAACACAGTTTATTTAGCTTCCATAGCCTCATGAGTCCCAAAGAATTACCTAAAGATCTTTCTTCCAGCTGTTAGAACTGAGACCTAAAATGTTTACCACAGATGCTTTCCTATTTGAATTCCCTGTTTTATTATCTATAAGCACCATTACATATAAGCATCATGCGTCCATGTCTTCTACATGTGCTGTGTGTACTTTGAAGCAACTGTGAGGCCAGATGTAGAGGGGTCTGAGTGCGTCAGCAGAGTTAAAACTGAAATCCTCTCAATGGCAAAGCAAACTCTACATCCTGTGGATCCTGGCTATTATTTCCCTATCATCTACCTTGATGATAGGAGGTCGTCAATTATAATAGTAGCTACCTTATATTGCATACTTAACAATGCTAAACACTTCGAAATGCCATCTGACTCGGCTTTTATAAGTACTCTTTGAAGAGGGCACTGAGGCTAGAAGAATTTGTATAACTTATCTAAGATAAAACAACTTAGCCTGGCTTTACCCTCAGGTGGGTCTGAGTCTAAAACCCAAGCTCATAACCACAGCAACGTAACATCTCTCTCATAGAACTCAGCGATGGTTAGGGGAAAAATGGCGCCCTGAGTAAGAAAATACGTTGAAACTAAAGCACATTTGAGTACATGGGATTCTACAAGTTAACCATGGGTTTCTGAGCATCTACATTAGAGTTACATAAATGTCAATGCTGACACACAGACTCACCAGAAATGAAATCAGAAATGAAAAGGAGCCAGATCTGCTTTTCTGTTGCTACAGATCCCCAAAGTACCCAAGCATGATGCAGTCAGGAGCAATGCTAAGCCCTGGGAGACTCAAGACAAAAGATGACCACACAAATAAGGAATGATAAGAAGCCACTGAAGAAAGGCAGGTTAATACCTGCTGAATGTATGCCAACAAAGGAAGAACATACAGGATTGTGCACACTGGTTGCCAACCAGGGTGCACTTTCTTTTTTTTTTTTTTCTTTTATTATTCATATGTGCATACAAGGCTTGGTTCATTTCTTCCTCCTGCCCCCACCCCCTCCCTTACCACCCACTCCGTCCCCTCCCTCTCCCCCCCCAAAACCCAGCAGAAACTATTTTGCCCTTATTTCTAATTTTGTTGTAGAGTATAAGCAATAATAGCAAGGAACAAGGGTTTTTGCTGGTTGAGATAAGGATAGCTATACAGGGCATTGACTCACATTGATTTCCTGTGCGTGGGTGTTACCTTCTAGGTTAATTCTTCTTGATCTAACCTTTTCTCTAGTACCTGTTCCCCTTTTCCTATTGGCCTCAGTTGCTTTTAAGGTATCTGCTTTAGTTTCTCTGCGTTAAGGGCAACAAATGCTAGCTAGTTTTTTAGGTGTCTTACCTATCCTCACCCCTCCCTTGTGTGCTCTCGCTTTTATCATGTACTCATAGTCCAATCCCCTTGTTGTGTTTGCCCTTGATCTAATGTCCACATATGAGGGAGAACATACGATTTTTGGTCTTTTTGGGCCAGGCTAACCTCACTCAGAATGATGTTCTCCAATTCCATCCATTTACCAGCGAATGATAACATTTCATTCTTCTTCATGGCTACATAAAATTCCATTGTGTATAGATACCACATTTTCTTAATCCATTCATCAGTGGTGGGGCATCTTGGCTGTTTCCATAACTTGGCTATTGTGAATAGTGCCGCAATAAACATGGATGTGCAGGTGCCTCTGGAGTAACAGTCTTTTGGGTATATCCCCAAGAGTGGTATTGCTGGATCAAATGGTAGATCAATGTCTAGCTTTTTAAGTAGCCTCCAAATTTTTTTCCAGAGTGGTTGTACTAGTCTACATCCCCACCAACAGTGTAAGAGGGTTCCTTTTTCCCTGCATCCTCGCCAACACCTGTTGTTGGTGGTGTTGCTGATGATGGCTATTCTAACAGGGGTGAGGTGGAATCTTAGCGTGGTTTTAATTTGCATTTCCTTTATTGCTAGAGATGGTGAGCATTTTTTCATGTGTTTTCTGGCCATTTGAATTTCTTCTTTTGAGAAAGTTCTGTTTAGTTCACTTGCCCATTTCTTTATTGGTTCATTAGTTTTGGGAGAATTTAGTTTTTTAAGTTCCCTGTATATTCTGGTTATCAGTCCTTTGTCTGATGTATACTTGGCAAATATTTTCTCCCACTCTGTGGGTGTTTTCTTCAGTTTAGAGACCATTTCTTTTGATGAACAGAAGCTTTTTAGTTTTATGAGATCCCATTCATCTATGCTATCTCTTAGTTGCTGTGCTGCTGGGGTTTCATTGAGAAAGTTCTTACCTATACCTACTAACTCCAGAGTATTTCCTACTCTTTCCTGTATCAACTTAAGAGTTTGGGGTCTGATATTAAGATCCTTGATCCATTTTGAGTTAATCTTGGTATAGGGTGATATACATGGATCTAGTTTCAGTTTTTTGCAGACTGCTAACCAGTTTTCCCAGCAGTTTTTGTTGAAGAGGCTGCTATTTCTCCATCATATATTTTTAGCTCCTTTGTCAAAGATAAGTTGCTTATAGTTGTGTGGCTTCATATCTGGGTCCTCTATTCTGTTCCACTGGTCTTCATGTCTGTTTTTGTGCCAGTACCATGCTGTTTTTATTGTTATTGCTTTATAATATAGCTTGAAGTCAGGTATTGTGATACCTCCTGCATTGTTCTTTTGACTGAGTATTGCCTTGGCTATTTGTGGCCTCTTGTGTTTCCATATAAATTTAACAGTAGATGTTTCAATCTCTTTAATGAATGTCATTGGAATTTTGATGGGAATTGCATTAAACATGTAGATTACTTTGGGGCGTATCGACATTTTTACTATGTTGATTCTACCAATCCATGAGCATGGGAGATCTCTCCACTTTCTATAGTCTTCCTCAATCTCTTTCTTCAGAAGTGTATAGTTTTCCTTGTAGACCTCCTTGTAGAGGTCTTTCACATCTTTTGTTAGGTTTACACCCAGGTATTTGATTTTTTTTTGAGGCTATTATAAATGGAATTGTTTTCATACATTCTTTTTCAGTTTGATCATTGTTAGTGTATAGAAATGCGAATGATTTTTCTATGCTGATTTTATATCCTGCTACCTTGCTATAGCTATTGATGGTGTCTAGAAGCTTCTGAGTAGAGTTTTTTGGGTCTTTAAGGTATAGGATCATGTCATCTGCAAATAGGGATATTTTGACAGTTTCTTTACCTATTTGTATTCCTTTTATTCCTTCTTCTTGCCTAATTGCTCTGGCTAGGAATTCCAGTACTATGTTGAATAGGAGTGGAGATAGTGGATAGTGGGCATCCTTGTCTGGTTCCTGATTTTAGAGGGAATGGTTTCAGTTTTTCTCCGTTAAGTATAATGCTGGCTGTAGGTTTGTCATATATAGCTTTTATAATGTTGAGGAACTTTCCTTCTACTCCTAGTTTTCTTAGAGCTTTTATCATGAAATGATGTTGGATCTTATCAAAGGCTTTTTCTGCATCTATTGAGATGATCAAGTGGTTTTTGTCTTTGCTTCTGTTAATGTGGTTTATACGTTTATTGATTTTCGTATGTTGAACCACCCCTGAATCCCTGGGATGAAGCCTACTTGGTCGTGGTGAATAATCTTTTTGATGTGTTGTTGAATTCGGTTTGCCATTATTTTGTTGAGGATTTTTGCATTAATGTTCATTAAGGAGATTGGGCTATAGTTCTCCTTTTTGGAGGTGTCTTTGCCTGGTTTTGGGATAAGTGTAATACTGGCTTCATAAAATGTGTTTGGCAGTTTTCCTTCCCTTTCTATTTCATGGAACAGTTTAAGGAGGGTTGGTATCAGTTCTTCTTTAAAGGTCTGATAGAATTCAGCAGAGAATCCATCTGGTCCTGGACTTTTCTTTTTGGGGAGACTCTTGATTGCTGCTTCAATTTCATTTTGTGTTATAGGTCTATTCAGGTGATTAATTTCCTCTTGGTTCAGTTTTGGATGATCATATGTATCTAGAAATCTGTCCATTTCTTTTAGATTTTCAAATTTATTTGAATATAGATTCTCAAAGTAGTCTCTGATGATTTCCTGGACTTCCATGGTGTTTGTTGTTATCTCCCCTTTTGCATTCCTAATTCTACTAATTTGGGTTTTTTCTCTCCTCATTTTAGTCAGGTTTGCCAGGGGTCTATCGATCTTGTTTATTTTTTCAAAGAACCAACTTTTTGTTTCATTAATTCTTTGTATGGTTTTTTTGGTTTCTATTTCGTTGATTTCAGCTCTTATTTTTATTATTTCTCTCCTTCTATTTGTTTTGGGATTTGCTTGTTCTTGTTTTTCTAGGAGTTTGAGATGTATCATTAGGTCATTGATTTGGGATCTTTCAATCTTTTTAATATATGCACTCATGGCTATAAACTTTCCTCTCAAGACTGCCTTAGCTGTGTCCCATAGGTTCTGGTAGGTTGTGTTTTCATTTTCATTGACTTCCAGGAACTTTTTAATTTCCTCTTTTATTGCATCGATGATCCATTCTTCATTAAGTAATGAGTTATTTAGTTTCCAGCTGTTTGCATGTTTTTTGTCTTTACTTTTGTTGTTGAGTTCTACTTTTACTGCATTGTGGTCAGATAGTATGCACGGTATTATTTCTATTTTCTTATATTTGCTGAGGCTTGCTTTGTGCCCTAGGATATGATCTATTTTGGAGAAGGTTCCATGGGCTGCTGAGAAGAATGTATATTTTGTAGAGGTTGGATGAAATGTTCTGTAGACATCTACTAGGTCCATTTGATCTATTGCATATTTTAGATCTTGGATTTCTTTATTGAGTTTTTGTTTGGATGACCTATCTATTGATGATAATGGGGTGTTAAAGTCTCCCACAACCACTGTGTTGGCGTTTATATATGCTTTTAGGTCTTTCAGGGTATGTTTGATGAAATTGGGTGCATTGACATTGGGTGCGTACAGATTGATGATTATTATTTCCTTTTGGTCTATTTCCCCTTTTATTAGTATGGAATGTCCTTCTTTATCTCGTTTGATCAATGTAGGCTTGAAGTCTACTTTGTCAGAGATAAGTATTGCTACTCCTGCCTGTTTTCGGGGGCCATTGGCTTGGTAAATCTTCTTCCAGCCTTTCATCCTAAGCATATGCTTATTTCTGTCGGTGAGATGAGTCTCCTGTAAGCAACAAATTGTTGGATCTTCTTTTTTAATCCATTTTTCAAACGGTGTCTTTTGATGGGTGAATTAAGTCCATTAACATTAAGTGTTAGTACTGATAGGTATGTGGTGATTCCTGCCATTTAGTTGTCTTAGTTGTTTGAAGGTTTGATTGTGTGTACCTAACTTGATGTTACTCTCTACTGTCTTGCTTTTTCTTATCCTGTGGTTTGGTGCTGCCTGCCTTTTCATGGTTAAGTTGGGTGTCACTTTCTGTGTGCAGGATCCCTTGCAGAATCTTTTGTAATGGTGGCTTTGTGGTCACACATTGTTTTAGTTTCTGCTTATCATGGAAGACTTTTATTGCTCCATCTATTTTGAATGATAGCTTTGCTGGGTAGAGTATCCTGGGGTTGAAGTTATTTTCATTCAGTGCCCGGAAGATCTCACCCCACGCTCTTCTTGCTTTTAATGTTTCTGTTGAGAAGTCTGCTGTGATTTTGATGGGTTTACCTTTGTATGTTACTTGTTTTTTCTCTCTTACAGCCTTCAATATTCTTTCCTTAGTTTCTGAACTTGTTGTTTTAATGATATGTCGTGGAGTAGTTCTATTTTGATCTGGTCTGTTTGGTGTCCTGGAGGCCTCTTGCATTTGTATGGGAATATCTTTCTCTACATTTGGGAAATTTTCCGTTATTATTTTGTTGAATATATTACGCATTCCCTTCGCTTGCACCTCTTCTCCTTCTTCGATGCCCATGATTCTCAAGTTTGGTCTTTTGATGGAGTCGGTGAGTTCTTGCATTTTCTTTTCACAGGTCTTGAGTTGTTTAATTAATAGTTCTTCGGTTTTTCCTTTAATTACCATTTCATCTTCAAGTTCTGAGATTCTGTCCTCTGTTTGTTCTATTCTGCTGGATTGGCTTTCCGTTTTGTTTTGCAGTTCTGTTTCGTTCTTTTTTCTGAGGTTTTCCATATCCTGGCTGTTTTCTTCTTTATTGTTGTCTATTTTTGTCCTGAGTTCATTTATCCATTTATTCATTGTGTTCTCTCTTTCACTTTGGTGTTTATACAGTGCTTCTATGGTTTCCTTTATTTCTTCTTTTGCTTTTTATATTCTCTATTTTTATTGTATTGGAATTTCTTGAGTGTCTCCTGTACATTTTGGTTGACCCTATCCAGTATCATCTCTATAAAATTCTCATTGAGTACTTGTAGTATGTCTTCTTTTAAATTATTCTTGTGGGCTTCATTGGGTCCTTTGGCATAGTTTATCTTCATTTTGTTGGAGTCTGGATCTGAGTTTCTGTTCTCTTCATTCCCCTCTGGTTCCTGTACTTATTTTTTGCTGTGGGGAAACTGGTTTCCCTGTTTTTTCTGTCTTCCCGTCATTGTCCTTGGTGTTGTTACTGTCTCTGTACTGTGTGCAATTAAGTATTTTCTAGCTTGTAATAATAACAATGGTAATATTTAGAATGCAAGGGTGAGCTGAGATGGAAAGCAAGAAGTTAAAGAAAAGGGGAAAACAAATATACAAACAAGAGGGAGAAAGCAGAACAAGGTATCAGACAAGAGAGTTTCAAAGGTATAAACAGGGAGTGTTAGTGTACTAATCGACAGTAAGCTGAACAGACATTAGAGAGACAGAGAGAGGATTGAAAATCAAAGATAAAAAAATAAAAAATAAGTAAATGAAAGAAATATCTATATATAAAAATGAATTAAAATAAAATGGAAAGTAGAAAATAGAAAATTAAAAAAAAAAGAAAAAAAAAAATCAAAAAACTTCCAAGTTTATATGCAATACAGTTTCAGTCTTAATAATTTGGGTGTCCGTCTCAATCTCCAGTCCTGGAGTTGGTGCCTCAGATGTTGTTCTGTAGTTGTCTCATCAAAGGGTATGCATAAAGTAGAACAAAACTACACACTCACACACACACACACACACACACACACACAAAAAGCCCCACCAAGTGTCCCCAGTTCAAATGCAATACAGTTTCAGTAAGTTTTTCGACTTGCAGGTGTAATTCGGTTGTTCTCTCATCAAAGGTAGGGAGGAAAAGGAAAAAAAGTGTCTGGAGACAGTTCTGAGAGTGGTATCTGCAACTGTGGCTTGCCTGCCTGCTGCTCTCAGCCTGTAGCTGGCGGCGTTATTTATGCAGATCACTGGGGTGAGCTAGCACTCACAGGGTGCACTTTCACCCCATTGCTTTCTACCATTCACACTTGGTGTTGGTTAATTTATGATTTCATGTTTGGAAACTTTACTACCTTTGGAGAGGCCTAGGCCGCTGAACTGTGTCTTAGTGTGCAGGAGAATTTGGAAGAGAATCTCATATCAAAGATCTCTTTTCACTCCTTTTTTTCCCTCCCATAAAAGAAAGATTTGCCTAAGAAAACCCAGTAGGCAAGTGATAAAGTCCAGTCTGATTCTAGGCTCTATTTTTTCCATTTAATAGGTGATGGCATTTTTTCCTCCTAATTTTCTCTGACTTTTGAAAGCACTGACGGCCCACTCCTCCATCCTTCACCTTCTGAGCTCCCTGCCATACAACTGATGAATATCTAGGTACCACATTAATGATTTGTAAGTATGTATTATATCACAGCCCTCTTTCTGTCCTCTCATGGCCTCCCATCACATAGAAAACTGAGTCCCAGGCTTTTCAGTCTCCAGGCTTCAAAACTCTACATTATTTCTCTCTTGACCAACACCTCACCCTCTCAACCTTACTTTCTTTGTTCATGACAGTCTAGCCCACAATGGATTTCTTTTCTGTTCTGTGTGCCTGTCTTCCTTGCTTCTACCTCAGGACCTTTGCATTTGTTCTTCTTTCTACATGGAACATCTTCCTTGAGGACCTTATAGTATTTGCTTCAGTATCATTGCATTAACTTATGAATACATGAGATGTCTTCTTCCACTGGAATGTAAATTCCAAGAAAGCAGGGACCTCGTTTGTGATATGCATAGCATCTTATACTTACAATATCTAAAATGGTGCCTAGTACACAGAAAACACTCAACAAACATTGACCTGGTAAATGAATGAATAAATAACTACCATAACTGCCATCTGCCACAATATATATGACAACCTCTATTAATCAGAATATTTAATTAACCAAAATAAAATAGCCATGCCAGAAACAGAATTTCCAATACACTGCTCAGTGTTACAGCTGCCTCAGTAGAAGCATTTAAGTGCTCAACAGACCAGGCCTAGGTAGGAAGCAAAAGAAGCAAATATATCTTGTGTCCACTGGAAATTCACCATCTAGGAGACAGATGGCCAAGAGAGACCCATTTTTTTCCTTTCCTTTGGGTAGAGATGAGTCTGCTTATTTTCCTCCTGCCGTGCTAAAGCAGTTTCCTTCATCCACAGAGTTAATGAATTTGCAAAGGAGATAGGCTCTTTCAGCCTCTGCTGTTCCTACAGAGTGAAAAATGAAGCTTTTTTCCCTCCATGGAAACTCACAGTCACTTCTCTCCCAGAGCTCGTGACTGGACCATCTCACTCTAATCCAAAGCCAGGAAAAGGGTTCATGTCAACATTTTTCCTATACAAATGCTCCTTTGTTTGAAAAAAAGATGTGTTTTTTTCTTAAATTAATGTATCTAGGCATTATATCCTCTGCTAACACTGCTAATATTCACATATTCATATGCAAAAAAGCGTGAGCTATTATAATATCTTTCCCAGTACTCTGACTTATACGTGTGACACTTTGGAGAGATAGTTAGGTTTTCTTCCATTAGAAGAATTTTTAGAAATTTAGCAACCCCAAATCTGAGGACAGTCACTACTGAGAAGCAGGCAGTTGTTTTTGTTTCTTAGTCACTTTTTGTCCTTCATAAGAACTCGATCCTTGGGAGCTGACAAATAAAGATAAATTACTAGTCTAGAGCATTCTAACTAACTAAGCCACCGTAGTCACTTAAGTGAATCTCAAAACCCAAATTTTGCTTTGCTAGCTAAAATTTCTCCTCTCATTGTCTTCCACTATGTGACCTAGAATTATGTAATACCAAGAAAAGCCAGGTTCTTTATCACACTGACTTTCCTTTCAGGCTTAATGATATTCCTTGATTGGAAAAGGAATTGCTTCCTGCCAGAAATGTCTGTGATGCAAGCTTTATTCTTTTTCCACTTACAAACATAAATTCCTCTTTTTCACACAAAACAAAGAATATACCTGGCTATATATAAGGAATAATCAAATTAAATTTCCCTTAACTTATTTTAAGAACTGATGTTACTTGATATAGAAATTTATGTCCAATTGCAATAAAAATATAAAAACTAACATTTACTTAGTGGTTATTATGTACTGGAAACTTTACAATAAATTTTATTTGCAATATTTCATTTAATTGTCACAATGATCTTACAAGGTAGGCATTTTAATAGAGTGACAGTAAATATACAAATAAGGCATTCTAGACTGCCTGGGTTTGTATGACCGTCCCTACCACTTAGGTTTGATATGTTGTTGGCATTATTTAACCCTCCAGGCCACAGTTTCTTAATCTATAAAATTAGAGTATTAGTAGTTATCTACATTACAGGGTGTTTTTGAGTGGTATGTTACAAAATATCTATAATAGGCTTAAAATAGTCAACCTCACAGAGAACATTATACTAGTGTTCCCCAAACTCTGGTTATTTCTAAATTATATACAGGATTTTGGCAATATACCTGCGTGCCATTTTATTGTTAAGTAATTAATACTGTTATTAATACTGCTATTCACCTAATGTTGTCTTTTGCAATGCAATTCTGGCCCTCACTACCTAGAAGTAGTTAAAATCTCAAAGACTAAGGACATCGTTCTCCACAAGACTCCCCTCCTGTCAGACAGCAGCCCCAAACTCCATAGCTCCCGGCCACCAACACCTCTGACCAACTCACTACAGTTCAAATCATCAGTTATGATAATTTGCTAGAATGGCTCATAGAACTCAGGAAAGAGCAATACAGTTAGTCCTCCATTTCTGTGGATTCTGCATCCACAGATTCAACAACCACTGGTGAAAATATTTGAAAAAAATGCATCTGTATTGAACAAGTTGAGATTTTTCTTCTTGCCATCATTTTTTAAACAATATAGAATAACAAATATTTAAATATTTATATAGCATTAGGCATTTCGTGTGTGTGTGTGTGTGTGTGTGTGACTACAAGGCTGGCATGCTACTGCTTGAACCATATCTCCCACTCAATACAGGGTTTTGTTTTGTTCTTGTTTTGCTTTTCACAGTACTGAGAGTGGAACTCATGGTCTAGTTGTCTTTGGTATTATAAATAATCTAAAAATGACTTAAAGTATACAGGTTACATGCAAATATTAGGGACTTGAGCATCTTCAGATTCTGTTCCCCATGGGAGAAGATGTATCCTAGATCTAATCCCATGCAGATATGGAGAGATGACTATATTTATGATTATAGTTTTATTATAAAGGATAGACATCAGGATGAGCCAAATATAAAAACCCACAGAGTGAGATCTAGGAGGACCCCAAACAAAAATTTCCACATCTTTGAGATGTGTCATCTTCCTTGCACATGAATGTGTGTCACAGAGCAGGAAGGAAGCTCACCCAATCTCAATGCTTACTATGGTTCTTTTATGTAGGTATGACTGAATGAGTCATTGGCCATGTAATTGCACTTAATCTCCTGCCTCCCCAGAAGTCGGTTGATACCATCTGACCGAGAGTCCCAACTCTCAAACTGCATGGATGGTTCTTCCAACAGGGTCAGGTCCCATCTAGAAACTATGTAGAGTAAACCACGAGTCACCTTGCTGTCATAAACTCAGGGAGAGTCCACGGTGAATAAAAAGACATTTATATTACTTGGTAATTCCAAGGATTAAGAGGTTACCCAGGAACCAAGGACAAAGGTCAATCAAATGCTTTGCTGTATAATATTTTTCAATCAATTTCCTTTTTGCCTTAAATGAATTTACCTTTATTGCACATATCATAATGTAATAATATGTTTTATTAGTGCAAGTCATATCTTTTGTAATATACCTTAAAGGATGAGCTACTTAAAATTTAAAATGTTATCGCATATCATCCAAAATCATCTAACATCACCACTTACATATTTTTGAGTTAAGTTTATGATATTATTTCCCCCATGGAAAAATCCATTTTCTTTACTTTCTGTGTCTCAGCAGTGCTCCATATGTGTAGAATCAGAAGGCGTGGTGCTAAGGACCTGTCAGAATCATATTCTCTCATCTCATTTTTCAGTTGAGGAACTGAGTCATTCCAAAATAAGAAAATGACTTGCCCAAGTCTACTCAGCTAGGACTCCATTTCACTCTTTTGACCTGTAATGTAAGGATCTTCTCCTCACTCTCAATGAGATATGTCATCTGCATTCAATTGCCCAAAAGGGTGAGTGTAATGGGGGAAGGGAAGGGAGAGCCTGACATGCTTCTTTTTGTACTAACTGCAGAAATATCAGAAGGACAGCACTTTGTGTAGACTGCTGAGAATGGTTGTTGGGTTGGCCAGCTCTCTGAACCTTACAGCTGGTCACCAACAGCTGGTATACTGTGTCAGCCAAGCCTTGACTGCTATTTTTTCCTTGGTATTGAGCGAACATTTTGTGTTATATCCTTGCCCCAGCCTGCAGGCTTAGGAAAACCCATCTGTTACCCCTCCTATTCATCTATTTTCAACATGACTCTTCAGTAATCATGAACACAGTGTGGATCACTGTGAAAATG
This sequence comes from Castor canadensis, assembly GCF_047511655.1. Classification (NCBI taxonomy): domain Eukaryota; kingdom Metazoa; phylum Chordata; class Mammalia; order Rodentia; family Castoridae; genus Castor; species Castor canadensis. The sequence continues at coordinate 135,453,045 of NC_133395.1, forward strand.
AAAGTGAAGAAGAGCTAACATAAGGAACTTGTATTAATAAAACTGGAACAGCATCTCTGGAACTTTCTTCAAGCCTGTTGAACAACTCCACTCTGTACTGTTATGTTAATTTGCCATTTGTCTTATGGAAAAGATAAAGCAAGGGCAGAGACAGGCATCTATTTGTAAAATTTAACATTGATTTTTCCCCCCTTTGTGTATATACCCAGACATAATTGTGGTGAATGGTCTTTTAAAAATTTAAAAATACATTATATAGACTAGTGAGCCTCCAATAAATGTGTATGTGAGTAGTTCTTTCCTTGACAAAGCTTTCTGCCATGAAAACTAAATGCATTCCCGGAATATACTGAAAGAAATCTCTGGACAGCTACTATTTTAGATGCTGATATTTTATACTTGGGTTTCAAATGGACTCTGATATGTTTTGACTCATATCTCTTTCATTTTTTTTCCCACCCAGTATCTAAATTCTATAACGTGCCTTTGCAAAATCTCTCAGTGTCATCCCCCTCATCTCTCCTCCTGCTTGGTCCAGGCCTTCTCTACTTTGTTCTGGATTAACTGAAGCAAATCCTGAGCTGGGCTGTCAGAATCTAGGGTCTCTTCTCTGCACCTGTCTCCCCACAGTGATGTTCCTCACCAGTTCCTGCTCTCACTGGGTCCTTTCCCTTGCTGGGTAGGCAGTATAAGTAGTGTTAGATCTTGGGCTCTGGAACTGACTGCCAACCATGCTGCCTATGTTTATTAGTTCTATAACTTTGGGCAAGTAAATTCACCTTTTTTTTTTTTGGTGGTACTAGGGTTTGAATTCAGGGTCTCATGCTCTCTAGGCAGGCCTCTACCACTTGTTAATTCACTTTTTGAACCACAGTTTGCATATCTGCAAACAGAGAATACATTGCATACTTCAAAGTGTTCTTATGAGAATTAAATGGAACAATCTATGCACAGTGTTTTTCATAGTGTCTGCCATATTGTAGACATCCGATAAATAGTAGCTGTAAAATGTTACGTTATCTATGGGACCAAGCCTAGAGTTTCTTAGCTGTATTGCAAAACCCTCCAAAAATAAGCCATCCCCGTTATGTCTTTTAAGTTTTTATTACATGTTTCTTAAACAATGTAACCAATGAATGATTCATTCCAGTCCTAAAAACCCTGAAGTTCTGAGCAATCTATCCTCAAGGAACTATGTTTCTGTTGACAAGCATAGGCCAGGCACTTTGTTAATTTCTATTATGCCCGAGGCTGGCAAAACCTAATTACCAGGGTGAGGGAATCACACTCATCACCCAGATGGAGCTGCCTTCTTGTAGAATACAAACAATGTAGGTCTGCTGTCATTCCTATCAATGGGGAAAGACCCTCAGAGGTTGAGATTTTTCCTCTGACTGATTAGAATTAAACCTTCACACTGCTCTGCTCTTATAAATTCCTAAGCCTCTCTTTCCTACTGCATTATGAGGTCCTGGAGTTTGGAGAGAAGAACTCAGTTATGTTTTGTTATTTTCAGGAACAAAATTCACTTTCCAAATGATACAAAAATAGTGTTTTGCTTTTTTGTTTTGTTTTAGTTTATCTAAAGTATTCAGATAGTAGAGCAAGAACTGGCTTCTACTCTAGCTCTGTCACTCTCCTTAGAGAAAACACAAGGTAATGTCTATAGCAATAATCTTTCAATTTCAGGTTTCAGGAACTCAACTCAAATAAGTGTAAGCAAGCCATATGTCTGATAAGGAGTTATTATACAAAATGCACAAGAAACGCAAACAAGCCCATGGGCAAAAAATTTTAAAAAGTCTAAGGGCTTCCATGGACATTTCTCAGAAGGTGACACAAAAGTGGCCAACAGGCATACAGCTCAGCACCACTAATCATCAAGAAAATGCAAATCAAAATCAAATGAGATATCACCTCACTTGATGACTGTTAGGATGCCTACTACCAAAAACACCAAAGGTAAGTGTTGACAAGGCTGTGGATAAAAACAAACTCTTCTATATTGTCACTGGAAATGTAAATTGGTATAGTCTTTACGGAAAGCAATACAGAGTTTCCTCGAAAACTAAAACTAGAACTACCAGATAGTCCAGTCATCCCACTTCTGAGTATATGTTCAAAGAAAAATGAAAAAACTTATCTCAAACTGTTATCTGCACTCCCATGTTCATTAAATGTTATTCACAGCAGCCAAGACAGGAGAAACCTAAATGTCCATCAACAGATGAATGGGAAAGTAAAGTGGTGTACACACACACACACACATTCACAAATATTATTCAGCCCATGAAAGGACATTTTGCTGTTTGTGAAAAGGTAGATGAACCCAGACGGCATTATGCTGAGTGGAATAAACCAGACGTAGCAAAACAAACACTACACTATCTCACTTATCTATAAACCTAAGATAGTTGAACTTACAGATGCACAGAGTAGAATGGTGGTTTCCAGGGACTGGAGGGTGGGGAAAATATGGAAATGTTGGTTTCAGTTATGCAGGATAAATAAGTTCTAAAGAGCTGATGTACATCATGGTGATTATCATACACAGTACTGCACTGTGAACTTGAAATTTGCTGAGAAGATAGGTAGGTCCTAAGTATCTTCACCATACTAAAAAACAAATCAAGACAAAAACCATGTAAATATGTATGATGTAGTGATCATTTCATGATACATACATATATCACAACATCAAGTATACCTTCAATATATGCAATTTCCCTTTGTCAGTTATACTCCAATAAAGTGGAAAACAAGAGGGTATGAAGATCCACAAGTGGATACAATAGTTGGGGTTGGGGAACAGATGGAAGCTAATGCTTTGGAGGTGAGAGTGGGAAAAAGAGAAGTAGTGTGACATGAAGCCAGAGAGGCAGATAAATATAGAGATGTGCCACTAAAAACTCAGGGCCTTGCACTTGCCAGGCAAGCGTTCTTCCACTGAGCTAAATCCCCAACCCCCTTGTACTGTATTTAGTAGAGTCAATAGATGCCTTCCATCGATCAGTAACCTCAGGGCCAGCCTCAACTGTAGAGAGGTGCTTTGTCCTGCCCTCCCTAGGCTTTTCAAGGTCTGAAGGCCTGGGCAATTTGACCTGACAAGGGACATTCAAATTGATGCTACTTCTCCAGAGCTCTCTGATAGATAAGTTGAACATAAGTTGACCAAGGATATGTTGGAACTACATTACGTTCACCTTCCTTTGTCCAATACATTCTACTCCCTTCTTTTCAGTGGTATTTCCCTCCAATAAGCATATTGAAATCCAAACTCCATCTGATAATTGCTTCTGGAGAAGTTACCCATAAGAGGCTGCACATCATGCTGAAACATGTTTTCTGTACTCAGGACTTTCCAAAAGAAATTCAACATCTGAATTGTAGCCTTATTTGGCCATGTGATGATGGAGGCAGAGCCCCAAATGCCAGGAATTTCTAGAAACATCAGAAGTTAGGAAGAAGATGCTTCCTTAGATTCTCTATAGGGCACATGGCCCTACTGACACCTTGATTTTGGACTTCACAAACTGGGAGACTTTAAACTACATTTATTCTCTCCCAATTCCATAGTCTCCAAGTCACATGGCCTCTGTATGTGCAAGTATTTGTTTTCTTCAATATGACTGCCATATTGGATTAGGACCCATCTTACAATCTCATCTTAATTTGATTATATCTTCAAAGACTCTATTTCCAAATAAGGCTATAATCCGAAGGTCCAACAGTTGAAAAAACTTCAACATATCTCTTTAATAGACACAATTCAACCCAAAACAAGCTCAACAAGAATGTCACTGGCCTAGGCAAGCAGTAATCACAGTGGCTAGTCCGACTAATTTTAGAGTCAGACGGTCAATACAGAAATTGTGACTTCTAAATAAGTTACTTTTCCTCTCAATTGGATATCTTCTCATGTATAAAACAGAAACAATATCAGAGTGCACTCACTGAGTTTTCTCTTTCTTATAAAGTTAGGCATGGTCCCTCATTCAGTAGTAATGGTACAATGGTATTAATGCTGCTAATTTGAGCAGTGCATTATATGTGTCCCTCCAGTGTAGCCGTATTGAAGAGTCAGCACTCCCTTTTCCTGGCTCTCTTTCCCTCCTATGATTAATCCCAAAGACGTGTGTTGAGACAACTGTACCGTCCTTCGTCACCTATTATGACCCTGAATGATAATGCTAACCAGGGATCTCTGTCTACTTGCATTGGAAATGTAATGTGAACAGAAAGAAATCTACATTCCTTTAAGCATTGAGATTTTGGTGGGGTTTTTGGCTACTACATTGCAATCGCTCTTATCCTAACTAGTACATAGGGCTGACCTCACAGTACTATTATGAGGTTTAAATGAAATTAAGCATATAAGTCGCTCAGCACAGTGCCTGGCACATAGGAAGCCTCAGTGAAATACAGTTTTTATTATGCCCAAGGGAACAAATGCATTGCAGTATGTATATTTGTGAGTTCATTGCCGTTCTAGCATGTTGAGGGGGAAAAGAACTCATATTCAACAGGTAGTATATTCCGTCCACATTGGTAACTTTTATTAAGTGCTTACTACTCTGCCAAGCACTGTTATATTGCATGACATGCATTAGCTGATTACATCCTCACAATGGCTACAGGAAGTTGCACTAGAATTATCCTTTTCACAGGTAAGGAACTTAAGTCACAGCGAGGTTAAATAACTTTCCCAAAGTGACAGAGTCAGGAGATGGCAGAGCCAGCACTTGGACCTATGCTCTCTGGTCCCAGCATGAGCACTGCCCTGCACTCATGATCTCACATAAGCAGTGGCACAGATGCCCGAGTACTTTCCAGGACTATCCTGGAAAGGAAAGCAGAAGTAGAGGATGATGTATCATTCTTTGAAGATGCCTAGGATCTAATTAGCCATTATCCCAGGAGAGTAACAAAATACTTTTAGGTCTCATCTGCTAAACTTGGGCAAGACCAGCACAAAACATTTGTGACCTACAGACAGCACTTTGCAATACCATCGTTGACACACCACACATTTGGTTTTAGCTAGGCATTTACAAACAAGCAGGGCACAGTGCCTCAAGGCTGAGCACACACAGGAGCAACAGATGCTGCCCACAGAAGGTGAAGGCCCATGTTCTCCATGGCTGCAGGAGAGGAGGAAGGATTGAGAATTCTTCTAGAACCCAGAAGCAATGGAGTTATAACATCAAACCCCCCCACCACCACCAAACTATTCCATCTAAGTTTATATGGCTTTGACCTTTGCACCTTCTCCATAAAAAGCCTTAGTGTGGCAGATAATGAAAGAGCAAAGCTTCTTCCACAGTCAAGTTTTATTTGCTGAAATTACCCCCAGGATCTTGGAGTCAGAAGACCAGATGTGCATTTTATGTGCTATGGCTTCCCAGAGAGAAACATCTAACATGACCCATCTGTATTAGATTCCTAGGTCTGCCAGAACAAAGTACCACAGACTAGGTGGTTTAAACAATAGAATTTTATTTTCTAACAATTCTGGAAGCTGGAAGTCCGAGACCAGTACATCAGCATGGTTCTTTCCTTCTCTACTTAGATTGTAAGTGACAAATTTTGCTATGTCTTCACAAAGTCTGTATCCTAATCTCTTCTTATCAAGATACCAGTCTTATTGGTTTAGTGACCACCCTACTTCTTTTGTTTTAACTTGATTACCTCTATAAAGACCCCATCTCTAAATACAGTCACATTTTGAGGTGCTGGAGGCCAGGAATTCAAGCAGGGAAAGGTACACGACTCAGTCCATAACAATATCTAGTATAGGAACTAGGGGGATAAAATTTTTTTCCACAACCTCTTAGGTAAGAGAAGATGGGAGAGTTATGGTAATTCTGCCTTATTCATGAATTTATTACATGCTGTTTTGACCAAGTACAGTCAAAAATAATAATAAATTCAAAAGAAATTTAAAAAACAAAAAGCATGTAAATTCTTGGATACCAAGGGTCTACCCAAATTTTAGAGCATATTTTGCTTTGTTTTGTTTTCTGATACTGGGGCTCAAACCCATAGCCTCCCAAATGCTGGGCATGTGTTCTGCCAGTGAGCTATGCCTGCAGCCTTAGCAGGTATTTTTTTAAGCTTGTTTTGCACAATCAGCTTTTTTGCTACAAGTAAAGGGCAAATTGGTGGAAAGACAAATTCCACTTATGAAAATGCCTTTGTGGTCAGAACCAAAAAAAGTGAGCCACCAGCCAGCCCCACTGAACATATACCCAACTTACATTCAGCACCATGGTGCATTCAATCACTTTTATATTAGGAATCACTTTCCATCTTCATAGCACTCCCATGAAGAAAATAGGAACTAGAATTCTATTGGAACAATGAGGAAACCAGGACTCAGATAAAGTGACAAGACCCTTTTTAGTAAGTGGCAAAGATGGGAATGGAATTGGGAATTTCTGTGTATTCAAATTTCTTTCTACCACACTAACTGTACTGTGCTTTTCCAGGTGCTGCTCTGAAAATTTTTGTGAGCAGTTAACTGTCTCTATCCTCTCACTCTGAGTCTTGTTGCTTGCCAGCAGCATTGCCATCACTTGGGAGCTTGTCAGAAATGCTGACTCTCAGGCCTCTGCCCAGACCCTCTGAATTATAGTCTGCATTTTAACAAGATTTCCAGATGTTTTACATGGACATTAAAGTCTGCGAAGCAGGTGCTATATATGCCATTACCTCCATATTCCAGCTTTGGATATAAAGATCCTCAGAACAATAAGGTAACTTGGTTCATGTCATATGGCCATGTAGAAACTGGGTGGGGAAAGAACTTAGAATCCTGTAGAATCCAATGAATTCATAAGTGCTGGGACTACTTCTTTGGGAATGAGTGCTTGGCCTAGAGAGATCTATCTCCCTCCTCTGCTCTCCTCTCCTCTCCTCTCCTCTCCTCTCCTTCCCTCCCCTGTGTTCCTCTTCCCTCTGCTCCTCTCCTCCTCTCTCCTCTCTGCTCCCCTCCCTTCCCTCCTCCTTCCTCTCCTCAGCCTGGAAAGATCTATGTCTCTCCCTCCCCTCCTCCCCTCTTCTTTTCTCACTCCCCTTCTCTCTCTCTCTCTCTCTCTCTCTCTCTCTCTCTCTCTCTGTTTCTCAATGGCCATTGCAAATGCAGGCTTACAGCTACAATAGCAAGCAAATGAGTAATGCCTCTAAATAGGAGTTATTGTTCTTCTATAAATGACTTTTTTCAGAAAAAGTTATTTGTCATTCTAGGCCAGGGATTTTCAACCCTAGCACAATTGAGATTTTCTTCCAAATAATTGTTTTGTTGTTTGGAGCTGTCTTGTGCATTCTAAGATGGTTAACAGAATCCCTGGCCTCTGCCCACTAGATATCAATAGTAACCCTAACCTACAGTTGAGACAACAAAAATGTCTCCAGACATTTCTGGTCCTGTCTCAAAATTCATTATTTCTTTTGTCCATACTAGGACAAAAGAAAGCTGATCCCTGAAAGTCTTTAGAAAGCACACGTGATTAATGTATGCTCTCACAAACAACCCAATCACTACATTTAACCTAGGCCAGGAATTCTTATCATACTCCTCTGTCCAATAACCACCAAATGGAGCAAATGACTTTTTGACTCAGACTTTTTTTTTTTTGGAGGTACTGGGGTTTCAACTCAGGGCCTCACACTGTCCCTGACAGCAAGAGCTCTCACTCCCCTTTTAAAGAGCAAGAATGCCAGATTCTCTACTGAAGAGAGGAAAGCTATAACCTGCTACTCTTCAGGCAGCACCAGAAGCCCTGTTCCCCCAAGGTACACAAAAGCCCTTCACACTGCACCTCCCCGAAGAAGAGTCACATCTCTCCTGCCTAAGAACTGGAATCCCAGCCCCTCCACCAAGTGGCAATCCACTACTCTGCTGGTGTGAGGAGACCTATACCCCCACTGTGCAGAGACCCAGTGCTCCCCAATGCAACTGTAGGAGAGCCTTTGCGCCACCATAAAAGAGCATGAACTCCAGCCCCCTCACTGAGGAAAGAAAAAGACGTAATCATCACCACAGCAAGAATCCTGCAAGGGGTAACATATACAGCTCTGAGGAGCACTGTTGGAGCTCCAAGATTAAAAAATAAAAAACTCAAAACACCAACTACAGGGGCACAAGAGATTAAAACTGTAACCAAAAACAACTCCAGATGTATAAATCTCAATGCAGAATCAAACAGCAAGTCAACTGATCTCCATCAAAAGCTAATTCTACCACTAAGGATCTAAACACCTGTGTAGAGGAAGAGCTATCAAATAATGAATTCCAAAAAAAATAGTAAAAATGATTAATGACCTCAAAGAAGAAACTCAAAAGTTAGCATTTGACCTCAAAGAGAACATGAACAAATAATTAAATGAGCTCAAAGAAAATACAAACATCAGATGAATGGAATTAAGAAGACTAGCCAGGATATGAAAGAGGAAATCAATAAAAATATGGAAACCTTGAAAAATAATCAATCTGAAATAAACAACTTGATATCCCAAATAAATATCACTATCAAAAGCTTGGCAGAGTGGAACAAGTTGAAATAGAATATTAGGAATGGGAGACAAAATAGAGGAATTAGACCAAACAGTAAAAGATCATGAAAGAATGCTAAGAAAATACTAATGGAACGTGCAAGATATCTGGGACACCATGAAAAGACCAAACCTATGAGTCATGGGTGTAGAGGAGAGTAGATACAAACTAAAGGCACTGACAACCTATTCAATAGAATAATAGCAGGAAACTTCCCTAACCTCGAGAAAGCGTCATCCAGGTTCAGAAAGCTTACAGAACACCAAACAGTCAGGACCAAAAGAGAAACACCCCCAGACATCATAATCAAAACACTCAATACACAGAACAAAGAAAGAATTCTGAAAGCTGTGAAAGAGAAAAGACAAGTCACATATAAAGGCAAACCCATTAGAATAACAGCAGATTTCACAACTCAAACTCTAAACCCAAGAAGGTCATGGAAAGACATACTGTCAGCCCCAAAAGAAAGCAACTGTCAACCTAGACTAATCTACCTAGCAAAACTATCCTTCCTAATTGAAGGAGAAACTAAAACCCTCCACAAGGAAAAACTAAAGGAATTTGTAATCACTAAGCCAGCACTATAGAAGATACTTAAAGGATTTTTACATATAGAAGAAGAAACTAGAGTAAGACAGAAAGACTCAAGAAAGAAAAAACCCTTTTAAACCCTTTTGAGCAATCACACCAGTAAATAAGCAATAGGCAAAACTAAACAATAGGGAAACAAACATGACTGAACCCAACAGGTACCTCTCAATATTAACACTGAATGTAAATGGCCTTGATGTCCCAATTAAGAGACATAGAATAGCAAATTGGATTAAAAAACAAGACCCAACAAGACAAGTCTGCTTACGAGAGACTCATCTAACAGAAAAAAAAAAATAAACACTGGCTTAGAATCAAAGAGTGGGAAAAAGTTTTCCAAGCAAATGGACCCCCACAAACAAGCAGGAGTAGCTATACTCATACCTGACAAAGTAGACCTCAGACTAAAATCAGTCAGAAGAGACAATGAAGGTCACTTCATATTAACGAAAGGAACAATTCATTAAGAGGAAATATCAGTCCTTAACATATATGCACCAAACACAGGGCAACCATTTACATTAAAAAAAAAAAAACTCTAATGGCCCTAAGAGGACAGATAGATATTAACACAGTGAAAGTGGGAGAACTGAGTACCCCACTGTCACCAATAGATAGGTCATCCAGACAAAAAGTCAGCAAAGAAACTTCAGAGCTACTCTACACATTAGACCAAACAGACATGGTTAATATTTATAGAGTATTTCTTTCAACAACTAGACAACACACATTCTTTTCTGTAGCTCATGGAACTTTCCACAAAATAGATCATATTTTAAGACACAAAGCAAGTATCAACAAATTTAAGAAATCAAAATAACCCCTTGCATCATATCAAATCACAATGGAATAAAACTAGCCTTCAACAACAAAGTGAACCCCAGAAAATATCCAAACACAGGAAGAATGAACAACATACTGCTAGAAAAACTAATGGGTGACAAAAGTAATAAGGGAAGAAATCAAAAATTTCCTAGAATCCAATGAAAATAAAAATACAACCAACCAGAATCTATGGGACACAGCAAAGGCCATGCTAGGGAAACGTTTATAACTATAAGTGCCTACATTAAAAAAACAGAGACCTCTCAAATAAACAATCTAATGACACACATAAACTCCTAGAAAAACAACAACAAACCAAACCCAAAACAAGCAGACAATAAAAATCAGGGCCAGGATCAATGAAATCAAACCAAACAAACTATACAATGAATCAATAAAACAAAAAGCTGGTTCTTTGAAAAGATTAACAAGATTGACAAACCCTTAGCAAACATGACAAAACAGAGGAGGGAGAAGACCCAAATTAGTAAAATCAGAGATGAAAGAGAGGACACAACCACAAACACTAATGAAATCCAGAAAATCATTAGAGAATATTTTGAAAACTTATATTCAAGTAAACTAGAAAATCTAAATGAAATGGATGAATACCTAGATGCATATAAACACCCGAATTGAACCTAAATAGTCCTATTACGTGCAATAAAATTAAAGCGGTAATAAAAAGTCTCCCTACAAAGAAGAGCCCAGGACCTGATGGATTCACAGCCGAATGCTACCAAACCTTTAAAGAAGAACTGACACCAATACTCCTCACCCTTTTCCAGAAAATAGAGAGGGGAGGACACTACCAAACTCATTTTATGAAGCCAGCGTTACACTCATTCTGAAACCCAATAAAAACGTGACCAGAAAAGAGAATTATAGGCCACTATCTTTAATGAATAGAAATGGAAAGATTCTCAACAAATTACTGGCAACAGAATTCAACAACACGTCAAAAAGATCATACACATGACCAGGTTGGTTTCACTCCAGGGTTGCAAGGATGGTTCAACATACACAAATCCATAAACATAATACAGCACATAAACAGAAGCAAGGACAACACCACAGGATCTCTCAATAGATGCAGAAAAAGCCTCTAACAAAATCCAGCACCCTTTCATGATGAAAGCTCTGAAGAAAGTAGGAATAGAAGGAGTGTTCCTCAACATAATAAGGGCTAGAGCCAACAAACCCAGAGCCAACATCATACTAAATGTACAAAAACTGAAACTATTCCCCTTAAAGTCAGGAACAAGACAAGGCTATCCGTTTTCTTCACTCCTAGTCAATGTAGTTTTGGAATTCCTAGCAGAGAAATAAGACAAAAGCAAGAAATAAAGAGAATTGAAATAGGAAAGGAAGAAGTAAACTACCCTATTTGCAATTGACATGATCCTATACCCCAGAGACCCCAAAAACTCTACCAAAAAGCTACTAGAAATCATAAACTCTTTTGGCAATGTAGCAAAATTAAAATACAGAAATCAGTAGCTTTTCTATACACCAACAACACATAGACTGAGAAAGAAATCAAGGAAAACAATCCCATTTACAATAGCCTCAAAAACAATTAAGATGGAAAGATCTCCCATGCCCGTGGATCTGTAGAATCAAGATTGTAAAAAGCAACATGACGTGTTGTTCAATGCAATCCCTATCAAAATTCCAATGAAATTCTGCACAAAATAGAAAAAAAATTGTGAAATACATATGGAAACAAAAGACCTGGAATAGCCAAAGCAATTCTGAGCAAAAAGTCCAATTCTGGAGGCATCACAGCATCCAACTTTAAATTATACTACAGAGCCATAACAATAAAAACAGCATGAAATTGGCACAAAAACAGGCAGGAAGACCAATGGATCAGAAAAGAATATCCAGACATAAATCCATACATCTATAGCTAACTGATATTCAATAAAGGAGCCCAAATAACACGATGGAGAAAACACAGGCCTCTTCAACAAATAATACTGGGAAAACTGGATATCCACATTCAGAAGACTGAAATTAGATCCCTATCTTTCACCCTGAACAAAAATCAACTCAAAGTAGATCAAAGCCTTTAATATAGGGCCTGAAACTGAAATGACTCCAAAAAGCAGTAGGAAATACACTGGAACAGATAGGTATAGGAAACGACTTCCTAAACCGAACTCAAAAGGCTCAGCATCTAAGAGAAAGAGCTTCTGCGCAACAAAGGAAACAGTCACCAGACTCAAGAGACAGCCCACTGAATGGGAGAAAGTCTTTGCCAGTTACTCATCCAATAAGGGACTTACATTCAGAATCTACAGGGAACTCAAAAAATTCAACCCCTAAAGAATCAATATTCCAATGAAGCGATGGGCACATGAATTAAATGGAATGCTCAAAGGAAGAGGTACAAATGGCCAGTAAATACATGAAGAAATGTTCAACTTCCCTGGTTATAAAAGAGATGCAAATCAAAACAGCACTTAGATTTCATCTCACGTCAGTTAGAATGGCCCTAATCAAGGGTAATAACAACAAATGCTGGCGAGGATGTGGCAAAACCTATACACTGCTGGTGCAAATGCAAATTAGTGCAACCACTATGAAAGCAATATGGAGATTCCTCAAAAAACTAGATTTAGAACTGCCATATGATCCAGTAATACCACTCTTGGGCATCTACCCAAAAAAATGTAATACAGGACAAAGTAAAGTACACCAAAGTTCATCACAGCACTATTCACAATTGCCAAGCTCTGGAAACAATCCAAATCCTCTATAACTGATGAATGGATCATGAAATTTTGGTATATATACACAATGGAGTATTACTTGACTACAGGGAATAATGACATGGTGTTTGAAGGTAAATGAATGCAACTGGAGGAAATCATGTTAAGTAAAGTTAGCCAGAATCAGAAAAACAACACAAAAAAAGATGCATGTTTTCTCTCATATGTGGAAGATAGATCCAAAGATAAACATGTACACAAAAGTAAGCATGATCATATACAAACTCAGTTATAAAACATGTTTGTAACAGTGGAATTAGTCTATGGAACTCAGGGAAAGAGAGAAAGGAAAAGAGAACGATAGAGCATCAGTAATATCGCACACCATAAGATGTGAAGGTAGAGGATATAAGGATGCATATTGAAAGCTGTTGAAAATGGGAGGTGGGAGGTAAAGGGGTAAGGGAGAGTATTCGAAGGCATTGAATAGACCAAAGTAAAGCACACCCACAGTGGTCATACATTGAGACACCCCTTTGAATGTCAACTCAAATATTAATAATGAAAACTATAACTATAAAAAAAGTCACAGTGTGTGCGGGGAGGGTGAAGGAAGGAGATTAAAGTGACAGTACATGGTTGATGGACTTCATATACCTACATGAAACAGAACTAAAAAACCTTGCAATTGCTTTAAGTGGGGTGGGGAGGGGGCTGAGAGGGAGAGACGATGGGGGCGATGTAAATAATGTACAATATAAGATTAACTGGAGTTGTCACTACAAATCTCCCCCTGTATAATGAATATATCTTAATTTAAAAATTTATAACAAGAAAGAATGACCTTCCCTCCTAGATATTAAAATATATCATAAAATTAAGTATTATACAATTAATGTATGGTAGGGACACAAGAGCAGTCAGAGAGATGAGTGGAACATAATGCATAGATTAGAATTAGATCACAAAAATTAAATATTTAGTAGAAATAATAATGGCCAAAAAATGTATAAAATTATGTTTAGATATTAATATCAAAGAAATACAAACACCAAAATACTCATAATTATTCAATGGCATATTGTAAGCAGAAATTTGTAATATCAAATAATATTATCTATGGAAAGTATTCAGGAAAATAGAATCATATTGATTATTTGACTTTGTAATTATCTAGCTTTCAGTTTTAGATACATAAACTACCTTTAATGAAGTAACAAATATTCATCATTTAAAATTGTTAACTATAACTACATTCTTTATGTAGACAATTTTGAAAACAAGAAAAAATATAAAGAATCACATTGAAGTGACCCTAAATTCTACTATTAACACATAGCTATTATTAATATTATGGTGTGTTTTTTAACCCAATAATTCATTCAATATATGATTGTGCATTGTCCCAGTTCATTCTGTATTGGTATAACATAATACCTAAACTGGGTAATTAAAAAAAAGAAATGATTTCTCACAGTACTAGAGGCTAGGAAGTCCAATATTTATATTATGTTGTTTATGATAATTCAGCTTTTTTTGTGGTTGGCAATACTGGGGTTTGAACTCAGGTCCTTATAACTGCTAGGCAGGCACTCTTGCCTCTTGAGCCACTCTGTCAGCTCTAGCTGTTTTATCCATGTATTAAAATTCAATATTTGATCCTTTGGGTTTTTTTCTCTAAGAACAACCTGTTACTTTCAAAGTTTATTGCTAGTTCTTTAGTATTTTTCTAGCTATGTTGAATAGCATCACTTATTTTCATAAATTGTCTAACAAATTGTTACTGGAACATAAGCAAAGTAATTTTTAAGTATTTATTTTATATCTTTGCTCAAAAGCCTAGTATTGTTGGTTTGCTAAAAGTTGAGGTCCCTTGTTACAATATTTTCCTAGCTCCTATAGAACATTTATATAAGTTAAAATCTATATTATGATAGTACTTATTTTTTAAACGAAGCCAAATTTCCAATGTAACCATGCAAATAATTGCCAGTCCAGAAAAATCATTAGCAACCTACCACCACTGTTGAATGTACTAAAACACGATTATGATACCCCTGCATTCTCCATTCTCTTCCAGAGATATTTTCCTGTTTTGTTTTTTAAATTCTGAATTCTCTAAATTTGTTTTTTTCAAGACATTCCTTTTCATTGCTGACACTAACCTAGCATTAATGATTAATACCTAGGAGCTCTCAGATAATGAGTAAATAATTTCTTATTCTATTAGTCTTTAAGCTAAATCAGAAAATAAAAATCTTTCAAAAGAGCAGTGGTAAGTTAGAGGAATGTAAGGGACAAATTAGAATGGCATAAACGGATGACACTAAAGCCTTAATGAAAAAAAACTAGGTTTGAGAATTTCACTCCACTGTTTACTATCTGGATGGCTTGGGGCAATTCACTTAATTTCTCTTAGTCTGTTTCCTCATCTATAAAATGGAATTAAATAATAAGTAAATAAACAAATTAAAATGAGAAAAATCATAACAATAATAATAAACCCATCTTCAAATTCCTAGTGCTCAGCATACATTAAGTACTCAAAAAATGTGTGAGGAGTGGCCAAGCCTCACCATTCTATTTAGTAAATATAATAAATATTGAGCAAGTATTTAGTGATGTGAACCTAGATATTTTCACACTTGTTATTATCTCTACTGAGGCTTACCACACCATAAAACATCATATAAATGCAAGGGGTTTTTTTTTAAAGCCCTAAAGAAGCATGATAGTTTTCCCACTTAGAAGATACAAAATTCCAACCCACTATCTTTCCTTTTGCTACAATAAATGGCAGCAACAATTTCAGCAATTTCAGAATGGGGTTATTGAGACTGGAGCTTAGGGACTCGGCTTCATGCCCAAACATACAGAAGTGGATATACAGAAACATCTTCCTGACTCAGCAAAGAAAAATTTGAGAAGCAGCAAGAGGAGACAAAGC
This sequence comes from Castor canadensis, assembly GCF_047511655.1. NCBI lineage: Eukaryota > Metazoa > Chordata > Mammalia > Rodentia > Castoridae > Castor > Castor canadensis. The sequence continues at coordinate 135,468,682 of NC_133395.1, forward strand.
TGTTCAAAATTGCACTGTATCCCAAAGTAGCCCTGCAGACAAGCTGAAGACCCCCCTCTGTCTTTCATGGGCCTGATAAAGGCAGTGTCAGGAAGGCCCAGAGGGAAACATATGGAGGAAGAACAGCATGCTGACAGCTGAAGCTCTGTTTTATAATAACACATAAAAGTAACAGCTCTGCTAGTTAAAACAGGATTACTTTAAAAGATATGCACAGATACACACAGAGACAAGTCTTGAAAACTGGCCCAGAGAGGCTGTCTGAAGAGGCAGATTGAGTCAGATGAAGAGTCAGGAGTTTGCAAGCTCTTGTCTACAATACTGACAGATAATAATGCTGGAAGTGGGGAGGGGGCCAACCCACCCCTCCCCATTACTACCTTCCTCATCAGTGGATGAAAAACTTAACACAACACACTAGCTTTACTCACAGCTAGGCAAACATTCAGTGACCCTCAAATGTCAGGGTTTGGGTAAATAGTTTTGGAGAACGTAGGTTGGATTTGAGGTCATAGAAAACTTATTTTGTCCAGAAACATGGATCTTGGAGTCAACCTGTGTGAGGATATCTGGGTCTGCAGAAGAGAGTTATTGCCCCATGCGGCCAGCTGAATGGAGACAAGGGTCTCCCCCAACAGTTGTCACCAGCAACATGCAGCACAGGACAATGCAACAGATGGTCCAGAGCTGCCTTTTAATTTAGTGAACCTGTCCTATAGAAAATGAGGCTCAATGAATGCCCCCAGTTCTGGCCAATCAGATTATTTATTCCTCCTAACATGTGGAAGAATAGTAAGTAGGAAGAGAAGGGGGCAGAAGTTGCCACTGGATACGTGCATCAATTAAGAGATAGATATATTCTTTCCCAAAAACTTGTGATATGTATGATTGGCTGCTTTATATATAAATGACATACTTAACAAACCCTACGTACATAATATGTGAAATTCAGGAGGCTGTAGTGACCTCAATAGGTATTCCATATTTGAGGTAATAATTACAAGCAGTTGACTAGTATTCATATATTGATATAACCATGAATAAGGTTCATAATCTAAGATGCATATTCATTTGCCAAGCAATAAATGATCAATATGGCATGAGAAAGATCATGTTAGCATAACACTAGGGCCTATTGACATATTCAATGACCATACGACCTTCCTAATTTATACTCCTTGATTTATATTTATCACCATGCCAGCTGGACCAAGACAGGGTTTTCCAAGCCAGAAGGTAATGCTTGGAGAAGATTCTTTCCCATGTTAACAAAGCTCAAATACTGAAGATCCTACTTTGAAGAAAATTTAGGCACTTGAGAAGCACTAAATTATATACATGACAAGGATTTAAAGCTTGAGCAGAACTTGCAATTTTTAACTTTCATTTTGTAGATGAAAACACTGAGGTCCTGAGAGGTGAAGAGACTCCCAAAAGCCACACAGCAGCATAATGAAAACCAGGTGTTTCATCAAAGTGGGAGCATTTTTTACTCAATGCTATACCGTATCTCCTTATTAATGACAAATTTCTCTCAGCTGTTAAATAAATCCTTGGGATAGTGTTTAGCTATATTGGCCCTGATTTTTAGCTTCAGACCTCTTACTAAATACTCCATGGGTTACAATTTCCATAAAGCAGGTGGGTCATTACTACAACTGAGTTAAGTTATTGTTTTACCATGTTACATTATGTTCTGAGGAAGTATTTTGTTTTTCTAGAGCATAATGCTAAATTAATGGAGTTTTTAAAGATAATAGATTTTTTGTTTGTTTATGGAGTCAGGATCTTACTATGTAGACCTCAAACTCACCATCATTCAGCCTCAGAGTGCTGAGATTACAGGTCTGTGCCACTATGCCCAGCGAAGATAATAGATCTTATTAGCACTTGCTTATAATATTAGATAGTTGTGAAGAAAGTGCTCATTACTTGCTTATGTTCTTCCATGTATATCTTACAAAGGACTTGTGGATTTTCAATATGACTGATATGATCAGTGACGTCCATAGTCCCCCACACCATATAGAGTCTCAAAAGAAAAGGAGGATAGAGAAGAAGCAAGAAGACGACATAGAATTCCATGCTCAGCAGAGCATGATAAATGCACTTAGTTTAAGATATATTGTCAATTTATCACTAATATTTTCTTAGAAGCAGGAAATCTTAAGGTTGGTGAAAAGTTGAAGTTACATGGAACCAACAGTCCACCTTGAACTCTTGTCCATGACATTTGTTTTATGTTGTGCTCCTCATTCCCCAATTACACTATCTCTCTTTTACTATGCCAAGAAATATATCTAGTGGAAATAATTATGTTCATTCTCACAGCTCTGAAGTACTTCCTACTCTATTTACTTAAATCCTTTCATCTTTCAGTACCTAGCTCAAGGAAACCTTAGTTTGAATATTAACTCTACAATTTATTGACTGTGTGACCAAGGGCAAGTCAGGCAAATGATTTAATTTATCTGACTCTCATTTCCTGAGCTGTAAAAGGTGATAACAGTATCTGCTTTATAGTCAGTCACTACACATCTTGCGCATACACCACAGACATACTCAACAGCATCAGTTGGGCAATGGCGAGTGATGCTCTAAATTATTAATACTTCTTTCTTTCCACTAGAGACACTTCAGTACTTCAGCGAGGACCTCTCCCCACATGTGAGGACTGAGTTAACTGGCACTATAATTTCTAAGTCGCTCCAGTGGTGGTTTAAAATCTCCTGTGGATTAGTGACTAAGGAAGCTGCCCCGTTGAGCTGCCCTTTATCTAGTTCTGAGAACACCATTGTACTCATTTCGGAGGGCTGCTGTAATACACACTGAAAACTGGGTGCTCTAACTACAGAAATTTATTACCAAACAGTTCTGGAGGCTTGAAGTCTGAAATCAATGCATCAGCAGAGCCATGCTCTCAGCAATGACTCTAGGGAATAAATCCTTCCTTACCTCTTCCAGCTTCTGGTGTTTGCCTACAATCCTTTGCATTCCATGGTGCTATGGTGTGAATATGGCCCCAAAAGTTTATGTGTTGGAAACTTAATGTTAAGAGGTGCAACCATTGGGAGGTGATTAGGCTGAAGGCTCTATTAATTATATAAGATTTATGAGTCAGGTCTCTTGCTCTTTTGTCCTTAGTGTTTCTTGCCTTTCTGAATTGTAGCATGGGATGATGAAGTACCAAAACCCTTAACAGGACACCAGCCATGTGGAATTAGGGTCTATTCTTTCAACTTGATTACCTCCTTAAGAGCCTATTTCTAAATAAAATTACATTGTGAGGTTCTGGGGATTAACACATCAACAATTCAAAGCTTAATATCTTTTTGGGGGCCCGTAATTCAACCCATAACAAGGGACAAACATACAGTGAATTGACAATTAATGTAAGCTAATATTCTTAGGTTATAGCCAGCATGATTATAACAAAACAGTATATTTTCTCTATTTCATGTACATTAGTCTTTTCTCCTCTTACTAAACATAGTACGTTCATTGACAATTGAAACCATGTTTTAGTTACTGACTTTGAAATGAGTATATCCTAGTTTTCATCTGCTGAGAACTGGGATTACACAGAATACCACAGACAGGGTGGTTTAAGCAACAGAAATATATTTCCTCAAAGGTTTGAAGGCTGGAAATCCAAGATCAAGGTGCCAGCCAGGTTGGTTTCTGGTGAGGCCTCTTTCTGGATTGCAGAAAGTCACTTTTATTTTCTATCCTCAACTGGCCTTTCCTCTGGGTACATGCATCCTTGTATTGCTTCTTCTTCTTATAAGGACATCAGCCCACTAGGTTAGGGATTCACTCTTATGATATCATTTAACCTTAATTACTGCCTTAAAGGTTCTATATCCAAATACAATCTCATTGGGGATTAGGACTTCCACCTATGAACTTTGGGGGCCACACAATTCAATCCATAATAATGATATACTCTTCTAAGCAGAGATATATCCATGTAATTGTAATTAATCAATATGTTCTATTTAACAAAACCTTTGCACATTCCCCAGAAGAAAAAAACAGAAGTTCTTAAATATCTGTGTGTGAGAGTGGGGAAATACGAGGATGTTCCTCATAAATTCCCTAGTTAAGTTACATTTCTTTATATATTGCCATTACTCTGGAACTCAAAAATTATGTTAATTTCTAGACAGAGCAACAGCACAGAATGCTACAAATATTTGCTTCAAGTAACATATTCTGCCGAATTCAGGAAAGGATCCCAAAACACAAATTACATTTTCAAACCCAAAGTTTTCACTCTGTTGACAGTGAACAAACTATAGGCTGAAGGCAAACCCTGCTATCTTTTTTTAGTCTTCCAGAATAATGCAGATAAGCCTGCTGTGAATCTTTCTCCCAAGTCGTATATAGAAATCTCTTTTCCTAGGACACCATAAAGACTAACCTCCAAGACACCATATCTCCTTTTAGTTGTAAAGGCAAAGGAGCAGCTACAACACAATCACCATGCAACCCGTCATATAATCACCTGCACCTCACATCCAGCTCACGTAGAGCCCTGGGAAGGCTACATGGTCACCTTTCTCAGGTGTTCACAGTGCCAAATCCTCTGAGTTTCTGAGTGACCTATGAGGAATTGAGATTCTCACCTCCTTCACCTACAAGTCACTCTTATGTACCTTAAGGAATGGTTTCCAGTTTTGCTGACAGAAATGTTCCATGAGTGGGAACTGAGCAGTTTAGCCTCACATTCTTCATCCTAATTTATCCTGTCTTGGGATACTGGGGAAATGGGGTCCAGGACAGGCTCTTCAGAAGCCTGCCATCTTCTTGAAGAACTTTACCCTCCTCTGATCATACCTGTATTCAGCAACCACCTTGTCAGAATTTACACACATACTTTGAATTTGGCTTGTTTTGACATTTTGTAAGTGGGTTCATAATTATTGTCACATTGTAATATTCATTCATCCATCCATTCCTTAGCAAATAATGCATTGGATGTTAACTACTATGAGGTAACCCCAGTACCAGGCAATGGGATATGATGGTGAAACAAAGAGATAAGTCTTTGTCTTCAAGGACATTAAATTATAGAATGGAAGGCAAGGAAAAGGTCTTTTGAGTTCCCCCATGGTGGCAATGGCAGGATTGTGCTCACAGCAGGTGCTCAATAAATAACTGGTGAGTCACAAACCAGATGTACAAAGTCAGCTTTGTTGCCTGGGTGGCTACTGATTTATAGCTCCATATGGTCACCCTCTCTAACCTTTTCACTGCTTTTCACTGCCTTCTATCTTCACAGCCACATTTTCATTCTGCATCTCTTTCTCCTGTTCTGAGAGCACAAGATCCCATTTTCCTTATTTCTCCTCATATTCAGCTCAAGTAGAACATAAGAATTGGGAGGAATGGGTAGAAATTTCTTTTTCTGCTTAAACAGCTACCACACTGACTGGCCAGGCTGTCTCTACAGATGAAATATAAGGTTAAAAACATTCCTAATCACATTAACTATTGTCAGAAATGAGCTGGTTAGTTACAAAGCATGATAATGCAGAGAAAATTCTAATTAAAAGAAATGGAGGAATGTAACACATATCATCAGTCATTATGCTGTCAACCTTACCAATATAACAAGAGGTAGTTTATGCCAAGAGTTTGGCTATCGCCTTTGAAAGAGAACTATTTATAATTAGAGTTGTGTTGAATATTTAAATGTTGCAAAATTACCATGTCTCTAGGGGAAAATGTCTGTGAAGCCATGCAAAAGAAAATCCAGAAAGATTTCTGATGCATCTAAAAAGCTTTCCAACTTTGTATTAAACAAGGAAAATGGGCCATAGCAATTAAAAGTAATATGCATTTTTTATAAAGCCATTCAACTAATTAATTGTCATTTCACAAATGCTACTATAGGATAATGATGAATGTTACAGTTAACAATTATTTGTAAATTGAAATTTAAGGATTAATTTTTAAATTTTTAATGTTTTACTGCAGTTTTAACAGGCAGTTCCTCCCCATGTCCAGTGATCACTAACCTAGCACTCTAACTATCTATAACATCAGAGAAAAACTTTCAAAAATAAAACTCTGAGTACCCCAAATAAATAATATATAGCCCATGCACCTTTCTCCACTTGGAAGACCTTAGAACCTCACTGAAAGACTTACTGTTATTAGAGATCTCTTCATCTACAAAAAAATAGAGAGTATGATATAATGATCTTTCTTTATCAATCATACAGTACCAATTATCAACTCATGGCCAATCTAACTTCCTCTACATCCCTATCTACCTCCCCTCTCACTCAGATTATTTTGACACATATACAAGATATAAAATTTTTTCTGTCAATATTTCCATTTTCCTCTAAAAGACATGAACTCTGAAAAAGCACAAAGTGACCATTATCACACCTAAAATAGTTAACAATACTGTGTCTTTCTTTCCTTCAACAAACTTGGAGCAGTAAATTAGATGGAATGGAGAAGGAAGGGAATAAAGCCACTTACTACTTGAATGATTTTAGGAACACCTTTAATTTCCCTAAGATTCCGTTGACTCAAAAGTAAAAATCCTTGTTATAATAGTTAAATCAGAGAAGACATTATATATATATACATATATATATATGCATAAACTAAGTGTGCAAGGTCAGTTGTTATAACTAAAATGGCTAAACTAAAAATATAGTCAGTATTATAAGAGGAAAATTACATCTCTCAAAATTTACTTTAATAACTTATCAATGAAAACTGTGCTTTTAAATCAATAAGGATTCTTTTAAAACTCATCTTAGTGTCTTTTCAATAATCTTTACTACTACTATTGACTATTCACACCTGCTGGAAGGGATCTCTCCTTTTGACTCCCATGAAACGAAAGCCTGTATGCCATCCCTGTAGAAAGCACCTCCTTGTGACAGTAATGAAAAGCCATAATTCTTTAAAGTCTAGTCTCAATTCCATCTTTTTGTTTTATTTTACATTCTCATTACCTTTTAAGTAACTCTAATGCCAAGAAACACAATTTAATCACTAGAAACTCCCACATTTATATTTCTTGCCTTTTTTATATCTCTCTACCACTTTTTAGGTCTCCATTTCTATGACCAACTCTCTGAATGTCCAAAACTGAATTCTGTTTAGGATATCTGTTCCTACATACTTAAACTACTCCAAAACTTGCTGATTTACAACAGCAAATTATTGTTTCTTAGAAATCTACAGGTCATCTGGATGGTTTTTCTGCTTTGTGTGGAGCAGAACAGATGCTAAGAAAGCCAGAAGATCCAAACTAGCATGGCTGAGAGTTGATGCAGGATGACAGTGAATGTCAGCTTTCTTCCACATGAACCCCTCCATGTAGCTGTTTGGGCTTCCTCACTGATGGCAAATGAATTCCAAGAAGAACATTCCAAGAGTCAAAGGCAGAAGTAGCAGTTCTCCCAAAAATCTCAGAAGCTACACACCATCATTTTCATTGCATTCACTGATCAAACAAAGTAGATCATAGAATCAGCCTAGAGTCAAGGGGCAGAGAAAGGAATCCTACCTCTTAATGGTTACTGGTAAGGTCATGCTCCAAAAAAAAAAAAAATGAAAATCAGGTGAAGTGGGAGATACTGTTGCAATCATCTTTGGAAATGAAATTCAGTGCATTCTCTCTAAATGTGTGCCTCCTCCAGAGTTCCCCTTCCTATAAATGACATCATCATCTCCTTGCTCCTACATGATTATCCTTGACTCCTCCTTCTCCCTCATCCTCTATGTCCCTTGAATCCAAGTGTTGCCATTTTATCTCTGATATTTCTTATGAATTTTATATATCCCCCATCATAACCTAGTTCAAGCCATTGTCACCCAGTCTAATCTTCCAAAATAGATTCCTGATGCTTTTCCCATGTCATATCTGCTTTGTCCACCTTTAATATCTTCTTCACAGAGCAAAAGAAATTCAGTCCTCCAATTAAAATCCATCAGTACCTTTCATTATGGTTATAATGAAGTTCAAGTTCATAACCAGTCCCACAAGGTCCTACATGAACTGTCCCCACCCAAATCTACAGCTTTATCTTCACCACTTTCCCCCTCAGGATACACTCACACTCTCACTTTTATGCTTCAGATGAGTCACTATTTCCTATATCCAGGCCTTCTTTATCCATGCTGGTCCTTCTTCCTACTCTCAACTCAGCTAATCTGTACATCTCTTTCACATTGAAGCATCACTTTCTCAGGAAAGCTTTGTTTTTGTTTTTTTAAGTAGTACTGGGGTTTGAACTCAGGGCTTTGCACTTGCTAAGTAGGCACTCTACCACTCTACCTCCATTCCTCATATTCTCTGTTATACACTCCGAGGGGAATTACGGATTAGAGGTTGGGTTGCTATGAGTTCTGGTCACAATGTTTTCATCAACCACTCAATCCATAACTTTATTTTACGTATGTGTCTGTTAAAAGATTTCTTATCTACTATGTATAATTGATGTGCTAGAATTGAACTCAGTGTGCTAGCAGCACTCTTAACTCATGACTGAATGAATTTTTATCTAACACACATATTTTCTCCGTATGGCATGTCACAACCTTCTTCAAGCAACACTTCAGTGCTAGGCTTAAGGATCATTTTAAGCAGCAAAAACACTACTAAAAGCCACAAAAACACAAGCCACTAAATCAACCATAATAGGGTACCAATTTATTGCATGAATGCTGAAACAAAAGGCAGAGGTCTTGTTCAACCTCTCTGTGCATGCCTGAAAATGAACATAGAAGTACTGTGAATATTGATTTTGGGGTTATAAATAAATTCTAGTGAGCAGATAAATTCCAAGTACAGAATTAATATATAATGAGAGACCAACTGTCCTAGTTTAATGAATGTTTCCCTTGGTAGATAGTAAGTTTCATAAAATCAGAATCTGGTCTGTTTTGTTCACTATATCCTACCATTCCAGACACATTTATTATAGGTATACAATAAACATTTTTCCATTTAATAAACTTATATATAATTTTATTCTTCCCTTTGATGATACAGGACTCAGATCCTACCGCCAACTTCTATATAAGGTATAAAGAAACAATAGGATGTGCTCACGAAGAATAGATGCACTCAGGATGGAGGGATGCCTCAAGTAGTAGAGCATCTGCCTTGTAAGAGTTCAAACCCCAGTACTGCCAAAGGAAAAAGGAATAGTTGGAGTACATAAAGACCAAAGTGAAATGAGCTCTTGTTAAAATAAGTAGATTTAGATACAAGACAAAAAGGAATTAATGAAATTGACTGATAAGAAGGAAGAACTAGGTTTGAGTGAAAAATCAGGGGTTGAAGGAAATAGACCAGGTATAAAACTGACTCCTGGTGCAATAATTGACAACCAAAACTGCAGGTCTAAGGAAAAGAATCTGTTATGGAATTAAGTCTGGGGAAGAAGAGTTCTCACAGAAATATAAGGGGATGAATAGATAAACAACTGAAGAGGTAGATAGATACATGGCTAAGGAACACAGAAAACTGAGGTGAACAAATTTAATGAGCATAGTACAATGTCATAGGTCTAAGTGGCAATGTTAGAGGCAATTCTTCAGGTGAAGTGTATGGTGACCAAGTAGTTTTGGGTGATAAATTGCTTTCACAAGACAACTACAGATAGTGATCTTGAGTTATTCATGTATAATTCAGTACCTAGGAGAAGGAACCAGCATGATTTAAGCAAGGTATCAAGGTCCCCAACTCATAAATTGAATCCCAAACAGGTAGCAGTTCCAGTGAAGAAATGAGCTAATCAGGAAAGGAAATCAAGGCAAAGTCATAGTCATACATCCTAAGTACTGTAGGAAGGACAGACAGGTCAAGTCTTAGTGGATATGAATTTGCATGTAAAAGAGGTTTCAAATCTGAAGCAACAGTGTAATCCCAAAGTCCACTCCACTGGCTTGGGCTAATATCATATTATCTACTTGAATAAGGACTGATTCACAAACTCAGAAAATTGGGTCTGCAGTAGGATGCATAGATCCGAGCAGTTGAAACACACTGATAAGAAAAAGCTTGACCATTTCTTGACTATTTTAAAACATTCCAGGAGTATTAACTAGATAAAGGACTGAAGGATTTAGATGCATCTATTTCAACCAAGATTTATTGAACACCTATTGGGTAAAATGAACAGGGGGATGTGGAAATGAGAAAAGATCAATGCAAGATGCCTGTGTCCTTCATTAAGTATGGGAAATTTCAGGATGCAAGAGATAGCCAATTGTGTTAACTTCCTAAGAGGTTCCAAAAGACTATAAAGGCCCAAGGTTTTCTAACTAGAATCCACAGGACCAATGCATCTAAAATAATTGTAATATCTGTAATATTACAATTATATTATAATAATTATAATATCTATAATAATTATAAGATATATTGATGGCCTTTGAGAAGTAGAAAATGAATCGGAGGAAAATGTTTTGAATGAGAGCTCAGTAAAAACAGAAGAAACTTCAGATTCTAAAATGTTCCATAGGGTTCCATTTGGAGGTGCGTGCACAGTGTCATACACATATGATCATGTCCAGATTGACATAAGTAGGCATACAGAATTGCAGGATTCCCACCAGAAACACTAATGGTCCCAAAGAGAGACAACTGAAAAATACATGCTCAAGAGCTAACTGATTTGTTTTTCGTTCTTAACTCAATCTGGAAATCTAACCTCACACATGTTGATTATGCTCCCTAAAATAACACTGCTGAGGAGAAAACTGAGATCACAGAAAAACTTCGTGGGTTATGTTCTGGGCAATCAGCTGAATTCCTTCAGGAATCCTTCTGTTTCTTCCTTAAAATAATATTCTTTACTTGAAGTCTTTTGGTCTTTAGAGATAATTCATGGCTTTAAAATCAGACCTAAAACATAGTGTTTTAAGACAAGGGGAAAGAGTGAGATCCATGGAGCACATTAAGGTGTTCAGCCTAATGCAAAAGATAAACAAATAAATTCTCTCCTCTGAGTCCATCTTCTAGTGTATGTTCATGTATCACACATGCTTTGGTGTGACATATACCACGCACAAACACAGTCTTGTATCCCCACCAAGTCTGACCTTAGCCTGTTACCTGATTTTGAACTTTAAATGGTTCCAGAAGTGACCTGTTTGTGTGATTTCTTTCTGTCTTTGGTGGTGGCAATCTGAAAAACCTCCAGAGACACTCCTCAGGCTTTTTTTTTTAACCACTTTTTCTCATCTTACACATTTAACTAATTTTTCCACCAAGATTTTTACTGTTAGATTTCTATAATTATCTTCAAACCCATTTATCCATTGAATATTAATTTAGGGTAAAGCTAAAATGTCTTCCAGGACAACAAGCATTGCTATGAATATAATATTCTAATCCATCAAGATTCTACAGCCTGTCAGTATTAAGGGAGGTATGGGCAGAAGGCCCATCAGTTGTAAGTGAGACCAGAGTACACTCTTATATCCCTTGCTTGTGCCACATTCTTGCACACGGGCCTAACATCCAGTTGCCAATAGTGAAGCCATTCTCATCTTTGAGCACTCTTTTCACCCGTTTCAGACCAGAGATACCATGGAATGGATGTACTGTTGGAGAAGTCCTCAACCAATGACTGACAGCTACTCTGGCCACTGGGTAGCATAGTTCTGGAGTATATTCTCTTTCCTGGTCACCACAGTTTCTCCAACAGGATTAAGCTTCAATGGCCCAATGGCAAATCTGGCTTGACAAGTACCTTTTTTTTAGTAGCTGTCTTCCTCTGGACTATTTTCAAACACCAATTCTCCACCTCTCTGGACACCAACTAGGTGTCTTAAGATCTAACTACTCTGAGTTAGTGCAGATCCCACAAGTTAAGGACTCATTGCCACAGGACTTCACAGCCACCCCACACCACTACCACCACACATTTCACACATTTGCAATACCAATCACAAGGAGTGAATCCCACACTTTTGTCTAACTAAGTATAAATCAGAGGATGGGTCAGACTGGGTGAGCGGTGCAAAACTATGTGTGTGTGCACACGAACATGTACTGGTGCAATGCAAAGCATGTAACAAACATGAACATACCCACCTTGGGTTTGATAATCTGATAGAACAGCTACCAAGGGAGCACTTTACGTAGGTTTGCCTATGCTATAAGGGTACAACACAACAACAGGCAGAGGGAAGAACTGCACAGAGTAGAGAGCAGAGGCAGGAAGGAGGGGAAACACAGAGTTTCCATACCCTCTCTGGGCACACCACCTTCAGAGCACCTCAATGTGTTCACCAACCAGAAAGCTTATCAGATTTCACTATTCTAGAGTTTTTGGAGAACTTAATATCTAGTCCCTCCACTCTAGGTCTTTTGTCATTCCCAGAGATCAGTGAGTAAGGCTAAAATTTCCAACATTCTAATCACTTGATCTGACTGGTAAGCAATTCCATCCTGAGGCTACTAGGGGACTCACCCAAAGTCATTCATTAGCCTAAACTCTGCTGTGATCAAAAAGGGCTCCATAAGAATAACAAAAAAAACCCACTCCTATTACTCAGTAATGTTGTCTTCAAAACTGATGTCGAAATTTAGCTAATATATCTTACTACAGTTCTCTTCACTGTTTTACTTCCCAGTCCCTACTGGTGTTCCCCTTATTTCTCAGATAAGCTGTTTGAATCTGATGCTGTCTCAGGATTTGCTTCTAGGGAACCCAGCAATAATAGGGTTATAGCATGTATAAAACTCAGTTCATCCAGATCTGTTCTAGCAGAATGGACACGTAGAAGATTCAGTATAGAGTGTTCAATGACTCTCCAAAGATCCAAGCAAAAATACCTGTGAAGGAGTGAGGTTCCATTAGTGTAAATTAGAGAACATTAAAAGAAAGAACAGTAAAGGCAAATTCACAAGGCTGCTGAAAAAACATTCAGGGGAGATTTTGTAAAATACCATAAAATTAAATGATCCACTCCTCAGAGCACTTGAAAAGCAAAGTTTTCAGAAAGAACAAAAAAGAACTGGAGTTCAAGCTTAGAAGGAACAGGAAAGTCTAATGAACAGCTCTAATTAGCATTTTTCCTAGATGTGTAGATTTGGGTGAAATACAAGCCAATGTCGATTAACCTTCATATACTTTTGCTCACCTCTAATAATACTACTATCTTATTAAATGGGCCACAAGAATTCTTTTGCTGGTAATTAGGTTCAGAGTTTATGTCACAATTGTAATGGGTTATTGATTACCTCTTAAAGAACTTCATAGCTCCTCAGGCTTAGAATCCATTAATGAATGTTGGAGCTGATAAAGTTGAGTTTAATTATATACTGTATGTCTTGTTAGACATTAAACTTGCATTTATTCTATTTTTTTCTTTACTTTGCACAGCTGAAATTTTATTTTGAGCCTTTACAAAATAAACGTCTGTCTCAGCTGCACTTTATTCTTCAGAAGCGATGGGTATCAATGAAAACTTAATTTGGAAAAAATTTAGGACATTATTCTTTATGATTTATTATTTTATGCAGTGGCAAAACTGTATTTGTGCCTGCCAGGGTATTATGCAAGCTCTGCAATCCAATCAGGTGTACTCTGTCATGAGGGTAAGGGCCTTTCTCCCTTGTGCCCCAAATCCCCACCACAGTCCCTAGCCCCACACTCTGCTCTGCTCAGGAGGACATTACATATCATCCCCTACATGTGAAAGGCACATGGCTCAGGCTGGCCACAGATTCACTCACAAGCTTGGAGAGAAATGGAGAAGCAAAGCTTTCACTAGTTTTACTTTTACTGGTTTTAACCTAGTCCAGGTCAGAACGTGCCAGTTTGCATGACATTCTCAAAGCCTCTTTTAATGGTCAGTGGACTTGAGTGCAGCCCCAGGTGATATATGAAGCACACTTACTAAGAAAAAACAACCAACCACTAGACCTTATCATCACTCTCACTAGTGCCAAAGGTAACAGCAGTTTGTATGGCAAGCTCTGAACTCCCTAGCTCTCAGAACCCAGGTCAAGTTCCCTCCCTCATTGAATGTTACTGAATTATGAATAAATGAATAAATATATCCTCTCTCTACAGCAAACATTTTAAATTTCTTTTTAACTTTCATTTGGGAATGGATAATGTGTTACGGTCGTTCCTGAAAGTCAGGTTTTTAGGGGACAGGGAGGACTTGTTGCTCTGAGCCTCACATTACAGCAATTCACGTTGCTCCTGCTAGGGGGTTGGCACTTGATTTGGAAGCCTATGGAAGTGCTGAGCACATAAAAACCTCTTTTTGAGAAAAAGGCAGAAAAAGAGGAGTAAAGAGAGAATAGCAACAAAGAAACATGCTTAAAGCATATGGGAAATTGTGAAATACCCTACAGTCTCTAAGAACCTCCTTCACCAATAAAATCCAAATGCCTGATTTTAGAGGAATCCAGAAACCAGCTCTCCTTGAACATTTCCCAGGCCAAAGGCAAAAAGCAAAGAATTGGAAAACTCTAATCAAAGTTTGACTAAAAGAAAGCTGCAGTTTAATCAATGGTGTTAGCGTATCTGAAGAAGGCATGTGGATTGAAATGGGGATGGGCTGCATGGAATATTAAGTAGGGACATTCAGAAGAAAGACTCGGGCAGCATTCATCTAGGCCTGTGACAATGAGGTGGCCTCCATTATTCTGCTCTTGCAGAATCAAGTTAGCATTAGAAAGTGCATCCTAAGACTATTAACCTATTTTAAGTATGGTGATGCAAAAGGAAGATGCAACAAAGAGTGGTAACTGGGGCTGGGTGTGTTGGGTCATGCCTGTAATCTCAGCTACTCTGGAGATCAGGAGGATTATTGAGGCCAACCCATGCAAAAAATTAGTAAGACCCCATCTCAACCAAAAAACTGAGGTTAGTTGTGACTCCCAACTGCTGGAAGGCGTAGGTAGGAGGATCAGTGTCCGAGGCTGGTCTCCAGGCAAAAATGCAAGACTATCTGAAAAATAAATCTAAAAATAGTGGGGTGTGGCTCAAGTGGTAGAGCACTTGCCTAGCAGGCAGAAGGCACTGACTTCAAACTCCAGTAACACCAAAAAAAAAAAAAAAAGCCATAATTACCAGGCACAAAAGGAAAAAGGTCAGAAAAATATGAACCCATAATATAAATTGTGGCCTATAACTAAACATTCCCTTGAAGTTCAATAAGCAGAAACTTGCAAATGTTATCAATCTAGGCAAACTAAAATCCCTCTTTATCATTAACAGAAGCTAAGACAGGTATGCAGTTCTACTGATGAATCATACAAAGAGAACTTTACCACTATATCTAAATATTACAATCACCACCAAGGGCTTTTTAATTTGGTTTTAGGGTCAAAAGTACCTGCAGGTAATAAATTGACTCCCCACATTGGTTGTGCTTCTAGATAGTGTATTCAAGATGGTTTTTTTCTTAACTAACTCTCTGGACTTTGGATAATGTAACTTCCTTCATGGTGCCTTCTCCTGGTTCATCATTGTAAAAAGCCCTTCCCTTGTGACACTCAGTGTACATGTACCTGCACACTAACAGTCTTGTCTCTACCCTATGTACATCCATGCAGCCAGGGTCCCTTTTTGGTATGACCAACAGTCCCAGTTTTCTGGACTGGAAGCTTGTGGAGGAAGAGAAGTTGCTGTATACAAGGCTTTCACTGATAAAACCAGAAAAGACCCAGAAACAAAACAACAAAAATGTCAAACAATAATCTGGTCATTCTATTATACATTGCTGCTTCAGTATGCCTACCATGGCTTTTACAACCCAAGTTCAAACATGGGATGGAGATCATTCTGCATACAGGACTAACTACCAGGCCAATCAGTGTATTCCCTTGTAGCCATGACCAAGCATCGCTTTACATGTTGAAATATACCAAGGATGCATTATTTTTATTTTTCTCTTGAGTTTTATTATCAAAAAAGAAAAAAAAAAACCACAATACAAGATGTCATGGTACACATCTGTAACTCTACCACTTGGGAGACTGAGGCTAGAGAATCACCAGTGTAAGGCTAACCTGGACTACATAGAGAGACCCCGTCTTTAGATTTATTAAGTAACTAGTTAAAATTTAAGAAAAGAATAATACATGATTGTTTGTATTGTAACTCTGAAATACATAGTCCAAGATTGAAAGGAAACAAGAAAGTAGATACTTTGGTCCCAGGATAGATAGGGTCATGGTTTTGTTTTATTGTGGGAATTTTACATTAAAAATTATTTTTATGATTTTTAAGTTGATTTAAAGCCAATTCTTTTGAATGCCAAGCAATATCTTACTTTTGCTCTCAAACCTTCTGGAAAGAAATAATTTTTTCCTCTGAATTCTTTTATACTTTTTGCTCATGGCATTCATTTATCATATACAGTTTTAGTGATTTACCGCTCCCCCTGCCCCATACACACACATCTTCTTTGGATGTGTTAGACAGGACTGTCTAGACTCTTCACAGGTATTATGTGTTTTATAACTTGCAGTCCTCCTCCACTGCCTTATAACCTCTCTGCCAAACTGTCCCCACCCAGCCTTTTGCAGCCCTGCCTAGGGACACCTATACACCATGATCCAGAAAGTTACAACTCGCCACTGCCTGATCCTGCCATCCTGTGAATCTCAGACCCTCTTGCGAGTGCAGAGAAATTCTCATGGAAATAGCTGGGCCATTCCTTCTCCATAATCCCCTCCTTTAAAAGTCTTTATTGGCCCCAGGGTAGCCATTGTGAACACAGTCTCTGTAAATCAGTCAGCCAGAGATGTACAGAGTGGAGGCTGGATATCAGCCTTGCTGCAATTCACTTCTGCTCTGTTCTGCCCAGAAGCGAGAGGCACATTGAGTTTCTAGGCAGGGAAAGGAAAAGCAAGATGCAGCCTGGGGAGAAAGCAGCAGATCTGGAGGAAGGAACAGCTTGCTGTGTCTAAGTGAATGCCAACTGTAAGATTTAGGCTAACAAAGTTCAGAAAGTTAACCTGAGGCTTCAAAAGATAAAACTGAAGTTTCCCAGCCTTTCAAACACCTGTTTTTCAGGATCCCATGAAAATTAAACAGAGAGGGGATACTGGCCACAGAAAGGATGTTTCTTACACCTGCTACACCCATGTGTCTTCCACATTGGGTCTTAAGATCTCGGGAAGCAAGACTGACAGATTTAAATGAGATAATTGATGTTCTTCCCTCTAAAAATATATTTAAATTCACAGGGAAGGGAAAAACTTAAAGCTGAGGCAAATTGAAGGGAGATTTGGAGAAAGAAGGTCTTACAACTTTTGCATTATTCTTGTTCTGAGATGACTCCAGAGTGGTCAACCCAGAACTAAATTTGTAAATTTTTTTAATAATTAAGGAACAAGGAAATAGTACTCAAAATGTATTATAGATAACCCTTCTACCTTCAAATCTGAAAACATATACATACTAACTTTTCTTTCCTTCATTTTATTTCTTTTATTTTTCTCCCTTCTTGTCTAAATGTGGTCTCCTTGCTTTGTGTGAAAACTCAAGGCTGGAACAAAGACCTATTTGTCACTCTGGAGATGGAGAACATGTCAGGTATAATGAAATTCTGGCCTGGGCACCCATAATTTGTTCAGCCATTTCATCACTTCATTCTGACATTTAGTGCAATTCTTCCACTTCTTAATCTACATGATCCTCACACAACATCTTTAAAACATTATGTAATTAATGCCTTGAAACAAATCTTTCTTCACTACCCTGCCCTTGTAATTTCCTAAAAAGTTTCTGACTTATTCCTCAATCTTAGTGGAATTTATACATTCTGAAAGCAAAGTCACAGGCAGAGAACAGGAACAAGTAATGAGAACATATTCAAGTACAAGAGAGAATAGAGAAAAGGGGACTCTATCCTATTATATGGCTGGATACTATGCATAATATCACAGCATTAATGTCTTGCTAAAAATTTTTAAACCCAAATTCTCTAGAAACTGAATTCCTAATGCAGCATAGTACTTTCCCTAATTAGATCATGCTTTTTTGGTGTAAAGTGGGGGAATTTTACTTTTATATTTTGATCTTATTTGTTATGATTAATAGAAAGACGGGCACAGCAGTAAAAGTAAGTCCAATCTGGAATGTCCTGTACACTCTCTTGAATGTCCTCTGCTTCATTTGTCATTTGATCTATTGGAGTCCTCCCTGACACTCAGTACCCAACTCAGGGAGCTTCCCCCATGTTTCCAGTATGCAGGACTCTGGCTTGCTTCTTCTTGTGGGTTTAATGTAGTCATTGTTCCTACAGCTCAGGGGGGCAGGGACTTTGAATACCTCGTGTGAAGCAAACAGAAGGGGCAGAAAGACCAACCCTGACCAGGGTCTCTCAGAAAGACCTCAGCCCTACTATCCCTGGCAGTAACTGGGTGTGAGAGTTTCAGTAAATGACCCAGGCATTGTATTAGTCAGGGTTCTCCAGAGAACAAACAAACAACAACAACAACAAAAAACATGTGTGTGTGCCAGTGGGGGGGGGGGGAGAGAAAGAGACTTATTCTAAGAAATTGGGCTGTATAAGCATGGAGGCTGAAAAGTCCCATAATCTGCCATATGCAAGCTGGAAACTCAAGAAAGCCAATGGTATAAGTTCTAGTGCACAAGCAAAGAAAGAACAGTGTCCCAATGCAAGCAGACAGAAAGAGATGGATAGGAAGAGGGAGATAGAAAGGGAGACAGAGATTGACACAGAGACACAGGGAGACAGAGAGAATTCTCCCTTCCCTTGCATTACGTTTTTAGTCCCTCAATGCATTGGATGAAGCCTACTCACACTGGGAGGCGATATGCTTTATTCAGTCTACAAATTCAAATGCTAACTCATCCAGTAACACCCTACTGACACTCACAGAAATAAAATTTAATCAAATGTCTAAGTGCCCCTTGACTCAGTCAAGCTACCCCTTTAAAGTAACCATCATAGCCACTATTTGGTTCTTTCTGGCAAATGAAAAATCAGATCAAATCAAAGTTTACCAAGAGTTTTAGTTGTTCCTGGAAAATGGTGTTAAACTAGTCTTTCTCAATAAGGATTTCTTCAGAGTCTTTACAAATTAAAATAAAAAATTAATTTCCAAGCTGGGGATGCTAGCACATGCCTGTAATCCTAACACTTTGAATGTAGAGGCAGGAGGATCACAAGTTTAAGGCCAACCTGGGCTACATAGCTAGACTCTGTCTATAAATAAATAAATAATAGATAAATAAACATAGTTAATTAACTAAAAATTATTTTCCATGAGCAGTATGCAATATGGAGCATTTCCCAAACATATTTGACCATGAAACATTTTGCAGAGTTGACCTACAGAAAAAAGTAAACTTTCAGCTCTAAGATCTCAAGGGTGGAGTCCTTCATGGTCATGTCATTTTACTGATGCCTTTTTTCAAAATTGTAAGTCATGCAACTATGTTTTATTATGTATGAGGTTTTTAATTATCTCCTCAAGTTCTCCATACACAAAAACAAATTAGTAACAATTCCAACATATTTGAATTTACAAATATGATCACTACCTAGAGAAAAAAAATTTATCCTTAAAGCATCCTTAACCAGGAACCTAATTCATCTGCCAACCTCCAAGAACATGGAGAAGAACATGACAGACAGACTCTCCCCCATCTGAACATGACAGACAGACTGTCCCCCATCTGAACTTTCAATCATCACCACTTTATACCCCAAATCAAAAGCACCTTTCTTGCCAACAATCCTCAAATTTCATCACTTTCTACTACAGAAATCTGAGAGAAATATTTCTTAGTTATCACTCGAAAATATTTTGATGCCTGTTTAGTCAATAATCAGCTTTCTGTTCTTTGTTTTGGGGTTTTTTTGGTGGTACTGGGGTTTGAACTCAGGGCCGAATTGCTTGCTAGGCAGGTGCTTTATCACCTAAGCCACTCTGTCACCAGTCAGCTTTCTGTTACTATAACAAACTATCTAAGATAATACACATAAATAGAAAAGCTTTATTTTGACTCCCAGTTTTGGAGGTTCCAGTCCATGACCAATTGACACCATTATTTCTGAGCCTGTGGCAAGGCAGAACATCAAAGCAGAACATATGATGGAGCAAAACCACTCATCTCGTGGTTGGGAAGCAAAAGAGAGAAAGGATGCCTTTCAACAGGTAGTAGGGAAGTTCATCAAGGGCACATCCCCCAAAAAAACCCTAAAAATCTTCCACTAGGCCCCACATCTTAAAGTTCCAGCATCTCCCAATAGCACCATGGGCTACAGACTAATCTTCTGATACTTAAGCCTTTGGAGGCATTTAAGATCTAAACATAGCAATTCCTAGGAGGGAATATAGAAGCAAGACACTGGTTACCCTAAAAAATTATTTCCTTGTAAAGGGGTGAGGATAGGTAGGCCACCTAAAAAACTAGCTAGCATTTGTTGCCCTTGTAGATGATCTTCCCAAAGATCATGTTGCTACCAGGTCAGGAGGACTGAGCTCGTAAAATATCATCTACCATCATGGCTGCCCTCCCGTGCAGTGGCTCACAGAGAAGTTTCAGGCCTTTACGAATTTTGTCATGTAGTCATGTCTTATATCGTGAATCATTTAATTATCTCATATATGAATTTAGGTTCATATATAAATTTGTACAAATCAGAAAGTAAAAATGCAGTACTTACCAACCTTGTTCTTGCCTCTTGCGTCCATGTGACCTTATTATTGCTATTACTTACTGACCTTCTCCCAAACAGCAAATCCTCTCATCTATACATTATCTATTATTCTGTACATTATCTATTATCTACTTCAAATGGTACCTTGTTTACGAAGTCTTTTCTGAGGCTGCAGCCTAAACTCCCAAAGGTTTGACTCTACCTTCATTTATCTACTCTGTCTCACTTCTTGTCACTATCTGTGCCTCTTTCTTGTTTTCCCAGCTAAACTCTACACTCCTTGGAGACAGAGATAGTATCTTACTCATCTATATCCTCACATCGTTCAGTGTTTGTGGAAATGAAGAGAATACATGAGTCTATATCAGCTTCTTTAGCAAACCACCCCAAAACTTAATGTTTTAAAACAACCACCTTGAGGTAACTAGCTCAGGATTTTTAGTACAACCATTTGGGCTAGGATCAGGTGGGGAGGTTCTTCTAGCATCTTCTGGGCTTACTCATGCTGGGCTTTTAGGGTTTGTTGGCTTGGGTAATTTGGGTCACTAAGCCACATGCCCCTCATCATCCAGCTAACTAGCTGAGACTTCTTTATATGACAGCTGTCAGGGTTCTAAGACAAGCGGTAAAGTCAGGCCTAGGCTTGGAGTCGGCATGGCATCCACGCAACAGTACCATGTTGTATTGACTGAAGACAATCACGAGCCAGCCCAGAGTCAAGAAATAAATTCGCTTTCGATGGCGGCAGCTGTGTGCTCACATTGCCAAGGCTACGGGGTAAAGGGAAGGGTAGAGAACTGTGGGCCCTCTGCCATCCACCATAGAGTTCCTCCTTTCTGCAAGTCTGAAACTGCTGAAGATGCTCACTTGCCTTCCTTCTTCTTCACTTTCTTTTTTTTTTTTTTTTTCATTTTTCTTTTATTATTCATATGTGCATACAAGGCTTGGTTCATTTCTCCCCCCTGCCCCCACCCCCTCCCTTAACACCCACTCCACCCCCTCCCGCTCCCCCCCTCAATAGCCAGCAGAAACTATTTTGCCCTTATTTCTAATTTTGTTGAAGAGAGAGTATAAGCAATAATAGGAAGGAACAAGGATTTTTGCTGGTTGAGATAAGGATAGCTATACAGGGCATTGACTCACATTGATTTCCTGTGCGTGGGTGTTACCTTCTAGGTTAATTCTTTTTGATCTAACCTCTTCTTCACTTTCACAAGGCACTGACTCATTTACTAAAATTCTGCCAAAGACAGTTACTGGTAAGAATTAGCACTGTGCCTAGAACTTGTAGATATGTGAAGTGAGGAGTGTCATTAGAACCCTAGAATCTAGCATCTAGGTAAACATTCCCCCTTGAAATGTCTAATTTACCTGTTTTGTTCACGTGCACATAACTGAAAACCAGGAAGTCATGAACTCCAGTAATAAACTTCCAAGCCATCTAGTACAGCAGCTATAAACTGAAATGCCTCAGGGACCCAATAGATAAGATAAATGAGTAAAACTCAGTCCAGGTTGAGACAGAGCAGGAGAGACAGGGAGAGACTGACTGGCAGCAACCCCAACAAAAGACACCAAAACTCTTGCCTTTAAAAAAGAAAGAAAAAAAGTGCTCAGAGGAAATAAAATACATGCTCAGATTATATTCAGGCCCTAAGCCTCCATTCTGTCATTTCTGATTCCACCAACTATCACTTTATAAACAGCAAAATGAAGACCCAGACAGATTAAGACATTTTCCCAAAATAGTCAGCTAGTCAGCAGCAGAAATGAAACTGAACTCCTAAGTGTCCTGCTGCTTGGTGCTGGTGTCAATACTGCAAATTTTCTTCCCAATGGCAAGGCTACATCCACTCTTTTCACAAAATAGTTGCCTCATGGGTTTTGTCAGACTAGAAAAAGCTCTCCTGGAATATGACTCTCTCGTGGGAGTGCCTACCTGGGTCAGGCTTATGAATGGAAAGACAATTTGATGTGTGGCATGCACCTGTGGGAGCCAGGCCGTGCCTGCTGCTTCCTCACTGCAGGCAGGAGGCGGGAGGACACTGAGGTGAAGCAGGCAGTGGTTCTGTGCTGGTAGATGCCACCATCCAGGCATAGGCTGTGCTTTCAGACAGCCCAGGAGACATATCTGACTTGTCCTTCTGGCCTACAGAAGATACCGCCTGGCAGAAGTGGAAATGGCAAGGAAGGACAAGAAAGGAGAGAAATCCAATGAGATTCCAATCACTAGTAGCTAGAAGTAAATGCTTTTCTTGTCTTTCCCTTGATTCTTTTGGTCTGTTTATTTCCCATTTTTAAAATGCTCTGGTTTTCCCATTGTTGGCCCTGATGGGTAAAAGGTTGTTTTGCTCAGAGAAGAGAAGATGTAGCCAGTGTGTGAAGGATGAGGAAGGATTTATAAGTCAGAGGAAAAGTTTCCAACAGAAAATCACACCTGAAGTATGGCAGGAGGAAAACCACAATCCGGCCTGCTGCCTGGTGCCACAAAGCATAGGTGGCCTTGCTGTGACTCTTGGGGGCCCCTCCAGGCATCTGTCATTGATGGTCAGAGCAGACATGAACTTTGTCTAAGCCTACATGTCCCCTCAAAGCTCTCTCCACTCCTGTCCATGCAGGATTCTCAGAAGATAATTGGTTATGAAACCAGGAAATGAGAAAAGAAATTGTATGATTCTATATTCTCTTCTAACATAAAAAGTCAAGAAAGACTTTTACTAAAACTCATGGAGGTGGTGACTAAAAAACTAGACACAAGATGTATAAAAGTCTAAAGGGAATTTGGGTCAACAAATGAGCCAGGTAGAAGTAAGTTCTAAAAGTCAGACTTATATATATTGTCATTCAGATCATCAGCCTACTCCTTTTAGTCCAAACAAGCACAATCCAGGTGCCTGACAGACGGAGCCTGTGCCTGCTAAAGAGTGCTTTATAATCTCTATTCAATAAGGAATGAAAGCGCTTGCTTGTCTGGGGTCCATATGCTATAATAAAGAAAGAAAGATTAAAAGGCTAACAGTTTTAGGACGGGTATTGCCCTTGGGTATTTTCAGAAATTTATACACCCAGGTAGTGTCAGTTCCAATTTTTAACCTCTGGTTGGACAGCACCCATCTACTTCCATGCTGCTTTTAAAGTGCAACATTTTGGTATACATCAAATGAAAAATAGGAATGTGCTATACAGGTGCTCAGAAATGTAAGTTGTGTTCTTGATTTGCCAAGAATTGAATCTGTAACTTTCTGTTTCTTAGCTTTCCTCACTTTTAAAATGAGAAATTTGAACAAAACTGTATGAAGTTCCTTTGAGTTTGTGTGTTTCATTTTCATTGATCTTGATGTAGTGTTTATTCATTTGGACATTCATTCATGTTTTCATTCATTCAACAAATTTTATTAAAGTCCATTCTGCACTGGTCTATCTTTGTAGAGGTAACTAAGTAAAATAGAGAACAAGAAAAACACAGTTCTATCCTCATTGAGTTTCCATTGTAGATAGTCACAGATGATAAGAAATCTAACTAGGAAGCAAGATAATTTAAGATGTGCTTGGTAACCAGGGTAAGGGAGAGAACCCAGACATATTAAAGATTAATTGAGATCGTGATAGCTGGAGAATAGCTAGATCAACAGGTAGTCAAAAGCCTGGAGATGGCTCCCTATTGTGTCAGAAATTAGGTATGTGATATTAATCAAGTCTCTCACTCTCTGTTCCTGCATGTTCCCTATTCCCCATTGCTGTTGTAACAAATAAACACGTTTACTAGCTTAAAACCACACAAATATATTTTCTTACATTTCCGTAAATCAAAAACCCAACCTAGGTCTCATTGGGTTGAAATCAACACCTTGATTGTGTTTCTTTTTGGAGACTCTATTGTTGAAACAATATCCTTGCTCACTTATGTTGCTGACTAAATTTAGTTCTTCACTGTCATAAGACTTAGGTTTCTGTTCTCTTGTGTCCTAGATGGGGAGGGCTATTCCTAGCACCTTCAGGCCTCTGAGCCCTCTCTTCTGTTTTAAAAGCTAATAACCATGGGTGGAGTTCATCTCACATCACACCTCTCTGACCTACTCTTCTGCCTTTCACTTAAAGTTTTTTCTCATGCAATTAGATTGGGCTCATCAGGATAATCTGATACTCTCCCCATCTCAAGGTCCTTAATCTTAATACTGTCTGCGAAATCCCTCTTATCATGTCAGGTAACAAATTTCACAGATTCTAGGGATTAGGACTCAAGCATCTTTGGGGGACCATTACTCTGCCTATCACCATTCCCCAGTCTCTTTTTCAGTAAGTGAAGGCACTGAACTAAAAATCTTTAAAATCCAAAATGTCATGAGACTTTCTTGCTCTTGTGTTTCCTTTCTATAATGACTCATGAGAAAGTTTGCGGGAAGGGAAGGCAGAGTCTTTTCTTTGATGAGGGTGCTCATTTTATGTAGGAACAATGACAGAGAGTAAGTTACGGTGACATGGGTGTGTCACCACAAGGCAGTCTCAAGGATGGAACATGCTAGAGCACTTTCAGTGTTGGTCCCTAAAATTAGGGGTTTCCCTAATTTTGTTACATGACTAAATAGTTGGGACTAATGATTCTCCCAACTATAATAAAGTAGAATCACTTTAGATAGAGTCACATTTACTCTCAAGCAAGCAAGTCAATGTGACAGGCTGTTTAAAGGTATAGCTTTAAAGGACATGACATGTGAAGCTTTTCCAAATACTCCTCCAAGCATGTATCCCAGGTATAGTGACCAGGTTCTACTCCCACGTCCTCAATGTGAGACCATCACAGGTCTTACCATGCATAGGAAAGAACATGCATGTATACCTAAAGACTAGATTCCTACTTGATTGAGCCATGGTTGGTGGCTTTGCAACTCTGTTCTTAGATGTTATAAGAATTCTGGCTCTGCTGAAAATAAGTGGATATTTTCTGCTATTTGTGCTTTTGTCTTTGTAAATTGAGAGAAAACCAGACCAGATGGGATGGTAACAACAGGAACTCTGGCATATAGTCCAGCAACTGAGGTGGGTGAGAAAGAATTTAGGTAATTTTTCTGGGTCTTAAATAGGTTATCCCAAGAGCAAGTTAAGTTGAGTTAGGGCTACAATCAATAGCCTTCTCTGGAATCTGGAACTTGCTCTTGGGAAAACTGACTGGGATTAGAACCACAGTATAGAGTTAGACTAGTCAGTTGGTCTGTACAGGCATTGAAGCACAGAGGTTGGGCTCAAAAATACTACTTGAATACAAGTCTCTCAAGAAGCACTGCCAGGCGAGCCAGTAACTTCAAAAATTCTTATTTGAAAATTATTAGAAAGAGTGTAGAGTCTGGAGATAGAAGATCCTTCCTTGAGTCTTTTCAATGACTGTGTGACCTTAAGGAGGTCATGTAACTTAGTTTCTTCATCTGGGAAGTGAGAATTATTAACATTTATATCACATTACCATTATATGGTTCAAATTAAACAAAGTACAAGTGCTCTGCAAGAAGTAGACACCTTACACATATTGATAACACTATTATCCTTCACAGTTCTTCAAGAAAGAGTAAATTGAGAGCGCTTATTACTTTTGATTAGCTGTCACAGTTTGTAACTGTATATTTATGTGATTATTGAAATAATGGCTCTTTCTGTCCCCAACCCAGCATCCTGCAAGCTCATAAGAACAGAGACATCATCCTTTTTGATCACTACTGTTCTCTGTCTCTTGTCCAGTATGTGGTACTTAGTGGGTACTCAAATATTTAGTGAATGAAAGAGAATTAAAGAGAGAGAGAGAGAATAGAGAGAAGGGGCAATGGACGGTGCCATGTTATTCCATACTAAATTTTATTTTCTTTTTTAGTTCAAAACTACCTAGTGTGAACTTAGATAAATGACTGAAGGCAGAGTATGGTACAGAAAAGTAAAAGGAGACCTGTGAGGTTTCTTCCCCATAAAAGACCACCATATAAAAGGAAATAGGGAGATGTACAGTATAAGGTCAGTGGATGGAAGGTGTTGAAATATATTGCTAGGTTGCTTTCAGATAAATTCTACAAATAAATTATTTTAAAATATTCAATAAAAAAGCAAGCATTATTTAATGATATGGCCAGGTAAAATGACAAATGACACACCATTTCAATTTCTCTCCAGTATGCAAGTTTTAGCTGAATAAACATAAAAGAAATCAATCTACATGGTGCAAATGTGAGGGGAAAAAAATCCAAGATCTATGTCAGCAATAATAAAAAGCATCTACTATTCTGAAAAAGCTAGCTCATTGAAAATGGCTATGGAGACTAGAAGAGAAAAGCATGATGGGAAAGCCAGAACCTCTTCCAATCAGTTCTAAGATGTTGACATTCAATTAAGGGCATAGTCCTTGGGAAAACAGTTCATAAAAAGATTATTCTGCAAGATAAACTGAATAGAGAAACCTTAAAAAAGATAAACTCTTTGCTTTTGTCCTTCAGTGGTTAGCAGCAATTCCAGATCCCAGTGTGGTTTTTAAATACTATTTGTTTCTCAAAAATCAACTTCTCTGTTGTGGTGTTAGAGACAATACTTGCATGGAAAACTGACTGCACAAGTCACATACGTAAAAGTTGATCAAGACATGGGAGGAAATCAGGGGCCATTTCAAAATTAATCACATCATTTCCTAACCTGAGTAACCTTAGTTTAGGAAGTGAAGCAAAAACAAAGAATCAGATTGTTAGAATCTTGAAGATTATTTAGTCATGAGCTCCTGGAACAAATCTGGTCCTGAAAAAAATTTGTTTGGCATGGTGTCTTTGGTGTGTTTCAATTTTGAATTAGTTCCTAACATATAAAAATCATAACATTTCAAAAGTTGAACAACCTGGATTTCCCTAAAATGTGAAAAATGAGACAGTACATAGTCCTCATTCCTGAGTGGAAACAGTCTGCTAGATTACAAAGGGGTGATCCCTTCCCAACAGGACTTGTGCTTTTTAGATTGCCACAGCCCCATTATCTTGTACTCATTCAGCTTCATTCATTCATGGTATTAGCAAGGTCTTTGTGGACAAACCTTTCCACACTACAAATAAAACACTGAGAGTCACCATGGTTTGATCAAGTTTGTAGAAATAGGTACAGTGTTAGGATTGGGCCTCAGACTCGAGGCTCCTGGAGTTTTGGTTCAATGAATTAACATCAGCTTTTGGGTTCGTGGGAATCAAACAATGACATACAAACACCCAAATCATTCAATTCACTATAACTCCACACTCTTGCTACTTCTTAATTTACATCAGAGTTATTTCCCTATTCCAATTAGCCCTTTATTCATTTAATCACTGAAGATTTACTGAACGTAGACTGTAGGTGACTGTAGGTCAAACATTGTGCTAGATCCTGGGGTTGCAGCAATGGACACACTTTATACTCTGGTGGGAAAGAATGACAGATACACAAACAAGGCTTAGCTCCTCAACTCCTTTGCAAGTCTTACAAGGGCAGAACTTAATCCAATTTACTTTTAAGCTAACACTCAAAACAATATAAACATGTAAGTGTCCAATAAAATATAAAGCAAAGGAATTTCTTCAAGCTGGGATTGTAGCTTGGTGGTAAGGCACATTTCTACCAAACACAAGGCCCTTGGTTTTATTCCCAACACTGCAAAACAGAAATTTGTTCTTCGCAACAACCTTAAGAAGGAAACATGGCTGAAACTCTCTAGTTACTTGCAAATGAATCATGGCACTGAGATTAAGTGACTTGGCTACAGCTAAAAAGTGGCAGAGAGATACTTCCCCATCCATCACTAATTAAAACAAACACAAATTTTTCTGTAAAGGTTTTAGCAGCAATTCACAACTAACATTAGCAATACTCTATGAAGAACACTAGTTCCCTTTAGTATTCATCACTTTTTCTAGTTCTGGGTCAAGTGCTAATTAGCTGTATGATATTGGATAAATTATTTAATCGAGTCTCAGTTTTTCATTGATAAAATGTTAGGTTGGACAAGATGAAGCCAGCCCTCTTCACTTGAGTAAAACTATACAATCATTAGGATATACTTAAGAGTATGAGACCCAGAAATAGGGGCCACCATTTTGAGTCTTTGCTCCCATTTCCTGCAAGGGGAACAGGAAATATTTCTCATTCTCTCCAACCCCTCTTGTCTATACTTTATCCTGTTATGCTAAAATAAATAAAAAGAAAGTGCTTTCTCTATTTATTGCAGTAATGTTATGAATTTATTTATATATTGATGGATTTATGCTTTTTTTTTAAATAAGGTCTCGCTATATAGCACAGGCTGGTCTGGAACTCAACGATCCTCCTACTTCAACCTCTTGAGTGGTGGAATTTCAGGCATATGCCACCATGTCTGATGATGGATTTATGCTCTAAAGAATCTCTGTAAAGCAAATTGTGCACTGGCAGTTTAAATAAACTATAGCTAATATCACATCATAATCAGACTGTAATACATTTTGACAGACACTCAATGCAGATTCAATTTCAACAGAATAATGATGCTTCCAATGTGTTGATCCACTTCATCAGAACATCACTGAAATGGAAATATCAGTGCCTCATAATACTGTTTTCACCATCTAGATTATAGATGAAAATGAAATCACACTTTGACTTTCAAATTTCAGATTATACTTTGAATTATAATTATAATGGAAAACTTAAATCACCAAGTTCTTTTTAATTAGTTTAGTGTACATAAAGATAACTTCTCATTTTGGAGCTCTTTGAGTGTTTTTGAGATCTTGCCAGTTTATTTTGATGGAGTCTTTATTAAATTGCTTTGAAACCAAGCAATTAAATTGTACATGAAACCAAGGTTCTACTTTACTTTAAAGATACCTAATATTAATATTTTATACAGAAATTAGAGGCTTAGATAGGCTCTGGAAATCTCAGACACATTATATTTTATTATGTACAATGAAACATTGATAGATGGGAAAGTACCTAAAGTTTCTTCAGGTCATAATTTTATAAAGCTTTTAACTTCTAGACAGTATCTTGGAGCAAAGTCCACATGTTCACATCCCACCCTGACTTCTCATATGCAGATTTCTCTTGATGCTTCATGGGAAAGGTATATTTAGTTCTTAGAGAAAAGGAACAGATGAAATATGATTGCTGTCAAGATAAGGTTTAGTAGCAAACCCTCTAGGTAGGTCTAGGTAGGTTCATCATTTTCTCTAAAGGATGAAGCTTAAGCTCACCCATGTTAAGTACTCTTCAAATAGGTTCAAGATTTTAGTATTGCTAGTTTGTTCATAGAAACTCTTCTAAACAAAGCTATATTTAATTTTTTCAGTTCCATTTTTCATTCATAAACAATTCTTTTGGTTGTCCAACATTCCAGACTCTTACTAGCTCCCTAAGTAAATACCCAGATTCTTTGTTATATATGATGCATCATATATTTCTTATCAAAAATTAATTTCTCTACACCTTTGAGATTCTGTATTTTGAAACTAGATCACAGAGATCGCACTGAAAACAACTGTGTCCCTTATTCATGAAGTTTTCCAGTCCCATCACCACTGCCCTAGTTACGACAAGGTAACAACCACATTAGATTAATTGTATGGCAATTATAACTCACCTTTATCCCTCAGTTCATACTCAACTGGAAACACAGACTCAATAATTAGCTGGCAGAAGTTGGAGATGGAAAATTTTGCAGAGTTTGCTTTTCTGCAAAAAAAAAAAAAAAGACAAAACTAGGTTAGGAAAGGTAGGAGGGATTAGAAAAATAGGTCAGACTTCAGGAGTAGAGAAATTGTTATACATGAGGTGGGAGGAGGAAAGAGGACCAAACCTGATGAGGGAAAGTGGATTAGAAGCCAACTGAGTGATGGTCTCCAGGGTCTGACCTACTGGCCACTGACTATTCAAAGCCTCCATCCCTTCATGCTTTCCAGGATCCTTATCCCCTGTTGACCCTCAAACAAGAGGTGGAAAATTAGTGCAGAATGGAACTCATAACCCACCAGAAGGTGGAGGGGACAGAGTCCATTGTGGACAAGAGTACTAGTAAGCATAGCACATTACTTCATATGCTATTTCCTGAAGGGGGCTTTTTCCCACTTTTGAATTTTTGCTCATGTGCTTTGCACCTGTTATATCTTCCTTCCAATGACTAGTGTGACAACACCTCCCAGTTTTCCCAGAAGAATTCCAGTATATTCAGATCACACCAGCATAATTATTAATACTGCTCCTTTCTCTCTGGTCCCTCTCCTGTTATCCAGTTATGACAGTAAATTATCTCCTTCCAATGTCCACTTTTACTCATCAGGAATATTCTCTATTTTCAAGGTAGAGCTTAATTATCTTTGACAAGGAGCTTTCCCTACCTTCAAAAGTTGTCTTTACCCCTTTTTTTTTTCCATAGCTGTTTGAAGGGATATGGTACTATTCTGCCTTTCTATAGTAATTTCTGAATATAGCCTTTCTTGTCCTAGACTTATAAGGGCCAGAACCACATTCTTCTTTTTAGTATTATCCATGGTGATTTGTATATGCATGCTCAGTGGATATATTTCCTGGCTTGGATTAAAATCACACATATCATACATAAATCATATATTATAATCCCCAAATGAAAAGATGTGGGAACAGATTTTTCTGTAAAATTAGTATTAGAGTTAATTTAAATTTTACATGCAAAGTACTTAGCACACTGCCACCCAGTAAATTTTATAATTGTCAGTCATCTTAAGGTTATTGCAGCTATTAAAAAATATTTTTTGGCAGTACTGGGATTTGAACTCAGAGCCTCATGCTTGCTAGGCAAGCACTCTACCACTTGAGCCACACCATCAGCAATGTTATCTACTGATGAATTAATTACCTCTATGTCACCACAGAACTTTGTCTACATATTATTACATCATTTATCATGGATTACTTTAACCATATGTCACAGTTCAAGAAAGACACACAAGGACAGAGATACGGTTTTATAACAATTTTAGCACAATGCCTGCTTTATAGTTTAGCTGAAAATGTAAAACATATTGAATTAAATTTTTGTTGTGTATGCAGCATTGAATTTGGTTCTGCACCTCATGTTCAATGAGGGATTTGTATCCAGAACACATAAAGAACTTTTACAACTCAATAATGAAAAGATAAAGTAATTTAATTTAAGAGTGGGCAAAAGATTCGAATAGACATTTATCCCCCCTAAAAAAAGTATGATCAGTAATCACACATTGAAAATACACTCAGGGTCATTAGACACTAAGGAAATTCAATTAGAAACCATAATAATGCACAAGTTCACATACAAGAGGATAACTAAAATTAAAAAGACAGTAACAGGTGTTGGTAAGAATATGGAGAAATTGAAACCTGCAAACATTGCTAGTATGGATATAAAATGGTTGATTTACTTTGGGAAACAACTTGGCAGTTCCTCAAGTGACTAAACATAGAATTACTATATAATCCAGCAATTCTACTCCTAGATATACAGCCAAGCCAAATGAAAACATATGTTTACACAGAGACTGGTCTACAAATACTCAGAGCTGCATTACTCACAACAGCCCAAAAGAGGAAAGAGCTAAATGTCCACTAACTGGTGAATGCAGAAACTAAATGCCACATAGCCATGCTGAGGAATATTATTCAAAAATAAAAGGGAACTAAGTACTGACACACACTATCAGAGGAATGAAATTTGAAATATTAGCCTTTGTGAAAGTAGTCAAGCACAAAAGAGCACATTCCATTTTTTAAATGAAATGTTCCAAAGGCAAACATAGAGACCAAAAGTAGAATTATGATTGGTTTGGGTTTGGTGTATGAAGGAGAAGTGGCTGTAAACTGGCATGAGGTGGTAGAAATATCCCAAATCTAGAGTGTAGTGATGAATGTATAACTGCAAATGCACTTAAATTCATTGACTTATACAGTTAAAACAAGAGATTTTTATGGTGTGTAAATTATACCACAATAAAACTATTTAAAAGAAAATGAATTGACAAGCTACTGAATTACCCAGTAGTACTATAGAAAACCTAGACTCATTTCTATGACTTGCAAGTCACCCTTTACCCAAATTTCCCAATCAGTAGTCTTCTCCCTTCTACTGAGAAAGTCTGGAGAGGTGTGACAGATGTGATTCACCTTTGGTATTTTTTTTAAAGCAATATGGTTCAGACTATAGAAGAGTAAGAGCCCCATGTTCTACTAGATGTATAGCCATGGACAAATCACTTCATCTTACAAGAATTCAATTCTCTCTTCTTTAAAACAAAAGCTTAGCAGACCTAGAGAGCTATGCTTGCCCATTCACTACACTAAAGGAGTTGATCCAGTAGCCATAGCTGACAGGACCAAGGGTAAACACAGAAGTCAGGCTTCTCTATTTGCCAATCAGATTCTTCTAGAAATTTAGCTGTGAGACTCTAGGCCAGTAACTTTCTGAAGCTAAGGAAAAGTCATGCCAACTCCTGCCCTTAATCTAGTATTTTGGGTCATATGTAAGTAATCCATAGTATAACCAGAAAATGCAGCAACACTAGAGTAAAAGCAAAAAAGATTTTGAGATGTGGTGGCAAAAGCAGGCCTAGTTTCTGAAAGCTTTCTAGTTCCCATGAGTCTGAGCAGCACTCTGTGTCCTATCCTTACCTTCCAAGAGCTGTGTCTGAATCATGATACCTCATCTTCTCAGTCTGACTCCCAGCAATCAAATGAACCCTGCCTAGAGAAGTCAGTGCACTAAGTGGCCTCTATGCTGTGTCTCAGCCCTTATGCTCCACACACCACAGTCATTGACTCACAAAGGCTCATGGCTCGGTTTAGGATTTCTTGACTTCATAATGGTGCAAAGAGATACGCATTCAGTAGAAACTGCACTTCAAATTTTGAATTTGGATCTTTTCCCAGGCTAGCAATATGTGTCATAATCCTCTCTCTTGATGCCTGGCAGTGGCAACAAGCCAAAAACCACAATCCCAGTCAATCCCAAGACTATGAGGAAAATCAACCAAACCTCCACAGTGTACTGCGTTTCTAGGTGCGGGTGATCACTAGTTAGGTGCATCAAATATCTTGATATTTTCAACTTGTGATGGGTTGTCAGGACATAACCCCGTCATAAGCCAAAGAACATGTGTACTTGATGTTTGTGTACTTGGTGCCCTTCCAGCACACCCTTGACCCTCAAGCCCAGCAATAGGGTAACTACTTCCTCCTAAATGAGTAACTTCCCCATTAAAACCCACTTCTTCTGCAATAAAATCTGACCCCCATTGAACAAACTAAAATATGCAAGACTAAAACTTATGTTGGTATGTATGATGATTAAATTACTTTACAACTTTTTAAAATTATACTCTCTTAAATTTTCTGGTTAATGGTACCATAGCAATAGAAGAATCTCTCTAACTTTCAAATCCTCAAAATAACATTGTTCATTGCCATGAACAAAAGTGGATTCCTGAATAAAATGTCAGGGATATTTATTCTTATATTCCAAATTAATATTTGAGAATAACTACTGGGTAAGTCTGTTGCAATTGTGTAGCACAATTCTACTTCATCTCAACCCGCATCATTTAGTGCAAGTATAGCTTTAAAAATTAAGGCTACCAAAATAAAATGTAAGATTAAAATAAATAAAATAAATAAAATAAATGATGATTTAAAAGATTAAAATAAATAAAATGCAAGTGTTAGGAAAACGTCTTCAGCAATTATTCTCTTAAAAGTCCCTCCTTTAGCTGTGCCACCCTACTTTTTTATTTCTAGTCTTTGGAATAGCGTAACAGCTCCCAAGCAGGGAGGTCAGAACTCTAGTGATTAAAATCCAACTATGCCATTTGTTTTACTCCCACTTTATAAAATGGATTTTAAAAGTGGCAGGCAAGTGCAAATCAGCATTTTATGCCATTTTGCTGGGCCTAAATGATTTTATGTCCCTTCTAAAGAAGGAACTAATGTGCCCCATAAATAAAACAATCAAAGTTTAAAGTCTTCAGCCTGTTTTCTCTCCAGACTACCCACTCTGATTTCATAGCCAGGCTAGAAATAGGAAATCAGGCATCCTAATTTATCAGACAGAACCCACAAAACTATCTTTGCCATTCTGTTGAGTCATGAGAATTTAGAGCTACCACAGCTTTTTTCTGGACTTCAAATAAAAATAGTTGGGACACTGAACACTAGACTTAAATCTTGAGGTTTATGGCCTATTAAGCAAAAGTTCATTTGTGCCCAGGAATGGTGGATTTCAGCCAGGGATGATTATTTTTCCCCCAGGGAGTATCTGACAATATCTGGGAACACTTTGATTGTCATAATTTTGGTTGGGGAAGGTACTAGTGTTGTCCAGTGGGTAGAGACCAGAGATGCTGCTGAACATCCTATGTCCAAAATTTGGTTCCAAAGTTGAAACTGATGATGCACACACATACAGAGAAGGTATGAAAAGGCTTATGGTTCACATAATGAAGCTGTCTGGAGAATGTATGGAAGGTACCCAAGTCAGTCTTTTAAAACATCATGGATTTTTACTGGGGTTAGAAGGCGAGCTAGGGTGAAGAACCCCACCCATGGGCCTGGTTTGCCTGATTTGAACTTTCCACAGGAGTCAACAGAGAGAACTTACAAGCTTTCTTAGGGCTTGATCAGGTGTGGGACAAAAGGGAAATGGGGGGTGATGAAACTTGGAAGTTGTCAGTGGTCAGTCATTAAAACTAGAGGCAGGCTGGTGGTATGGCTCAAGTGGCAGACCCTCTACCTAGCAAGTATAAGGCCCTGAGTTCAAACCCCAGTACTATAAAAAAAATGGAGTCTGACTCTTTATTATACCCAATAATACACAGGACAGTCTCTTCCCTCCCCCAACAACAATTTATCTAGCCCTAAATTTCAATAATGCTGAGGCTGAAATCCTTGCCCTGGAGGAAGGTTAGTCTAACTCAGGGTATAGCTAGGTAAAGTCTACTTGGGAGCCTTTCCAAATGGCCCTCTCTGTACTCAGCACTCTTTCCTCCAGCTGGGCAGGCTTCCTACTGCTAACAGCAGACTCCCTTTCTGAAACTGCCTTTAGCCGCTGAAAGGAATGATTCCCCTGGCATCATTCATCCTGCAACCATTATCAGGCTGTGGTAGTACAAAGGCCCCTCTATACCCTTACTTCAATTCAGGACAGCTCTTCAGGACCATCCATGTTCCAGAGCTCTCCATGGTGATCCACTGAGGCCTCTGCTGCAATTACACTTCTGGTTAATTGTTTCCTCTGTCCAATCCTGCAACCCTCTCCCCACAGGTGTTGTTTCCACACTGCACTTCTCAATAAACTTACTGCATCTCAGAATCTCCATGTTGGAATCTGTTCCCAGGGAAGATGACCTTCTCTTGACCAGACCTAGGGTGTGAAATAAAATTTACCTTATGACACAGGTGCACATGAATATGTGCATATATACATATAGTCTCTCTATATAAACAAAATTCCACAATTTCATTATGATATATTCTGATATTTTCTATTCTACTCTATTAAGTTTTAAAAATGCTGGCCAGGACTCAATACATTGATCTTGCGACACACTAATGGGTCTTGATTCACAAGCTGAAAAGCATTTATTTAGATGTACAACCGGACTATTTTGGTGAACTCTACAGTGGACTGTACTTTTTAAAAATGTAACTAATTGGATTTTTTCCCCTTACTCAATTTGATAGGCCAATTTGGATCCAAAGACCTAATTAGTTCTATGTGTGTAGCTACAGAGTAAAATCTTAACCATAGACCACTCTTAAAGAAATGGGCCTCATTATCTTCAATCATGTATTTCAAATCCAACTAAAGCTAACATTGTTAGCCCTTGCCAAAATTAGTACATTTAGTCTTATCATTATTGCATCATTAGCAACTAGCAGGCTGCTGATGTTGCAATGCCTAAAGAGTTAATTTTCTTAAGGAAGTAAAACACCTCCTTTACAAACCTGACTTAATAGCTTTCCTTAATGACCACTTTCTTTTTTGAAAGAGAGCAAAGAAAGACTTTGATGAGGTTATAACAAAGAAAGTTTTGCTAGATATAATTTTCAACATGTAGGAAGAGTAATTAAAAGGTGAAGAATTTATATGTGTACCTCTTGCCTTATATCATTTACAAGAGTAAATAAAAGCTGTGCTTCATAGAATATTGTGCCTTTTGGAGGTGGATGCCCAAAAGGCACAGTGACCACAACTAGACAGGACAATGACAAACAGCACAATAGTGAAGACTTAGGAGAAACTGAGGCCCAGGCTGGATAAGTGATTTGCCCAAGGTCGCATAGCTGACAGACAGCAAAACTGGAAGCAGCAGCTAGAACTGATTATCTCTCTAGTCCTGATGATTTTTCTGCTTCATTGTGGGGCTTCTGACAGTGAGATTTCCTTTTATCAGAAAGAGCTGGCGCCTTATGATTTCCCAGGAGATTTATTCAAAATTACGCTCAAAGGAACAGGTGGGGTTGTTTTCTAGTCAAGATATACCCACCCCAGGGCCTGCTGCCAACATGAAGAATGTTTTGACATCTCCAGAATCAACTCTAATCGAGGCAGAAGCCTATTCTTCATCTGTTTTCTTTTGATAAAACAGGCATCACCTAAATCTACTCTCTCTTCTGGATTCCCAGAAAAACTGCTAAAACCTGCTCTGCTTCATCCTCTGATACATTAACTGAGTCCTTGGCAGTGAAAAGGATTTAGCAAGATTCTGTCATAATATCTGGGGGAAATTATGCCTTACTTGCTCATTTTGCAGGTGTTTGAGTTGGTGCAGATCCTTCAAGATCTTAAGAAAGTTCTTATTCTAAATGGGTCTTATTTTAGAATTGCCCTTTCCATACTCCTATCTGACTCTTGAACAGGGTATATAAAGCAAATCCCTTTATCTCTTTTGGATTTCTGGAAATCCTGCTGGTTGGACCCAGAAAAACAAACAATTTTAGGTAAATACATTTCAGATCTTTGGCACATACTAGTGTGAATGTTGGCTATTAGGACACATGTAAATATTTCATGTCTAAAATAAACATTTTTCAAAAGAAGAAATACAACTTTTATTCAGAAAGTACCTTTCTCCGAGGGGTTCAGAAATGCTTTATAAACACTATCTTGATCAAAAAATCAAGGTTTTTTTTCTAGCTTGAAATTATCAGAATATATCTCTTCTGTTGTGTCATGTTTGAGTACAGTGTCCATTCAGGGGAGAATATCCATGATTTCATTCAAAGTTTTCCAGAAATAGTTTGGGAGCCTGGCCTCTGGTCCTAACGGACTATTAACCACGTAGGGTCAATGACCTACTTTGTGTCCTAAAACAAAGCAGTTGACCTCAAACCTCTGAAGAATGTTTGTAGACTGATCAGTGAAATTATATAACCCCTGCAGTATGACAACACTTTGGGAGATAATCATTTAAATCATTGTTTATGGTTAGCTATAGCAAGGAGTTAATGCAACTAATTTGACAAAGATAAATCCCATTCAGAACAAAGCTCATTTTTCTATTTTTCTGTTTTGCATGCTGATAGTTTTAATTTAAGCTTTTGGTCCACATGAATAGTTCATAGTATTTGAGGGGTTAAGAGGAAGAAGTAGGTTCAAACCATGGCACCTTCACTAATGCGCTATGTGGCACTGAGGAAATTGTCATCCTCTCTGATTTCCATTTTCCCATCCACAAATTGGAAATGATATCACCAATATGGTGAAGTTTGCATCAGCATAAAACATGATAAGATATGTAAGGCCTCTAGCACATAGTAAACATTCAAGAGATGACAGAGAATTATCATATTTAGTACAGACCCAGCTCATGAGAGAACTGGAAATAATCAGTTATTTTCAGAATGAGTTCAATGGGGAG
Source organism: Castor canadensis (assembly GCF_047511655.1). NCBI lineage: Eukaryota > Metazoa > Chordata > Mammalia > Rodentia > Castoridae > Castor > Castor canadensis. The sequence continues at coordinate 135,507,225 of NC_133395.1, forward strand.
GAAATGCTTGTTAGAGTGTTGAGAATAATAATATTGACTTTGAGAAGAAAGGAGATAAACAGTGAGAAACTTCTAAGAGTAAGAAGACTTTATAAATGAGAAGAAAGATACATAATGTAGATGAGAATAAAGAAGATTATAATGGGATGAGCCATGCTTTGAAGACTCCTGCTTGAAGAATGAATCTCTATTCAGAGAATAAAATCATGAATCCTCTGTAAATTCTCAATAAATCCACCAGACCCTGCATGTTGATATTCTATGAAATGACAAAAAGATCTGTGGGCTCTCAAGAATAACTGATACATTCTTTGAGTAACTGGATAAGCAAATGATGCTGAGAAATATAATATTAGACACATTACCACTAAAAATCGAACTGAAAACAAGAATTTCTGAACTATAAATGCTACTTATTTAACATCATCATTATTAGTGTATAATTTTGGAAATCGTACAAACCTCTCAGTCATTTGTTAGACATTCAAAGACTACCATCCATATGCCAAACTCAATGACAGTCATCAAGAATGAAACTATGGATAAGAACTGTTGTTTAGAACTCTAAAATCATCTATCATACATTCCCCAAAGATGTAAGAATCCCCTGTTCAACCATTTTGCTCCATTGATTGAACACCTGTGATGTGCCCTGGTACTGTGCTAAGTGTTTTCTTCATTATATCATTTACCCTGACAGATGCACTTCTGCCTGTGCTAGAATATGACAAGGCTCTTTCTAACCCAAAGCCCCGGTCTTTACTTGTGAACAACAGATGCTGGAACCAAAATCTGCATCCCTTTCACTTCTGCCTAATCCCCCTGGAGTCACAGAGAATTAAGCTAATTCTTTTTCCACATGTCAGTTGTTCAAATGATGTCAGCTAGCAAGGATCCCATATAATCTCCAAATTAATCATACCCTCTTTCCAGAAACTCCACCATTTTAACCCTTGTTCACTGCTATATCTCTAGTGTCTAAGATAGTATCCAGCATACAAAAGGAATTAAAAAACATTATTGCTAAAAAAATCTAGCCACATATAGTAGATGTCCTACAGTTTATTAAAAACTTACCTAAAAGATAAAAACCAGAATTGAACACAATCTTTCAGGTATATCTTGACTAATGTGAGGTATATTCTGATTCCCTTAAATACAACACAGTGAAACACTATTTTTTCTGGAAAAAAAATGTCAACCATTCAGAGTGAGCAGCCTGAGTTAACTCAGAGTCCCAAAGCTTTCTCACAGCAACATTTCTTTCAGGCAGGCCTAACTACCCCTCACTTGTGCAGTGATTTTTTTTTTAAGCTCATGGAATTGGGTTCAATGTGCCTCCCTGGCTGGTATAAATCTGCCATGTATTTTCTAACATGATTTCTACCTTCCCCAATTTCAACCCTCTTATAAACCTAACTGGCACAATCTCTGCATCCTTTAACAAAATTATTGAACAAAACAGAGCCACATAGAATGTCAATAGCAACCTGGCTCTAAATTGATACCCAGATCTCAATCAACTTTTGAATCTCCCTAAATCACTATCATATGCAGACATTTTCCTCAAGGAAATTATATAAAGCTTTGTCAAATGCTCTGCTCAAAGCTAGAGAGCCCAATTTACACTGTAGTAATCCTGACTTGAAGCTAGGTGTGCTGGGGTGGGGGTGGGAGCATCTCGCATTTCAATTCATCTCATCTATTTCTTATTGCACAAAATATACACTCTAAACCCTTTAGGGCTTCAACTTCTGAAATTAATCCCAGATTCTTGTGACTCAAAAACCTTTATTTTGAGTAAATTTTGAGTAGTTTCTCTGCTTTTCTGCCATATTCACCCTTTATCTGGAGCAATGAATGCTTTTGATTAAATAAGGGAGGTGCAATTTGTGAAAGGAAATGGACAGTAAAAGGAGTTCATTTAAAGGAAATTTCACTTAAAAACCTCAAAATACTATCAATATATTATCTGGTGAATGATTTAGAAACCAGTCTCCCTCACAGTTGGCTAACTTTTCTTCCTGATGCAAAAATGTTAATGCATGGGCTGAAAGTAGTAAGACTTTCTCTCAACTACTTAGGAAGTAATGTAATTGAATAGACATGAGAGCAGTATTTCTTGACTTTGTACGTCAGTTGAGCATTAACTTGTTGGCTACACCTTAACTGAGATTTTTTTCTTTAAGAACCTTGCAAAAAGAAAGACTATAGCCCTTTACAGGGAAGAATATTATTTTTATTGTTTTACCTTTAATCCACTGACAAATCTACACATTTGGCGTACATTGTTTTTAGTTGTTGCTGTTGGTATTCAGCAATCTCTTTTAGGAGTAACCAAATATGACATGTGTTTGTTGTTGAAGGTTTCTCTCTTTTTTTTTTTTTAATGTAGCATTTTTAATTTTATTTCCCATGGAAATAAGTCTCACACTCAAGACATACATGGGTCTTTCATCAGTAGGTCATCTGAATTAGATCATAACTTTACAGGATAAGTTATTGGACCAGCTTACTGAAAGAAATCAAAGACAAAATTTGAAAATACAGAATTATTTGTTTCATGGAATAAAATTTTAAGATGAATACCTTGATCTTACTAAGATCGATTTTAATATCTTTGTTCACATTTCCATTACCTCTTTTTAAAAACATTTTTATTAGCATACGTAAGTTGTTCAGGGGGGTTTCATTATGACAGTTCCATGTTTGTTTACAATGTACCTTTGTTAGGTTCACCTCCACCATCATTCTCCTTCATCTCTCTCCTCCCCTAATTAAAACGATTTCAACAGGTTTCATTAGTGTATTTTCATACAAATATATAAAGTAATCTCCACTCCTATTCAACATAGTACTGGAATTCCTAGCCAGAGCAATTAGGCAAGAAGAAGGAATAAAAGGAATACAAATAGGTAAAGAAACTGTCAAAATATCCCTATTTGCAGACGACATGATCCTATACCTTAAAGACCCAAAAAACTCTACTCAGAAGCTTCTAGACATCATCAATAGCTATAGCAAGGTAGCAGGATATAAAATCAACATAGAAAAATCATTAGCATTTCTATACACTAATAATGAGCAAACTGAAAAAGAATGTATGAAAACAATTCCATTTACAGTAGCCTCAAAAAAAAAATCAAATACCTAGGTGTAAACCTAACAAAAGATGTGAAAGACCTCTACAAGGAAAACTATACACTTCTGAAGAAAGAGATTGAGGAAGACTATAGAAAGTGGAGAGATCTCCCATGCTCATGGATTGGTAGAATCAACATAGTAAAAATGTCGATACTCCCCAAAGTAATCTACATGTTTAATGCAATTCCCATCAAAATTCCAATGACATTCATTAAAGAGATTGAAAAATCTACTGTTAAATTTATATGGAAACACAAGAGGCCACGAATAGCCAAGGCAATACTCAGTCAAAAGAACAATGCAGGAGGTATCACAATACCTGACTTCAAACTATATTACAAAGCAATAGCAATAAAAACAGCATGGTACTGGCACAAAAACAGACATGAAGACCAGTGGAACAGAATAGAGGACCCAGATATGAAGCCACACAACTATAACCAACTTGTCTTTGACAAAGGAGCTAAAAATATACGATGGAGAAATAACAGCCTCTTCAACAAAAACTGCTGGGAAAACTGGTTAGTAGTCTGCAAAAAACTGAAACTAGATCCATGTATATCACCCTATACCAAGATTAACTCAAAATGGATCAAGGATCTTAATATCAGACCCCAAACTCTAAAGTTGATACAGGAAAGAGTAGGAAACACTCTGGAGTTAGTAGGTATAGGTAAGAACTTTCTCAACGAAACCCCAGCAGCACAGCAACTAAGAGATAGCATAGATAAATGGGACCTCATAAAGCTAAAAAGCTTCTGTTCATCAAAAGAAATGGTCTCTAAACTGAAGAGAACACCCACAGAGTGGGAGAAAATATTTGCCAACTATACATCAGACAAAGGACTGATAACCAGAATATATAGGGAACTTAAAAAACTAAATTCTCCCCAAACTAATGAACCAATAAAGAAATGGGCAAGTGAACTAAACAGAACTTTCTCAAAAGAAGAAATTCAAATGGCCAAAAAACACATGAAAAAATGCAATAAAGGAAATGCAAATTAAAACCACACTAAGATTCCACCTCACCCCTGTTAGAATAGCCATCATCAGCAACACCACCAACAATAGGTGTTGGCGAGGATGCGGGGAAAAAGGAACCCTCTTACACTGTTGGTGGGAATGTAAACTAGTACAACCACTCTGGGAAAAAATTTTGGAGGCTACTTAAAAAGCCAGACATCGATCTACCATTTGATCCAGCAATACCACTCTTGGGGATATACCCAAAAGACTGTGACACAGGTTACTCCAGAGGCACCTGCACACCCATGTTTATTGCAGCACTATTCACAATAGCCAAGTTATGGAAACAGCCAAGATGCCCCACCACTGACGAATGGATTAAGAAAATGTGGTATCTATACACAATGGAATTTTATGCAGCCATGAAGAAGAACAAAATGTTATCATTCGCTGGTAAATGGATGGAATTGGAGAACATCATTCTGAGTGAGGTTAGCCTGGCCCAAAAGACCAAAAATCATATGTTCTTCCTCATATGTGGACATTAGATCAAGGGCAAACACAACAATGGGATTGGACTTTGAGCCCATGATAAAAGCGAGTGCACACAGGGAGGTATGAGGATAGGTAAGACACCTAAAAAATTAGCTAGCATTTGTTGCCCTTAACGCAGAGAAACTAAAGCAGATACCTTAAAGCAACTGAGGCCAATAGGAAAAGGGGACCAGGAACTAGAGAAAAGGTTAGATCAAAAAGAATTAACCTAGAAGGTAACACCCATGCACAGGAAATCAATGTGAGTCAATGCCCTGTATAGCTATCCTTATCTCAACCAGCAAAACCCCTTGTTCCTTCCTATTATTGCTTATACTCTCTCTACAACAAAATTAGAGATAAGGGCAAAATAGTTTATGCTGGGTATTGAGGGTGGAGCGGGAGGGGGTGGAGTGGGTGGTAAGGGAGGGGGTGGGGGCAGGGGGGAGAAATAAACCAAGCCTTGTATGCACATATGAATAATAAAAGAAAAATGAAAAAAAAAAAAAAAAAGAATTAACCTAGAAGGTAATACACATGCACAGGAAATCAATGTGAGTCAATGCCCTGTTAGCTATCCTTATCTCAACCAGCAAAAACCCTGTTCCTTCCTATTATAGCTTATACTCTCTCTCTACAACAAAATGAGAAATAAGGGCAAAATAGTTTCTGCTGGGTATTGAGGGGGTGGGGGGAGAGGGAGGGGGCGGAGTGGGTGGTAAGGGAGGGGGTGGCGTCAGGGGGGAGAAATGACCCAAGCCTTGTATACACGAATAATAAAAGAAAAAAAAACCAAATATATAAAGTACATTGACCCGATCTCATTTACCCAATCCATTCACGTTCCGCCTTTCCACTAGTACCCAATTTCTAAGGAGATCTGTTTTACATTTCTGTCCTTCATTTTTTTGTGTATGTTCATTGTTCAAATGGGTTTTTCCATGGTATTTCACTTGTAAATATATTGACTTTTAATCAGATTAACCCCCTCTATTACTCCTCCTTAATCTTTCCCTTTTACTCCCTATTATTCAAAAGCTTTTAGTGTATTTTGTTATGCCATATTCCTACACAGATGCAACATATTTTTTATATTATTCACTATCTTTCTCTTTTCTGTCCCTCTTTCCCCCTAATCCTCTCAAACAGTTCTACTATGGCAAACATTATATATATATATATATATATATATATATATATATATATATATATAAAAATTACATATATATACATATGTAATCAATCATGTTTGTATTTGTATATATGTTTTACCTTTTGGATCTATTTAGATGGTTCCTTATGTTGTTGGAATATATTAGAATGTCCTATTTCTATTTTTGCCTTTTCACAAGGATTTCTACAATAACTTTTAACATACATATGTATTTTAATATTTAAAAGAAAATAACCATTTGAAGATAACTGAAATTCTATCATGCGCACTCACCAAGGAATATCTGAAGGTCTTGCTTTTGAGGAGCTTAAGATACAATAAAGGAGAAATGTCAATCAAAATTGACACAACAAATATCTACCGCAAAATTCTTCAAGCTAACTATTTTTTTATCTAACTGATTATACTATGATGCTAGGCTTTTCTCTGGGGACCTTGTAATGTAAACATAATGAGTTTCTTAATGTATTTTAGCATTGTTTGAAAAGTTCCATATCAACATTTATGCACTTAAAAAGTTTTTGTGGATTTAGATATTCAGCTATGGTTAAGTATATCAAGTTTTTCTGTATTTGATTCACCACATATTTTAATGAAAAATGAGTTACCCAAAACCTCAATGACATGCGACTGTTAGAATGATTTGTTAAAAACAATATCTTGTGACAGCATTTCTGACATAAATTATTCAAAACACTCTTGTAAGCTCAGCCTTTTCATTGCTTTTGTGAGTATAATATCACTTATTCTGATATATAGCAAGGATGATAAATAGGAAATTGTTACATTTTAAGCCATAAATATTCATTAGAACTTGTTCTCTGGTCAATCAGTGCATCTTATTTTGGTTCATATTGTTTTTCTTCAATCCTTTCTGATATTTTCACTAAAAGCAAAGTGACACGATCATAATTCTACAGGTTTTGTGTTTTCTCATTGCTAAAGCAACTAAATGTGTACAACTCTGAAGGAAAAATAAATGATGAAGGAAGCGCTCACAGTGTCAGATGTCTTGCTTATTGATTCCAGATGGAAATTGGAATAAAGTATTGGTTTAATACTATTGGTTGAGAACTGCCAGCCTTCCGAAAATATTAACAAAGTGACACACAATTGCCAGAGTGAGTTCTTCTAGTTGGAGATATTTAAAGATTATAGAGCCTGAGAATAAGCCACTTTGAATTTCTCTGAGTCTAATACATTTTTTAAATATTTAAATAGAATAATAAAAAAGGAGTCTCCAATTTATTAACAATTTTTCCAGGCCATTTTTCAGCACTATCATCATTTATAGATGAAAGATTTACTTCCAACATAGGCTTTTCAGTGATTATAGACCATGAAGAAAAACACCCCAGATTTTTATCTTTATTTAGACCAAATGTAATAAAACAATTAGAAAACTGGTTCAATAAAAGCAATGGAGTATTTGGATTAATCCAAGAAGAGGGTTAATATTGAGTCTTGTAGAAACCTTGATTTCTATTTTGTTAAGGGATTATACTATATTAAAATGCCTATAAGATTAAAATTACTGCATTAGGATATACTTTAAGATTTTACACTGCCACAGAAACATCATTATATCACTGAAACATAGAAAAACTCACTCTTTTACACTACAAATATTATCTACTGGGTGTCAGGCTGCCTTACAGAGGAATCATGTCTATTCTGAAAGTAAGAGAGAGACATGTAAATACATACATCTGGTAATATGTAAAAAGAAAATGGTGTCTTAGTTTAGAATTCTCCAAAAGCAGATCCTATTAAAAAGACATGGGTACAAGTAGCTTATTTGGAAGGTAACCTTAGGAACACAAATGAGGAGGTTAGTATGTGGGCAACTGACACTTACATTAAGTATTTGTAAGGAACTTTGTATAGTATACCTTGGAATCAAGATGAAGGACGAGGAAGCTAAGTGTTTCATCACACTCTTCACTGGTTGAAAGATGTCTCTGGAACTTCTGCACTATCTGATCAGAAAAAGCCTTTACAGTAAGAAGCCAAGAGATGCAGCCTCTTGAGGTGGGGAGTCGTAGGCATGCAGGGGGACTGTCCACCACAGCTGCAGGTGAACTCTGAAGTAGCCAGAGGATATGGGGTGTAACATCAGCAGTTTCTGCTGACATCAAGTTCACCTTGTAGAATGGAGACTCAGAAGAGGAAAAATCAGTCCTACCTGCAGAATTAGGAGAGACTTCAAAGAGCAATAGACACTGAAGCTGAGTAAATGTTCTCTAAGCCAATGTAGGGAGTGAAAGAGGGTTACTAACAAATTGCAGACACAGTTAGTAGGATGTCAGATTACAGAAAGGTCAGTGGTTTTTGAGTCCTACCTTTGTATTGACCATGACAAAATTCATTGCTCAAATAAACAAATATATTTTGTTTAGGTAGCTATAGCTTCCAAAGGGGCCAGTTTTCAGGTCCAATGTAGATATTTCAAGCTATTGACCATATTTCTTACAAGAATTGTCAAAACAATTGTGTTACCCTGTCCTTGACTTTGTCCAGGAGATGTGAGGATAGCATGAGGAAGCTGATACCAGACAGACCAAAGTTTGAATGACTGGAAATTCACAGGTACTGGGACTTCAGGAGAGAAACTGAGTTCTGGCAGATGTGAAGAGAATTGGATGCGGCCGTGGTCTTCTGGAAAGTGAGAAGGAGGATAAGCATTCAAGGCTGGCAATAGGATATGAGTAGGCAGTAGAGGCTAAAAAGAGTTCTGAAAACAGAGGAACAAAAAAAGAACTGAGAAAGAGAACCAGATCCCACTGACAAGAATTGAGAAGCAAGTCAGAACAACTATATCAGTGAGAGGCCCTAAGCTATGAAATTAGGGTTTCTTCATTTCCTCATAGGTTAAGCCAGGTACCAGAATATTAATGAGCATAAGAATTACCTGGGTGGCTTGTTTCAGATGTTTGAAGCTAAGTTCTTGCCTTACCCTACCCATACATTAATTACACTTCTGTAGGATTAGAATGAAACCTAGAAAGTGGCATTTTAACAACGGCCCCAAGTGCCTCAAGTGCAGATTGCCTGTGGACTGTGAGGTCAGAAACACTGGACTAAGGTGAAGTTGAATCCATACCTGGGAAAGGAGTGAGTGTCTACTGGCATGAACAATGAAAAAAGTAGTTGAGCAGCTCATCCTGGTTTATCCAGAACTTTCCCAGTTTTAGCATGCAAAGTCCCACTCCTGAGGAAACCATTTAGCCCCAGATAGACTAGGACCGTTGGCCAGTTTATCATAAGGGAAGTTCCATAGTGATAGGGAATTCACTGAAAACTAAGCATTGTCACCTCAATCCCATGCATTCTCATAGACTCCAGGCAATAACCTTCTTCCACCCTACATACACTTCAGGCTGCTACTTTCTTTACTCAAATCTGTATTACTTACTGAAGAAAGATCTGATATTTAAAAGCTCATGAGACTCAGGTGTTGAAGTTCTGCTTCCAGAGCTCACATATCTGCCCTAAATTCCCTCACCCTCATGCCTACAAATAGAGGAACTCCAGAACATAAAAGGAAACAAAAGACAAGCAAACAAAAAGAACACACGAGCTTTGGAGCAACTATCTAAACAAGCATCCTAAGTAATGTGCAAGGCTGGCTATGGGGCCCAGGACCAGGATTTCATCACTGCTCTACCACTTATAAGATGTATGACCTTGGGAAAGTTACTTCTACTTTCAGTGTCTCATTCCTCTTCTGTAAAGCAAAAATAACAATAACATTAGTTGTTACTGTTATCTGGAGTAGTGTCTACTCCAAAGCATTAAATCAGTCAAGGCATTGTGCTCGGTACAGTGCCTACCATATGGTAATTACCCCATAAATGAAAGTTATTATGATTATTAAAACCCTAATATTTAAGAAAACTCTTGAGCCATTCACAATGACCTGTATGAATAATGCTATAGTCTTTTGGCCTCCAAACATATTAAGTTGTAACATTCAAAGTCATTTAAACAAGAAGCTTCTTTTCCTATTAAAACATCACACTGAAAAACTCCCCTGCCTTTCAGTCTTTCCCTGGTGCTAGTTGGAGGAAGGAAGAACTAGCACCCCCACAGGATATTTACGAGCTCCCCCAATCAGTGAGAGCATCCAGCAAGTGCACAAACGCAGAGGGGAGGCTTGGAAACATTTCAAAGCCTGCCGACATTCAGATTGCTTCTGGTAGCTCGTGGTTTAGTATTGGAGGTATGTCCTTAACCACACACCTCACCTCCATATGTCTCAGCCCTCTTCACCTTCCCCTCTGGCTGTGACAATGAGAATATTGAAATCAATAAGTTCACTCTCCTTGCTCCAGATACTCAAGTGTTTTGAAATGAAAAATGGTTCAGGAGGAAGAAGCCAAGACAGAGGCAGGGAGGACACACGTGGAAATTAGAATTGACAGTATCCACAGTCTAGAGAAAAGCAGAGAGACAGCAGTGGGCTATGACTGGGAAAACTGGGATTGGGGGGAAGGGGCTGCCTCCATTTTGTCACTGCACTGAACTCTCTCCTCTGCAAAATAAAGGCATTTGGTCAAATAAGCGGCTATCATCCCTTCTGGTTCTAAAAATTCTAAAAAAATAAAATTGCCAATGCTGGGGATTGCAACCCAGGGCCTTGCACATGCTAGGCAAGCACTCGACCACTGAACTACATCACCACCACCATCCCCAATATTTTATGATAAAATGCAGACAGCTGGTTTTAGCCTTATTCATCTCTTTCATAAGTGCCTCTCCTTTGAACACCCATTCTTAATTTTAAACCATCTAATCGTGTATTTGTCTTTCTGCTAGCCCAAAGTTCCTTATTAGCAGAGCCTTTGTTTCCATCTCATTTTATCCTGAAGGCTTAGAACCATGCCTAACATGGGAAAATTTTCAGTGTTTTTGGAACTGTACACCTACATTAGCCTCCTCACTTGTATTAGTTAGTCTCAGCTAGAAACAGAGGTCCGCTAGCACTGGATAAACAAGAAGAGTTTACTAAAAGGACTGTTTATAAGATCGAGGCATTGTCAGGGTAAATTTACCACCAAGGGATGGTAAAGTACCCAAAGCCTAGTAATAGCAAAGAATGACTACCCCTTGTCACCCTGATGGTGGGAAGAAACAAAGCCATTACGGGAGCCCTGAGAAAGTAGCCAAAGCTAAAGACATTGACTGGGCCACCTAACAGGAGTTGAGACCTACTACAGAGGGAAGCCCTCAACTGCAGCCTGACAGAGAAGGAATCAGGCACATGCCCCATGGCCAACCTCACTTTCCCCTCTTCCTTCAAGTCCTTCAAACTCCTGCCACTGCGTCCCTTGGCTGAACACAACAGAAAACAGATGAGCATGGCCAAGTGTTGAGGCAGTCCATAAAGGTCAGCCTCCAAGAACCAAGTGAGAAGGAGCAGAATGGACAGCAGATTTGAGGGGAGGGGGCATACAAAAAAATACCCAACCCAGTTTCCTGCACCACTGTCTCCCCTTTCTAAAAGCACCCTGAATAACTCTAAGTAATTCTCTTCTCTACAAATATGTAGATATTTTTCAGCAAACATGTATATACCTATATTCGCATTAACTCCTTGCTTTATAAGTATTATCTACTTTCTACCATAATTTTTTTTTCTCACCAGCCAGACTATTGGCTCCCTAGGAGCAAAGCTGACATCTTCTATTTCTTTTTTATTTTTTTATTGTTGTGCTTAGTAGGGATACATTGTGGCATTTACAAAGGTTTTGATAATATATCCACCATTCTCCTTTATCCTCCTCACCCTCATTCCTGGAATAGTGTCAACAGATATCATTTTTTCCATTTACATACATGTATACACAGTATTTGCACCATATTCACCCTCCTATTTCTTTCCCCACCTTCTCTCCCCTCTCACTGGCACTAATCCCCCAGACAGGACATGTTCTGCTCTCCTGTTCTCTGAGTTTGTAAAAGAAAAGAACATGGCATTTTTTGCTTGTTTAAGATAGTTACACCACAGAGTTTCTTTGTGGCACTTCCACGCATATAAGTATTGCAGCCCAATTTGGTTCATCTCCTCTATTTTTCTTCTTTGTACCTTAGTCCTTTTCTTATGATTGTTTCAGCCAGTTTAAAAAGTTTGATATTCATTCTTGTATGGAAAGTACATCAACCATATTCACCTTAACTTCCTTCTTTTACCCTTCTCCTCTTGAATGTGACCTCCCTTACTGTGACCTGTTTTTTATAATATTGCTATATTTTTAGGTCTGTTTTCCACATGAGAGAAAACATGCAGCTTTTGGAAAAGCAAAGATGCAACATAGAAGTAGCTTCTATTTCTAAAGCTATCCCTGGCATATTCATGTTATATATACATGGCACTCAATATGTGTAATATGAACAGCCACCTTTAATCAAGTTTTCATGTATTAAACTTTACACTTATTCCTATCATTGTTAGACAATTTTTAAATCTCCAGAGAGGGCTAAATAAACTGTATAGTTTGAGAAACTGCCTTGTATAGTGCTTTTGCTGAGTGATGATCATATGTTAAGTTCTCCCCTTTAGAAAGACTGGCTTTGGTATAGTTCCATACTAATTTTCTGGAATTGTTCACTCAACATGCCTTTATTAATATTCACTTGGGTAAAGTGCCATACAAGGCACTGTGAGAAATCAAAGACCAATTGGACTTAGTTTCTGTCCCAGGGAACTTAGACTACAAAAGGTGAGATAAAAATATTAGAGTAACTAGGTAGAAAGAAGAAAGAATCCTGAAAGAAAAAGAAGTGAAATACTAGGAGAGTTCTGAGCTAGAACAATTATTTGGATGAAGGAAATTAAAAATAGGATTCATTTGGGTTAGGGCTTGAAGGACACACATTATTTGATCAGGAAGAGATAAGAGAAAGAATTACACCCACGTGACTGGAAGCTTTCAAGAAAAGATAATTCTCTTGGTTTCTCTGAAAGTTTAAAAGAAAATGTCTCAAGGGAATACAATATGGAAAACATATGCCAGTAGGGCCTTTGATGACAGGCTAAATCTAAAACCACCTTTCTGCTGGCAGTAGGGAGCAATGATGCATTATGAGCAGGCAAAATGAGAGGTAGAACTTCAAGGAAAAATAACAGCAGGTGACACTGATTTTTGAGCTTTCTGTGCCAGCACTGTACTTTTTTTCCCTTTTTCCTCCAGTGTTGGTGATCAAACCCAGGACCTGGAGCAATCTTAGCAAACACTCTACCACTGAGCCTGCATTCCCAGCTACCAAACACTGTTCTTTCATTGATCCCCAGTGATACAATCAGCAGTGGGGCGGGGGGAAGCACCCAGTCCAGAGAAAATAGCACATCACTGATACTGTTTGGTATCAGTGATGATGAAAAGCATCTGGACTTTTAGGTGGTGTCATTACCCTATCTAAACTCTCTATAGACCACTCCCTACCATCCTCTTCTTACCTATACCGGGAAAAATCATTATTCATATATTAACTCATTTAATCTTCAAAACATTCCGATGAGTTAAACACCATTATCACTGCCAGAGAAGCACAGAGAGATAAAGTGATCTTCTCAAGATAACAATGCTAGTAAGTGGCAAAACCAGAATTTGAATGCTGGTTGTATGATTTCTAATATCTTCTCCAACCAGGCTGGCAAGAAGATTATAGCTTCTGTGAAATGAAGGGTTATGTCCATTAAACTTAACTGCATGCAACCTCCTGGTAAACAGGGACTCAAAGTGGTTATTTTGTGATGATTCCAGGCTGAAAAGAAATGATCCATTTTTTATATACATGCATATATATAAATAGCTATAGCCTGATTTTAAGTTGTTTTGAGTCCCAGTAGACATAATCAGGGTAACTACAATGAATCCAGGTGTACTTGAAGAAACCAAATAACTACAATTGTCTAATCAGGCATGTAGAGGTAAGTGCTGTGCCAGTCACTGTATAGGCAAGGGAGAGAATTAACATTCTCCACGATTAGTGAAATCAATTCTTGCCTTCTGACTGGATGTGCTATTTGTAGCATTTCTTTTCACATAGCCCAAGTGCTATTGTCCAAAATGGTTGTTCTTATTATTAAACCCTTTAAGTATTCTAAAAGCCAAGGGCAAAATCTCCTTGTCATACTGTGTTTCAAGTGTTATTGGGCATTATAAGGAAATTTCATGTTATTGGATATTATTCAACACTGACATTGTACTTTGAATAGCAAACTTTTCTGATTCATGGAGTCAGTAATCACAGTTTCAACCATGTGATACTTCATGATTCTACTCACTCTTCCAGCCTCCTCCTCCCTCCATGCCTTCCTCCTGCCTCAGCTCCACCTCTCCTTAATCATCTCCCTCTCTTCTTCTGACTACCATCACTTCTTTCACCTACTCTGTCACCACCATGGCCACAGAGCCCTGCAGAGGTACAACCAGAGGTAATAAAACAGAAGGGGGAAAAGGGAGGGGCCATTTGAAAAAAAATTTCTGTAAGAATCACAAATCCTAATAAAGTTTTCTTTTGGGATAGGTACTTTGGTTAGAAATGGGATTATTTTCTCTTGGGACAGGGTTGAGTACCTGCATAATTTTGTGAACCCCTATGAGGTCATTCCTATGCCTGTGTTTGATACATTTTTCTCTATTAGAAAAATGATCCAAATAAAATTAAATCAGTTTCCCTAAAATATAAGAATCCTAGCTCTCAGAACTTTCCTAAGGAGACTTTGGCCTCCTTAGTCACATAAAACCCATCTGCCTTGCATTAGCAAAACAAAGTTTTAAGCAGAAAAGAAATTAGATTTTACCCACAATATGTTAAATGAAAGGCTCCAAATTAAGCCCATTTTTAAGGTAATTGAATGCTAAGTTTTTACTTATTTAAGAGCAATTCCATTCCACCCACTTTGCCCATTAGCATATCAGACGTTCACAAGCGCACTGATGATGTAGGGGGTGCTTCACCTCCTCCATTCTTCTCCTAGTCGATATGTCTTTTTAAATTGAGTAAAAGATCAAAAGAACAGCAAATTCCCCTGTGTGTCAACCTAATCTGAAGGTGCATTATAAAGACAAACTTCCTCAATCAAAAATGAATGTGCTTCATTTCTCCTTCCTTTATCATTTTAATCTCATTTGATAAATTTAGACTTGTCTGGATCCACATAATTCAGAACATGTCCAGAGTGTCCATTGAGCCTTCCTTTACCTCATCCAACTCTGTCACTCAGATGCTTAGACCACCTGGTGCAGGAAAGAAAGATAAACAGGTAGGGAAGTTGCTTAGTCAGTAAGATGACAGGTAGGCATTTTCATGCAAGATAATCCTGAACAATTTTTAGAGGCTCCTTGGAATGTCAATTTGAGAATGTTGATTTAAAAATGGTTCTTTGAGAAAATGTGGTATATAAACATAATGGAGTATTATTCAGCCATAAAGAAAAGCAACCAAAATCATGTGGCTTGTAGGCAAATGGATGTAACTGTAGATCATCATATTAAATGAAATAAGCCTGACTCAGAAAGACAAGTATCACATGTTTTTCTTATAATGGAATCTAGAAAAAAAAAAAAGACATGAAGGCATAATGGGGACTATTAAGAAAAAGGAAGGATATGGGGGTTAAAAGAGAGGATAATGGGGATTGATTATGACCTAAGTACCTTATCTGCATGTATGAAAATGTCACAATGAAACCAATTATTTTTTACAACTAACATATGCCAATAAAAAATGTTTTCAAAAAATGATTTTTTGACCCTGTCAGGGCTCGGTAGGAAACAGTATGGTGATTAGTTGGTGGCATCTTCCATGGAGGCAGAAGGGTGATACACTGAGATGAGGTTTGGGGGACCGCAGGTTGCACATAATGTTGATATAGTCAACCTTGGCCAACTTCTACTGTATAAGATTGGATTTTCCAAAAGCCATTCTCATCATTTCCTTCTCAGCTTTCTTGTGTACAAGAATGGATGCAGTTTGTAATTTTTAAGAGTCTAGTCTAACTCCTATATATCTGCCCAATTCATCCCTTGATGACTGTCTCCACTGCTATCACTTCAGTGCATGACACCATCACTTTCACTTGGCCTACAGCAACAACCACCTACCTGTCATCCAAGAATCAACCCTTGGCTCAGCCATCCATCTCCTCACCACTGACATATGCAAAGTGATCATGATACATCCTTCTTCCTTTTTCTTTTTTTTTTTTTTATTATTGTTATACTGGGGGAACATTGTGACATTTAACAAAAGTTCTGACAATATATCATAGCTCCCCCTCCATCATTTACCTTTATCACTCCCCCATTCCTGGACAGTTTCAACAGGTCTCATTTTTCCATTGACACATCCTTCTTAAACCATCTCAGTAGTTTCCCATGGCTCCCAAGATGGGGTCCAGACTCCTGAGCAAAATCTACTGTCTGTCATATTTGGCTCCTAAATCTTCTTTCCAGTCACATGGGCTTTCAGTCCCTCAAATGTGCCCTGCTCCTGTCTGTCACAGACCTATGCACACGCCTCTCCTTCTTCTTCCGCCAACCTTATCCATACCTGTCAAATCATTCTACCCAATCATCTTTCCTCTGGGAAACTTTTCCTAGGAAGACAATGTAACCTGTCAACCAAACCAAGATATTTTGCAAGTTAGAATGCTGTAAAAAATTTAATTTGGGATCACTTACAGAGACTCCCATTTTATATATAAAATACACATATATATATATACTCAGTGCTGGAACAGCTACATAGCTCTTCATCTTGAGGGATGAGAAAGTAGAGGTGGAGGAGAAGATTAGAGACTGCGTTAACTATTGAATCTCAATTTATCTCCACATTCCATCTCTCCTAATGATGAAATGTACCTTAAATTATGCTTTTCATCTATGTTTAAAAGCAAAGGTGTAGGTCTAGCTCTAAACCTCCCATGGTTTAGATATGGAGATCATATTTACCATATGTAGATAGGAACAAAGTCTTCTTTGCTTAGATAGAGATCCAAATTTTGATTTCTAAATCAGAAATATTATAATTGATCTTTGATTATAAAAATAAAACATGGCCATTATTTTGAAAATTCAAACCAAACAGATATGCAGAAAGTAGAAAAAAAATTCTCTTTAATAGAGTCATTATTAATAACCAGCAGCATATTCTTCCAAGCCTCTATGTATGTCTGAACAAACTTTTTGTTTGACAAATAAGATTACATTATAAGCACTGTAGCACTTTTAAAAAACGGAATATAAATGTCTTTTGAGAAGGATAAAAGCATCCCCTAACATCTGAGAGCTGGCTTGGTAGTATCAGCTAGACTTTGATGTTCTCCTGATGAGCAATGTCACAGATCATCAACATTGCACAAGGCCACTCCATGACCATGTTGGATCAAGACAAAATCAAGATGACTCTGTCGTCATATCTAACACAGGTAAAATGTGAACATTGCCCAGGATGCCACAAAAATATCCAGATATCTACATCTTCTAACTAAGATGAGTGACTGCTGCGTCTTTATCTGTGACAGCTTTGTGCTTACTCTAGTGTGTCCTTCTACAAAAAATTTATTAAGGTGCACTTCATGGAATTGCCCCAGTGATTGACAGTGTCCAATTCAGAGTAAAACCCACTTCTTTACACTCTTCCCCAGAAACACCTGATACAAGGCCAAATCCCATATTTGTTCTTTCTAATACCCTCTTACTAAGATACTCTATAGGTTCCCATGAATCCATTTTTCCCTGTAACAAGAAATTACCTCAACTTGCTCAACTAAAGGTGTTCTTGATGGCTGTGACTGAATGGGTTCTAATGTCAACATGCATTGGTTATTTTTAAAATTTGCTTTATGGAATTCCATTCTATGGGTTGCTATAGTTAACTGAACATCTATTGATAGATACATAAGTGTTTCTAATGATACTATAATGAATACCCTTCTTACATTCTTCTGTACAATTTGTTAGTTATTTTCCTAGGATAAATTCCTAAAGATACAATTTCTGAGTCAAAGATTGTGATCATTTGCATTTCATTTTAAACTAGCTTTTTTAAAAAAAATAATATATAGTCTGGGCAAAAAGTAAATAAATCAAAAGTTCAGATAAACATAATGCTATTCTGTTTTTCATCCATCCTTCTAATATCATTCCTTATAGGTGTGTCTTCCATAACTTTACCTAATTAAAAAATAGATATAAATATAGTTGTTTCTGTATATATACACAAACACACATGCATAAGCTTGACTATGTAGTTCTCTACTTCAAAAAACATCATGTTATGTTTTAATTCAATTTTGATTCATACATACTGAAAAATTATCTGATTCACAGTGTATAAGAATGCCTATATTTTAGCATGTAAATTGAAATTATAGAATATTAAGAAGAAAAACTGAAGGCCAAACTTTTTCAGCTTTCAATTTCTTATTTTTAAAAGTCAGCTAACACTTGTTTTTGTTGTTGTTGGGTTTTGTTTTGTTTTGTTTTTGGTAAACCTGATCTAGAAAGAGCTTTTGTCATTTTGCCTGAGCCACAAAATACATACAAATAAATAATAATACCTGACATTATTATTGTTGTTATCATTTCCTTTATCTGCCATATTAGGTTTACTTCTACATAGCAGGCCTACTTCTGTCCTTTAATGTCAAGAAACTAAATTGAACTCTTCTAACCTTAAGGCTTTGAGTTACTATCATTAATGATAAGGGATGAGGAAATTTAGACAACATGATTCAGCTGGATATAGTCACTAGGAAAGAAAAATGTCTCCCCTAATATTTTGCTAATGAGTCCTCTGGAAATAATTTTCAATTGTTCCCTCCCTTGGAGAATTTGAGAATATTCTAATGCCCAGAACTTTGGCGCACAGGCATTTGATAAATGCCTCCAGATTTTAACTTAAAAAGCAATAATGCAATTTGAGTAAAAATAAAGAGGCAGCCAAGTGGAGGCTCTGAAGGATGACCGGGTAGATTTCATGAGCCCATTTCCCTATTACAGAAAGGGATATTTATTGCCTGCAGCACAGCTGAGGGACTGCATTTGGAAATGCCATAGAAAGCAGTCTGTGGCTGAGGTCCTGGGGCTCAGCCCAGGATAAGGCATTTGGCAGGTTCAGCCCCAGAATGGCAGGAAGCCTGCTTCCCAAACAGCAGCTGCAAAAAGAGACGGAGTTTGTTAAAACTTATTTTCATCTCTCACTGCACCCCTTCGACACTCTCCCAGGCACAGTGCTGTCTTTGTAATCCATGACAGGGGAGCAGGGGAGGGAAAGAAAGGAGAGGAAAGAGGAAAGGAGAAAGGAGAAGGGAGGAAAGAGAGAGAGAGAGGGGTGAGGAGAAAAGAGGAGGGAGAGAGAGAGACAGAGACAGACAGACTGAGAGACAGAGAAAGGGAGAAGAATGGGAGGAAGTCTGGAGAGTTCACTTCTTGACAATAAGAACAGGCTCAAGGTAGTACTGGCAAAGTGATCTATCCTACAAGGGAACCCCTCCCCACTCCAGGGCTTTTCTGCATTCAGGCCACTGTTTTAATATAAATTCATTATCACTGGTATTGTTATCATTAGTATTATTAGTATCATTGATATCATTACCATTGGAATTATTGGTTTTAGCCTTGTTAGTGTTAGTATTATTTCCTTAAAGTTCTTAGTATCTAATATTTCAACTTCAATGATAAATACATGATTATTTTAATAATAATTTTTGACCTTACAGAAGAAACAACATAGAAATATTAGGTAAGTGTCCTAATATTATCCTAGATGTTGATAATAAAGGAGATACTGGGAAACAAACTCCCAGGATACCAACCCATTACTCTCTCCTCAAGGCCATTCTTCTAGCTACTTACTTTCTTTTCCCATTTCTTTGGTAGCTTGGCCATACCACTACGATGTCTCTTAAGTGATAGGGACAGCTCACTAGACCAGAGCTTAGATTCCATAAATGGATTGTCAAATATTAGTTTGGATTTCATCATGCATCAGCTGTGCAGCTACAAACAAAGTCCTTACCTCTCTGTTTTACAGTGTCTTTGTCTATAATGACAATATCCAAAATGAAAATAAGAATGATGCCTACCTAAGAGGATTAAATATCAGAATTAAACAAAAAGTAATGCCCATGAAGCACTTAGCATGGTCTCTGACAAATAGTGAAAACCTAATAAATCTTGGGAGAGGTGGTAGTAGTTGGGTACTAGTATATTAGTATTAGTTTATAAACTGATAGGCAGGATTTTCCAGTTACTTACTCTTGAAAAATGTTTCTTGTGGGCTCCAATAGATTTTTTAATGGAAAAAAAGAGTGACTAGGATTGTCTGGAGCTAGGAAGGGGAGTTCCAAAGGAATACATGCCAGATAGCAAGTGTTGGTATTTATTTAGCTGAAGTTTCAAATCTCAAAAGACTGGGAGTGGGAGGTCCCCTGGATTCTGCACTTCATTAGGGAAACCCTGAGAGTCACTCCAGGCCAGTGAATGAAACCAGCCCATCACAGTGGATCCTTACCTTTGGGGGAAATTTTCTCTCTTCATGAATCTGATCAAAGCTGCAGAGAAAAATGAAAAAAAGATACAACATTTTGCATCCAGTTTTAAGAATTAAGAACCTATATTATGCTAAGCATGCTTTGGAAGATGAAAACAGGTAAAAGATGTACTAGGCAAAAACAGCTCTGCCTTTCTGCATTTAACATTTGCAACAAAGTGAAGTTTTGATCCTAGATTATTCTCCCTGCTGACTTGCTGCTTTGAAGTAACCTAATTAACTGGTAAGGGTGCAAATGAATATTAGGTCAGAAGTGGAAAAATGAGACAGAATTGGGGGGAAGAGATGTAGCAAATGTGTAGGCAGGAATCTAGAACCTTTTATAAATGATATCTCCTTCAATTTTCTTGCATGATGCATGGAAGAAAAATAAAAAAGAAAAACACCCTGGATGGACTTACATGAACAAAGGTCTCTTCCAACCTTCTGATTCTGTACTAAGAAAATCCAGTCTCCTCTACATTTTCCATGAGGCATCAGTTGCTCCTTATAGTTTTGAAGGCAACAGAATTATTATTAGTTCTATGGAAAATATTGAACCACAGTTGTTCTCAGGAATGTCTTGCTGCTTAATCTTAAATGTCACAAGGTATTTGATCATACACAGATACCAACAGAGCTGGAAAAAGCCTACAGCAGCCAGAAAGGGAAAGGCACAAAGAAACCCCAGAGATGGCCACACAATGGATTTGGGGATGTCAGAGACACACAGGATCTTGAGAATGGTGATTCAGCTCTAAAATGAGTTGCCTTCCTTTTGCTTGTTCAGCTAAGGCAGTTGTTCCACAGCATCAGATTATAGGCATTTCTTTTTTTATAAATAGGTATAATCATGTCTTTTTTTAAAAATTTTATTCATTTATTCACATGTGCTTTATCAAATATTTGATAAAGTTGCAGATGAGGAGTGTTCTGGGACTGACTTGGCAGTAGAAGTTCTTACCCTCTCCCTACCTGGCCTCTAATGAAAATAAATGAGGCCTTTCCAAGGATCCCAAGGATCTGTTCAAAATACCAGAGAGAAAGAGAAGAAAGAAGAAAAGAAGGAAGGAGGGGAGGGGAAGGAAAGAGGGGAGGGGAGGGAGAGGAGGGGAGAGAGAGTGAGAAGGAGGGAGGGAAGGAGGGGAGGGGAGAGAAGAAGGCAGGAAAAAGAGGGGAGGGAGGGAGGAAAGAAGAAAGGAAGGAAGAAAGAACGAACAAAAGAAAGGTGAGTCAGTCTATTTTATATGTCTCTAAAATGTGACTGATTCATAGAATCAAAACACCTTTGTCTTGAATGAAATTTCTGAAGTCACCTAGAATTAGCCACTTCCAATATAGCAGTGGGATAGAGGGATGGGTAGATTAAGTAAAAAAGGCCAAATTCTCACTCTCGCTCGCTCCCTTTATCCCTTCCTCAAGTAATGAGGTTTCACTAGCTCAAGCACACTGTGTGTACACACAGCAACTAGATTTAAGCTGACAAATTGTTGCTAAGCAGAGAACCAACTCTGACAAACAGATATGGGTGGTTTATCAGCATGCATCAGTTACTTAGGTACACGTGAATGTCCATCCTAAAGAATTTGAAGATACTTTGTGTTGTTCAGCCCCACCCCCACACTCCCATAACACTATTCTACATTGTGGTTTTCTTGATAACTACTTTTCTTCTTTCCATATATAGAACAAAATTTCCTTCACTCCAAACTTTACTCCCACAATTCTGAATTAATAGGGTCTGTGCATTGCAAATTTTAATGTGCCTAGTCTCTGCCCTGAGCACCACAGTTTCCATTCTCCATAGAAGCAAGGTTCAAACTGGGATTCTTGGAACCTCAGATGTACCACCATTTCAGGTGGTATATAGACCCAAAGAGTTTCAAGCTAACACATTTCTAAATCCTCAGTTTCAATGTGTACTTTCCCTTAATAGTTGTCTTCTGCAGCAAGTGCTGTACTCAACATTTTGCCAATTTTCTTTCTACCCTCTGACCCATTTTCTCCCTTTTGACAAAAGAAAAACATAGCTGTCATCTATTCTGACTCTTGCTATGGTAAGATCAGATGTCTCCAATTCTTTACTTTCAACAAATTTGAAGTAGAATTAATGAATCTGTCATAAAGATCACATCATTAAAATTTAGTGGGATGATAAAACGCTGTGCAAATTTTGGCATTTATCCATAAAGGTGATCACAGAATTAACATTACTCTTTTTTAAAAAAAACAAAATTGAAAAATAACAGAATTGATTCTGCCTCATTCCAACAAATAAGTTTTATTCTTGATACATGAGCTAATTAAGAAAGAAAACCAGCCTCAATCATCTCACTAAGAGGAATTTCCAATACAGTTCTTCTGTATTTAGTTCTTAGTGAAATTTGCATTCTGTATTATTTTGATGAATTGTCAACCAAATGTAACAATCGAGAAGAAATTTTTAACAGTTTATGCACATGAGAAAATTTAAATTTCTTAAAATTTCAAATTATATTCATGTTTTTGTGCTAAGTAAATAGGATGATCAATAAAAACTTTCAACATAAATATTTGTCAAGTTAGGGTAAAATTTTGTGAGAAATATGAGTTCAATGAGAAAAAGAAATGTATTTTTTGTCCTTGGCTACGTAGGAAAAATGTGTTCAAGTATATTGTTAAATAGATGATGACAGATATCAAATCACTATGGTTTAGAGGAGTGGGGATACAATTAAAAGAAAGATGGTACTGTTTATTTTAATATATAGTGACAACAGACTGAAAATTATATCCTTTGTAACTATTTAAACACAATGACAAATATTAGTTGTCAACTTACAAATGCATATGAATGTAGATTTTTCAAAATTCTTTAGGTGGTTCAGAGACAAAAATGTTTGAAGTTCACTGATCCTAAGCCTTATTACTCTAAGTGTGGTCCTGGGACCTTATTGGCATAGGGTATTTGGTTAGAATTGCAG
Source organism: Castor canadensis (assembly GCF_047511655.1). Lineage (NCBI taxonomy): Eukaryota > Metazoa > Chordata > Mammalia > Rodentia > Castoridae > Castor > Castor canadensis. Next base: position 135,530,553 of record NC_133395.1, read on the forward strand.
ATTTCAGGCCCCCACCTCAAACCCACTGAATCAGAATCATTTTAATATGATGCCTAAGTGGTCCGTATCCTATTATCGGTTAACAAAATTGCTTTGTAAGATAACTTCATCTAGAGAGTGTCTCAGAGTTAACCTATTATCTTCTTGTCTTTCAACATTTCTTCCACTTGTTTTTTTGTTCTAGGTAATGGAACCAGCATTCCATTAACCCTCCCTAGAAACCTCAGAGTCATCCTTAAAGCTTCCTGTCCACATACTCCAAAGTTCCTCACATCCGATGAGTCAAACTTTAAGTTTACCTTTTTCATTACTTACTGTTTGCCAGGCAATGAGAATTGAAAGTTAAGTAAGATATATTTCAAACTGACTTTAAATAACTGTTTTCTAATGCCTTCTCTGGTGGACAGACTCTGTTAAAAAGTAAACTGAAGAACAACGAAATTATAAAGAGTTTATCTGAGCAAACAATAATTGACTTACAAATTGGGCAGCTCCAAACCAGAAGTGGTGCAGGAGTTTCACCCAGAAAACCAAGGGGCAAACTTTTATAGATAAACTTAAAGTAAAGCAAATATTTGATTCATTACGGTTCCTTTTTTTGGTCTATACTGTTGGAAACTCTCTGCTTACATATGTTCGTTGACTACCTCTAACTGGTAGAGCTTAAATTCTGTTTTTCTTTGGGTATTTATAAGAAAGCGTTATGTTTTATTTATGTGTGCAATGTAATCAAGATTAACACCACTTCCAAAGCATAGCTGGCTTTGTCTACACAGGGATTCTTTAGGCCCGGTCTTCATTTTAACTCACTTAAATTCCCAGTGATCTCCACCCTCTGGTGTTTACCCTTCACCTTGAGTGGGGTGGGGGTGGGGGATTTGTGATTTCCTCCTAACTAATAGAATATAGTAAAATAGGTCACTCCCGTGTTGACTTTGCCATATGTAAGATCCCTAGGTGTTACTGAAGAATCTCTGCATTGCTGACCTTAAAGGAATGAGTTGAGACATTATAAACTGCCTCTGAAGAAGGCCATGTGACAGGGCAGCCACTAGGAGCTGAGGGCATCCTCCTCTTAACAACTGAAAAAAATCCTGAGCTCTCAAACACTACAGCTTTAAAATATATACATAAACTAATACTCCCAAGAACCTGCAAGAGCTTGAAAGCAGATTCTTTTCCCATCTAGCCTCCAGAGGAGAATATGACCCAGCCAAAACCTTGCTTGCAACCATGTGAGAGACACCCAACCCAACTGAAAACTGAGCTAAGCCATTCCTAGATCCTGCTTCATAGAAAGTGGGAGAAATCACAGGCTATTGTAAGCAGCTACGTTTGTAATAATTTGCTATGCTCTAGAGAAAACTTTACATGCTCTGACAAAGCCTTGGCTGGATGGGCACAAGACCCTGGCCATTGCTTTTCTATCCCATCTTGCTCCGTTCTTCATTCTGTTTTAATACTGCCTGCAGACTAACCAAAAAAACAAATCTCACCATTTGGACACATACTTGAAACACTTTGACAGCCTGAAAGCAATGCCCAGCACATAGGAGGCTTTCTATGTTAAATGAAATGTTATATGCTAAATGGATAAAATATGAGTATTGAAAATCACCTGTATATAATACAATATTAAGTAATGGGCAAAGTGATTGTAAAGAACAGGCCATCCAAGGCACCATGCCTGCACACCAAGGGAGGTGATGAGGCCAAGGTTCTTCTGCTTTCATTTTAGATTTATAGCTATTCTTTGCATCCTTCAAAAAGTTATTTCTAATATCTAACTGTCCTTGTCTATAATAACAAAAAGTCAGCAATCTTCCCAAAGTGCCTAATTTATATATTTTAAAACTACATCCTATTTACAACTGCAGGGGGAAGAGAACTTTCTATTTACTGAGTGCTATGTTTCCTACTGTACATTTCACTGGCTCCCCATGATTTGAGGATCTGGCACAGGTCCAACATACACATGCCCAGAACGCACTCTTCTTTACATCAATGTAGCTTTCACATCTCCCTTGTTTTCACTTTATTCATTCACAGAGAGCTTGAGTGCTGCCAAGTTCAAAATGTGTTGCTAAGAGACACACTTGCCCTGTGGATGATGGGACAGGAATCAAAGGCAACTTGCTAATGGTTTCATTACTGACTTGGTGATCAACCTTGGAAGACGTAGGGCTTCTCTGCCTCTTGCTTTCCCCGAATGGTAATTGGAAAAAATTAAAATGATGGATGCTTTGCACAGTGATATATTCCTATTCATACCCATTGTGACAACACAACCTGGTGGTAGCTCTATCTCCTTGTTTACTTCTTTCTGGTACATACTGCACACCATCATTGAATTAGGTGTTATACAGCACACCTCTGATTGACTCTACCTCCACAACCAGGCTAAGGCCCTTCAATGATTCCCCAATACATTAAGGACCCTTTCAAACTGTTAAGTGTCAACCCTTTAGCAGCTTGCCTGATCTTTAAGCTGTAACTCTCTGTGCTTGCCCTGTATGTTCCTTGTACCTTAGCCACCTGGCTCACTAGTTTACCCCTGCCTTCCCATCCCAACATTTTGCTAATTCCTGGTTTAGAATGAAGTCCTCTGATATTTAAGTCGGATGGATTTCCTCTTCTTTCAAATCCTTTGCATAACTTTTCTCAATACCACAACGCTGAACAGAAAGAATTTACCCCTCCCCTATTCCTATTGATTGTGTATTTTTCTTTTTTGGTATTTCTTCACTGTAATCGTTACAGTATTCTTTTTCCCAACTGTCTAGTGAGCTACTTGATTTTGGCACTGTGCCATCCACACTTGTATCCCACAGAGTAGGCCACAAAAGCAGATACTCAATTTGTTTATGGACTAAGAATAGTTAATTTTTGTTGCATATTATTTCCCAGTTCTATACTAAATATATAAATGCATCAGTTTATTTATTCCTCATGATAACTCTAAGAGATACTGTTTTAACACTGTTTTATGAATCAGGAAACTGAGGTTCTAAAAGGTTCTATACTAATTCGGGGTCACAGACACACAGCTAGTCACATGGCCAACCCAAGATTTGCACAGAAGTTTTCATGACTCTACACTCTCTACTGAATGATGTTGACTCATGGATATTTGGAAGTTTAGCAGAAAAGTTCTGAAAATGCTTGAAATTCTCTTCAATAAAAATGATAAAGACACTTCATTTATAATGAACTTAATTTTCTTTGAGGCAATCTCATACACTGCCAATGAGAATATCCCTGATACAACCCCTTTCCTAACATTTAGGTATTATTTCTGATTTTTTTCAAATCTGTATTCTATTTAATACATTGGAATTTCATTTGAAAGTATGTGGTGGGGAAAAAATTGTATAAGATAGAAACTTAGTTCTCCTTTTGTAAAACGAAATCCAGGGGAAAGTACTATGGCAGGTGTCAGGTGTCAGTTACCAGGATCCCAAGCTCCTTCCATTTTGTTGCTCCCCTGTGCTTTTAGCAGGTTGCCTAATGATCCAAGATGGCTTCTTAAGTTGAATAAGCATGAAAGAGGAAGATAGAAAGAAAAATTTTCCTTTCTCTTAGCAAGGAGACTTCTCAAAAGAATTGTATAATGATTGAGCTTGTATTTCCTTCGTTAAAGATAAACTACATGGCCACATCAACCTGTATTAGGAAGCTGGGAAAATTGTAGCCTTTTAGCTGGCTACACTGTTCCCTGGAATAAATATGAATCTATTGAAGAAGAAGGAAAAAATAGATATTGAGAGGCTACTTGGAATCTCTCCCTTGCATCTAACATAGGATCTCTACTTCTAGAAAAAAAGATATATTTGGAAAAGGTAATTATTGCCATACTACTTGAAACAACCAAACATAAGTAATTCCAAAATCTTTAAGGACTAGGATTAATCAATTATGGTATGCAAATAAAATACACAGTTAAGTGAAAAAACAACTTGGAAAACAGTAGAACTTAACCTAATTTTTAATAAATATATATGTGAATAAAAGTGGTTTGAGGTTTATGTACTTATGTACTGTTTTAAATATTTTTATCAATGAACAGGTTTTACCTTTAGCATGATTTATTTTTAAGTCACAGTTTTATTTAAAGAAGGAAAAAAGTATTCTCAGCTTAGTATGCTTAAATACAATTTTCTTTGGGATTCCTTTTACTTCTGCTTCATTCGTTAACTCAGAACAACAGTTTCATAAAGCTTGCCACCCAGGACTATGAAGGGATGGCTTTTTAATCTTTCCTGCCCCCAGGTGAGTTACTACCCAGGTTAGCCCTGGCCTGTCTCTTCCCATAGACAGCTCTCATCCTTCCCCCTCATTCATGCCAGTGCAGATCCAGGAACTCTTAGATTCACAGTCCCATACTGGAGTTTCATTATCAAAGTAGTTTGGAATGGATTTCCTTTCTAGAAATTTTATAGCCTTTAACAGTGAAAGACTGTTGTAAATCTTCAAGGAAGGAATGTGTACTAATATACAGTGTTCAGAAAGCACTCATCAGAAAGGATACTTTCTTCTTAAAAAAAGATTTCCACAATACATATTGTTCAGTTTTTTTAAATTTGGGCAAAGTACCCAATACACAGAGGCTCTTAATGACCCATTCCTGTCTTAGTCAGCATGAGCTGCTAAAACAAAACATCAAAGACTTTAAACAAAAGAAATTTATCTCTCAGCATTCTGGAAGCTCAGAAAGTCTAAGACAGGGTGGCTGCATGGTTGTTCTTTGGGCTTTAGTAAGGGCTCTCTTCCAGTGACAGACTGCCCCCTTCTGTGTCCTCACATGGTTGAAGGAGCTAACAATGTCCCACCTGGATCTCTTTTATAAGGGCACTTACTCCATCCATGAGGACTCCACCCTCATAACCTAATTACTCCTCAAAGCCCCATATCCTAACCCCATCAATTTGGATTTCAACATTTGAATGTGGAAGAGCAAGACATCCAGACTATGGTATCTATAGACAGCAGCCTTCATTCTGTGTGATTACATAGCCCTTTCTTGGCACACATGCTTGGAGGGAGAAAGGGAGAAAGAGAGAGAGACCAAAAGATAGAGACAGAGACAGTGGGAGAATGAGACAGAGAGAGAGAGCTTGCATGTCTCTTCCTCTTTTTATTATGGCATTAATTCCATCAAGAAAGTCTGACCTCATCACATAATCTAATCCTGTGTGCCTCTCTTAGCCCCACCTCCTTATACTATCTCACCAGGATTTAGGGCTTCATCACATGGACTTTGGTTATACAAAATTCAGTCCATAACACTTCCCCTTTTCCCCTCCCCATGTTTCTGTTACCTAATTCACTTCTTCACTGTTAGAATACAAATCCCTAAATGATAAGGGTTTGTGGATCATTTGCTTTTGACCATAGTCTTTCACTATTAAAACAATGCCTAGACTATAATAGATGGAGTAACACACAGTTTTGAATGAATAAACGGGTGAGATTGATAGTAAAAGTATGTGTTTCTTTAGGATAAGTTGCAAAGTAGAGAAATTCACCACTATTTTCCAAATAGTTGAAAAATTACTGCTTTAAAGTTAATAAATCTAAGAGTTCTTTATTATGAAAGAGGTTTCATAACCAAAAGCACACTTTCAGTAAGGTTTCAGAACCTCAAATGGCCATGATGAAATAAAAACTAGTATCTCCTGTTTGAGTTGAATGCTTATTTCTTATAAGTTCTGCTAAATTTTCACACTGAGATGTACAAAATGAATCACTTCCATTTATATAAAGGTCTTGTCAGAAAACATATATGCATGTTGTTATAGGTGGAACTGAGTGCCCAAAAAAGATAAGTTCATATCCTAACCTCCAATACCTGTAAATGTGACCTTACTTGGAAAAATGGTCTTCACAGATGTAATCAAATTAAGATGAGGTCATATTTGATCAGGGTGGGTCCTTATCCATATGACTGGTATCCTTCAATGAAAAAAGAGATGCAGAAACACAGAGAGAACAGCAGGCAGAGGTTGGGGTGATTCACCTACAAGGCAAGGGACATCAAAGGTTAGGCAGCAACACCACAAGCAAAGAGGATGGCTCTGTCCACAACTTGATTTCAAACTTCTGGTCTCAACTGACTGTAAGAAAATATATTGGGCTTTTTGTTGGGAGGGGTTGTATTTTTATTTTTAGTGGTACTGGGATTTTGGACTCAAGGCCTTATGCTTGCTAGATAGGCACTCTACAACTTGAGCCATGCAGCAGTTCCATATTGTTGTTTTAAGCCACCAAGTTTGTAGTTGTCAGTTAACACAATCCTTGGGAACTAATAAAGATATCTATTACCCCATATATTTTATTTAATTCAATGACTCTAAGACTTGTGACCCCAGGTTCCACTTCTGCAGAGCCTGATTGAGGCTCTGTAGGTAATTCCAATACTCATGGATCACAGAAAAAAATTTACAAAATGCTAATTTAAACTGTCAAGGTGCTTTGCTTTTCCCCTGACTTTAATCAAATCAAGATCTTTCTTTTGTGCTTTTCCCCTAGTAGACTGGGAAACAAAAAACAAGCATGTGTATTTGGTTCAACACTAACTTGAAATGGTCAACAATGATTTTAATGATAAAGCAATGCTAGTGAGTTGACATACTGTGTCCCAAATTGTAGACCAGAGGGATTAGAGTTAGCCAAATGACTTTCCCTTTGAATAGAGAGAATATGGAAATTCCGACAGACCTTTATCTTGTACCAAAACAAGCAGGTGTTGCAACAATACAAATGACATGAGCTGGCAGCAGCATTCCCTTGCCTTCTGTTGGCTCATTGTGAATATTTTAGTGTGTCCACTCAGCTCAGAACACACCTGCAGCACGGCCAGCCAGAGAATGGAGGGACTGGGGTGGGGAGTTGTACTTCTGGAGCAAATTCATCATTTGGAAGCTGGTGGGCTTTGAATGTGTCCTCTAAATTCATGTGTTGGAGACGTAATCTCCAATGCAACCGTGTTGAAAAGTGTGACCTTTAAAAGTTGGCTAGGTTATGAGGGCTATTCCCTTGGTTTTGTTACAGTGAGAGTGGATTTGTTATAGAAAAAAGTCCAGCCTCCTTTCAGTGTTTCTCATGTGTTTTCTTGCCATGTGATGACTTCTGCTGTGTAATGGTTCAATTACAAAGACACTCATCAGAAGAATAGAGATTAACCAGTTCAGGTTGTAATGCATCTATACAAGGAAATGTCACAATTAAATTCCCTTTATAGCTATCTTCTACAAACAAAAAGTGTCTTTTTCTCAAACATGAAAAACAGGAAGGTAAAACAGGTCTTGTCTGGGAGTTGGTCCTGGAGGGAGGAAGAGAATATAAGGAATATGGTAGAAATATTATATACTCATGTATGAAAATGGAAAATGAGACCTGTTGAAACTATTCCAGGAATGGGGGGAATAATGAGAATAAAGGAGAATGATGGAGGGGTGAATTCAAATATGATATATTATAAGAACTATGGTAAATGTCACAACGTACCCCCTGTACAACAATAAACAAAAAGGCCCTAATCAGATACAGTCCCTCTAACTTGGACTTACAAGCTTCCGGAACCATGAACCCAGTTTCAGATATTCTGTAATAGCAGCACAGAGGACTGTCCTCATTAAACTTCCCACTTGTAACTAATAAAATTAACGAAAATCCTAGGAATGTGAGAACCATGTTTAGGCATAACTGGCTAAAGCTCAGTACTGATGGCATCAGAACCTGGATCTGGTACTGAGTGGGTCAGTTAAGACTACCATCTGATCAACAGCCACATCAGTCTGATGGATGAATCACAGGATTTGGGTCAAGGACTCAACCTTAATCATGCCTATAATTGATATGCAACTGCACCCAAGTTATTTAACTTCTCCACACCTGAGCATCTATAAAACAGTGATAATAATTTCCTACTCCCGGGGGTTGTTGGGAGACTGAATAAAGAGTGAATGATGGGCTGGCCAAGTGGCTTAAGTGGTAGAGCACCTGCATGGCAAACACAAGTTTCTGAGTTCAAACCCCAGTATTGCCAAAAAAAGAGTAGATGAAAAATTATCCATAAATACTAGTTAAGATAGGAAGGCATTCATACATACTCTTTGGTCATAGGCTGCACCCTCAGTCCCAAGTGGTTGTTTCACAGTGTGAACTCAAAAGATACCAGGGGAGAGTTTGTGAGGCCTACCTCAACAACCCACCACCATTTCTAGTCAGAACCTAAATAGCTTGAGCTATGTGCACAGCAAGTACATCAGCTAATTTGAGAGTGGGTACCTTGGAAATGTTGTACCCTCATCCAGTGTGACAAAGGGGGTAAATGGTCAGTTAATGGGCACTATTGGTCAAATCGGGAACTCTTTAAAAACAAGGCATAAGTAACTAAAATTTTTATTGTAATTGAATTCTTATTATAACTAAAGATGTAGCAAGTGTTCCCTGGAGGAAACCTCCTTGTGTCAGGCCACAACTCACTCAAAACTCAGAAGCCTGACTAAACTCTTAGGATACCTTCTTCAACAAATGTCACCAACATTTTAAGTAAGACCAACAGCAACTAACAACTACAAAGTTCTTTCTTACGGCAGTCGCTGAACTAAGTGCAGAGTAGACAACACCTTACCTGTACATTTAAGCTTTACGATACCTTGAGAAAATGTCGTATTAGCTCCACTTCACAAATAAGAATGCTGAGGCTCATGAGCACACAGTCAGTGAATAGCAGAGCTTGGATTTAAACTCAAATCTGTCTGATAATGGGGCAAAATTGTTTAACCACAAAACAGAACAAAGAAAGGAAGGGGGGAGTCTCCCCCTTCCTTGGAAACTAATTTTAACAACTGTTGTAATTGTTTGTTTAAGTGACATGTCTGAAGACACAGAGGCACTTAAGTTTCTACTCAGCAGCACAGCAGAAGCAAAAAGACACTAGATTGTTTTGGGCAAGACAAGTGTCAGTGTCATTTTCCTGGTGAAGATATCTGTTAGGACTAGCCTGTTAGGAGGATGATAGCATGATCGGGGATGACAGAAAGAGAAGGAATCAAAAGGAGGGAGTCGTTACCAAATATTAAGCAAACAAGCAATGCTTCCAATCTATTACTTCCTAATATAATATCTGCCTGAGAAAACTTCATCGTGGAATACTGCTAAGACATCACATAGGTGGCAAGCCAAACCTGAGCATTAAGTATTTGATAACACGTGGTGTGCCTCTCCCAATAGAATCAAGTGGATTCTTAGCCCTGCACCACTCTAATAGGTTATACTACTTTGGAAAATATTTGGCTCCTTTAAAAGCAAATTCATATATATATATGATATATATATATATATATCACATGTATCATATCACTTCTTTTCTCCCACATACCAGTAGGATTTGGAGAGGAGATGTGAAGTTAGCATCTTGACTTTAGTAAAGACAGGTTCATTCAGGTCACAGAGCTACTTGTTGATATTAGACCCAGTTGCTTCCTATAAATACTCACCTTGTTAGAAATAAAAGGGTGCAGCAGGAAAAAACTGATCCAAACTAATTATTTTCCACTGATATCCCTCAAAATCAAAACTTCTCTTGAATAATGACCAGTTAGCCATATTTATATGTGGAGATCCTTACCTGAGAGCAAACTATAGAAACAGAAAGTCTCACTTCATTCATTCATTAAATATATGTGTATTGAACACTTGCCATTTCTAACCTATCCATTCTGCACTGTAAAGCATATACTGAGGACAAATTTTCTAAGCCAGGTCCACAACTGACCTATAAGACAGCTACTAACCTCCTGGAAGTACAGACAGACTTTGCGTCATGTGTGTATTTATTTTTTAAAGAATAGGCTCTTAACTTTTATTCATCCTCAAATTTTTACTTTAAAAGTTAATAGCCATGGTTGAAAAGAACCATGATTGAAATCAAAGAATAAACAAGGAGTTATTATCCATGAAGGCCAACCTCCTCCCTCTCCCATTTGTCACCCTGCCCCATCTCTGGTCACATTTTATGTGACAAGCCCCCAGTCACAGCTAGGGTGTAATGATGTGGTATTTGCCGAATACTCTCCAAAGGACTATCCATAAATAATAGTTAATGTTATGATCACTACTACTTAATTTTCAGGTTGCTTCTTCCAATAGTTTCAAAGAAAGACAAATATTTAATTACAAGTCACTGTGTTCCAGGAAAAGAACAGTGCAATGTAGGTCGTTGATTAAGTAGGGAAAGGACTCAGTGCACTGAAGCAACACACTGGCCAGTGAGTTTGAGCTATTATCTGCCTTCCATCTGTCTTTCCTTCTACTCTGTTTCCCTGGCTGCATTTCTTGTTTAGAAATAAAAAACACTCGAAGTTTTTAGTGTTTCTGAGAGCTTTTTAAATGATGATTAATTCTGTAAATTTAAAATGATATTAGCACACCCTGAGGCTAAATGGAACCAAGTGAGTTTTATGAATATAATAAATAAATGAAAATGCATTTTCCACAAAGCTGGGAATAAACACCTAGGAACTAAAACCCTTCTAGGAAATAAGGGAAATTAATGTTTTTCATCATAAGAACTGTGGGCACAATGGACAGATTGCATCCTGAATTGCACAATGCTTGGCTAGATTTTATTCTCCCCTCCATTTGATATACAGAGAGTGAAAAATCCTCTGAAGAATTTAAGCAAGTGCATTCTTTGAAGACTGACTCCAAACACACACACACACATTGTGCACATACACACACCCAATTCTTTTCGCCTTGCCTACACTTTCAGACTGCTTCTCCTAGAAAAGATAACTGATTTTTTTAAAAAATAAATAATTGCACTTATTTTGAGTAGCCTTTTAAAGACAATTTAGTTCTATTCAGTGCAAAAGTATTCGGAAATGGTCTATTTGTTTCCTTGATCCTAGCACACACACTATCAATTCATCTTGTAGTTATGAAAGAAATAAACACCCACAGGACTTCTCTGTTTTCAAAGTCAGGTAGGTGTGTAATAGCTCTAGGGTTTTTTTTTTAGGACATAAAGCGAAAGTGTATCTAGAGAAAGTGCTCCTGTCTTCTGCTGCTCTTACATTCAAAGGAGACACAGTTATTTGGCTTTCCACACATGAGCGTCTCCCTTTGCCCTGGCAGCTCTCTAATAGTGCCTGCAAGGTCCTCAAACATGAAACTCAAATTCTATATAATCCGCTTACAGGGGAAGCAAATTAAAAGCTATTTTCGTAAGTTTTTGAGCCCAACACCCGGTCTCTACCACAAATAGAGTTTGACATTCAGTCCCTCCCTACCCATGACCTGCAGGGACTGAAGCATTCAAGAAGCTTAAAGTTAGCTAAGATAGCCACTCAAGCAATGGACTATGCAGTCCAAATTTAAGACACATTTGCTTAAGTTTCTTAACAGAATCTCTTTTCTATCTTGTGTTGGTAAGTAATTTCCCTGAAAAATCATTAAAGCATTCCAGTTTACTGCATTATCTCAAAACCAGCATAACTTTCAACCTCCCCTCTCTCAGTCATAAAATATTACAAAGTCAAGTCTAAACCCAAAACTAAGCCTGTCTGGAAGCAGGTCTGTTGAGATGCCTTTTTTTTTTTTTTCCTATTGCTGTTAGCACCCGCTCTTTGGAGTAAGGGTGAAGGAAGCCTCACAATGACAGTCTGAAAAAGGTGCAAGTTGTGTTTCTATAAACCAGACCAACCACTCATAAATATGAAAGGAAAGGTATATTCTTTAAGCTTCAGATCCTTCCATTTCTGGCTTTTGTCCATAAAAAGTGGGATGCAGGAAGGGCTTCTTACACCCAGAGAAGCCATTAATCCAGGAATTTCCCTAAACAGAAGTGATTCTCTTCTGCTTTCACCAGGAATTTTGTTTTCATCTTTTATTAAATAATATAAATAAAACAATATAGGCAAATCAAGCACAGTGCATAGTCCATATTAAGTTTGTTACACACATGAACTAAATCTAAATCTTCAACTGCCTGCTGTGTGTCCTCAAATTCTTGGAGCAAAATCTTTTAGCTATTATTCCAAGAATAAGTTGGCTAGACTTACTCTTTCTTTGGGGGAGATGCTCTTTATACTTCCTTGGAAATTTCCCTCCTATAATATCTTTGTAAGATTTTGGGTTTTCTGTTTCCTGGAGCCTCTACTGTCAGGAATCATAGAAGCAGAGAAAAAGAGGAGAGGGCATGAGTAGAAGTTGAAGAATTTGCTCTGCTGATGGGCAGTGGGACACCCAGGTCAATGCGAGGTACTGATCCCAAGCAAAGTCAAGCAACTGCATCACCAGTAGTCTTGTCTTCTTTATAAAGAATAGGAGTCAGTATACTAACCCCCTGGATCATTTAGACAGCCTGATAGAGTCTCTCTTCCCCACAACCCAAAATACCACCTTACATGCTTCCCATTGGATGGAGCATTTCATCCTCACCTGCCTCTCACTTTCAGGGAGCAACAGGCCAAGATAGACATCTGTGATCAATCAGGTATTATCTTCCTCATAAGGCAGTAGGACACCATGCAGCTGTTCCCAGCTGTGGGCTTGCATCTGAGCAGAGAATGACAGTTTATATATCCTTTTTTGTGAGACACTATTTCTCAATCATGCCCCCATATGAAAACAAGCACCTAGTGGGAAAGTGTCAGGAACAAATACTGATAGGATCTATAGGGATGCCCCAACTTTTTGGAATAAGCGCTCATCAGTCCTAGTCTGCCTATGGTCTGAGTTACCTTAAAACACAGAGATCCCCACACCTGGATGACAGGGCTCCTACCCTATTTTTTGTTTGTTTGTTTGTTTATTTGTTTTGTTTTGTTTTTCAGTAGTGGGCCTTATACTTCCCTAGCAAGCTTGAGCCACTTGAGCCACACCTCCAGTCCTTTTTTGCTTCAGTTACTTTTCAGATAGGGTCTCACACTTTTTGCTTGGGCCAGCCTCAAACCATAATCCTCCTACTTCCGCCCCATACATAACTGGGAATACAGATGTGTGCCACCGTGCCCAGCTTGTTCTTTGACTAAGGTTTCGATAACATTGTTGCCCGGACTAACCTCAAACTGCAATCCTCCTATCTCTCCCTCCCAAGAAGCTTGGATTCCAGGCATAAGCCCCCATACCTGGCCTCTTCCCACCCTAGTCTTGCTAAATTATTGAGCCAATGGAGAAGTGGGCATGGCTTGACTCATCAACTCTTTGACCTCCTCAGCCATTAAGCACAGTTTTCTGACCTCTAACCAACAGCTATTTGTTAGTCTTCTCAAATCCCTGCTGAACCCCACAACCCACCTGCTTATTGTGAGGCACAGTTCATGGCTGTGAGGATATAGATTAACTACCTAAGGTCTTCCACTTCTCTCCTATCGACTAGCAGCTGCCTGATTCCATGTGGGTGCTCATTTATTTACACTTTGAGCCACTCATTATTCTTACAAGACTCATATGCTATAGATAATGACACCTTTCTTCTGATCCAGCTCTGAAACCTAGACCCAAAAGAACCTGAAATTTTCATGTTACTGTACTGACAATCAGAAGATCTAAGTTTTAGCCCTAGATTCATTCTTAAATGGTCTTGCCAAGAGTCTCTTGATATGAAATCATTTTCTAAAGTCTACAGCCATATTAGTTTTCTGGGACTGCCATAACCTAGGTAGCTTAGAAAACACAAATTTATTGTCTCTCAGTTGGAGAGGCTAGTAGTCCAAGATCAGGATGTTGACAGAATTGGTTCATTTTGAGTCCTGTGAGGGAAGAATCTGTCCCTAAAATCTCCCCTAACTTCTGGTAGCTTAAGACATTCCTTAGCTTATAGAACACCAACTTTTACCTACGTCTTTTGCCTCATCTTGGCTCTGTGTGTCTGTGTCCACATTTTCCATTTCTTTGAGGATGACAGTCATTCTAGGGTAGTTTGCCTCTACTCCAGTATGACCTCATCTTAAATAATTACAGCTGCAATGACCCTATTTACAAATGAAGTCACATTCTGCAAAACTGGGGGTTGGGATGTCAGCATGTGACTTTTGAGAAGAATACAATTCAATTTATAACAACTGGCATTCCTGTTGTATCTACTTACCAAGATGATGTAAGAGGGGATGGATGCAAAAGCATTTTGGAAACTGTAATGTACTATACCAGTACTAGCAATTATTAGGACTTAAGCACACTTACTTGCTGGAGACTATTTTTTGAGCCTCTCAGTAAATGACCATCATATTGATTTTCCTGCACATAAGAACTGGCTAGAAGTGGCCCTATTACAAATATAAAAGTGTACTTATTTTTCTGCTAGCGCTGGTTCCTTCTTATTTATTGATTTGCATAAAGTACCACTTAATGCTTAAATATTTATGTTATGTGGATTCAGTAATAGCTTAATTTCCACAAAATAAAAAGGTACACTATCTCTTACTGCAGAGTTCTCTTTTTTCCAAGCCATTTGCATTTCCATCTCCCCAAGACCAACCGTATGTGAACGGATTAGCAGCATAGAAACAAAATATACTGCTTGCAGGGAAAAATCTGACTGGTAAAAGAGCATGTACTCAGAAACTAAAACATTTCTGTTGTAGAAGTTTCTTCGAAGCTTAAGTTGGTAGGGGAGCAATTGAAAATCAAATTAGCTGAAATGATAAGGTATTATTTCCCCTAAGGAGGAAAGTGAGAAAGTTTTCTGATTCCATTTGGACGATTGTCCTAAATGTTAGTATTGAGTCTATTTTCTTCCCAGAGGAGGCTGACAATATTCAACAATGGCACTCAGAAAATAGCAACAAAAATTTTTAATACCTTGGAAAATTATTTTTTAATGACACGGTATATTTGTTTCCTTTGGCTGCTACAACAAATTACCATGGCTTAAAACAAGAGGAAATTCCCTCACAGTGCTAGAGCCAATTCTGGCAGATCCACAATCTCTCCTCTAGGGCTTCTAGGAAGAATCTGTTCCTTGTGTCTCCCAGCAACCTGTGACTGCCTCAGCACTCCTGGACGTGTGGCAGCCTCACTCCAGTGTCTGCCCTCTGTCCATCTGTGTCACCTCTTCTGTCTGCATCACTTTGTGACTCCCTCTTGTAAACACATATGATGGCAGCTAGGGCCACATAGAGTAAACCCAAGTAAGCTCCTCAACTCTAAACCCTTAATTTAACCACACCTGCAAACATGTTCCAGAAACTTCACGTGGAAACCTTTTAGGGGGCATTTTTCAACCTGCCACACGTGAGCAGAGAAAAGAAGTCTTCAAGACATATATTTTAGATCATTAGTTTTCAAACTATTTCCAAAAAGCCCCTGGGGCACTGGGGTGGAATAGAGGAGACTGTGGAGAGAGAGGATGTGACTGAGTCCTGAGGCCACGCCCCACCATCAAGAACAGCTCTGCTTTCCTCTATTTTGGAAAATAGGGTCCTGTGAGAAATGCCACTTTAAGGAAGGTTTAAAAACAAGGCTGAAAAGTACTGTTCAAAGTTGGTGATCATTTTTCTTTTTAAAAAATGATTTTTATGACATTATATTCAATTCATAGTGCATATGGGTTAACAGATTGACTTTTAAAGAAATTAGTTGACAAGACATTAAGACACTGATCATGAAACAAGCAACCTCATAAATGAGTCCTTACTTACATTGAGATGCCATTAAAAACACCGTGGAGTTGGTGGCTTTAAAAACAGACATTTATTTTCTTCCTGAGACCAGAGTGCCAGCATGGCTGCGTTTTGGTAAGGGCTCTCTTCCTGATTTGTCGACAGCCATCTTCTGGCTATGTCCTCACATGGAGGAGAAAGGGGGAGAAGCTCTCTGATGTCTCTTATGATAAGGACAGTATTCGTGAGGTGATTCTGAAAATGTTTTTCTGGCTATACATGAAAAAGAATTTTCTTTAAAAAAAAAAAATCAATTCCCATTGTGGGAGATTATGAGTCATAGGTCTGGAAGGAACCGTGGAATTGAGTGTTAAGAGGTCCCCATAATTAGATCTCATCATCAGGATTGGGTATCATATAGCTTCAGGGTCCTCTTTGGCCCCTTCTTGATCAGTTATTTGAAATTGTTGGTAAGAGTAAACGAGTCTTACAGAGACCATTTCTCTGATGGAAACACTTTTTAAGGGATTCTTGGCTGAATGAGTCCACCTACCTGAGGTTCCTAGAATAGTCAAATTCAAAGAGGCCACAGGTAGAATGGTGGCTATAGGAGCTGAGAGGAAGGGAGAATGGGAAGCTCATGTGTAATAGATGTGGAGTTCTGGCTTTGTAAGATGAAAGGAGTCTTGTGGTTAGATAGAGGTGAAGGTAGCACAACCATGTAAGTGTCTTTAATGCCATTAACTGTACAAGTTAAAATGGCCAAACAGTAAAGTTTATGTTATTGTAATTTGTTACAATTTTTAAAAATTTATAAAGCAGTTTCATGAACAGTTTGGTGTTCCACCTTTGAATTCCTACTTGACATTTTAGGATACCCCTTTCCTATACACTTTTGATTCTGACAACCAGCACCCATAGCTTATTTTTGGAGGATTTCCCTCACAAGACTTGAGCCAGTTTATGATCACAAATGCCCAAGAAGTTACCTGTGGACTCATGGTGAGTCCCAGCTCAGCATAGCTTTGGACATATCTTATATTCTATAGTTCCCATGAGAGGCAGGCTAAATGTAGCTTCTAAAAGATTTTATATACGATATCATTTTTTTCTTGGCTTCTGTTGATTTTCTGTTTCCCTGTCATGCTTACTAGTCTCTCCTGTGTGCCCTTCCTCTTAAAAAAGCACTTTCATATGCCCAAGTCAATGGTTCCCATTTGATTGAGTTGGTGAGGACAAATCTATAACAGGACTAAAAATATGATTTTTTACATCAAAAAATATAAAGAATTAGCTGACAGTGTGGTGCAAGCCTATAATCCCAGGACTCCAGAGGCTGAAGCAGGAGAATCATGAGTTTGAGGCCAGTCTGAGCTATACAATGAAATATTGTCTCAAAAAAAAAAAAAAAACCTATAATAATGAAGGCTGATGATGATGAATTGTGTTCTCCCTTCTGGAATTTTTTGAAACTCTTTTTTTACATATACATTAAAAAGCTTTAGGAAGTATATAAAGAAGGCCACAGTGCAGGAAGAAAATAATTCAAACTAGGACAGCCAGGGATAACTGCATGGAGGAAGGGGTTGAGTCTGAAAAGACAGGAAGGATTTGGATAAACAAATACTGGGAAATGACAGCTCAAGAAAAGGAGAAGATGATGCCATAAGTAAAGGCGGAAAAATGAAAAGTGTGTTATGAGAAGGGCTGGTAGGAAAACCATGGTGGTCCCCGTGTTTCCCTGGCCCCCAACCCACTGGCACTGCAGAACAGGGAGTGTGAGACCGAAGGAAGCCAAGGACTTCAGGAGTTAGAGTTAAAGGTGATGAAGTATGAGAGATAGAGAAACCAGACGCCAGAATCGGTAGAGCCAGACACAAAGCTATTTAAAGAGACTGAATTAATAACAGATAAGAAACAAAAGGAAGTCCTGAATATGAAGGGGTAATTTTTAGAAATCAGAAAAAATCATGCCTCTTCTAATATATGAAATTTACCTGTGTCAGTTACTCCAAAGGCACCTGCACACCCATGTTTATTGCAGCACTACTGTTATGGAAACAACCAAGATGCCCCACTACTGACAAATGGATTAAGACAATGTGGATGGAACTGGAGAACATCATTCTGAGCAAGGTTAGCCAGGCTCAGAAGACCAATAATCGTATATTCTCCCTCATATGCGGACTTTAGATCTAGGGCAAATACAGCAATGTGGTTGGACTTGGGTCATATGCTATGGGAGAGCACATATGAGAGGTAGGGAGAAAACTAAAAAACCCAAAACATGATAATATTTGATGTCCCCACTACAGAGGAACTAATACAGAAACCTTAAAGCGACAGAGGTCAATATGAGAAGGGGATCAGGAACTAATGAAAAGAATAGTAAGAGATGAATCAACTTGGGATGTAACACATTTGTACATGGAAACAATGCTAGGAATATTTCTGTATAGCTATCCTTAGCTCAACTAGCAAAAATGCTTTGTCTTCCTTATTATTGCTTATGTTTTCTCTTCAACAAAATTAGAAATAAGGGCAGAACAGGTTCTGCCTGGAAGTGAGGAGTGAGGGGGTAGAGGGAGGGGGCAGAGGATGGGGGGAGAAATGACCCAAACAATGTATGCACATGTGAATAAATGAATAAAAAAAATAAATTTACCTGTGTCAAAGATTTTATTTAGCTCAATAAATAATGCAGGAACAAGTAAAATGTAAACACACACACAAAGGACAAAGGGGAATCCAAAGAACTGACACATGTAAAAGCAACCAGGAGTGCTGAAATAAACTTGCTAACAGATCCTTCTGTGCAACTGCACCAGAAAAAAAAAAAAAGAGGCATCTGTGCTTCCAACAACAAGCATCAACTGCTTTATTATTAGTTTTCTACAATTTGCAGATCTGTAAAATAACCAAGTTATTTTAGAAATAATAAGTTGCCAAGACCCCTGTAAAATCAGATAACTCAAAAGGGTGAGGCAATGAATACTACAAGGTCAACTGAAAGGACATTCATTGTCTCTTTTGACTACTGCAAAATCTTTGGCTTTTCCTGGCAGTGGTCAAGTAATTTGAGAAACATCGGGTAAACTAAGTTATCAGTTATCTATTCTCAGAGTCTTAAGTGTGCAATAAACATTTAGAATCAATAAGAAAGGAAAATTGTAGTATGGACCATTCACCAAATTCTTTTGATCAAGGAACCCTTTTTCATGGAATTATTTTTAAGATCTTCTAAACCATTCCTATTCTGTAAAGGTCTGTTTGAGAACCCTATACTATAAACTTCTACAGGAAAAAAGGGTAAGAAGCATGGCTCTTCTTGCCTGAAGATCTTGGTGCCTTTAAGGTTTTCCTTCAGTCCTGAGTGAGCACACAGCTCCTGTAGGCTTCCTGTGACTTGACCTTTTCTTTTCTCTCATTTACACTCTGTCCTGCCCCACTAAATGGTATGCAACACACTTTCAAAACAGTATATGAAGGGTTGAAAGGATTAGAGGGTAAACTATTCTTGTCTCTTATATCTACATCTGTTATTTGTGTCTAGCATGCCTTGGAGTCGATTACAAACCAAAACATTTCTCAAGAGAAAGGAATTGTGGCTAAGATACACCTGCCACATTTATGTCTGTCAACCTAGCTATCTGTTAAGAGCATATAAGAGCCCTCACTAAGAATGAACAACTGTTCTAATCAGAGGTAGGCTGTTTGGAGACAAAGATACCTTCTTTGAAAACAAAGCCATCAAGTCACTGAAAGTAACTTTTTTCTGGGACAAATGGAACTTCTTGTCATTCTGTGGCCCAGCTGTCAAAACTTGGCATTTGAAATCAGATGATACAAATTCAAGTCTGAACCTTTACAGTCATGAATTGTATAACTTCAGGCAAGTGTTTACTCTCTGAACTTTCACTTTGTCATTTATAAAACAATGTAGAAGAAACACTGAGTTCGGAGGGTTAGCATGAGCACCAAACCATGCATTGAAATAACATCTGAAGCACCTGCTGTGCATCTGGCACATCCTAGTAGTTCAGTGAATATTAATATCTGTCTGAATTCACTTCATTTAATTTAATGCAATAAGGCAATATTATTTGTAGGTCAGGCATATAGTGTGCTGATGGCATATGAAATAATTTTATATGGCATTTTTATATGTATTATATTAAGAGAATACTTCCTCTTCATATCCAATATTTCTCAGATAATTTTGCTTAAGACAAAACTAAAGTATTTAAGTTTAATTTTAAAAAATGATTAATGGGAGGGGGATGAGGGAGAATGATGGAGGGGGGTACATCTAATTAAAATATATTATGACCGCATATGTAAATGTCATAATGAAACCCCCCCGTACAACTTGCATATGCTAATAAAAATGATTTAAAAGGTCAATTAAAAGAAAAAATAAGTGGATAATGTTATAAGTAGTATACAGATATAAGACAATTATAAAGATAGTACATGAATTACTGAATTTTGGGAACCACACAAATATATGTACAGAACCAAAGAGGTTCTAGAAATAAAAATGTGGACTTTTCCACTTTGCTATGGAAGACAACTAAACAAAGATAGACAGAAAAGTATTCCACTGCTGGAAACATTCAAGCAGAGACGAACAGACCTGCTTGCAGAAACCACACATTGGGTTGATGGTTCATTTTACACGTCAACTTGACTGGATAATGGGATGTCCTGGTAAAACATTGTCTCCGAGTGTGTCTGTAAAGGAATTTCTGGAAGACATCAGCAGGTGGATAGGAAGACTGAGTAAAGAAAATCTCCCTCACCCAATGTGGGCAGGTCATCCCAAAGCATTGAGAGTTCAGATAGAATAAAAGTCCAGAAGAAGAGAATATTCACTTTCTTTCCTCAAGCTTAAGCAGTGAATACTGTTGCTCCTTGTTTTCTGACTTTTGGACTCAAAGCCATATTTACACTGTTGCCCCAATCTCCACCCCAGGCTTCAGGCTGAATTGTATCACCAGCTTTCTTGGTTCTCCAGTTTGTAGATGGAAGATTGTAGAATCTGTGGAGATCCATAACCAAGCGAGCTAATTCCTATAATAAATCTCCTCTTTTATGTATTTATGTATATCCCATTGGTTCTGTTTCTCTGGAGAACACTACTACACTGGGGATTTGAACGTCAAATGGATGATTTGACCGGGTGCCCATTAAGGTCCCTCAGAAATATAAGCGGCTCTGCTCCTAGCATTAGAAGCATTTCTGTGGTGGAGCTTACAGATCAGAAGCAAAAAATCTTGAATAAGAGACTCCTGGGAAAAGATAGTGTCCTTCAGGACTCAAGAGCTTGTGGATTCTCTCTTGGGTCCTGCGATTCACCTGACCGAGTCTCCATGGCCTGCCTCCTGACATGACTGCATGACAGTTTCAATCACATTTCCAGGTTTTGCACTTTCTACTCAAATGAATGCTTCCTTGGAGAATATAGGCCAGATCCTCTGCTGCAGTGATTCCCTTTGGGTGTGAATGGTTGGAAGGCACGGGGTAATTAAAGCCCACACACACAAGCATGTCTGACTGACTGATGTGTATTCCACTCTGATTGGGGTCTGATTTGAATAAGAATGCCAAGCAGGCAGAGCCACAAGAAAGCACAAGCATAAGGAAGACTTTCTCTCTCATTAAAAGAAAATGTCAGGCCAGGGATGGGTTAGCATCTTTAGGAAAACTTCTCTACCTTCTTCACACACAAACAAACACACACACACACACACACACACACACTCAAATTGAAGACTGGTCTGTAGTTCTTGATATTCCACAGAGAACCTGTGCAAAAAAAAAAAAATCTGACTTCCCAGCTTAGCTACCTGGTTGTTCACACAAAGCACATCTTATAGTTTGCCAGTGTAGGCCAATGCCCAAGTGGCCTGATTTCCAGGGAGCATGGAAAGTCCCTCAAATGTTACCTTTTGACTGAAATCCTTTTAACAGGTAACAATGTCTATATAAAGCAACTGCCCCCAGGGAAAGGAGACACCATGATTGGAATTCAGACTTACTAAAAATGATCTACTTGATCTTAGGATTTTAGGCTAAAAATATTCCTGCTACCTGTGAGGGAGGAGACTTTCATTATTCCCATTTTGCAAGTGACAGACTGAAGGTTTAGGCAATGCAAAAGTGAGGTATTCTAATCCCAACTCTGACTCTGCATTTATATTGTAAACCGAGAAGTAATTTAAACCAAATCATCTAAACCAGCCTTTCTCTAAAAAATGAGAAATTGAGAAGCAGAAAGGAGATCAATCCAAAATGAAGCAGCTAGTTAGTGGCAGAGCTGGAAATCCAAGGATTTCCAGATTTCTGAGTACAAATTACAGACTCTTCCCCACCTCAATGCCCACCCACCCTTAACAGTACTGAGGTTTGTACTCAGGTCCTTGGGCTTGCACTCTATCACTTGAATCATGCCCCCAGCCTTTCAGATAGGATATTGCATTTTATGCACAGAGCTAGCCCTAGACATGACCCTTCTACCTACACTTCCCTCCACAGTTGGGATCACAGACACTTGCTA
The DNA here is from genome assembly GCF_047511655.1 of Castor canadensis. NCBI lineage: Eukaryota > Metazoa > Chordata > Mammalia > Rodentia > Castoridae > Castor > Castor canadensis. The sequence goes on from NC_133395.1 coordinate 135,552,726, forward strand.
TTAGTTAACTCAGCTTATTAATTGAGATGGGGGTCTTATCAACTTTTTGGCTAGGATAGCCTTAAACCATGATACTCCTAATCTAGGTTTCCCAAGTATCTGAGTTTACAGATGCGTACTACTACATCTGGCCTAAATTCAAAGAAGCAAGCATAATGGGGTGAGAAATAATTCTGGGTGCCTACATTTTGGGAGGACACTAAGACCAATGAACAAACACTTCATATCTCCTTCATAATTTCATCATGGGCCAGGGCAGCACACTATAGCTAAACTTACTGAGTAAATAATTAAATTTAGTTACTCTTTGCCAAGTCCCTACCTAAGAGGAAGCAAAGTGTATTTGTTGGGATGGGATAAAGCCTAAGCTGGTCCACATTAGCTGCAGGGCCTTAGATAAAGTACTCATGCCACCAGAGGTTGGGAGACGCAAGGTTACATGCCCAAAGCCATGCAGCCCTGACTGGTGGCATGGAACTTCCATACTAGGTTTCCTGTTCACAGTGATTGATCAAACACAATGGGATAATTTACCATGGCTTTGGTTGTAAAGATTTAGGGGGTTTGTTGTTTGTTTTTAAACTGGAAGGAGGGGAAAGCGAAACAGGCTGCTGATACTCTCAGTGTTGAATCCTTTTGGTGAGTGACACCTTGCCAAACACCAGCCGGGTGGCCCACAGCCCTCCCCCAGGGGCCCAGTGCTGCTCACCCAACAGGCCAGCTCTCAGTAGTGAGCTGTCTCTGTCTCTCTCTCTCTCTCTCTCTCTCTCTCTCTCTCTCTCTCTCTCTCTCTCTGGCTTCCTGTGGGGATGTGTGCCCCACTGATCCTGGATGTACAAAAAGGTCACTTGTAGAATGGAGAGATTAGCTGCCAATGATGAGCTGCTGTCATTAGTGAAGGCAAAAGAGCCCTGTCCCCATCCCTATACTACAGCAGAGAGCTGAGGGTCCTGCACACTTTAAGAGCAAACAGTCATAGCCACTGCTATTACCCAAGACACCATGCCCCACTGGCTCTGCTACATTAAACAACCCATGTGTTCTCAGGACCTAGCTGACATTTGAAGAAAACGGGTTTGCCGTAAGTAACCAGATGGCTTAAAAGGATGATGCCTCTGGCCTGGGGCACCTCTGGAATCAATCATGCCAGCATTCCACATGATCGATTATAATCATTAATTAGACACCTGAGCCATGTTTATGGTCTGTAACTTCAATCTCTGTTAAGGTTTTTTCAATATGTCAAAATACTTCTGAAACCAATTTCGGAAGAAGGAGAAAGAACTGAGAGGTGCGTATCTCAATGGCGGAGTTCTCACTCTGAAATCTTACAAACCTGGGTTTAATCCCCCAAGAGCTAACAGTTTGTATGGCCCCTGGGCCACCTTTACCCTTTTTAACCTTGGTTTCCTTATATGTAAAATGGGAATGGTAAAATTTCTTAGTTTTATTAAATTGTTTTGAATTTACACAATAAATGTTAACTCTTAATATAGTATTGTAATTACCCATGCACTGGCCTGAATTCCTTGCTAATGAGTAAGTCATGTAAGAACAGAACCCAAAATTTCCATACTTATTCTTGGCTTGTCCCAAAAGTAGTACCAGCAGTAGTGCCAGAGTCAAGGATTTGAAAGTCTACAGTTCATCTGGAGGTGATGGCAGGAAGCACAGGTAGGGGAGTAGGTCAGTCAGGAAAGGGGTGGGGAGTCAATTATCTTTGGGCAACTAAGGCCCCTCCCATTACGAATGCTTCTGGGCTGTCCCACCAGAAGAGTGGGGGGGCTGAGTTGCATATCTACCTGAGTTTGTCCATCACTGGATGATGGCTACAGAAGCTAGCTGTCTACCCACTAACTCCCATCCACTGTCAAGTGAACATTTTCACGGGCATCATTGACTTCTTGGCACCGCCACCTGCCCTGACAAAAAGCCTCTGCAGAACTTGCAGGAGCCTACCTGAACTATCATCCACATGCACTGAGTGAATGCTCAGAGGAAAATATGCAGGGCACCAGCAGTATCTACTCCTCCTCTATCCCTAGTTCTTCACACAATGCCTAGCACATGGTTGGTGTCCAATAAACTCTGAGTGAATAAATGACTTGAAGAAATATACATAGAAAGTGTTAGCTATAATATAAGATAGTAACTGCTCAGAACCATAAAGGAGGCAATTAAATTAGCAAGAGTTTTTTTTTTTAATTTCATTATTATTTAAATTTTTTTCTTTTATTTATATGTGCATACAATGTTTGGATCATTTCTCCCCCCTTCCCCTTGCCCCCTCCCTTATCCCCCACCCCTTCCTCTCCCACCCTACTATTTTGCCCTTATCAGCAAGAGACTTTAACAGGAAGTAAAGTTCACTTTTATCTAGAAGGTATCATGAAGGTTTTTGAAGAGGTAGCATTTGACCAGTCTTTAAGAATAGGTAGTCTCTAGGCTTCTGGAAAGCATAAACTATATCCATTTTATCTCTGTGCATACTTAGCACATTGTTAGAGGCTTAGATATTTTCTTTTTTTTTTTATTTTATTATTCATATGTGCATACAAGGCTTGGGTCATTTCTTCCCCTTGCCCCCACCCCTCCCTTACCACCCACTGCGCCCCCTCCCTCTCCCCCCACCCCCTCAATACCCAGCAGAAACTATTTTGCCCTTATTTCTAATTTTGTTGTAGAGAGAGTATAAGCAATAATAGGAAGGAACAAGGGTTTTTGCTGGTTGAGATAAGGATAGCTATACAGGGAGTTGACTCACATTAATTTCCTGTGCGTGTGTGTTACCGTCTAGGTTAATTCTTTTTGATCTCACCTTTTCTCTAGTTCCTGGTCCCCTTTTCCCTAGTTCCTGGTCCCCTTTTCCTATTGGCCTCAGTTGCTTTTAAGGTATCTGCTTTAGTTTCTCTGCGTTGAGGGCAACAAATGCTAGCTAATTTTTTAGGTGTCTTACCTATCCTCACCCCTCCCTTGTATGCTAAAGCTTTTATCATGTGCTCAAAGTCCAATCCCCTTGTTGTGTTTACCCTTGATCTAATGTCTGCATATGAGGAGGAACATACGATTTTTGGTCTTTTGGGCCAGACTAACCTCACTCAGAATGATGTTCTCCAATTCCATCCATTTACCAGCAAATGATAACATTTCGTTCTTCTTCATGGCTGCATAAAATTCCATTGTGTATAGATACCACATTTTCTTAATCCATTCATTAGTAGTGGAGCATCTTAGCTGTTTCCATAACTTGGCTATTGTGAATAGTGCCGCAATAAACATGGGTGTGCAGGTGCCTCTGGAGTAACCTGTGTCACAGCCTTTTGGCTATATCCCCAAGAGTGGTATTGCTGGATCAAATGGTAGATCAATGTCTAGCTTTTTAAGTAGCCTCCAAATTTTTTCCCAGAGTGGTTGTACTAGTCTACAGTCCCACCAACAATGTAAGAGGGTTCCTTTTTCCCTGCATCCTCGCCAACACCTGTTGTTGGTGGTGTTGCTGATGATGGCTATTCTAACAGGGGTGAGGTGGAATCTTAGTGTGGTTTTAATTTGCATTTTCATTATTGCTAGAGATTGTGAACATTTTTTCATGTGTTTTTTGGCCATTTGAATTTCTTCTTTTGAGAAAGTTCTGTTTAGTTCACTTGCCCATTTCTTTATTGGTTCATTAGTTTGGGGAGAATTTAGTTTTTTAAGTTCCCTATATATTCTGGTTATCAGTCCTTTGTCTGATGTATAGTTGGCAAATATTTTCTCCCACTCTGTGGGTGTTCTCTTCAGTTTAGAGACCATTTCTTTAGATGAACAGAAGCTTTTTAGCTTTATGAGGTCCCATTTATCTATGCTATCTGTTAGTTGCTGTGCTGCTGGGGTTTCATTGAGAAAGTTCTTACCTATACCTACTAACTCCAGAGTATTTCCTACTCTTTCCTGTATCAACTTTAGAGTTTGGGGTCTGATATTAAGATCCTTGATCCATTTTGAGTTAATCTTGGTATAGGGTGATATACATGGATCTAGTTTCAGTTTTTTGCAGACTGCTAACCAGTTTTCCCAGCAGTTTTGTTGAAGAGGCTGCTATTTCTCCATCGTATATTTTTAGCTCCTTTGTCAAAGACAAGTTGGTTATAGTTGTGTGGCTTCATATCTGGGTCCTCTATTCTGTTCCACTGGTCTTCATGTCTGTTTTTGTGCCATGCTGGTTTTATTGTTATTGCTTTGTAGTATAGTTTGAAGTCAGGTATTGTGATACCTCCTGCATTGTTCTTTTGACTGAGTATTGCCTTGGCTATTCGTGGCCTCTTGTGTTTCCATATAAATTTCACAGTAGATTTTTCAATCTCTTTAATGAATGTCATTGGAATTTTGATGGGAATTGCATTAAACATGTAGATTACTTTTGGGAGTATCGACATTTTTACTATGTGGATTCTACCAATTCATGAGCATGGGAGATCTCTCCACTTTCTATAGTCTTCCTCAATCTCTTTCTTCAGAAGTGTATAGTTTTCCTTGTAGAGGTCTTTCACATCTTTTGTTAGATTTACACCTAGGTATTTGATTTTTTTTGAGGCTATTGTAAATGGAATTGTTTTCATACATTCTTTTTCAGTTTGCTCATTGTTAGTGTATAGAAATGCTAATGATTTTTCTATGTTGATTTTATATCCTATCTTGCTATAGCTATTGATGATGTATAGAAGCTTCTGAGTAGAGTTTTTTGGGTCTTTAAGGTATAGGATCATGTCGTCTGCAAATAGGGATATTTTGACAGTTTCTTTACCTATTTGTATTCCTTTTATTCCTTCTTCTTGCCTAATTGCTCTGGCTAGGAATTCCAGTACTATGTTGAATAGGAGTGGAGATAGTGGGCATCCTTGTCTGGTTCCTGATTTTAGAGGGAATGGTTTCAGTTTTTCTCCATTAAGTATAATGCTGGCTGTAGGTTTGTCATATATAGCTTTTATAATGTTGAGGTACTTTCCTTCTATTCCTAGTTTTCTTAGAGCTTTTATCATGAAATGATGTTGGATCTTATCAAAGGCTTTTTCTGCATCTATTGAGATGATCAAGTGGTTTTTGTCTTTGCTTCTGTTAATGTGGTTTATTACGTTTATTGATTTTCGTATGTTGAACCACCCCTGCATCCCTGGGATAAAACCTACTTGGTCGTGGTGAATAATCTTTTTGATGTGTTGTTGAATTCGGTTTCCCATTATTTTGTTGAGGATTTATGCATCAATGTTCATTAAGGAGATTTGGAGGCTTAGATATTTTCTGTCTGGCCAAGTAGCAAGTAGAGGAAAAGGATTTCAGCAGAGAAAAGTGCATGAATAATGATATGGAGACCAGAAAGTGTGGTACCTACTAGAACACAAGACATTTAGTTTGGTCACAGCATAGGTACTAGGGGTGTCTAGTGCACCATAATGTTAGGATTGTAGACTATGGTTGGAATGAATTAATGCCACATTGAGGAGTTTGGACATTATTTTTTTTTTATTATTTTTCTTTTTTTCATTTTTCTTTTATTATTCATATGTGCATACAAGGCTTGGTTCATTTCTCCCCCCTGCCCCCGCCCCTCCCTTACCACCCACTCCACCCCCTCCCGCTCCCCCCCCTCAATACCCAGCAGAAACTATTTTGCCCTTATCTCTAATTTTGTTGTAGAGAGAGTATAAGCAATAATAGGAAGGAACAAGGGGTTTTGCTGGTTGAGAGAAGGATAGCTATACAGGGCATTGACTCACATTGATTTCCTGTGCGTGGGTGTTACCTTCTAGGTTAATTCTTTTTGATCTAACCTTTTCTCTAGTACCTGGTCCCCTTTTCCTATTGGCCTCAGTTGCTTTAAGGTACCTGCTTTAGTTTCTCTGCATTAAGGGCAACAAATGCTAGCTAGTTTTTTAGGTGTCTTACCTATCCTCATCCCTCCCTTGTGTGCTCTCGCTTTTACCATGTGCTCAAAGTCCAATCCCCTTGTTGTGTTTGCCCTTGATCTAATGTCCACATATGAGGGAGAACATACGATTTTTGGTTTTTTGAGCCAGGCTAACCTCACTCAGAATGATGTTCTCCAATTCCATCCATCTACCAGCGAATGATAACATTTCGTTCTTCTTCATGGCTGAATAAAATTCCATTGTGTATAGATACCACATTTTCTTAATCCATTCGTCAGTGCTGGGGCATCTTGGCTGTTTCCATAACTTGGCTATTGTGAATAGTGCCGCAATAAACATGGATGTGCAGGTGCCTCTGGAGTAACAGTCTTTTGGGTATATCCCCAAGAGTGGTATTGCTGGATCAAATGGTAGATCGATGTCTAGCTTTTTAAGTAGCCTCCAAATTTTTTTCCAGAGTGGTTGTACTAGTCTACATTCCCACCAACAGTGTAAGAGGGTTCCTTTTTTCCCCACATCCTCGCCAACACCTGTTGTTGGTGGTGTTGCTGATGATGGCTATTCTAACAGGGGTGAGGTGGAATCTTAGTGTGGTTTTAATTTGCATTTCCTTTATTGCTAGAGATGGTGAGCATTTTTTCATGTGTTTTCTGGCCATTTGAATTTCTTCTTTTGAGAAAGTTCTGTTTAGTTCACATGCCCATTTCTTTATTGGTTCATTAGTTTGGGGAGAATTTAGTTTTTTAAGTTCCCTGTATATTCTGGTTATCAGTCCTTTGTCTGATGTATAGTTGGCAAATATTATCTCCCACTCTGTAGGTGTTCTGTTCAGTTTAGAGACCATTTCTTTTGATGAACAGAAGCTTTTTAGTTTTATGAGGTCCCATTTATCTATGCTGTCTCTAAGTTGCTGTGCTGCTGGGGTTTCATTGAGAAAGTTCTTACCTATACCTACTAACTCCAGAGTATTTCCTACTCTTTCTTGTATCAACTTAAGAGTTTGGGGTCTGATATTAAGATCCTTGATCCATTTTGAGTTAATCTTGGTATAGGGTGATATACATGGATCTAGTTTCAGTTTTTTGCAGACTGCTAACCAGTTTTCCCAGCAGTTTTTGTTGAAGAGGCTGCTATCTCTCCATCGTATATTTTTAGTTCCTTTGTCAAAGATAAGTTGCTCATAGTTGTGTGGCTTCATATCTGGATCCTCTATTCTGTTCCACTGGTCTTCATGTCTGTTTTTGTGCCAGTACCATGCTGTTTTTATTGTTATTGCTTTGTAATATAGTTTGAAGTCAGGTATTGTGATACCTCCTGCATTGTTCTTTTGACTGAGTATTGCCTTGGCTATTCGTGGCCTCTTGTGTTTCCATATAAATTTAACAGTAGATTTTTCAATCTCTTTAATGAATGTCATTGGAATTTTGATGGGAATTGCATTAAACATGTAGATTACTTTTGGGAGTATCGACATTTTTACTATGTGGATTCTACCAATCCATGAGCATGGGAGATCTCTCCACTTTCTATAGTCTTCCTCAATCTCTTTCTTCAGAAGTGTATAGTTTTCCTTGTAGAGGTCTTTCACATCTTTTGTTAGGTTTACACCTAGGTATTTGATTTTGTTTGAGGCTATTGTAAATGGAATTGTTTTCATACATTCTTTTTCAGTTTGCTCATTGTTAGTGTATAGAAATGGTAATGATTTTTCTATGTTGATTTTATATCCTGCTACCTTGCTATAGCTATTGATGATGTCTAGAAGCTTCTGAGTAGAGTTTTTTGGGTCTTTAAGGTATAGAATCATGTCATCTGCAAATAGGGATATTTTGACAGTTTCCTTACCTATTTGTATTCCTTTTATTCCTTCTTCTTGCCTAATTGCTCTGGCTAGGAATTCCAGTACTATGTTGAATAGGAGTGGAGATAGTGGGCATCCTTGTCTGGTTCCTGATTTTAGAGGAAATGGTTTTAGTTTTTCTCCGTTAAGTATAATGCTGGCTGTAGGTTTGTCATATATAGCTTTTATAATGTTGAGGAACTTTCCTTCTATTCCTAGTTTTCTTAGAGCTTTTATCATGAAATGATGTTGGATCTTATCAAAGGCTTTCTCTGCATCTATTGAGATGATCAAGTGGTTTTTGTCTTTGCTTCTGTTAATGTGGTTTATTACGTTTATTGATTTTCGTATGTTGAACCACCCCTGCATCCCTGGGATGAAGCCTACCTGGTCGTGGTGAATAATCTTTTTGATGTGTTTCTGAATTCGGTTTGCCATTATTTTGTTGAGGATTTTTGCATCAATGTTCATTAAGGAGATTGGCCTATAGTTCTCCTTTTTGGAGGTGTCTTTGCCTGGTTTTGGGATAAGTGTAATACTGGCTTCATAAAATGTGTTTGGCAGTTTTCCTTCCCTTTCTATTTCATGGAACAGTTTAAGGAGGGTTGGTATCAGTTCTTCTTTAAAGGTATGATAGAGCAGAGAGTCCATCTGGTCCTGGACTTTTCTTTTTGGAGAGACTCTTGATTGCTGCTTCAATTTCATTTTGTGTTATAGGTCTATTCAGGTGATTAATTTCCTCTTGGTTCAGTTTTGGATGATCATATGTATCTAGAAATCTGTCCATTTCTTTTAGATTTTCAAATTTATTTGAATATAGATTCTCAAAGTAGTCTCTGATGATTTCCTGGACTTCCATGGTGTTTGTTGTTATCTCCCCTTTTGCATTCCTAATTCTACTAATTTGGGTTTTTTCTCTCCTCATTTTAGTCAGGTTTGCCAGGGGTCTATCGATCTTGTTTATTTTTTCAAAGAACCAACTTTTTGTTTCATTAATTCTTTGTATGGTTTTTTTGGTTTCTATTTCGTTGATTTCAGCTCTTATTTTTATTATTTCTCTCCTTCTATTTGTTTTGGGATTTGCTTGTTCTTGTTTTTCTAGGAGTTTGAGATGTATCATTAGGTCATTGATTTGGGATCTTTCAATCTTTTTAATATATGCACTCATGGCTATAAACTTTCCTCTCAAGACTGCCTTAGCTGTGTCCCATAGGTTCTGGTAGGTTGTGTTTTCATTTTCATTGACTTCCAGGAACTTTTTAATTTCCTCTTTTACTGCATCGATGATCCACTCTTCATTAAGTAATGAGTTATTTAGTTTCCAGCTGTTTGCATGTTTTTTGTCTTTACTTTTGTTGTTGAGTTCTACTTTTACTGCATTGTGGTCAGATAGTATGCACGGTATTATTTCTATTTTCTTATGTTTGCTGAGGCTTGCTTTGTGCCCTAGGATATGATCTATTTTGGAGAAGGTTCCATGTGCTGCTGAGAAGAATGTATATTGTGTAGAGGTTGGATGAAATGTTCTGTAGATATCTACTAGGTCCACTTGATCTATTGCATATTTTAGATCTTGGATTTCTTTATTGAGTTTTTGTTTGGATGACCTATCTATTGATGATAATGACCCCCTTCCCACAATAATCACAGCTCTCCATATCTTTGCTTTGATTCTGGTCTTGGCCAGAGGAAGCAAATGTGATAAAAGCATAGGCTTGAGTAGTACTTACGTATTGAGAGACTGCCTTCTCTTGCTGCTCTTAGGAACCCTGAGATCACATGTAAAGCAATCGAGGTTTGCCTACTGCAGGTTGGAAGACCAGGTGCTCCAAAATAAGTTATCCCCAAAAGGCTCCAAGACTGTCAGCCCAATTACCTACAAGCACATGAATGAAGAGGACCTGACATGCCAGCCCCAGCAGAGCCATCTTGGACTGGAGTGGTTCAGCAACACACTGACTGGTAAGAAATACCAAAGACTTATTGTTTTAGCCTACTAAGTTCTAGAGTGACTTGGAATGCAGTGAGAGCTAATTCATATGACAGGGGAGTCAGTGAGGATTTCTGAATATTTATGAATAATCTGGAAATAGTGCTCAGGATTTAGAGACAAAATGTCCCCTCCCTGGCACATGGAAACCAATCCTATGCTCTCCCTGCCTCTGAATTTCCACACCACTAAGACTGACATGGGACACCCACTGGTATTCATCATCTAAAGCTACTTCTTCAAGAAATGTGAGAGCTGCTTTTTTGCAAAAAGCAGAAGAGACGGGATTCCAGGTTAATAAGACAATCAAACTATTCTCAGGTGTCAAAACAAGAGGATCAAAACAAAATAATCTTAAATTTCAGGGTAGTTGTACAATTGGTTCAGAGCTAGAGTTCAGGTCAGGATAAAGGAATGATGCTCACAACTTCATGACAAAGTTCATGTGACAGTTGATTGTGGCTGGTTGTGTAATTCCCCTGCCCTGACTCTTCCACCCTTGGATACAGCCAGAGTCACTTAGCATAACTGGGATGTAATGAAGATTTGTGGTTATTTTGACATCAAAGCTATGATAAAAGCGTAGGTGAGAAAAGAGGTATAAATTGTTGCCTAACATTACTCCTCTTCCATCTATTCTAAGAATTGGATGTATTATGCCACACAAATTCAAGTTAGAAACAGTTTTCCATAACAGTATCCATCACAGTAATCCTTCCAAAAACTTCATGCCAGTTTTGAGCTCTGTGTGTCTGGTATTTCACAAGTAACCCAACGAAGGTCATGGTGGTCATGTGACTTACTAGAATTCTAAAGCAAGGCAGCCACAGGACCCAAGTTGGAAACTACACCAAATGCCCTATTGATGGCTTTATCCAGAAGGCTATGTCTGCCCTCACTTAGCTATTCACAATTTCCCCAAAAATGAGGGTGAGGATATTTTATGAAGCTAGAAACATCGTTTGCCTTGTTTTCCACTAAACTTTAATTTACTCCTTAGCATAAAAGTTACATGAGGATTTAGCTGAGGCAAGAAGAGGGTAAAGAACTGGGGTCTGATTCTGCTATATTTGCTATACCTTCAAAAGTCACAATTCACTGTCGTTATAATAAAGAACCCAGAAATGGTCTTCTGCTCACCCTACCCCCGGCACACCTACATTTTTCTAACTTCAAAGGATGCTAATACTCTGATTACTGGTAAGCAGCACTTCTGATGTCTGTGTTGAGAGCATGAGTCTTTGTGTCTCTATGGAGCCAATTATCTGAAGGTCTGGAAAATTAAGAAGTTGAATTATGTTTCTGTGGATGCATATTCAGATGCTCAGAGCTGGCACAAAGTTGAGAGTTAGAACAATCCTCTCCAGATAAATCCTCACAACAAACACAGGACTTCCACAGTCGACTCTCCACTTGACAGAGAACACAGGGCTTCATGTGTGGGTGGATATTGTGGACAGAGCGAATATTTACTGATCATTTCTCACAAGTTCTCTCACAAAGTCTCACGGATGTCTCACGCAGGCAGTCCCCTTTTAGTGGGGACTCTCTTATTTGAACTTGCTAAGCTGTTCAGGTATAAGTAACTGATTTCATATTTAGTGCTGAGGAATAATGATGGGTTTTTTGATGCATGATAACCACAATCCAATTAAAGCATAGTAACCAAATATAGTACAGGCTTAAGAGAAAGAAAGTAATAAGGTTTTATAATTAATAATAAAAACATTAAATATTACCAATAATAATATTATAAATAATAATAGCAGATGACATTTATTGAGCTCTCAATATCAACCCTACCACTTGCTGCCTGTCTGATTTTGAAAGTCACTGTATTAGTCTTGCACCATAACAAAGTACCCAAAACTGGGAGGCTTAAATAGCAGACATTTACTGTCTTACAGTCTGATAGCTGGAAGTATGAAATCAAGGTGTCATGGTTCCATGCCATCTCTGGATCCCCTAGGGAAGAAGCCTTCTAGCTTCTATCTTCCAGTGTTTGCTGACAATCCTTAGTACTCCTTGATCTGTAGATATCACTCTAGTCACATGATTATCTTCTCTAGTGGGTGTCTGGGTCCAAAATTCCTGTTTTTATAAGGACCTCAGTGATAATGAATAAAAGTCACCCTAATGACCTTGTTTATATAAGCTTGATTATATCTGTAAAGACCCTATTTCCAAATAAAGTCATATTTGAGAGACTGAGGTTTAAGACTTCAACAAATATTTTGTGGGAAATATGCTTCAATCCATGACAGTTACCTAACCTCTCTTAACTTCACCTCTCCTTTACAGAACAAAGACTTGAGTACTGACCTCACAGGACTGCTGAGAGAATTAAATTCCGTAATGTATGTAAAGGGCTTAGCACGGTGCCTGGCACATAGCTGGAAGGCAGTACCTGTTAGCTGTTATTCTCACTGAAGTGAGGATATACAGCCTTAAAGCTCAATTGGTTTTGCTTTGCTTCACAGGAAGAAGCTGATGTGGATATTTTCCCCTAAACTCTAAAGGGAATAATGGTTTCTCTTAACAGTGTAACTTGATGTTTACACTTCGTACTTTACCAAGGAACTATATGTTTGAGTAAAGTTTATTTTTTAATTTTAATATTGCCACCTACTCATACCATGATATAACCACTTTGAATAAATACCTTACTCCCAGCAAGTAAATAAACCCTAAAGGTTAAAAACCTGAACAATTTAAATAAGGTTAAGAAAAGCTCCTGTTAGATTAGTCCTAAAATAAAAGAAATAACAGCTCTAAAATGCAATAATAAGGACTTTTATCCCCCAACCATAATGGCGCAGATGAAAAATATTTCTGATTTTGGTAGACATCCTCAAACACTGAAAAGAGCATGACTTTTAGATTCAAATACATCTGGATTCAACTCCTAACTCTACCCCTTATGTGCTCTCTAACCAACAGGAAGTTATTTAATTTTTTTCAGTCAGTTTCCCCATGTGTTAAGTGAGGACAACAGTACTCCTTCAAAAGCAATATAGCCTAACTATCAACAGACGAGTAGGTAAGCTAAACGTGCCATGCACAGATGCCCTTCCATTTACAATGGGGTGATGTCCTGAAAACCCATCACAAGTTGAAAATGCACTTGATACTCTAAAGCTACTGAACACTGTACCTTACTCATCCTAGCCTACCTCGAATTTGCTCAGCACACTTATATTAGCCTGAAACTGTGTAAAATCATACAATAGTTCATAATATCACATAATACTTTTAATAAAGTATTGAATATCTCATGTAACTTATTGGATATTGTACTGAAAGTAAAAAACACAATGCTTGCATGGGTATGCTTTTGCACCACTGTAAAGTTGAAAATTTTTATATCAAATCATGAGTCAGTGACAGTCTGTTTATATATGCAATGGAATATGATACAGCCTTTAAAAGACAGGAAGTTTTGACATATGGATCAACCTTGAGGACATTATTCTAAATGAAATCAGCCAGTCACAAAAAAAGACATAAACTGATTCCACTTATATGAAGTAGCTAAGAGTAGTCAAATTCACAGAGACGAATTAGAATGGGGTTGCCAGGGCTAACTGAGTGGGAATGGGAGCAATTGTTCAGTGGATGCAGAGTTTCAGTTTTGCAATTTGAAGAGTCATAGACATGGATGTTGGTGATGGTTGCACGACATTGTAAAAGTATTTAATGCCACTTGCTACACTTTGGATTTGGTTTAAGTGTGACCCCCAAAACTTCCTGTTGAAATTCAGTCCCTATTGTGAGGTATTAAAAAGGATAGACACTTAATCTGACTACGGTGTTTGGAGGTGAGCCTTTGGGAGGTGATTAGAATTAGGTTAGGGAATAGGGTGAAGCCCCATGACTGGCTTCTGGCTTTATAAGAAGAGGGTGAGGAGCCAGGGAACCAGAAGATATACAAATACATAGGGTGTCCCCTGTCTCTTGCTGTGATCCTCCTGATAACAGTTCCAAGTAGCTGGAATTCAGGTGTGAGCCACCAGTGCCCAGCAAACCTTGTTTAGACAGTAGCTTATCTCAGGTATTTTGCTATAGACCACTAATGCACCATTGAACTATACACTTAAAAATGGTTAAGTTGGTAAATTTTACATTATGTGTATTTTACTTTGATAAAAATAGATTTTAAAAAACAAATACTCGAGTAAAAACAACAGCTGAAGTAAAGCCTCTAATGTAGCATGGCATACAGCAGGTAGCACATTCCATCATCTCCTTCCTCCCTACACCCAATAGCAGCAGCAAAAAGAATTGGCATATACAAGCAGCAAAGGACTCAACGTAAAAGACTGCAGATAATCCACTAACCTTGATTTCAGAATGAAGCTAAGTAGTGAGTCACATTGGGTCAGGAGATAAGAACGCTAGTCCACATGCTGCTACTAACTGGTTCTGTGACAGGAAGCAAGTCCCTTAGCTCCTTGGACCGATGTTCACATCTGTCAAATAAGAGGGGCTAAAGTATATGGTGTGCACATTAATTCTCAGTCCTGAGACTCTCCACATGTAACTAAAGTTCAGACAGTGTTGTCTCTTTATGCAGAAAACGGGAAAAAGGAAATAATATCTTTTATCATGTTAGCTTGATAAATCTGCCAAGGGAGGAGAGAAATAGAATAAAAGACAGGCAGAAAATGAGCAATTAATAGCAAAATGTCACACTATTCTGTCAAATATTACTGCATTTTTAAGTTATTTTTACAGAGTCTCCTGTAATGTACACTTAAAGATAATTAAGATAAGGTTGGAGGTATAGCTCAGTGGAAAAGTGTTTGCCTAATGAAAAGTGAGGACTTGGGTTGGATCCCTACACTGCAAAAAACAAAAATAAAAATGGTTAAGATGGTAAATTTTATACTATATGTTTTTTTTTACCATGACTAAAAACAACCAAAAGAATATGAAGACCTATTTTCTTTAACCTTCCCTAGTTCTCAAAAACAATACCAGTGGTTTTCAATCTTTTTTAAAAACAGAAAATCCATTCTCCTAAGAAAGTTTCATGGGAAAACAATTATAAAAATATGGAGGTGAACATGGACTATTAGATGGGAGTCCTAGGCCTTGCAGTCTGGCTTCTTCCCCTTGTCTCCTGTATCTGTCTCTGAGCCCTCTGCAGACTCCCTGCTGTTCCAGGAGGCTGGTGCAAAAATCAATACCGTGTACTTTATAAAGATATGTAAATGCTTTCTCACCGTGCGTTCAATTGGGAATTAATCAATAATGGTGGAGCTTTACTTGTCTAAGCCCAACAATCCAGTAACCATTTGTTGTAAATAATCTATAAGTGGACCGTAGAAGAAGTATTTCTATCTGCTTTTGTGAAGAAACTTTATAAATGCACTAGAGATGAAAAGATACATTCATCATCCCCAGAGTTCAGCACATGCTCACTAAGATCTCTATTAATAACTGAATTCATGATGGGACCCCAGCCCTAGGAAAAGCAAATTGGAAGCATTTTACTCATTCATTCATTTTTACACCCTTTTCCTTATCATTGACTAGATTCCAGACAATTGCTAAGCCCTGAGGATAAAAACATGAGTCAGTCACAATCTCTCCCCTCAAAGCGCTCACTGTCTGATTCAAGAGATGTTTCAACAGATCATTGTAAAAAAAAATGTGAGAAATGCAAACAGAGTTATGTAAGAGGCACACAAAAGTTCCAACCCAGCCCACAGGGAGCCAGAGAAGACTCCTTGAAGAAGGTAGTAAAAGCTGGCCAACCATAGCTGGGGAAAGTCCTACCTGGCATCCCCAAGGAATGGCATGGTATGTTGAAAACACAGAATACAGATAGAGGGAAGGGAAGAAATAAAGCTAGAGTATGGTCATGGAGTTATGTGTGTGAATAGCGCCTGTCTGCATTTGGCTTTTTTGGCTTTGCCTGTCTGCTTTCATCCCACCCTCAGAAACCTCCAAATGACATATTCATGGAGACCTGAATTGTCTGATCAATAATTTACTCTTAGTCCATGATGCAAGCATCAAGAAAAAGGAAAGGAGAAAAAGGAAGGACATTTAACTTCCATGATGGAAAACCATCATTACAAAATCTGAATGCAATGTTTACCCACAGAAGAAAACTATGATGCTGCTTGATGAGAAAAAAAAAAAAAGCACAAGAACTTGACTGGCTTAGCTTTTGAGAGGTACACATGCTCGACCAGAAAACATGGTGATATGCAGAAAGGGCCTGGTAGGACCTTTGCTCTGCCATCTCATCTGGATTAAGCGCCATACAGATGCTTGTAGTGATTTCCGTAGATTCAGGCAGGCCTGACCCCTGTACCCCAGACTGGGGCCCTCATGTACATTGAGCTCAAGACCTTTCCTTCTCAGGGCAATCTGCTTCCCAGCTTGATATGATGAAACTGTTCACTTCTGATCCATTTTTTTAACCAAATATTTAAAAACTCAGGCTTCGTTTCTCTTTATACCTGCATAAATATCTGAGCAACTCCCCTATTAGAATGCTCTTTAGGGTTTGAGTTAGAATGCTGATCATAACGAAGGGACTAGATATCAACTTTTCTTTCCTAGATGAACAGTCAATAGATAAACATTAAATAAGCACAGATAATGAAAATGCTGACCTGAGCCAGACTTGAATTCAATCCAATAGTAAAGACTTCAGAATCCCCACTACTATTTCTCAGAAAACATCTCTATCTCTATTTCTATACATTGCCTGAATTTTAAGTTTTTAAATCCTTTAGTTCATAAAAACCAAATCAGTGACTTGTTCTATGTGATATAGTCTATATATCTTAGTCTCACACCTCAAAAATCCAACAGCCCCATTGGGTAAATTCAGTCCACATGTCACTGGGAGAAGATGGAATTCAGTAGCAATGGCAATGAAAAGCAAATATTCTTTCAAAGCTTGTAAATCACTGTCCTAGAATATGAGTTACACTAGTGACTAGAGACAATGGGGCATTGCTCTTCACTGACCAAAGTACCACAACTTCTTTTGTGGGAGTCAACTCTCAATTTCCAATTATTATAGAAGGAAGAAAAACATGTTGAAATATTACATTCTCCTATTTTTTTGCCCTTTCCCACTGTCCTGATAAGCAAAGCTCCATATGATCTCTGATGACTTTTGTATACATGAACACATAAATCTAAAACATTTTTGTAATGAAATTTAGATTTTTGTATGATTGATGTTGGGGAAAAGGCTTAAGTGGCTTTGGTATAAAGACTTAAGACAGCATCTATATTTTCAGTAAAAATATGATAGACTTGTTTAATATTTGGTAAAAAGGGAAAGACATGGTCAATGTTTGAAAAAAGAAGTTCTAAGTTTCAAACTGAAAAATAAGATTGGACTATTTCCATGACTGGGTGCAACAACTTATTTTTTTAAGTGGAGTTTTTATAGCAGCTTTAGTTTCACAGCAAGATGAAGCAGAAAGTAGAGAGTTTGCATATTCCCCCTAAACTCACACACAGAGCTGCCCCACTATCAACATCCTCTAAAAGAGCAGTATCACTTTTAATCATCAATGAACCAACATGGACACAAAAGTATCACCCAAAGTCCAGATCTTACGTTGGGGTTCGTATCTGGTGTCATATACTATATGGGTTTTGATAAACGTGTAATGACATGTATCTACCATAATAATATTATATAGTGTTCTAAAAGTCCCCTGTTTTCTACCTCTTCATCCTTTCTTCTTCTACAACACCAAGCAATCGCTGATCTTTATACTTACTGCTCCATAGTCTTATCTTTCTCAGAATGTCACATAGTTCAAATCATACAGTATGCAATCTTTTCAGGTCAGCTTCTTTCACTCGATAACACACTTAACATTCATGTTTTTACATGAATGTTACATTTTATTTATCCATTCACCTACTGAAAGACATCTTGGCTGCCTCCAAGTTCAACAATTCATTATTGAACTCCATTTTCTAAAGAGTCATAACGTGAGATTAATTGTTGTCTTGATTTTCTCACTGAATGTCAGAGGCTACACATTGAAACTCATAACTGACGCATGAAATCCTCTCAACAACCATCCTGACAACCACTCAGACTGATGTTACTTATTTCTTCCTCAAACAAGTAATTTGCTATTTTCATAAGGCAGTGAATTTTATTACAGGTTGTCTCTAACTGTTATTGAACAGTTCTCCCTAATGGTGGCTTTATCTTGTACCTCTCAAAACAAATCTAGTCTCCTTCCATCTGTATCATTAAATACATTTTTTACATTAAAATCTCAGTAGTTTTCCTATTGTTTAAAAAAACAAAGTAATAAAATTATTGGTTTTATTTTTTCAAACACTTTTGAAGTTTGCTTTCTTTTTTCCCCTTTTTTAATTAACTTTATTTATTCTTATATCACAACACCTCTAGGACTGGAGATGTGGCTCAAGCAGTAGAGTGCCTGATTTACAAGCATGAAGTCCTGAGTTCAAATCCCAGTCCCACCAAAAAAAGAGACAGAGAGACAGAGAGAGAGAGAGAGACTGTAAAACACAACACCTAGACACTTTTAGACAACCAACATGATCCCTCACAGCCCCATCATCCCATGGAGCCAAGCTTTCCTCCCTCTAGATAAGCATTGCTAATTCCTTGAATTTTCTCTCTATTATGGCTTGAATGTGTTGCCCCAAAGTTCCTATATTGGAAACTTACTTCCCAGATGCATATGATAATGGAATTTGGAGGTAGGGTCTTTGGGAGGTAATGAGGATTATGAGGTTCTGATGGGGGAACACTCATGATGACATTAATGGCTTTATAAGAGGAGAGAGAGCAGAGCAGCACACATCCTTTGTCACACCTTGTGATGCCTTCTGCCATGATATGAAGTAGCAAGAAGCCCTATACCTCACCCCAAGTATTTGCCACAGTCATGCTCTTGGACCTCCCAGAGTCCCAAACAGTGAGCAAAAAAAACCCTCTATTTTTTATAAATTTTGGCAAGAGAAAATGGACTAAAAGTCTCCCAGTGCTGTTTTGAACCTCCTCCATTACTGTGACCATTCTCATGTAGACATGCTTCTTTCTAATCTATATTCTTCCTCTAGAATCGGGCACAATCTTCCACGAGTGCAGAAGAGAGGGAAACAATGGTCTCTCATGTGGAGTGTGTGCATTCCAATTGCTGTAGTTGGAGGCTGCATCAGCTTTTCTGCCACACCACTCCAAGACCACATTAAGCTAGCAGTTAATTAAGACTCATCCTCCATCTGCTCTGCTCTGCCTCCTTACTCCATCATATTTCCGCTCTTGAATTCCATCCTGTTACACAGGGCCCATCGTATTAATCAGTCAGGATAACTTTTTAAACAGTTTCTATTATTCGAAGTGTTAACTCACTCAGTTTTATATTTGTGGTTTTGATCAACTGCATTTCACTCATTCTTTCACTTATTCGTTCGACCAATGTTTTTTAAGTGTTATAGTATCAGATTCTCGGTTAGATTCTGAAGATTTTAGTAAACATTCATCCACATTCTTAGAAAACATAGCAGTCTGGTGGAAATGGCAAGTTATAACTGATCAGACTAATGATTGGGTAATTACAAGTGGGTATAACTGTCTTGATATTTAAAAATACAGTTGTGTTAGTGAGTTTAAACAAGTAATGTGATGTAGATTCGGGTGTGGAGTGGTAAGGAAAAGCTTCTCAAGAGATTTGATGGTTGAGCTGAGACCTGACAGACAAGTAGAAGCTGACTAGAGGAAGGGTTGGGGTGGAAGGTAAGGAGAGCATTCCAACCAGAGGAAGAGCCTGAAAATAGCCCTGGAGGAGAAGGAGCACTGCATGATTAGGGGATCAGCAATGGGACAAGGGTGTCTGGAAAGAGAGCAGAGGGCATGAATGGACTCATGCAAGATGATGCTATAACATAGGCAGGACCAGACCATGTAAGATCTTTGTAAGCAGGATTCATGATTTGAGTGTTCTCTAACAGCCCACAGAGTCTTTATGAAAGAGACTCCTCTGTTACAACCTTAAACCTCATTTCTCAAGGTCAGGCACAGTGATTCATGCCTGTAAATCCCAGCTACTTGGTAGGCAGAGATTAGGAGGATCACTGTTTGAGGCCAGCCCAGGCAAAAACTTAGTGAGATTCCATCTCAACAAATAAGCCAGATGTGTTGGCATGTGCCTATGATCTCAGCTGTGCAGGTGGCTAAAAGTAGGAGGATCACAAACTGAGGTCATTCCTGGGCAAAAACATGAGACCCTACCTAAAAAAAATTCTGGGGGCATGGCTCAGGTGGTAGAATGCCTGCCTAGAAAGCATGAAGCCCTAAATTCAAACTCTAGAACATTAATTAATCGATCAATTAAACTCATTTCTCTAAGTTTTCAGGGGTTCTCCATCCCCGTTATTCAAGTCAAGCCCTATTGGCTTGCCATTACAAGGCCCTCAAATTTTATTTTATTTATTTATTTTTGTGGTGTCAGGGTTTGAACTTAGGGCCTACACCCCACTCCACCGGCCATTTCTTTTTGTAAAAGGTTGTTTTGAGATAGATAGGGGCTTGCAAACTATTTGCCCAAGCTAGCTTTGAACCACGACCCTCCTGATCTCTGCCTCCTGAGTAGCTAGGATTACAGGTGTGAGCCACCGGTGCCTGGCAAGGCCCTCAGATTTTATTTGCCTTTTCAAATGTGTTTCCTATAACTTCTTGATGGCAGCCTTGTGTTCCTGTAAGAGGTGCCAATCAAGTAGTATATTTTCCAACCCCTCAGCTTTCACCTGCAATGTGCTGCCCTTCCACTCTATCCTCATCTATGGTCCATAAAATGGATACATGGTCAAATACATAATCACTCAGCCTATTTTCAGACAATGACTAGTTCTTCTCCATGAGTCTATAATTCCTCAATGGGCAAGAAACATTTTTTGTTACTGCTTTTGGATGCCCCACAGTTTCTGTATAATTTCTACACATAATCAATAACCAATTCACGTTTGTAGGTTATATTAGTAGCCTCCCCTACATGCTGCTTTCTATATAGTGGGCACAGCAATGATGCCTGACAATTATGAGAGTCGGTTTCCCTAAAATGGCCTGTAGAACCTTATGTGCCAGGAATGTTTGCACAATAAAAGAGGTCAGATTAGGGCATGCTCTCCCACCCCTTGCTCTAATGTTTGAGGGCAGCATTTTCCAAAACATGCTCATCGCTAGGTCTGAGTGATGTCAATACAAGTTACTTGAAAAGGGTCGTAAGCCATATATGTTCAGAATACCAAATTATGTATGAATTTAATTTGCAGAACTTCTCAGAGTATTAACCTATTGCTGAGTATTTTGATTGTCCAAGAGAAGAATATTGTATTTATTTGTTCATTCATTCACTTGGCAAATACTAAGAATCTACCATATGCCAGGCAATAAGTGAGATGGTAACAGAGGTGTATTGGTAAATGCTTAAAAATTAGCTAAGAAAAAAAAAAAGCCACCTCAATTTGTAGTGTTTGCCAATTTCTGTGGTGTGAATATTCCTACATGACTGATTTCAAGCTATCAATGTGATATCATTGAACTCAGAGTAGGAAAGGTATGTTCACAGTCAGTACATTCCTGCCAGTTCAAGCTGGCCTTTGCACACCACTGATTGTTAGCCAATAATGACCAAACCAATCATGGTTTCTACCCATGGAGAATCTACGGTCTAGTGCAAGCAGCAGGAAACAAGCAAGTTAATACACCAATAGATATAGCTGAATTGTGAAAAGAATGGCCAAGAGAAAAAAACAGAACATTGTGACATAGACAGCCACTGGGAACTAGGCAAAGTGGTCACAGGAGTCCTTCTGAAAGAAGAGCCATTGAAGCCAAGAACTAAGCTAGTCAAAAGGATCCCGTCAGAGGAGAAGGCAGGGGAAAAGTATTCCAGACAAGATGAAAAGCATATGCAAAACTTTGAACCTGGAAAGAATAAGATTATTAAAAGGACTAAAAAGCTCACTTGTTCACTTGTTTGGAGTGGAGTGAACAAGAGAATGAAAAGAGATAAAGCTAGATAAAAGGGCAGGATTTACGTTAATGGCTTTGGACTTCCAAGGAGGGAGTTTGTATTTTAAAATGCAAACGTAATCATTTGAAGGTCATTTGGTTGCTTTAGAAGGATGTGGGATATCCTCAGCAATTTTATAAGCTCACTCTGACTGCCATGTGAAAAACAGCCCAGAACATCTTTCATACTTATTTGACCATGGAACCCTACTTACATTCTCTAAAGATCTTTCTTTGGAGTGCCCCACACAGTGTAGGCATTATAAAAAGATGTGTAACTAGTTGTATTAGTCTACTAAAATGAAATATCTGAGGCAGGCTAACTTTTTAAAGAAAGGAGGTTTATTTAGCTCATAGTTTTGAAGGCTGAGAGTCCAAACAATATGGCACACACCCTGGCAAGACCCTGCTCCTTTGGCTGCATCATCGCACAGTGGATGGCAATGAAAGGATTATGTATGAGGAGAAGAGCAAAATCCAGAGAGAGTGGAGACCCAAAAGCTTTTTAGAGGGCATGCCTCACTAAGTACTTACCTACCTTTCAAAGGTCCCACCACCTCCCACTGTGAGACCACACCTCCAAGACACATTTGAGCCATGTGCAAACCACAGTAGTAATCAACAGTATTATTGCTCAATCTCTCAGCCAGCAAGAAATAAATACTTAAGTGTGATTAGGACGGTGTTTTCTTTGATTCTCTCTACCATACCATCCCAGGCTTCCCCAATAGGCTCAGTATAATCTACACTGTTCATAGAAATGATGAAAAATAAAAACTGCTTTAAAAAAAAATCTGAAGGGAAAAACCTAGAGGCATTGTGAGATCCAGGTAGGATGACATTGAGTGTTGGGGATTAGACCCAAAATGCGGCTATCTTCAAAAAGAGGTGAAGTCAGTTCCAGAGCAGTGCTGTACAAGAGAACTTTCTATATCTGTACTATCTTAGGATGGCAGTCACTAGCCACATGTAACTACTGAGCCCTTCAGAGGTGGCAATGTGACTCAAGCAATGAATTTTAAATTATATGGGATTTTTAATTTATTTCAATTAAATTAAATAGCCACATAGGGTTTTGTCTAGCATAATGGGTATTATAATCCTAGAGGATATTAATGGCAAAATAAAAAGTTGTGACTTTCCTCTTTTTTGTAACTAACTGCAACCCACATTCCCATGAGACCTAATCCCAGAGGAGGGACGTAATACTCAAGGTATTTCAGAGGTTGCCCTGCAGCTTAGTCTTTTGATGCTGTTTTCTGCCCATTTGACTTCCTGTTCAAAGCCATATATACACAAGAGCTCTTATTAATGTCTCTAAATAATACATTAGCATTATTTATTACTTGTGCTTCTATACTCATTTTCTTCTAAAAATATCACCACATTTAGACATAAAGTCATCCTCTTTGGTGGAAGAGAAAAGACCACAGAAAACAAAATAGTCTTGTGACTCTACATGAGTTTGTTTTGTCGATATGTAGCTGCAACCAACCAACACAGCAACTATAACCCAACTACTTTTTATGTCACAAATCAGAGTTCCTTTAAATCTGCTTTAAGCTCACCAAGCTTTTTAAAATTACATCATACTAGTCGATGGATGGGTAAAATGGCCAGGCATATATGGTCCATTAGAAATTCCCTACTGGCCTTCTATTACAAGGCATTTCTCAAAACGTTCTGGTATTTTGCAAGATAAATCTTCTTTATTGATTTCCTTCTCCAACACTTCGATCATGAAGGACCAATCTTGAAAGTGGCATAAAACGTGGAGTTGCAATTTTCTGTGTTCAAATGGTGCTGCCACATCTTTTTACATGTAGACTTGCTTTCCTTCCTTCTATTTTTCCTTCTCTCCTTTCTTCCTTCCCTCCACTGTTCAAGAAATCTTCCCTGAGAGCTAACTACGTGCCTGGTAGTATGGCAAGAAGGGTCTCCATGCTCAGAGAGCAGCAGAATGCTACCAGCATGCTGGGCAGCAGGAGAAGGTTGATAGACAGGAAAGTTTGGGAAACAGATCAAAATATTTATCTGCAGAAAGAAAGAAGTTAAGAGGCAAACTTAGAAAACCAACGCACTGAGCTCAAGTTTCATCTAGAAGTGTTGTCTTTGGAAAGGATGTGTATGGGACAGACCCTTACAAAGTATTTGAAAATCATTACATTATTTTCTAAATTATTGAAGGGTTTGGAAAGCAAGACCCTTGGTTCAAGTCTCCATACCACACCACATACACAAGACAAAGAAAATTATTGACAACCAAGGCAAATCTGATTCCATCATTGAATAAAGTAGTTGTCCACCTGTGGAAGAATGCTAAAAATATATGGTTCAGGAAACTAAGCATTTAAAACTCACATATGAGCTCTTAGAGTTTCCCCAATGCTGAACAGACAGTCTAAAATCCTTAGGCATTTGAGGCCCTCTAACTTTTACCTCCATCTTAGCTCATCAAGTTTATATCTTTGTCCCCCCTCAGTAACCTTCAGTTACAGTCAGACAGATTTATTGACCAAGTCCTGAAATGTTTCTTTCCCTCTGTTACTTTATGTTCTTCCCAAATTCTTAGTAATTTCTCAAAGCCTAACTTAAATCTTATCTCACATACATAGCTTTTCCCAACCACTCTAATTTCGAAAGCATTAACTCCTAAGACATCTTATGAAAATGATACTTTTTTGCAATGCTTTGCAAAATTTATCACTTTGCAGTTAGCAAACTTATTAGGTGTGTCTGTCTAAGTCATAAGAGCAAGGAACCACTACACTCACAAACATTTGTGTGATATACATACAAATATATGTATTACATACACATTTGTGTGTACCCATTTGTACACAGAGAGAGAGAGAGAGAGAGAGTGTATAAAGCATTTTGACAAAGGCTTATTTCATTCACGTTAATGCTTATTGTAATAAGGATTAGGTAGGTATTCTTTTTACCTGTGTGCAGAGAGGAAAACAGAGGATCAGAAAAGAGAACAAATTTACCTGAAGTTGAACAGATAGTAAGACAGAGCTGAGTTTAAAAATGAGGGTTTTCGACTCCCAAACTAGTACCCATTCTCCATACTATAAAGAGTTTCTGAATATAGGACCTTTGATACATAGCCCTCTGTGTGTCCAAGACAGTGTTGGCCAAATAGCAGGTATTTAGTGGATTGTATTGAAATACTGATTGATTGCAGCTTAATGAATAAAATGAGGCCTCCTTCAAAATCAGTGTTATCGATAGTACAAAAGAAGTGGGATAGGAATTCAACTTGTACAGTAAATTTGGGATTTAAGAAAACAGCTACAAAAAAGAACTATCTGTGATTGTGGTCATCGTTGCTCCAAATGCATCTGAGCCACCTATCCTTTGGATCTGTTTTTCCCTACTGGTTTGAGTCCAGGCCATCCAATTTTTTCTGGTATAACAGCTCACCCATAAATGGAGGCAGATTACAACAGACTATTATACCCAAGCAGATGCAGAAAAAAACCACAAAATAGGTTAGTCTAAGAAGGTAGTGTGTGTGTACATGTGTATGCATGTGTGTTTGCTTTCTGAATCAGTAAAGACCTTTATAGTCTCAGGAAGGCATTAATGTAAATTCTAGTATAATTTTATAATTATATTAAAACAAGTATGTTTTTAAATGCATACATAGAAATAAAATGTATAAAGAAATATTAAAACATGTATAGAAATAAATTTATTAAATCAGAGCACTGACAATTTTGAATAGTTTAATTGTAGTAATAAACTTAGTTAACATTAGATTGTAGTCTCACCCACTCTTTAAAGTATTTATAGCATTCAAAATTTTCAGTCACATTAAAATTTTAATTAAAAATTTCATATTCTATGAGTTTAATTAACTGTACTTGGAATACATTTTAAATGTTCAATTTGATGCTTGATGCTTCAAGTTTGTTTATTAGATATGTACATTTTTATTTAAGAAATTGAGCATTTTATGAAATACAGATAAAATTTTTTCTTCCTCTCTGTTAAATAAACTCCCAGGAAGTCAAAGAATCTTATTAGCTGAAACAATCTTGGAGAGGATAAATAATTTGTCCTAGGTCAGTTTGGTAATGATTAGTAGATCTAGGACTCAGACACTGATCTATGTGACTCCAATGCCTGTGTTTATATGTATTGCATCCCAACACTTTGCAGACATTTTTTGGAGTTGCTGTTTTGTTTTGTCGTTTTGAGACAGGTTCTCTCAATATAGCCTAGGCTGTCTTTGAATTCATGATTCTCCTGCCTTAGCCTCCCCAAGTGGTAGGATCACATGTGTGGGCCACCATGTTTGGCTATAGCAGGTTTTTCCACATATTTAGAACACTATTTTTTTTCACTTAGCAGAGAATGGTTTAGGGTTACAGAGATTCCCCCATAGGCTGAGTTCAGTCATTAGAACTATTTGTTTTGGACCACATAATTTTTTATAGAAAATGAATGAATTAATAATACTTTTAAATTGCACAATTTTCTATGGAAATGTGGGAAGTGGAGTATATGTGTAACTTCTCTTAAAAAGCTGGTGCTATTGGGCGCTCACTGGCAAGAATCAACAGGAATAGAGTAAGGGTTCCCTCTGGAGTGAGGGAACACATTTCTAGTTTGCCATGTCTACATCCCACCGGTTTCTCTGCTTTATGTCTGACCTCTGTGTACATGTAATCATGTTTCTACTGCACAGTGATGTACTGAAACAAACAGCACAAAGACCCTCAAGTCAATGTATGCCTGTAGAAGTCATTATCAAATGGGAATTTTAATAGTACAAGACACAAGGCAGAGATGGGACCCATTTTAAGGCCTCAAGGACTGTTTCTCCATTTCTGAGCTTCAAGAAAGGTTGTACTCCTGAATTGGGCATGTGGAGTAATCTGCCATTCACGATCCTAACTTTTATATCTAAAATACTCTATCCAATCAGACATTGAGCAAAGGAGAAAAA
The DNA here is from genome assembly GCF_047511655.1 of Castor canadensis. Lineage (NCBI taxonomy): Eukaryota > Metazoa > Chordata > Mammalia > Rodentia > Castoridae > Castor > Castor canadensis. The sequence continues at coordinate 135,579,465 of NC_133395.1, forward strand.
AGCCAGAAGGTGACACTGAAAAAAAGCAGCCAACAAAGTCAAATGAAAGGAGAATAATCATCCATCCATTATTCACAAAGGTGCTCTGCCAAGTGCATGGATTCCTCTACAGCTCTGTTGAATTTATCCATCCATTCATCAACTGGTTTTGAACACCCACTCTGTTGCAAGCACTGTGGAATATGAACTGGGTAGACAGCAGTGGATAAAATAGGAAGGGCATCTTCCACCAGTGTCACAACCTCAATGGATAATCACATAAGTAATATTTTAATTATGGTAAGTATAATATAGAAAAAGAAAGTATAGGATGCTATAATAGCACATACTGGAGCCTGCTTACCATAACTTAGAGATTCAAAATATATTTCCCTGAGGACATAGCATGAATTAGAGCCTACAGGTCACTAACCACCTCTTTCCAAACCCTGGTCAACTTCATTGTATGTTCACTTGGCAAGCGAATGAATAACAACTGTGAAACTGAATTATCATGTGCTCAGCTTTGTAATAAATGCTTTTACACACATCAGTTATTTAACCTTCATACTAACTCTATTTTAAGATTGCTGGTATGATTTCCCAGTTAGATGAGGAAGTAAACGCAAGCATACAGGAATTAAACTTGCCCAAATCTGGAAAACTAATCAAAATAAAATTCATATTTGTTATTCTTGATTTGCCACACCTAACCTTTGGTTTTCTTTTTTTGTTTCTTTCTTTCTTCCTTCCTTTTTTTCTTTCTTCCTTTCTTTCTCTTTTTGGTAGAACTGGGGTTTGAACTCAGGGCCTGGTGTTCTACTGCTTGAGCCACACTCTCTGACAACAATTGACTTTCTTATAAAGAAGGCATTCCTTTTCTGAAGAAGTCAATCTAAATAGTAAATAGCTACATATTAAATACAAACACACATACACACACCAGAGCAGCTTTTCTCCCAAAGAATAAATGTCAATATATATTAACCCACTTTTACAGTAAAGAGTTAATGCAGCAAGAACAAGGGCATTCTTCCTGTAATGCCTTTTTATTAAGGACAAATATGAGTTTGGATACGGGGAGCAGTATCCAATCTCAGAAAGCAATTTTCAAGGATTGAGTATCTCTGCTTTATGTTGCAAAATAATGAACACATGGACACCCTAGAGTACTTATCAACAAAGCTTGCCATGCTAGTATTTAAAATAGGCCAACATGTGCTGAGAGATAGAAAGAAATGTAACTATACAGATGATTTCTTCCCTACTTAGCTCAACATTGACCATTTGCTGTTAAGTAAACACTTTAAAGTAAAAAGAGTCAATGGGAATTGAATCTTTCAGAAGAAATTACACAGCAAAAGTTCACTGTGGAGAGGTGAGAAAAGAAAAGGCAAAAAGATCTCTAGTAGTGAAGGAACAGCTTAAAGGCTTATAACCTTGGCTGAGAAAAGCTTTTCAGAAGCAGCCATTTGCATATGCAAGAAAAATCACTTTTTATGTATTTGCTTTGTGAAATAAAGAGAAACACTTTTTCCTCCTTATCTAAGTGCAAGGAAAGTTATTTTCTGGATTAGGATTTAAAATAATTTTCTCCCAGGTTTCCTTCCAGCATCAAGAACTCATGAACTTTCTCAACCCTTTGACACACCTTTGTAAATGTTGCTTCCAAGGAAGGTTTGTGATGTAGCCTAATCCCAAGCCTTAGATATCTTTCAAGTAGGGTGAGCAGCAAGGCCAAAAAGCCTTAGGAAACTCCAAAAGTCTAGGCTCTGTTGTTGGAAGATAACAAAGCCCCATGGAAGCCTCCATTGCCTCTATGCTTTTCACTCTTGGAAAACTTGGGACTATTAACATGAGATAATATACATACACTCTCCTACATGTATTAAACACTTAAGGTTTTACAAAAAGCAGAAGCAATGTGACAAAACATTTTTTGCTTGTTTTTTGCTCTTTACTTATAACAAGAGGGTGGGGGAGAAAACAAGGTTTTCAAGTGATGTTGCATGATAAATTAGAGCAATAATTCTGAAGTGGAATTAATTAAAAATTGGTTTGAGCTTTCAAAAGGACAGGGCTTGCAAATAGATATGCCCCGAATATGAAACATTACCATACTAATGATGTATTAAATCATTATTACAAAACAGAACACCCACTGCCTCTGGAGCACTTAAAAAATGTCCAAAATTCTTGCCATATGTCATAGGAAGGTGAGGGGTTCTCAACTAATGTCAAACACTACTGAGCACAAGGGAAGGAGATCATCCTCTAAGGTCTATATCTTCATTCTCACAAGTATTTATCAAGGGCCTACTAGGGCAGGTCACTGTTCTAGATATGGAAGAAACTTACAGTGAATGAAACAAAATCTGTCTTCTGCAGGGGAAGATGCTATATTACAGTGAAACATGGCAAACAAATATACAATACAATGTTGAGTAGGGATACAGTCTCTGAAAATGAGTATAGCAGCCAAAGATAAGATAGAGAGTTGGGGGTGAGAGGGGTACATAAAGGAACAAGCTTAGGAAAATAGTTTGTCAATGACTTACCTTTTATCAAGGGAGCGGTAAAACCAAGCCAGAGTTAGGAGCCAGAAGATAAGGGCTGTAATTATACCCATCTCATTTAGGGCCTCAGTTCTGTTCATATTGAAGAACCTGGTCAAGTCCAGAGAAGATTTGAGAGACTGAGAAACTGGAAAGAAATTCCTCAGCACTGTTCAAAGGCCAGGTCTGTTGCTTTATGGGGAAGCAGAAAAGAACATGGACATTGGAAGCTGAGTAACCTAAGTTCAAATCCTAGTTCAACCTCTTCTTAGCTGTGTGACCTATAGCAAGTTGCTTCATCGCTCTGAGTTAATATTCTTATTGAATGAATAGAAATCTACACATACCTCAGAAATTTCCACAATGGTAAAATATTATTATATACGCAAAATTAGCTCCATATTTGGCACATGGTAAGCACCCAACAAATGAGGCATGATATTATTATAGTAGATAACAAATAACACAATGACTACTACCTTCAAGACAAAGCCAAAAAGGCTTTTCACCCTCTCTAGATAGCCTTTCTTTTTTCTAGGCAAAGTAACTTGATTATTGTAAATAGTTCTCTTTGGACTGATAAATGGTACTTGTCACATTACAGTTTGGTCTGCTAACAATTTTCATTTTTAAAATAATAGAATCTATTTGCAGGTATTCAGATACACAGAAGGGGGAAAATCTGCTGAAAATGAATGCAACTCGTTGTTACTGGGTACAAATAATTTGGGGGAAAAAATCAACTGAAAACTAATGCAAATCATTCAGGTTCTGAATACAAATCATTTACAATCACAGGGATGGGATTTCCTCAGGTTTGGACTCACACGCAGACTTGAGAGAGAAGCCCTGGGTACTGAGTGGGTGTGTTTGTGTTGTGCCTAAATGACTGTATCTTAAAAACAAATACAAAAATAAACTTTAACTTTGACTCCTTCATGGATTAGCTCTCTGCTAAAGTTGGCAAAAATATTTAAGTGTTGACTTAAAATATATTTCTGTCATTTATATTTACCCTGCTTAGAAACAAAAAAAAAATTTTTTTAAGCTTTACAAGAAAACAACATGCAGCAAAAAGAAGATTAGCCATTTGGCAACCAAAGGCTCAGCCAGAGGAAATCTTATGCCAGGAATGTAGACCAAATTCAGCAGACAGACAGAGTGTTATTGGCATAGAAGGAGTTCCCCAGAAGTACCTCTTCCATTTGATTCATGAAGCAACAGGTGTTCTTGGAAATAGGATCTTGGGTTTGGCTCAGACCATGAGCTCTGTCAAAACGAGAACAAAGGACTGGAAAAATAACCAACCACGCTGACATTTCCCATTAACCTCTGGCATGGAATAACATGCTCTTATCTGCCCACAACTGCTGCTCATTCTGTAACCTGTCTCTTATCTTCATTCACAGGCTGTGGCATTACCCTGGCCTCTGCAAATGCACCAAGAGCAAGTATTGCTGCAACTTGAATCTCATGGGTAATAATGGCCCTCCTAGGGTCCACAGAGGAGGGTTGCAGATAAATGTTTACCTTGATGTATGCACATCACACTGCCTGAGGTTTTAATCCAGGCCAGTATTTATTCCACTTCATTTGGAAAACTTACAGGGACCCATCTGGCTAAGGGAGTAGGGGAACAAGGAGTTAAAGAGCTTGAAGATAGAAGGTGTTACCACATGGTCAAGCCCACCCTACTGTCACAGCTGAGAATCTAAAGGAGTGACAACCTAGAAGAAGCCTCCAAAGAAGGAATAGACAATAGAGAACACTGCCTAATCCTTCACTCACAACAGAAATCTCAAACTGATGCAGCAGACTCTTTTTACTTAGTTGTCTATTAATAGCCAATCTCAGTGCAGTCACCCAGGCAGTCACTTCCAACTGATCAAATGTAGCACAAGAAAAGAAATGTGTTCATGCATTTTTATATAAGGGCATGGTATAATTGCACACCATTTCCCCTACAAGGGATGAAAACCTAAAACAACCTTAACAGCATTAATTCTTGACTACATTTTGACCCACCTGACACCATTCTAGAAACCACATACTTCATAAAGGAAAATGTTATCACAAAGTAGCAGATGTGAAACCTCGAAATGTCAAGTGGATTTAAAGAAAGACTGTACTTCTAAATGGCAACAGGTGGCCTTTACTTTTTCTGTTCAAGAGAGATCACAGAGGAGAACACATTCCTTCTGTCAAGGTGATGATGGATAATCAGGCAAGAGGTGAGAATGAGGTCTAACATAATGATGTTACAAGTCAAAACACTTGAAAAGGTTATAAAAATTTGTTTTCCATGACACTCTGTGGTTTGAATCCTTTCTGTGGAAGAAAGGGAAATGAGTGGGCATTGTGTGATTTCAACTATGATTCTAGTTTCAAGTAGAAAAAAAGTGGGTTTTGCAGAGAAGCACCAAGTTGTGTTTCATGAAGAAAATACAGATGGTAGAGAATGAATGACAAAGAAATACTCAAGTGACAAATAATGCATGCACTTCTCTATAGTCTAATCCATCCCTTAAGGCAAGTTTAGTCTATCTACATTTCAATAGAGGCACAGGTGACCTCTTGCCTGTAAGTAAACTAAGGCTGGCATCCATCCAGGGGCTAACTGTGAAACCAATGTCTTAATTTTGTGCACAAGCTGTAATCTTACAACTATTTTCTGGTTGTTTTAAATTGGTCTAATCTACCCAGTTTGCATAAACTGAGTATTATATTCCCAGAACACCAATGTACCAGTTGATAAACTAAAGTCTTGTACTACCAGAACAGAGAACATCACTCTACCAAGACATCTAACCCATCTTTCTGCCTGAATAGCACTCTTGCTTGATGTGTATTTTTGTACTATTTTATGTAATTTCATTTTAAATATATCAAGCAAAGAGCCTTTCACTGCCTGAGAATTCTCACTGTTCAAGAGATTTCCTTCTTACACTTTGAATGTATATTGGTCTAAATTCATCTCATTCTTTTTATTGCACTCCACCAGCACCCCATTTTGTCTTCAACAAAAGTATGCATGGAAGGGAAGAAAAAAGGAGAGGAAACAGAAAGAACTCATTGTCAGAAAGCTTCAAAAAGAAAACTCAAAGTGTTGAATAAATATCTATTAATTCTGCTACAAAATTAAGAATGCATAAAGTACTTCATATCATCAACTAGTTGATTCCCTGTAGTAGCAAATAAATTTCCTACCCAGAAGCCCTATTTTTAATGCTATTTTATGCTTTTCTTCACTTCCACATGTCACTCCACATCATGTCTAGTTTTACTACATCTGTTGATTACTACAACTGAGTCATCACTAGAGGAAAGAGTCTTAGGAATTCTGAAAGAAGAGTATCTATTACACTTACTTAACAGGTGGGAATAATTTTTTTCTGCCAAAAATTCCTAAAAGAATTATTCATTTCAATAAATATTTTCTATTGTTATATTTTATTTTATAACTAAATCCTATACAAAACCTATTAATATGAATTCACAATTTAGGCAAAACAATGCTTACATTTTGATATTTGTTGCATCCTTTCTATATTTAATTAATGACAGTGCAATGATAAATTGAGTGATAAAGTCACCAACTAGAGCCAAATGACATGATGATTTCTTTCTCTTTTTTGATCAGGGGAGCGCGAACACAGTTCCCCACTACCACAAATTACGCAATTTGTGAGTTTCCCAAGTTTGGGGAAATCACAGGAGTCAGCTCATCTTGGGTGCAATGGGTAATCCTCGCCCTGGGAAAGCCACCTTCACAAGCATGGTATCTCTCCCACCAGGTAAGTAGTGACATGTTTTCTAAAGCTCAGAAAGATCACTTAAAGTTCTAAGATAGTTTCAAAAAAATTTTGCCACAATTTTAAATTCAAAATAAAGAGGCATGAAGGGACTGACTGTCCAAAAGGTGAGTCCTCTCTTCTACAAATTAAAGAGAAGGTATAGTGGCCAAGGAGCCCTGTCTTTTATGGCGTTTAGGCATTTATGCCTTTAGACAGTCTCAGAATTTTTCATATTTCTCCTTTTCTTTGCATTTCATAAGTTTTCAGAAAGTCCTATTTCCATACTTTCTTTTAATAAAGTGTGTATAAATATGTGGAAAAATACAAAAACAATACTAACAATAAATAAATGACATTTTGTGGACATTTACTCCCATCCAACTATTAGTCTAATGTGAAGATACATTTCACTTTAACAGAATCTCTATAGGTTTTTTATTATGCCCATTTTACAAAAGAAGAAAGATAGGCAAAAAAGGGTAAGTAACTTCTCCAACCTTACCCAACTAAGAAATTACAGGTCCAGGATCTGACTCCAGAGCCTTTTGCTGCATCTCTCCAAAGAGCAAACTAATTCAATGCCATCTATTGCTCCTGGTTTTGTCTCTCTCTCTCTCTCTCTCAGCATTGATTGAACACTAAGAAGTAAACACTTGGTAGCAGTTGTTGGTCTTCACATGTTGCTTAGAACAAAAGTGGCTGAGGCCAGAAGACCATTTTAAATTGTATTGCCTAGTTTCACAACTCCTACCTTCACAATTCCTTACTCATTGATTATTTCACTCCAACTAAAATTATACACTGCCTCAAAATGGTGTTCATTTCTGAGATCAAAGTATAAATTAGTACTTCTGAATAAAGGCAAAAGAGTATTCCAAAGAGTGGTGGGCAAATAGATGATGCACTGATATTTGCCTTGGAGAGGATTAAGATGTCAACAAAATAAAACGATGACAACAATGATATAAAAAACCTCTGATATCAACCCTTTATGACCTATATCCACTGATATGGTTAGGTTTTGTCTTAATGCATTTTTTTTGCTGCTATAACACAGATTAGGTTATTTATTTATTCATTCATTCATTCATTCATTTTTTGCAGCACTGGGGTTTGAACTCAGGGCCTACAACTTGAGCCACTCCACCAGTCCTTTTTTTCAAACAAAAAACAGTGCTGGTAGAGTAGCTCAAGTGGTAGAGTGCCTGCCTAGCAAGTGGGAGGCCATGAGTTCAAACCCCAGTACCACTGAGAAAAAAAAAAAATCAAAATCAAGATAGGGTCTCATGAACTATTTGCCCAGGCTGGCTTTGAACCATGATCCTCCTGATCTCTGCCTCCTGAGTAGCTAGGATTACAAGCGTGAGCCACCAGCACACTGCTAGGTAATTTTTAATGAACAGAAATTTACTTGGTTCATGGTTCTGGAGGCTGGTAAGCCCAAGAGCATAGCACTAGCATCTGGTGAGGGTCTTGTTGCTCCATTGTCCCATGGTGAAAGGGCAAAGAGAGGGCAAGACAGAAAGTAAGATATCAAACTCAAAGCCTCAAGCCCTATTTTAATCAGCCTTAATCCATTTATGAGAGTGGAGCTCTCATGATCTAGACAGTTTCCAATACTGTTGTATTGGGGGTTAAGTTTCCAACACATGATTTTGGGAAACACATTCAAAGAATATCAGGCTTCATCCATAAAGTCTATTCTCAACAATATGACATCCATAGATCCCTCCCTTCTCTGAATTCCTATAGAGTTTATGAGCCACCTTTCTTTTCATGGTCATTGAATGAAATTTATGTAGCTAGTAAAAGGTTCTGTGCATTTGCCCATAGTAAACTCCTGTAAGGGTTTCTTGTACAGGTTCAATAAATTATTTATGGTCATGGAGGTCTAGAACAAGAAAAAACTCCTGGAAAGCATTCAGTAGAACCGAATTATTTTACGAAGGAATAAACTGATATTGAGAGGTTAGAAAGCACATTTCCAATCCCACAGGTAGTTAAGGGGGTAGTTAAGGTAATTAAGCAGCAGTAGCTAGAGGTTTCTATTCCTGATCCTGAGTTCTTAAACCTAAATGGAGTTTTTCAGCCAAAGAGAAGCTTTGCAGAAGAGAAATGACACAAAAATACCTGGCTACTTCTGAATCCACTTGCTCAAGCTAATTATATTCTAGAGGTCTGAAGATAAAAGGACAACCAAAGATATTTAAGAATTCAAATAAATAGAACTGGAGGTGTGGCTCAAGTTGTAGAGTGCTTGCCCAGCAAGCACAAGGCCCTGAATTCAAACCCCAGCACTTCAAAAACAAACAAAAAGAATTGAAATAGAGATTTTCCATAGGATTGGAGTCAGATATGTAGGATGACAACTTTCAGCCAAGAGTAGACTTCAGAAACCCCAGGGCAGTATATATAACATCAAACCCATGCACACCACAAGAACCAAGGATCAAAAATGATGAATGAACATTTAGAAAGAAGTTTCTTCTCTAATGAATGCCAATGCAAATTTATTCAGAATAAGTCTTCCTAAACTAATCTTATTCATTTCTTGATAATTTCATTACTGGTAATAATTAAAGCTACCATTTAGAGGGGAGTGACTATACATTTGCCATATTCTAATTGAACTCTCATTTCATTGGATCCTTATCACCTCACAGAGGTATAGTAAAGAATTTTACTAGGTGAAGTGGCAGACATAGAGTTTGGACCTATGTCTGTCTGAGTCCAAAAATTTCTCTTTTGACCTATTGTACTCAGACAGCCTGATGGGAAGTTCTTGGCTCCCAGAGCAGGGGAAGGGCTTAGATATAGTTTATTGTAACTTTAGCAAAACACTTGACTGTATTCTATAATCATGTGTTGTTATGGAGATCAGCAATTATTTGAACAAACCATTGACAATGAGTGCTGCTTAATGACCAATCAATATTGAATTGGAGAGAAGTCTCTAAGATAGTGCCACAAAGCTCTATCTGGGGTTGAATGCTCTTGAATATTTTGATCAATACATTAGATTAAAATGTAGAATGTGCCTCTGCAAAAAAAAAAAAAATCTTTAGAACACACAACTGGGAAAGAAAGCAATGCAATGGCCAATAAAATGAAGTTTCAAAACCATATCCACAAGCAACAATGCTGGCCTAAACCCAATCAGAACAAATTTAACAAGTATAAAAGTAGGTTCCTATACCTTAGCTTAAAATCCAAGGTTAAAAGCCATTCTTTAAAAAAATAAATAAATATGAGTGGCTTTTATCTCAATACTGTCCAAGTTCCCCTTCTAGACATAGAATATTTGGGATGACGAATTGGCAGGTAAGGCTGGAAATGGGCATAGGTGTAGCTAGCTCATGTGCTGTAGATCTGCCTTCAAAAGAACAAATCTGGGGTCATGTCAAATTTTGTATGATACCAGTTCCCCTTCTAGACATAGAATATTTGGGATGATGAATTGGCAGGTAAGGCTGGAAATGGGCATAGGTGTAGCTAGCTCATGTGCTGTAGATCTGCCTTCAAAAGAACAAATCTGGGGTCATGTCAGATTTTGTATGATACCAGAGTATCATACAAAAGGGGCTGAGAAGAGCAAAGGAAAATACATACAAAGCAATGGGCCATGACAGAAACAAGAGGTCTTAAGGAAGTGCTGGTGAATTTAGAGCTATGAGAAAAGTCCCATGAGAAGCCATACACAATATGTAAACCAATAAATGTGGCCCTGTTTGAATAAAACTTTATTTATAGACACTGAAACTTGAATTTCATGTAATATGTACCTGTCACAAAACATCTTGCTTCTTTTGAGTTTTTTAAAACATTTAAAAATATAAAAAGCTCTGTTAGTTCACATGCAGGAGTTAGGTTACCAATATCAATGGTAGATGACAGCCAAATAAATGAACAAATGCATGACAGTGATTCATTCAGTGTTTTAGGGAGCAGAGATAAATAACTCCAGAAGCAACATAAGAAGGATTTCAAAAGAGAACAATTCTATGATTATACAGCTATTTAAGAATAAATTTAGGAAAAAAGACTAAGCTATATCACAAAAAATCACTAAAAAAAAAAAAATCACAATGACACAGTAGTAACCTCAACCAAAAATTAACCAAGGAAATATGGAATTGTTCCCATTATAAAGAGAAGAATTTCATCATTTCATAGCTTAGGACATTCCTTAAAGCTGAGGTCAGAAGGGATACATGAGCATTCAACATGACAGCTTTTCCATGATAGGGTTGGACTCCCAGGTACATTACTTCTGACTGTAATGCAAAACTTACTTGTTTCAGAAGGAAATCTTAAAAAAAAAATAAGTGAAAATTAAGTTCTTTTCTAGAATACTTTGGGTGGCCATAAGGTTAATTTTTAGTTTCAACTCCAACTAATTTGACTATTTCAAATTCTAGTCTTCTTACATTTAGAAATAGAATGAAACATAGCAACAGAAGCAGCAGCAGCCCCTTTCTTGAAAGAGAAAGATGAGAACAAAGATGATGGGGTTCCTTATTAGATATGTGCCTTACATGAAAGAATGGGCTTCTGAGTTTAGTAACAGAGATGAAAATCTTCCCATGACTCATGTACTGCAATTAAACCTTTGAATGCTCTTTCCAACAAATATTGCTTTTATGTCAAATGTCATGTTTGTAAATTTGGGGTGTTGCTTACTAATTCCTAAATGAGCAATGTCAAGGCAATTCTAAATGAAAAAGAGTGACAGCCTGGTTGTGCATTATACCACACAGTTTGCCTTCATCCTCTTTACATTAAAAAGTAATGAGTCTCATCTCATTTGCCAGTTCCTAAAAACCAGAGCATCACTTGATCATATGACCACATGAAAATATAGCTCATAAATAGTAAATGCAAACAGGGTTTTCCTTTTAACCTTTCTGAACAAGAATAGTTGAAAGCTTTCTGGTCCTCCTGGGACCAAAACTTCTTTACAAAAAAAGTTTGGAAGTTCAGGAGGAAAATAAAATAATAAAATAAGTCTCTTAGGCATATAGCAGACCAAGGATTCATTTATCTCTTTCCCCCAAAAGTCAACCAGTTGTTCTCTAGTTATAATTATTTTTAGGATGGAAAAAAATCCAGCATCTGTGGAAAACCTCAATTTCCTCATTTTTATGAGTAACACAAATATTCCCTTTTGTCTAGAGTAACTTTTGGAAGTCATTAAGGTTAGCATAGTACACGTATTGATTTCCTAGGGTTGCTGTAACAGAGTACTGCAAACAGTTTAAAATTTATATTCTCACCGTTCCATAGGCAAGAAGTCCAAAATCAAGAGTAAGAACAGGGTTATGCTTCCTCTGACACTCTGGGAAGAATCCTTCTTTGCTTCTTCCTAGCTTCTAGTGGTAAGCAGCAGTCCTTGGTATTTCTTGGATTACATCTATCTGCTCCACTCCAATCTCCACCTCCATCATCACATGACCATCTCATCAGGTTTTTCTCTCCTTTTCTTATAAGGCATCAGTTACGCTGGACTGATGGTCCACCTTATTTCAATATGACTTCATTTTAACTAATTATACTTGTAATAGTCTTATTTCCAAAAAGATCACATTCTGAGTTTGGGGGGTTAGAATTTCAACATATCTTCTTGAGGCACAAAACCACAATAATACTTAAAAACAAATGTGATCTTAAAGACTTTAAGCCATGTAAATAAAGAATACTGAACAGAAGCAAAGAACAAATCAATAAACATTCATGTTGAATATCTTTCCATGCAGTAATAAGCATACGAACATCTTTCTTAACATCTTTTCCATCTCAGGCTCTGTAAAACATGTACTTCATACAATACTGCTTGTCCTATACTACTCTTCAAGGTAGGTTAATCTTCTCAGTTTTGTAGACAGAAAAATCAGGATCTAAGAGGTACAATGACTTACTCAGTGCTACTCAGAGAACAAGAGAAGCAAGTAAGATTCCAATCCAGGTTTGTCTAGGAATCAAAGCAGTGGGCAGACTTACTAGGCCATATGGGTAAATAACAAAGCATCATGCACATGGATTATAACTGCTCAGATAAATCAGTGTGTGCGCTGGAGGTTCTTTATGATGTTTTATTCTGAACCCTTTCACAGATTAATATTAAGAATTGCGTTTTTTAAGCACTTACTTTTGGTAGGTCTTGCAGTAGGCACTTGAGATAGAAGATTGAACAAGAAAAACACAAGAAGATTGAATAAGATACAATGTCTGCTTTTAAGATGCTCATAGCCTATTAGAGGAGAAGACAAGGAAGTGGGCAATTAAAATTTGGTATAATAAGATAATAACAGCTAACATTTATGGGCCTTTATTCTCTTCCTGGCTCTATTCTAAATGTTTAATGTGCATTTACACATTGATCCTCACATCAAGCCCTAAGAAGAGATGCTATTTTCGGTCTCCGTTTCACAAATTAAGAAATTGGTTCATAGCAAGTTTAGCTTGCTCACAGCAGCATTGCCAGAAAGTGGCAGAACTGGGGTTTAAACCCACAGAGTCTGGCTCCAGAATCTACACTTAGTTATGAAACTGTATTGTCTTCCCAATAATATATGGAAGAATAGAAGTAAGCACAGATGTGGCAAAAGCTCAAAGGAAAAGCATAGATCCAAGGCTGTAGATTAGGCAAAGCTGCCTCACCTGCAAGCAATACCTGCACCAAAAGCTAGAAAAGAGTGAGTCCACAACAAATTGAAGAACTTGAGGGGAAATGTGTACGATAATCTCTTCTCTTGAGAAGATATATAGTCACAGACCACATGACATTTTGGTCAATGACAGACAGAATGTATGACTGTGGTCCCATACAACGATAATGACACTAAAAAACTTCTATCACCTAGTGATGTCACAGCCATCCTAACATCATATTAGAACACATTCCTTGGGTGATACTGGCATAAACAATTCTACTGTGCTGCCAGGTGTATGACAGAAGAGCACATACAGCTATGTGCATCACTGTTTTATGTAGTTACTATATGATGCACTTTACCATTATTTTAGAGTGTATTTTTATTCATAAAAAAGGTTTTTGTACAACAGTATGTTGTCATGCTACAGTGGTAGCATCACAAATTTCATTTTCACCACCTCTCTGTATCACATCATTTTCTTTTGTGCCTGATTTAATATCATGTTGTTTTATTCATCACGTCTCGAGGAGCTATAATACATATGAACATATTCTGGAGCTAAAATTGTGTGTGTGTGTGTGTGTGTGTGTGTGTGTAATATGGTGACTCTAGAATTTGCACAGAAACAAAAACCCAAAACAAGCAAACAAAGATGCTATGTATCATGTAGCCTATTTGTAAAAGTAGGCTATAACATCTGGGTTCATGTAAATATACTCTGTGATGTTCATACAACAAGGAAGTTGCCTAACACATTTCTCAGAATATTAAACCAGTATGATGTATATATAAGAGGGATAATTAGGTAATGCCCTTAGCTCAGTGTCTGACTATCAGTAAACAGTATATTTGAACTTCCTTTACCAATTATCCCTGGGCTGACCACTAAGAGCTGTGTTTTCTTCTTTCTTTTTTTCTTTTTACTTTTCTCTCTCTCTCTCTCTCTCTCTCTTTCTCTGTGTGTGTGTGTGTGTGTGTGTGTGTGTGTGTGTGCGTGCGAACACAGATTCTGGGGCTACACAGCAAGTGAATAAATGAGAACCTCTGAGGAATAGAATGCAAGAATATGTATTTTGAAAGAGCAGCCCAAGTATGGGATTTGGAAACTGCTAAAGCCCATGACCTTTAAGGTTCTTCCAAACCTGACATCTATGAATCCAACCTGATCTTAGATCTGGTATATAAAAAGTGGAAAAACTGAAATAAGGGGGGAAAAAAGAGAGACAAGAACGTCAGAGTTTATCAAAGGCAGAGTGAACAACATTCTGTTGGGGCCAAAACTAATGAACCAATAAAGAAATGGGCATGTGAACTAAACAGAACTTTCTCAAAAGAAGAAATTCAAATGGCCAGAAAACACATGAAAAAATGCTCACCATCTCTAGCAATAAAGGAAATGCAAATTAAAACCACACTAAGATTCCACCTCACCCCTGTTAGAATAGCCATCAGAAGCAACACCACCAACAACAGGTGTTGGCGAGGATGCGGGGAAAAAGGAACCCTCTTACACTGTTGGTGGGAATGTAGACTAGTACAACCACTCTGGAAAAAATTTTGGAGGCTCCTTAAAAAGCTAGACATTGATCTACCATTTGATCCAGCAATACCACTCTTGGGAATATACCCAAAAGACTGTTACTCCAGAGGCACCTGCACATCCATGTTTATTGTGGCACTATTCACAATAGCCAAGTTATGGCCCCAGCACTGATGAATGGATTAAGAAAATGTGGTATCTATACACAATGGAATTTTATGCAGCCATGAAGAAGAACGAAATGTTATCATTCGCTGGTAAATGGATGGAATTGGAGAACATCATTCTGAGTGAGGTTAGCCTGGCCCAAAAGACCAAAAATCGTATGTTCTCCCTCATATGTGGACATTAGATCAAGGGCAAACACAACAAGGGGATTGGACTATGAGCACATGATAAAAGCGAGAGCACACAAGGGAGGGGTGAGGATAGGTAAGACACCTAAAAAACTAGCTAGCATTTGTTGCCCTTAATGCAGAGAAACTAAAGCAGATACCTTAAAGCAACTGAGGCCAATAGGAAAAGGGGACCAGGAACTAGAGAAAAGGTTAGATCAAAAAGAATTAACCTAGAAGGTAACACCCACGCACAGGAAATCAATGTGAGTCAATGCCCTGCATAGCTATCCTTATCTCAACCAGCAAAACCCCTTGTTCCTTCCTATTATTGCTTATACTCTCTCTACAACAAAATTAGAGATAAGGGCAAAATAGTTTCTGCTGGGTATTGAGGGGGGGAGCGGGAGGGGGTGGAGTGGGTGGTAAGGGAGGGGGTGGGGGCAGGGGGGAGAAATGAACCAAGCCTTGTATGCACATATGAATAATAAAAGAAAAATGAAAAAAAAAAACATTCTGTTGGGGCAAGGGGTTATTTTGATGCTGCCTAAAACAGAAGTCATCAAATGTTATTTTAAAATGACACAAAAAACAATACTGTCATATTTTAACCCAGGCCTTATACTCAGACCCTGTCAATTTTGCCTCCCCTCTCATCACATACTTGAATCTCTCACCATTTTTTACTTCCTTATTGATCCTGAACTCGTTATGATTCAAATACCTTAGCCATTGTAAGGTTCGAGGGAGACTCAGGATGATAGAGTGTGTCTAGATGCATCCACTGTGCATCGTCCTTAGTACATTTAGTATTTTTATGTGAAACAGTGAAAAAATAAGTAAGTACAAATTTTCCCAGTCTTGAATCTCTAAAACAAATTCTGATAGTTGATAGTTTGGTTCCTGGGATTTTCTAATAGAGAACCTGGACAATGGAATAGATGGAGCCAGTGTTTTAAGAAATAATAATAGGTAAAAAACAAAGGCCACAATTTACTAATGGAAGAGAAGAAACAAGTGGTAGAAGAAAAAGGGATCAGGTATTAAAAATAAGAATTTGCTTAAGCTATAAAAGAGAAAAGTCAAAGGGAGCTTCAACAGTGAGGATAGCAGATATTTTAGGGTCAGTTACTGTTCTGAGTGGTATTGTATTTGAGAGAACTCAGGAAAGATGACTACAACAAAGGTTGATGGGAGTTTCAGGTTGTATCTGCTTTGACATTATTCAAGAGACCTCAATAAAGATCTGAATTATCTAAACTGCTTTTAATAGATGGATTGTGTTTTTTCCTCTAAGATAATGCTAAGCAAGTACTGGAATAAGAAGAGCACCAGCTTTTATTTGGGTTCCATACATTTTGATTTGGCCATGTTGATAAGATCATATCTAAATGAATTGCCTAAAAGTTCTCTAAGACCACATGACTGGGATAGTTCTTTATTCAAGTCTCAAACTAGATGTTCAAAAATGGAAGAGTACAGATCCAACTAGCATATTTCCACAAGAAGATGCAATTTCTACCTAGGTATGTTAATTCATTTTCCTAAAGACACAGGCATCAACTCTATTCCTGCTTAATTTCAAATTTAATGGGAACCTGGGTTTTGTGCCATCTCCTTGTGTTAACTCCCCAGTTTAAATGTATTTGCTAAAAGTATCTGGCTTCAAATTATCTATGTTCTTGGTGAAAGTTTATATAAATAATATAAAAGTGATTATGCTGAGAGGTAAACAGACTACATGGATATTCCACAGCTGGCAATGAAATTGTCATGAGAAGAAGACAGAGCTGAGTTCAAATCCTGATCAAGTTATTAACTGCAAGATTTTAGAAAGTTTCTTCTTTACTCCAAATTTCAGTCCCTAAAATGTAAAGCAAGATAATAATATCTTCCTTGTGAAACTTCTGGGATTAATAATGACTTGATTTTGGTAAAGTCCTTAGTTTAGCACAGAAATCCCACATACACACAAAACAAGATTGGGAAATACACTGTGCATAAACAAGAACAAAGAAGGCACCAAAACCTCAATCTCCCATTAGAAGAAAATGGTAAGTGTTAAAAATGTGGTAGGCTTGTCAAAAGTACATGCACCAATAATTCCAAAACATAATTCCTGTTTTTTTGTTGCGTAAAAAAAATCACAAAATTTTCATAGGGAAAATAAAAAACCAAAAGTTCAAAGGCAGATGAGGCTTCCACTGTGTGACTCACTCCATTCATCCCTTCCCGAAGCACATCCATCGTGTTTTACCTCTGCTAATGTGGGACAGCCTAGCTAAAAAGACTGTCTAACTCAGGTGAACCATGGTTAAAATAATTAATGTCAGTTTCTGTGTGGGGCTCAGGCTGTGCCTGAGTTCTAGCTTTCCCACTCTAGGAAAGGCAAATCTGAATAAATTTTGCAGTCACATTTTTATTTAACAATTAGTTAAATTTTATTAATTTTATTAATTTTTATTAAATTTATTAATTTTATTAAATTTTATTAATTAATTTTATTGAGAATGTTGTCATTTTACTTTTTTAAAAGTACAATGGAGTGTGCACCTTCCCTATTCCATCATAAGGAACAGAGTAGTAACCACTACCAGATCTGGTACTGGAAATAAAATGTGCACAATTATTAACTGATGGGAAAATGCCCCATTGTTCCCTTGATGATGGGGCCGTGTGTGCACATGGTTTCATTGGAGCATTTCTTTATTTGGCATCGAGCAGGCAGCAGGTAAAGACATGGAACTTTATTGTGTTCTGTAAGAAACAGGGGTTCAACTGGGCAATTCCAGAAGTTACTCAAGAGCCACCAACCCAGTAACTGACCATATATGCATTTCTTTTGCCAGACACAGAGAAAGTAAGTTCCTATGTATTGGATAAGAAGGTCTGAACATAATTTCAAAGCATTGACAGAGAATTTGGCCTGATCCCACCATAAGTTCATCCTGTGGAGTTTCCAAAGAAATAGTTTTAGTTATCAAAAAATTAGAGTCCAGAGAATGTTATTCCTCTTACCTATTCTATCCCACGGAATGAAACATTTCCAGTTCAGGTGCAGCTGATGAGACACCAAAATCACATGTCATTATGTCACTCACTTATCTTCATGTACATTAGGTAAAATGAGTCATTCTTATTACTAGCAATTGATACCGGTTGGTTATTGAAATGAAAGTTCCACTCAAAGAGCAATTCTAAATATCGGTGATATATTTTGATTGGATAAGCAGTACTTATTAGAGCAGAATTTATAAAAGAGAAGCCCAAAAGCAGGACTCAGCCCAAAGAAATATAGAGTTGTTTGAGGAGCTTTCAAGAACTTATTATTATTATTATTACTGTAGTACTGTGGTTTGAACTCAGGGCATACACCTTGAGCCACTCCACTAGTCCTTTTTGTATGTGTGCCTGATGGGTTTTTTCGAGATAAGGTCTCACTACTTGAACAGGCTGGCTTTGAATCACGATCCTCCTGATCTCTGTCTCCTGAGTAGCTAGGACTACAGGTGTGAACACCGGAGCCTGGCAGCTTTTAAAAATTTAAATTTGCTGCAATCTTTCCCCCTCCTAACAAGATGACTTACTTATTAACATTTTTATCCATTCATTTAAATAAATAATTGTTATTATATGTGTTTAAGGTATACCACACAAGATACATATACAGTAAAATGGTTATTATAGTGAAACAAATTAACATATCCATCATTTCACACAGTCATTCATTTGACAAGAAATATAATCTGAATAGATTTACCAAAAATCCTGAATACAATACAGTTTTTAACGATAAACCTTTATATTGTACACTAGCTCTTTCTACTTGTTCGTCCTACATATTTGCTATTTTGTATCCTTTGACCTATGTTCACCATTTCTCCCCTTCTATATAATAAAATATTGTCAAGCTGCTATCTTGACAATACAGATAGTCCTTAATGTATGATGTCTTGACTTAAACATTTTCAACTTTGCACTGGTGCAAAAAGCAATATTCATTCAGAAACCATACTTCCCATTTTGAATTTTAATCTTTCCCCAGGCTAGCGATGTGCACTAAAATATTTCTCATGATGCAGACAGTAGCAGTGAGCGACAGTTCCCAGACGGTCATTCAATCATGAGAGTAAACAGCCAATACAACAGTGTACTGTATAGTGAGGCTATTATGGTTCACAGTTTATGCGTATTCAATGCATTTTCAACATGATATTTTTAACTTACAATGAGTTTATCAGGATGTAACCTCATCATAAGTTAAGGAGCATTTTTATGTTAAAATAAAATATCTACCTGGGTTTCCAGTTTCTTTTGACAAAACCAAATCCACATTCTTGCAAAATGACAATCTAAAAGAACTGAACAGCAGCTGCCCACTTTAAACAAAGCAAGTACATCCTTTGCAACTTGGCACCATCCATACCAAGCCAGTGTCCTTACATATCTGCCAGTCCCTTGCAGACATGTGGGTTTGTGACCATTCTACTAAAGATAATGACAGTTTCATAAGCCAAACCAGAACAGCAGCAATGCCCCCACTGAACTCTCATTTAATATGATTTATATCTGCCTTGGTGTGCTACTTATTATTTTTGTATCTCTCACAGCATAGTGCTTCTCACAGAATAGGTGTCACACATTTTAGTTGAATAAATGAATAATTTAGTTTAAAGACAGCTGCTCATGTTCAGCTAGAACTCCCCCACCCCTTTTGCAAGCACAATGCTTCTTCTAATAAAACCTGAGGTCACATTAACACTTTAGGCAAGTATAAACATTCAGTCATCCTCAGCTTTTTCCACCTTAAGAGAAAAATGCTGGGAATCACCCCTTGCACACTCAGGAACATCCTGCAAGCATCAGAAGGGATATTTCTAATTCTGCAGCTTTAGCAGAACTCTCCAATCTGGTTTAGGGCTGATCCCAATATTCCAGTAATAAGCCAGCTCTCAGAATCTGCAGTCTTTAGCCACAAAAGCATCTAGCTCAGCTGCTTCAATTGTCAAAAGAAGAGACCTAACAGGAAGCCCAATGCAGCCATCGTCCAGTCCAACAACACATCAAAGATATCAGGTGAACATTTGGTATGAAGGCAGTCTTAGAAGCTGCCTAAAGGGGAAGAGGGAGTAAGAGGCAGGAAAGGGAGTGACGAGGAATTACTACTCAAAGAGTGAAGGTCGGCACTAATGGGAATATTTTCTTTCCCAACTTGTACTTTTAAAGAAAGCCCTTTAGGATTTCCAAATGAGCAGACCCAGACTGTCATTATGTAAACAGAAAATTCGAATTTACAAAGAAGTTTACCTCTATTTTGGATAATTTGGAGTCGCATGTGGATGGATTGTTGTTAGCTTTGACATTTCAACTGTCTTTCTCAGGCTCCTGGGCATAGAAGGATTTCTAGCCACTTAGCCTGGCAAGGTGTACATCTGTCTTATCTCTGCCACCTTCTCCTGCCATTGAATTTGCACATGGCAAGGAATCCCACAGATAAAAGGTTTTAAATGTAATAATTTAGGCAAAGGAGGGGCTTCAAAAGGGTATGATCTGAGCTGGCTCCTTTTATCTGTATAAAGTTAACATTCATGGTGGTAGACTTGTGGTTTAAAATGCAGATAAAAACATTTTATTCCTCGGGTATTAAAAAACCAAACTCAGCAATTTGAATTCCCAGGATTTGACTATGCTAAATTCCAAAAGCCTTTAGATGTCACTCCAGACATAAAAAGATCATGTTTGCTCTCCATCCAATTGAAGATTACAAATAGCATTTCCAGAGTAATATAGCACATGCAATGGGAGGTAGATGCAGGCAGATATGTGTATAGGAAACTTCTTACTTTGAAGCCAGTATAATGTTTTCTTATACAAAAAGTAGAAAACTAAAAGCTGATTCCCTTCTCTGTTCCAGGCACTTGTACACATATTATCTTATTTACAGTGTTCAGATTCTCAAGGGTTGGGTATCCCTGTTTCTGTAGATGGGAGTACTGAAGCTCAGAGAGGTAATCAGTTTGTCAAAGGTAGTCACAACAGAAAGGACTACAGCCAGGGTCTGAGTTCTAGTCTAATTCTACTGCATACCTCTTTGCACCATGTCACCACTCTGTCCCAGTTCAAAGCTCTTCATTTGTGAATGCAGGGAATTATATCCCCCAAAGGTAGAGAAGGGAGGCTGTCCAATTGGGGATATAACATCTGCTAGTATGACCAATTCATCCTAGTTAAGCAGGAACTTTCCTGATTTTAACACCAAAATATCTTATCCTGGGAAATCACTCAGTCCTGGTTTAAAAGAACTTTTAAGTCTCAGACAAACTGGGACAGTGAGTCACCCCATCTGTAGTTTCCCCATTTATTTATGGACAGAGTCAATCTAACTATGTGCTTCCTTAACATCATTCCCCATGTCAACACTGCCTACATATTAGCCTCTAGGAGATAGCTACGGCTCAGAGCCAAAAATAGATGTCAGAACCCAATAGAAACTCCTGAATTGGTGTCTATGTGCTGTTCATAGGCCATAGTGCTTTGCAGGTAGTTGATGCTCATTTATTCTTACTAAATTAAATACAGTAGATAAACTCAGTCCATAATAAACAGCAAAGGTGACGATCTTACAAAATGGAAGATTCAAAAGGAGAACAATGACCTGTCTCTATGTCTTGATGATAGTGGAGAACGGCAGCTGAGACCAATGATGAAAACCACATCTCTCTCCTCTAGAAGGACAATGGCGGGAGCTACTTCTCTTTTCCCAAGCAGCAGCTTTATACAATTTGGGAGCTGAGTACCATTTGGGCTCCCAAAGGACCAAAGGCCAGGGTAGGTGACTTTTATAATTTGGATCTGGAATGTCCCCTGAAGGTCCATGTAGTAAAAGTTTGGTCCCCAAATGAGTGCTAATGAGAAGTGGAAGAACCTGTTAAGAGGTGGTACCTAGTGGAAGGTCTTCAGGCCACTGAGAGAATGCCCCGGAAGGGGATAGTGGGACCCCAGGCCCTTCCTCTCTGTCTTTTGTTTCATGGCCATATGGTGAGGGATTTTGCTCTGCTGTGTACTCTCACCAGGAAGTGCTGCCCCTCACCAGGCAAAAACCAACAGGGTCAACCACTTGTGAACTGGAACTTTAAAACTGTGAGCCAAAATAACCCTTTTCGCTTTGTAAGTTGATTATCTTAGGTATTTATTACAGCAACTCCAAGCTGACTAACACAGTGCCCCAGTGACTATGCTGGGCAGCACTTATTAAGTCTTGGGCAATGTGCTAATGATTTTTTAAACGTTAGCTCAGTTGATCCTTGCAACAACGTGATTCAGGCAGTTACTATTGTTGTTTCTATTGTATGGCTAAATTAACCAAAGAGGTTGAATCCAGGGCCCAAACTTATGGGCTCAGTGATAATGTATATCTCAAGTTACACGAGTGATGAACAAATTGTGCCTACTAAGGGTACCTCACAGATTTCTGATGTTTCTGATGCCTTGATAATAGCGAAGTTATTTTCTGATAATCGACAGACACTACAGCGGTAAAGACTATGCAAGAGATCTCCATAATAACTGACAGCTTAAGTTAGCCTGTTCTTTCTTTTGATTTTGGAGTTTTATGCGTGGGGCTTGTAAATCTGAACCTGTGCCAAACCCTGTAAGCAGTTTTCCTATAACTGCATCTGCAAGTACTCTCAATTTTAAAATGCTTCCCTTGAAAGACCCAAAATATACCCTTCTGAAAAGAAATCCCATACAACATCTTTGTCAAATGTTCCTCCTTTCTTTCCCTTACCCTCCCTTTCCTTTCCTGTGTGTGAATTGGATGTTCTTGCACTGAGATACCTAAATGAGAATTCAACTAAAATGTAAATGTAGATAAAGCCATGTTCCTTGCATATAATATTCTTAAGTACTGATAATTACAGAGAATATACTGGAATTAGCCATGACCTACAGGAAAATACTCATTTAACCATCTCAACTTTTTAATCTTGGAAATGCGTAGAATCAAGGAAGTTTAGCATTAGAGAAGGATTTAGAATTTATCTAGTTTGACAGTTTTCTAATTTGATTTGCAGAGTTTTAGGGGCTTGTTCAGGGAGTGATCAATCAACAATGTACCATCATCACCTGGGCAGTGTCAGGGAAGACGACCTCTACTCTGGCCATGTTCAGTGAGCACAGATGGCTGTTATAGTGAGTCAGACCATGAAGCATCCAGTCTTCTCCTTTCTAGCTGGCTTCCTGCTCTGTACAGGCCTAGGTTTAGTCAAGAAATACAGAGAGATAAGTGAGCTATGTGGAGAGGCAGCCACAAGCTAGGGGCTCATGTACTCTGGCAAGGACATTGGCAGAATCATTTGGGAGAGGTGTTCAGAGTTTCTGACTGGCAGACCACAGTTTGATAGGCATCTAGTGATGGACAACATTGCTTCCACCACAGGAGGCACATGGTGTGGCAAGGTGTTTTCTCCAGTTATTTGATTCTTGGCCAGGCAACATCCACCCCAAGCTCTGCTTTCATGTCTTGATACGGCATTGCCGTAAGACTTAATTTAACCAAAGAATTCTAAAGGAAAGAAAATATGAATACCACAGATTATATCAGTTGCCTTACTTAGAGAAATGAAGCTATTAGCCATAAACTTGAGTCTAAAATCCAGTTCTTATTGCAAGTACAGCAGGTGACATTTCAGGAAATGGCCTTGGCAAAGTACAGCCCATATTACTGCTCAGCTCTTAAGAATCAACTAGGTTGTCCTTCATATGCACTGAAGTTACAAATGGAAAATTCACTGCCTTTACATTTAAAAACTGTTCAAACCCCCAGATGCAGACTTTCAAATCTTATCATTTTTGTGAACATCACTGTTATTTTGATAAAATATGAACAATATTTCTCAAATTCCTTTTAGAAATAATTCAGTTATCTGGGGCCAGCTCCTTGGACACTACTTCAATTTGTTTTGGTTTTAGAATTTTTAATGTTTTTCCCAATAGGTATGATATCTATGTCAGCATGGTGAAAATAATTCCAGCCTTTCAGATTATAGCATCAAAGACCACAGATCATATCTTTGTTAAGAACATGAGCTCTTATATGACTGGTGATCTAGGTCAAGTTATCTAATCTCATTAAGTTTTTAATTACCTCATCTGAAAAATGAGAATGATAATAATACCTAGCTCTCTTGTAGTATTATTGTAAGAATTAGATGGAATTCATGCAAAAACCATACCATGCTTAGCACACAGTAAATGCTTCGCCATTATTGCTATTACTGTTATTATTCAAACAAAACCTTAACTATGTTGGGGAGACTTACACAGAAAATTGCTTCCTGACCTCCATCTCCACACTCCTTTCAGACTTCAGAAGGAAGTCTGAAGTTAGGGAACATTTAGGACATTTGTCCCAAGTTCCATTGGTATTGTTTTCTGCCCAGGAACTCAACTAACAAGAGCCAGTGCAGTCAGCAGGGCACTCTCCATTCCACATCATCCCCATCCTGCAGGCTGCCGCAGCAGGAGGGAACCTCATTGTGGAAGTCCACCTTCTCAGAAAGCTTTGCATCATTCTGACATCATGAAAAATTTTCTACACATTCTACCATTTGAAAAGGGCTTCCTCTGACTGGTTGAGGAACCAGTCCCACAATCTCCTTCGAGGGTATACCCTCAATAACCTGAAGACTTCTCACTAGGTCCCATGTCTTAAAGCTTAAAGTACCTCTGAATAGCATCAAGCTGGAGTCCCCTTTGGGGGAACAATTAAGATTCAAATTTTAGCAGTAACATATTTGGATAGTAACTTCTGAACAACTTGCAAATCAGAGGTTGCATACTCAAACCCATATGAGTGGGTAACATAAATATGTGCAGGAAGCCTAGTGTACGGTGCTATACCCAGGGTGGTGACTGAGACCATCAAAGAGGTCTACCTATCTAAAGGCATTCACCTTCAAGGGTTTTTAGCGTTCAAGCCAAATGGTACTTTCTCACACCCCTGGGGAAAATGAAAAATGGTACTTTTACAAAGTTTAGAAGCTTTTTAAAAAGTGAAGTACACCTATCATATGATCCAATCATTTCATGTTTGGGTATTTACCAAAGAAAAATGAAAGCATAAATACAACGTCTAAACACAAGAGAAGTGTTATAGGCAAGAACGGGAAGCATTTCAGATGTCCACTGTGGCATATGCATATAATGAAGTTTTACCCAGCAATAAAAGTAAACTATGGATGAATTTCAAAACAATTATTATGCTGAAGGAACAAACGTTATGCTAGAAAATACAAATTAGGGGTCAGGCACAGTTGCTCACACCTGTACTCCCAGCTATGCAGGAGGCAAAGACGAGAGGATCACAGTTTGAGGTCAGCTTAGACAAAAAAAAAAAAAAAAAGTTAGACTCTCAAAAAACAAGCTGTGCAAGGTGGTACATGCCTGCAATCCTAGCTACACAGGAGGCAGAGGTAGGAGGACTGTAGTCTGAGACTGGCCTTGGGCACAATGCAAAACAATATCTGAAAAATAAATAAGAGTAAAATGTGCTGGGGGCCTGGCTCAAGTGGTAGAGCACTTGCCTAACAAGTGTAAGGTCTTGAATTCAAACTGTATTACTGCCAAAAAAAAAAAAAAACCCACAAATTAGCCTATAGTGAAGCTGGAGGTGAGTTTACTGAGTCTAGGAGTAGGTATCAAGCAAAAAGACATGAAAACTAGAAGAACCAATCACAAAAGGGCACAAAGAAGCATTTGAGGGTGTCAGATATTTTGGCCTTAATTATGATGATGGCTTGGGTCAAAATTGCAAACTTTGAATATATGCAATTTATTAAATGGCAATTGTGTCAGATTCCTAGTGCTGCCATAACAAAGTATCCACAAGCTAAGTAGTTTAAACACCAGAAATGTATTTCCTCACTGTTCTGAAAGTTCGAAGTCTGAGCTCAAGGTGTTGGCAGGCTCGGTTCCTTCTGAGGCCGTGAGAAAGTGTTTGTCTCATGGCTCCCTTCTACCTTCTGGCGGTTTGCTGGCAATTTTGCTGTTCCTTGTAGAAGCATCACCTTGATCTCTGCCTTCATCTTCACATGCCATCTTCCTGTGTGTGTGTGCCTGGATCCAATTTTCCCTTTTTCATCAGGACACTAGTCATATTGGATTAGAGGCCCATCTTACTCCAATGTGCCTCATATTAGCTAATTATGCCTACAGACCCTGCTTCCAAATCTGCTTACCTTCTGAAGTCCAGGTGGTTAGGAATGCAACATATGAACTTATGGGGGGCATAATTCAATTCGTAACAGCAATTATTACCAAACAAAATGGTTTAGCATCAAACCCCCAGAACTACCAAATTAGTTAAACTCAAATTCAATAATCAATTTTATGTAATGGATGATGAATTTTTTCCCATTTTCTCTAAGACTAAGTTAATCTCTCTCTCTCTCTCCTCTACCTCCCTTCTCTCTCCACCTCTTCCCATGCTTGCTTAAGCTACTCAGTTCTCTCATCCCTTTCCCTGCTCCCATGACTTTTAACTCTTGAACTCTCTATAGAATTTTCTTCTTAGAATGTGTTGAGACACCATGTGGCTTTTACCTGATAAGAAAACACCATTTATACATTAAAACCACCCTGTTTTTTCTCATTTGCTCAAATACCTTATGTGGTACTCCTTCACAATGAAATGATTACAAATACAGACACTGACACCAGACATCATTTATGTGCACTGAATGCTAAGACCACCCTATGATTCAGAATAGGTCCATATTAATTTTTTAGCTTGTAATTGGAATTACAACAGATAACAATTTTCTCTTTATAGCCCCAGCAGTGGGATTGCTGGTAGTTCTATTTTTAATATTTTGAGGAACCTCCATGTTATTTTCCTTGTACATTCCCATCAACCATGTACAAGTGTTCCCTTTCTCCATGTCCTCATTAACACTTGTTATCTTCAGTCCATCTTAGAATGGTCATTCTAACAGGTAGGAGGTGATGTATCATTGTGGTTATCTGATAGCAATTAGTAGCAATTTTTCACATGCTTATTGGCCATTTGTATATCTTCTGAAAAATGTGTATTCAGATCCTTTGCTCACTTTTTAATCAGGCTATCCATTTTCTTACTATTGCATTATGTGAGTTCTTTATACATTTGGATATTAACCCATTTCAGATGTATGGTGTGTGTTAGATATATATTTTCTCCCATTCTTTCTGGTGTCTACTTTGTTGATTGTCTCCTTAACTGTACAGTTTTTTAGTTTGATATAGTCCCATTTTTGCTTTTGTTGTCTATGCTTTTCAGCAGCCTAGCAAACCCTTAAGAGTGTCTACACAAATTCTAGAAGGTTTGAGGATCTCAATTAAAGTTACAATAACATATGAGGAAGAACTCTGGTTTGAGGCTTGTTATGGTGGCTCACACTTGTAATCCCAGCTACTCAAGATACAGAGAGTGGGAGGATTGCACTTCAAGGTGAGTCTGGGCAAAAAGTTAGTGAGATTCCCCCATCTCAACCAATAGCTGGGCATAGTGGTTAGTACCTGTCATCTCAGCTATATGGGAAGCATAGGTAGGAAGATCATGGTCCAGGATGGCCTGGGCCAAAACATGAGATCTATCCCCCCCAAAAAAAAAAAAAAAAAAAAACCTAAAGCAAGAAGGGCTGAGTGCATGGCTCAGTGGCAGAGTGCCTGACTAACAAGTACAAGGGTCTGAGTTCAACCCCCAGTATGGAGGAAAAACAAAAACTCAGGTCTGACAATGAAGAGAACTAGGTTTTTGGTCTGGCTTTGCTATTAACTAGCAAGAGGAACTTTAATAAAGGTTGAATTCCATCAGGTTTCCCAGATGCTCCAAGGTTCACGGAAATGTTAGCATTCTTGTGACTTCAGTTTGCTTATCTGTAAAATAAAAGGTTTGAGGCAGATCATGCTTAAGGTTTTTTTCAGCTCTAAAATCCTATAGTACTGCTGAATTGAATTGCAATGACCTTGCTTTTAAAAACTACAGAAGTCACCATTTATACATCACTATCTATCTGCAGCTCTTTTCCTTCAAACTCAAAAAACTCTAACACTAAGTCTCTTTTCCAAAAGATAGTTTGGATGTAAATGGAAGGTATGTGCAAGGATACAGACTGAAGGGGACAATGTGAATCAACTTCAGGAGAGTTAGGGATTTCAACAGATGATTATTCTGGCAGATGAGTACTTACTTATCCATGAAAATGGAATATGGGCAGTGTTTTACTCAGAGGACACTGTTCACATGCTCAGAGGTAAAAAGCAGAGGAGTCCTCTGTTATAAAAAGAAAATGAAGGCAAAATGGAGACAAACTTGACAGACAAAGGTACTGAGTAAAATGTGGAGGAAATTCTGTGAGCTTCAGTGTCTGTAAAATGTGTATAACCAGTTTGTCTATCTGCCAATCTTTCTTTTATAGCCTCATAGGCCCCTAGGACTAAAAGTAAGTGTGGATATTAAATTTATGATAATGGTGCACTGAATTCCAGTGCAACAGTCTCTCAGCATTTTCTTACGAGGAATGATTTTGAACTTCCTTAAAGTTTTATGGTTATTGAGAAAAAAGGTAGCTACTGGAAGAAAAAAAGGGTAGAATGGTATAATCTAGTGTTGAGGCTAGTTGACAGTCCCCTTCTTCCTGCTTGACATCTCTAGCTACTTTGGGAAGGCAATGTGTTGATACTAATTAGGTTAGCACTCAACCAAGATTTTTTTTGTTGGTGGTGGTACTAGGGATCAAACCCAGGCAAACACAAAACTACTGAACCACATCCCCAGCTCAACTAAGAATAGTTTAAAGAGTAAGGACAATTGGAAAGCCTTGCTCTAGAGGTTGTTCTATACACATATTGTTTGCTGTAATCATACCTTTTTGCTATATGACTCTGAGCTAGTCATTTCCTCTCTCCTACCTTATCAAACTTGTTATGGGGACTAGGTAAGATAACAGCCAACAGTAGAAGAGATGGTTAAAAAGTAAGCCTGCCTTATTTGCAGATTTAATACAGGTGGTTTTGACCACGCATGGTCAAGGAAAACAAATCCTGCAGCTCAATTGAGGAGAAGTTCTCATTGTCAGTTGTGCTTAGACTCTATGCATTTTGAGCATTCACAGTTTTTCCTCAGCAGCGGTCTACTTGGAATATTATATCCACAAATGCCAAGAGACTACTACATTTCCAATATATTTTGCTATATTTTCCTGTCCTCTGTGTAAAGGGAAAGGAGTCTGCACACATACAAGAGGAAGTAAAAGATGAAAGTCACGTGTGCCTGGAATGATCATGTGGAAGCCACTTAGCCAGGAACACACTGTTACATGAGTGTGAAATAAACATGCATTTTTTTTTTTATATGGAGAGATAAGTTTATTACTAGGATTGGCCTCTCCTCTCTGCAGAGCAATCGTCTGTCTTCCCTTCATCAACAGACCTTTCTTTTTTATTATTATTATTTTTATCCATATGTGCATACAATGCTTGGGTCATATTTCTCCCCCTCCCCTGCCCGCCCCCGCCCCCTCACAAACAGGCAGAAACTATTTTGCCCTTATCTCTAATTTTGTTGAAGAGATAAGAGTTGAGATAAGGATAGCCATACAGGGAGTTGACTCACACTGCTTTCCTGTACATATGTATTACATTCTTTTTTTTTTTCCTTTCTTGATAATTATTCTTTTTTTAATTTTTATTGTTTTATTATTCATATGTGCATACAATGCTTGGGTCATTTCTCTCCCCTGCCCCCACCCCCTCCCTTACCACCCACTCACCCCCTCCCTCTCCTCCCCACCTCCTCGATACCAGGCAGAAACTATTTTGCCCTTATCTCTAATTTTGTTGAAGACAGAGTATAAGCAATAATAGGAAGGAACAAGGGTTTTTGCTGGTTGAGATAAGGATAGCTATACAGGGAGTTGACTCACATTAATTTCCTGTATATGTGTGTTACCTTCTAGGTTAATTCTTTTTGATCTCACCTTTTCTCTAGTTCCTGGTCCCCTTCTCCTATTGGCCTCCGTTGCTTTAAAGTTTCTGCATTAGCTCCTTTGCACTGAGGACATCAAATGCTATCTTATTTGGGGGGTGGGGTTCTTGCCTATCCTCATACCTCCCTTGTGTGCTCTTGCCTTATCATGTAATCAAAGTCCAATCCCCTTGTTGTGTTTGCCCTTGATCTAATGTCCACATATGAGGGAGAACATACGATTTTTGGTCTTCTGAGCCTGGCTAACCTCGCTCAGGATGATGTTCTCCAGTTCCATCCATTTACCTGCAAATGATAAGATTTCATTCTTCTTCATGGTTGAGTAAAATTCCATTGTGTATAAATACCACATTTTCTTAATCCATTCATTGATAGTGGAGCATCTTGGCTGTTTCCATAACTTGGCTATTGTGAATAGTGCTGCAATAAACATGGGTGTGCAGGTGCCTCTGGAGTAACCTGTGTCACAGTCTTTTGGGTATATCCCCAAGAGTGGTATTGCTGGATCATATGGCAGATCTATGTTTAGATTTTTAAGAAGCCTCCAAATTTTTTTCCAGAGTGGTTGTATTTGTTTGCATTCCCACCAGCAGTGTAAAAGGGTTCCTTTTTCCCCACATCCTCACCAGCACCTGTTGTTGGTGATGTTTTTGATGATGGCTATTCTAACAGGGGTGAGGTGGAATCTTAGTGTGGTTTTGATTTGCAGTTCCTTAATGGCTAGAGATGGTGCATGTGTTTTTTGGCCATCTGAATTTCTTCTTTTGAGAAAGTTCTGTTTACTTCACTTGCCCATTTCTTTATTGGTTCATTAATTTTGGGAGAATTTAATTTTTTGAGTTCCCTATATATTCTGGTTATCAGTCCTTTGTCTGATGTGTAGCTGGCAAATATTTTCTCCCACTCTGTGGGTGTTCTCTTCAGTTTAGAGACCATTTCTTTTGTTGAGCAGAAGTTTTTAGTTTTATGAGGTCCCATTTATCTGTGCTATCTCTTAGTTGCTGTGCTGCTGGGGTTTCGTTGAGAAAGTTCTTACCTATACCTACTAACTCCAGAGTATTTCCTACTCTTTCCTGTATCAACTTTAGAGTTTGGGGTCTGATATTAAGATCCTTGATCCATTTTGAGTTAATATTGGTATAGGGTGATACACATGGATCTAGTTTTAGTTTTTTGCAGACTGCTAACCAGTTTTCCCAACAGTTTTGTTGAAGAGGCTGCTATTTCTCCATCGTGTATTTTTAGCTCCTTTGTCAAAGACAAGTTAGTTATAGTTGTGTGGCTTCATATCTGGATCCTCTATTCTGTTCCACTGGTCTTTATGTCTGTTTTTGTGCCAGTACCATGCTGTTTTTATTGTTATTGCTTTGTAATATAGTTTGAAGTCAGGTATTGTGATACCTCCTGCATTGTTCTTTTGACTGAGTATTGCCTTGGCTATTTGTGGCCTCTTGTGTTTCCATATAAATTTCACAGTAGATTTTTCAATCTCTTTAATGAATGTCATTGGGATTTTGATGGGAATTGCATTAAACATGTAGATTGCTTTTGGGAGTATTGACATTTTTACTATGTTGATTTTCCCAATTCATGAGCATGGGAGATCTCTCCACTTTTTATAGTCTTCCTCAATCTCTTTATTCAGGAGTGTATAGTTTTCCTTGTGGAGGTCATTCACATCCTTTGTTAGGTTTACACCTAGGTGTTTGATTTTTTTTTTGAGGCTATTTTAAATGGTATTGTTTTCATATATTCTTTCTCAGTTATAACATGCATTATTGAAGACACTGAGGTTATTTGGCTCATTTGTTCTAACAGCATTATATTAACTAATATGTTGATATTTAGTGAATGCTTGCTATATGCTAGACACATACACACCTCTTTAGTCCTCATAAAATCCCATGATATAGGTACTATTAAGGGTATAGAGACCTTAAATAACTTGCTGAACTCCACACAGCTGTGCTAAGCTGGAGTATAAACCCAAGGAGCTCAAATCAAGAGCACTGGCTCTTAACCATTACACTCTGCTGCTTCTTTCAATATGGGAAACATTTCTGCTGTAGAATCTGACACAGCATTACTTTTCAATTTATGTTAGCTATTATTACACAGACAATAGGGAAATCAGAATGGAGAGAAAATAGTTAAAAACAGAGAAACTTGATTCTAAAATTCTCTTAACTAAAATCTTTACAATATAAAAGCAAACAACCTTTTATTTTTTTTAGTAAGATATATGGGCTACAGGTAAAAACAATAATGAAAGTAAAAAAGTTGAATATGTTTACTTGGGAAGCAGAGATAGGAAGATTGTGGTTCAAAGCCAGCTGGGCAAAAACTAGTGATCCTGTCTCAAAAATAAATTAGGTGTCACAGGATATGTCTGCAATTCC
Organism: Castor canadensis; assembly: GCF_047511655.1. Classification (NCBI taxonomy): domain Eukaryota; kingdom Metazoa; phylum Chordata; class Mammalia; order Rodentia; family Castoridae; genus Castor; species Castor canadensis. The sequence continues at coordinate 135,611,748 of NC_133395.1, forward strand.
AGCTACGCACGAGGCAGAAGTAGGTGGTCCAAGGCCAACCTGGGCCAACTCAGCTCTGGACCCTAACTGAAAAACAAACTAAAGTCAAAGAACTGGGAGCATAGCTCAAGTGGTAGAGCGCTTGCCTAGCAAGCGTGAGGCCCTGAGTTCCATCCCCAGTCATGCAAAAAAAAAAAAAAAGCTGAATATGTTAATTTCATAATCCATACTATAATTTACGCCTATAGCTCAATAACCAAATTGGAATTTCCAATCAAATATGTTTATTATAATATACATTATAACAAATAATTAATGAACCCCTTATTTCTCATCAAGGAAGATGGGTGGAATTATGCAGTTACTAAGCATTATAGGATCAAAGACTTTCTAATAACATGAAGGAAATGCTGATGATGTAATGTGATTCAATTACATAAAGGCATCCATTTATTAATCCAATTCACTCATTCAAAAAATGTTTAGTGAGTACCAATTACATGCTGGATGCAGGACTAGGAGTTGGCCATATGGTTCCTGACTTCAAACACTAATGCTATATGGTCTCAACAGACTGGCAGAGTTCCTTTTCTGCAGTTTATTTTCCTTAGCTACACAATAAGAAGGTTAGATTAGACCATTAGTAAGGTCTCTACAACAATTAAATTCTGCAAGTAGAAACAGGATCCTTTATTCAGTCAGGCATAAGACCTTATTTGGTATGTCAGCAAGGTTGTGACTCAATTAAAACTGTAATAGTACTATAAACCTACTAATGTTACTTTCATTTGCAGTGACCAACAACCTTCATTTTCCCAAGGCTGAAGGATGTGGGAGCCTTAGGTCTAAAACCCAGAGTCCCAGGCAAACCTGAGATGGTTGGCCACCTTAGTTGCATGCTAAGTTAATAGACTTCAGTGCTAAAACTAATTTGAATCACAGAAACCTCAATTAATGGTTTGAATTGTAATGACTTCATAGCTGTACAAAACTGGAAGAATAGGAAATCCGTGCATGTGATAAAACCCGCTCACCTGTCAAAAACCACGAGAGAAGCAACACATTTGCCATGAAAGTTAACAAAGATCACAGCAGTCACCTCTAAGAGCTTGGTGGTAGTTTATTTTTCATTTTTATTTATTTATCTTTTGGTGGGGCTGGGGTTTGAATTCAGGGCTTTGTAGCAGTAGTTGTTGTAAAACTAGAATGTTAGTTCAGAGATTAGAAGGAATCCTGACAATCAGCACTGTTAATATTTCAATTAGAGGGAGACATTTTTTCAACTCTAAAAATTGTGATTTAAAATGGCATATTATAATTTTGTTCTCAAATTACAGTGTTCTATTCAAATATGATCGTCCTCTAAAGTTTTATCTTTTTTTTCCTCCTCATTTACCACATGGATCAGTATAATTGGGCTCATACCAATTACATTGTTCTTTCAAAGCAAAGCAAAAGAACCTCAAGAGGAGTGGAGGGAATCCAGAGGGGTTTACCTGTCTCAACACAGCCAACTCCAATTCCAGAGGTGAAAACTTCTCCTTACACCAGTGGTAAAACCCGGCTCTCCTGGGGGAACTCAGGCTCTTCTCTCCAATTCCATTCCACTCCAAGGTCCTCTAAAACTTCCCCCCCCCAAAAAAATAAATGGTTAAGAAAAAGTCCTTTTTTCTTAACTAATAGATTCAGGACCCCAGGACTGGGTAGACTCACTAGGAATAATTCAGATGGATTTGAGGACTTTAAACAAGAAACGAGTGAATTTGACTTAGTTATGTTGTGTCATTTGGTGTTTCTCTCATCCTAATGACTAAAGACTTTTAAATGGCAGTTAATAAAATATTCCTGAAACTTTTTTGCAAAGTTATAAGATGGCAGCTCCTAAAACTTGGACCAATTAACCATTTAGGCAATTCATCAAATCTCTAATAACTGAACCAAATTTCAGACTTTTATCACTCTGCTTCATCTGACTCCTGCAATCTTTTCCAACACACAGCAATCCCCACCCTCCTGCCCAAGCCTCTTGTCCTAGCTCTGAGGCACACGTATATCTTCCTAAGGTTCCTTCTGTCTGGAGCCACATAAATGCTGTGATCAAGTAGAAATAAGCAGAGCTTCCTTTCTCATTCTTCCTTTGGGGAAGATGGAAAATAGTTTAAATAAAAAAAATGCTGATTTAAAAAGCAATGACTTGAACAGCAGGGAGACAGAGTCCATTTCTTTCACTGGAGTTCCTTTAAGACATTCTCTCACATGGGCCAGTTGTACAATCATCATCCCCCCTGTCTTCAAAACCTGGTTAACAATGCCTAGGGCTTATGTTTGTCTGTACACCGAGCACTGCCATAAGCCCTTTACTTGCTTACTCTCACTTAGCCAGCACAATCCTTTGGATAGGTACTGCTGTTAATCCCACTTCAGAGCCAAGGAAACTCAGGCTTTAAGAGGTAAAGCGACTTTCCCATAGGGACACAGCTCTTAAATTGCAGTGCTGGGATTTACAACAGCGTGGGCTTGGTTTCAAAGCTCATATGTTGGTGCCTGACTCATGGAATTCTCATGAAGTTTCTTCCCAAACCTGGAGGCTGTCACAGAGCTTGTCTTTAGGAGTAATTCCTCGCCATAATGCATGGCTTCCGACTGACCTCACCAAGTCCCACCTCTGCAAAACTCCACCTGGGCAAGGCATCATCTCTCTTCCACTTCCAGGAAGATAAGCTCTCTCCAAGTTTTCTTGAATGATCAGATTCAGGTGCTGTATTTCCACCACTGGTCCACCTTTCAGACAAACTCCATGCTGCATCCAGTCTACAGGAAAAAGGAAGAGAGAGACAAAAACAGGTTATAAAACTTGGGTCGTGTGCTAGATTCAACTTGCTTTGAAAATTCTTAAATCTTACCCATTTATAGGCAGCAGTGGACTTTTTTCTGGGGGTTGGGGGAGCTGTCTTTTTACCTTCTAACCTGAATCCTAGCATTCTTTCCCTAATAGAGCCTTCTAAGGCTCACTTCTAAGGGTCACTGTGTGACCCACTGAAATCTACATGACTGTTTCAGGATAACATGAAGTAGATGGACAAGAAAGGCATCAGATATCTATGCAAGATACCAACAAATGCTACAGGAGTCAAGAATTATTGTCATTGAATTTATCACCTAGCTTCAAAGAATACAAAAGTAGATTGGGTAACAATGCATCCTTCCAAATTTTCCCCAGATGTTCTGAACTCCCATGTCCTGAGGAAACGCAATCAGTACGCCCAAAGTTGTTCAATATGACAGGCTAATGATGCTCTAGCTTAAAGGTGATTCTCCCAGTAATGTATATCTAGGGCTTCTCTTGAGCCTTGCTCTAGGATGCCACTTTGAAGTCGAGACTCAGGTTCATGTTCACTTTCCAAAGACCCATTTCCATCCCTTCCTCCCACCCTAGCTCTAGACACCCTCCGCTGCAAACAGACTGCATTCGCAATACACCGCGAACGGTGAGCACCACTTTTACACCTAACAAATCAGAAAGCTGTAATTTCAAAGTTTCAGAAACGTTTTCTAAAAGCCTCCCGAAATCGGAAGTGGCTTTGCCATTCAGTAAAGGGTCCGAAGACTACTTCCCGAGACAAGGGCGCGGACTAGTTCCAAGGCCACGCGTGTACACCCACACGAGGGTGCTGCCCAAGGAACGCCGGATATTTTAAGACGAAGAGGTCACATCTCATAATGAAACGTGACTCTGCCGGGTTGAAATTTGATTCTTAGCCCCTGAGCCGGAGTTCTACGTTGCTCGGAAATGTAGCCCCATTGTGCCTAACCGGCATTATCACGCGGGTTTGGTTTTGAGGGACTGGGGCGACTTTTCGCTACGAAACGGCAGTGTGCCTTGCCTCCCTAACCCAGCCGCAGCCTGTCGTCCCCAGACAAAAAGCGGCTGCCCGCTGCTCCCGGCAGCAGCAGTGGCGGTGGCGGCGCAGCGCGACCCGGCCACCTAAGGCCAACCGCGCTGCGCCTTTGTTGGGCGGGCTACAGATGGTCCCCCAGCACGGGGCTGAGTCGAGGGCGGGTGTGGAGGCGGGAGGACGGGAGGGGGAGGCCGGGAGGGGAGGCTGGGGAGGGGGAGGCCGAGGAGGGGGGTCGGGGAGGAGGGGAGGAGACGGCGGAGCAGCCAATCCGCGCGCAGCCCATCAGCTGACCGCTTTTGCTTACACCAGGTGCACGCCGGCTGCGCTGAGCACAAAGCGGGGCTCACCGAGGGCGCCGGCTGCGAGCTGGGGAGCGAGGCGAGGCCGGTGCGCCCGTGGCTGCAGCGCCTGCCGCGCGCAAAGAGGGGTCGGCGGCGTCAGCCCGGGCGGCGGCATCCGCGCAGCGACACCCCAAGGCGCCTGGGGTGCTGTCTTCGTTTGCTGCCCCGCCCTCTGCACCCCAGTTCTCCTACCCTCCTTCCCAATCCTGCCTGCCTCTTCCCCGGCCCCCAAGAGCCAGATTTAGCCCAGCCCCGCGCAGCAGCTGTTGCTCGTGTCGCCGCCTCGCCTCCCGTCTTGGTGCTGTGCCGGGGTCCCCCAAGGAGCCAGTGCGCGCTGCGGGCTGGGAGGGAGGCGCCGCTCAGCCGGTCCTCCTGCAGCTGCTGCTGCTGCTGCTGCCGTCGCCGGTGACCGGTCGGTGCGCACCCCAACACCCCGCCGGCCGGGCCTCGGGGTAAGTGCGCTGGCCAACTGGGCCGCGGCGGGAGGTGTGGGTGGCAGCTTAGGGAAGTCGAGGCAAACTTAGCGGCGTGGCAAACCCTACAGGGTCTGCAAAGGGCCATGGGATAAGATCGCGGGCCTAAGGGGAAGGAGGGGGCGCGGCTCATGGAGCTAGGGAAAACGACGAAGTCTGGAAACGAGAATTTATTTATTCCCCCTCCTCCAAAATACAGGATGGGGGAGAGCGATAGTTGAGAAAGCAGGCCAGACAGAAATGGGCAAAAGGCAGCGGCTGGAGCAGAGTCCGCTTCATTTCAAGGACCGACCAGGGGGAAGGTGGTGCCGAGGATAAGAAGGAAGGATTGGATTGGGATATGATCTGGGGAGGCCACCGGGGCCAAAGAGGAGCTCGGAAGGGGTACCTAGGGAGTTGGAAAAGGGGGCAAGAGAAGGAAAAGGAAGGTTGTGAAGAGAGTAAAGAGGTCTTGGCGATGGCCTTGTCTGCAAGAGAAAGGGGCGTAATTAACAAAGCCCTGAGAGTATTGAGAAGAATCTACTCAACTATTGTGTGTTCTAAAAAGGGAATAGAAAACCCACCCTGCGTTTTGAATCCCGAAGGGGTAGCCCCCTAGGGAGGCTTGCCAAGGACGCTGAAACCTCAGGGAAGCCCTGGTCCTCTCCAGGAAAGGAGCCGGCGCGGAGTTCCCCGGCTCGCCGGGGTCAGGAGCTAGGAAAGTTTGCCAGCGAGTGTCCTTTGCTGTGTGGATAGGGGTGTGGGCTGCAAACGACTCGTTCGCGCTTCCTAAGTTCCCGCTGTCACACACTCCTGCAGAGGAAGCCCCTGGCAAAGTGGGGTTGGGTAGAAAAGCCCAGCAGCTAGCTGGAGAGGCGCTGTGCAACCTGGGCAGGTGGGAAAGTTCGTCCCGGGACGGTTGCGGGACCGATGGCCCAGATATGCAGACCGGAAGATTCAACGGAGGTACTTTTGCTCTAAGAGAAACCATATTCACCTTTCTAGCCCCCAGAGCCAAGAACAGTGCAGTAATGAATGAATGATCGCAGTGTAAATGGTTGAGTGTTTGAACCACGTAGGCAAAGGCCAAGAATCCAGAATATAGAGCCCTCTGCATCTCAACCCACCATTAGTATTTTCATTCTCAGGAACAAATAATAAAGGAAAAGAGGAATTCGAATTCAGCGAGGGAACAGGTACTGCCGATTTGCTTTTTTGTGAAGAATTTTTCTGAGACAATATGTTGTTTTGTAGTTTGCTTTGTCACAACAGCCTATGTAATTAATATTACTCAAATACGATCAATAGTTCATTTTTAAAAGCTAGAACTGGAGGAGTGGAAAGTTCAGGAAGATTTATATTTGATCAGTATAAATCTGGAGTAAAAGTGGTGTTACTGGCACGAAGGCCATGTGTATCCCTATGTCTCTGATTTGCATGCAAATGTGAGCAGATCCTGGCAGATGTCTGGCCTCATCCATTCACATGAAGGAATTTGAAAAGACAAGGAGTCTTCAGTTAACAATAGACCTTAAGAAAATGGAATAAAGGCGCAGTGTGAGTTTTTCTGTTTGGGAATTCCAAGGCTTGCTGACACCTTTATTCAAGAGACAAATTCTTAGAGTAGTATTATGTTGAAAGTTCAAAGTCCTCTTGCTCTTTACCTGGCCATACACCATTCAAGCCAGATATTCTGAGCAAGTTAGTGAAGAGTTTTTATGAAGCAGACAGTAACTTTAATCCACTTCTGGTGAATTCCACTTGAAGTCATTTCTTAATTGACTTCTCAACTTCTGTAGTTTTTTTCTTTGAATAACTCTACCTCTTGCTCACATTTACTCCCCATTCTCATTCTCGGAGATGAGTAATATAGACGAAGATAGATGATGCTCTCAATAGAATATTTACTAGCTAGCCATAATCATTCGGGTTCTTAGCTTAAGCACCAGACTTGTGGAACTGCAGGCAATGAACTACCCCTTTCCTTGTAATGGCAGTGGCTTTTGGGTCAGAATATAGAACTATGAAGAGGAGGCAGTCATTCAGTTGCCCCCCCCACCCCCACCGCAGGTACAAGGACCTTTTTGCCTTTTCTAAGGTTAGCTGATCACTAACTGCAGTGTTCACCTCCTGGCATTGTGCTGACTGCTGAAGAAAAGCTGGGCACATGGGCCACCCGTGAGGCCTGGACTATACCTTCTGACAAACCAGCACCAGTGGGCTCTTCTTTTGTCAGTCCCAAACATTGGCAGGAAGAAAGAACCTATTCACTGAGCAGCATTTGCCCTGTATTCTGTATATTCACGGAAAGAGACACTAAAATACAACAACAGACAATATTGTTTTGGAGGGCTCAGTGTTTAGTGGGAGGGGTGGGCAGCAGATGTTAGTCTGCTATTTTACATGTTTCCTGAAGTTGTTTTAGCTGGTTCAGTGCCTTTTATACATAAAGCAGTAGATCCCCACAAGGGGAAAAATGAATCAAGTCCAATTTCGGTAAGAAAATGTTACAGCCAAGTTTGCATTTTCTGTCTTAGAGCAACATAGAAGTCAGAAAGTAACAAATCATTGTAATAAAGTCTTAGGTGACTCTTAAACCTGCGATTCTGTTTTCCTGATGGAGTTGAGGGATAACTGTAAAATAAAGGTGACATTTCTAAATTAAGACTACATACCATTTTGTTGTAAAGTTATCATCTCTATTATTTTTCAATCAAAACTAAAATACAAAAGCCTCACATTTGTGAAACTTCCTCTTTGCTATTAACCTGCCCATGTGAGATTTTTATTCTGCAAATCTAATGAAAGGAAAGATTAGCAAGAGCTCCTTCCTTGGTAAATAAAAGTAATAAAGCACCTACTTATTAGAAAAGATCACCCTGATAAATAAAACAATCTCAGATCAGAGCCAGCTGCAGACTGTGGTTCTGAAAAATAATCGTAGGTTGCTGTGATTAGTACCTGAAATTCTATTAAAAAAAGAAAAACAAGGGAATGCCGGACCATTGATCCTTCTGTACTGAGACTCTGCTAATCCTAGATTCTTGACCTGAGCTGCCAAAGCCATTGCCAAATATTCTGTAGCACTGACCCTCCAGGATTTTAAAACTCTACTCCTACTAGTTACATTGCTATTTCCCAAGCTAGTTGACTATAAATAATTATAGATAATCAGAATTATAGGCTTTTTATGCTGCTTTAAATAAGCCATAAATAAAATATGATAAATTATAGGACTGTGTCCTATAATTAAAAAAAATTAGTAGATTTTCACAATGCTTTCTTAAAACTTATTTTAAGCCCAAAGTAACTGAATGACTCATTTGAGCACTAATGTAAGGTTGCTCAAATACTTTATTTAATTTTTAAAAATTATTATGCTGAATATCTATTCTGGGTTTAGCCAATCTGGAGATAAAGCAAATTCCATTTTAGAATCATATTTTGGTTTCTGGGAACAATGGAAGTATCTTTAACTCATGAATAGGGCTTTGCTTAATATTTTATTCAGGGTGAAATTATAATTATAGATGAAGTCAGAAAAATACGTATTCTCTCTTATTTTTGCTCAAAGTACAGAATAGAGACAAAAGTTAAAACTGTGTAAAACTCAGTGTTTTAATGACCATTGGAAATATTTGTTCTAAGTCTTAAATGAAGTTTTCTTTTAAATTTTTCTTGTTTTACCATCTTGCCATTCACCTACTCGATGGGTTTGTTACATGCATGTAGCTTCCACATCTCAAAAATACATAGTGTATAATAAGTTGTTTATTGACACTGTATTATAATCCATGATAAAATGAAATACTTTTCCAAATTTAATGGCCAGCATGTACAACCATTAAGCACACTATTTAATAAGTAAAATAGATACCATTTTATGTTATAGTGTTTTTTAAAAGAAATAATCTACAGGGTTATACACTACTAGATTTTTAAGTTTTTTAATGTTTTCAAAAGCTCCAGTAGCCAGGCATTGGTGGCCCATACCTAAATCCTATCTACTTGCAAGGCTGAGATTGGGAGGATTGTGGTTCAAGAGCAGCCCAGGCAAAAACTTCACAACACCCCATCTTAACCAATAAGTGAGTTCAGTGGTGTGCGCCTGTCATTCTAGCAACAGTAGAAAGCATAAAACAGCAGGATCATGGTCCAGACTGACCTGAGCAAAAGGAAAGACCGATCTCAAAAAAATAACCAGAGCAAAAAGGGCTGAGGTTGTGACTCAAGCGGTAGCACACCTGCCTGGCAGAATGAAGTCATGAGTTTGATCCCTAGTTCCACCAAAAGAAAAAAAAATCCCCAAAAACAATTTTAACAAGCTCTAATAAAATATTAGCAATTTTACCAGTTATTTGATTGGTAAGTGAGCCATTGCCATTCATAGCTAGGTGCTTTCTTAACCTACCTCAGTTGTAATATGACACTGTTGGGCCGGGGCTAGAAGGCCTGACTGTGTTAATCAGTTAGATTGCTGAAAGGTTTATAGAAACTGTGCTTCTAATACCACAGCTAACATAGACATTTAACCTGAATGGAACCATTACATATAATGCCCTGAAAAAAAGAAAAAAATCACCTGAGATGCAAAGAAACTACGCTTAAGCTTGCACACCAAAGGTCCTGTTCACCCTGACTTTAGAGGACCCGCTAAAGATGCCTCTACATTAGCTTAAGACACTTAGTTTTGAAAGCTGTGAAGTAAAAACTGCTTTTACAGTGGCTTATTGTCTTCCACTTACACTCTTTATAGCTCAGAGATTGGACTGTTATTTGGAAGCTCTGATTAATATAAATGAGTTGTAGTTTTCTGACCCAGGCTGTCTTAGCTCACATCTATTATACCACTGGCAGACATGTGGACTCCACAGCTGTCCCCTCATTTGTGTATGAAACAGACACACTGGTGGCATTTTTTAGTTACCATAGTTACATTAACAATATACATGTGACATGACATCTTTCTATGTGGAAGGATTTTGTGGCAGATATTTTGTAGACCTGGGAGTAAAGTACAATTATTTAAAGTTTGGGAACACATAAATTAGTCTGCCTTTGTTTTCTGAAGCCACCTTTTCAATCATGAAAGGAGAGCTATCCTACAGTATTGTCCAGGAAAGGACCATCAGAAGCCTTTGCTTAAAAAGATTTCCAGGGGAGGCATCTCCAACAATGCCTGGCTTCTGCAGGGGAATGTCTATTAAATATTCATTTGAAAATATTTACTCTTCCTATTTATGATTGCCCTTTCTGAGATAGTGTTATTAGCACAGACATTTTCAATTTGTGAGGGGAAACCTGGATAGCCCCAAAATCTTGGTATGACTTAGACGACAAAAAAAAAATCAGTTTGTACTATTAAGCAGTAAACACAATGAGAGAATCTTCATTTAGAAAAATCGAAAAAGCTTTACAAAGAAAGAAAGGTGGCTTAATTAGTTTCGTGCCTATAGTTTTCCCCTCTAGAAAAAGAAATGTTAGTATGGCAATAGAGCATATCATTAACCTGCATTGTTATTTCACAATAGTAATAAGTCTTAATTTGCATCCATAATAATCAGTATAATCAAGTACTGTACAGAGAGTCTGGAAAGCTAAGGCTCAATTCCCAGCTATGACACTAATGACTAAATGTGTGACCTTCTGGTTGTCCTGCAACCCTCTCGATGCTTCCTGTCTGGATTGGAGTGGTTTTAAAGGATCCAGGAAAGCTGGTAGATGTTTCCAGTGTTAACCACTGAAAAAAATTCGATTTCTGCTCCAATGCAGATTCTACGGAGAGCTACAGGTCTGTGAGACAATCCTCACCTTTTCTGCAAGGTGATTTTTCTGGTCCCTAACTCCAAAGCTAAGAGATTTTATTTTTTCTTTTTAAATTTAAACTCTCCCCGAATATTGACAGTTCTTTAGTACTTCACCTGCATCCTTTGGGGGGAAGAATTTTACCAGGGGTACAGGAAGCTGGTTAAGATAATCAAACATTTGTACACCTAATATGTTTTGAACACCATCTGAATGCCAAGCATGCCAGGAGGCACTAAAACCAAGAGAAGTTAGCTTTTTTTTTTTTTTTTTTTGCAGCTTATACATTAAATCCATCATAAGCATTTTATTTCCTCAATCCTTGTAGACTTCTACAAATATTTATTGAGTGACTAGGGTGAGCAAGACACTGTGAACAGAAAATTTCCACCAGGGGTAATTCATCTCCCCTCCACACCCACACCCCACCCCCACACACACACACTTGGAAACACTTGGCAATATTTATTGTTGTCGCTGTTCAATCACAACTAAGAAGAGGGGAGGGTGCTACTGGCATCTGGTGGGTAGAAGCCAGGCATGATGCTAAGCATCCTAAAGGACCATCTTCCTCAACAAAGAGTTATCTGTGAGAGTGAGTGCCGACATGAGAAACCCGACTTCATAGGCATTGCCTCTTCCCTCAGTGATCTTAAACCTAGTAGGGGTTATAAAAAGGACACCAACAGGTACAATAAAGTGTGCTGGGGTTGGGGGTCTAAATTCAGATGGTAGCTGTCAAAAAGGCTTTAAGAAACACACTGTTAGTACACAGAACAGTCTATCAACAGGAACACAAGTGTTCAGAAGACAAATTTAGATTTAGTTTCATTGAACAGAAATGGTTGCTTGATTGCTTAGAGAAAAGGTAGTAGACTTCTTAAGTTTGGCTAAAACTCTAAACTGAGAACAGAGTGCTTCATTCCTTGTAGGACTCAGTCACAATTCAGTGTGCCTTGAGTAAACAGAAAGTCAGCAGCAATAAATAGGACATCACAAACTGCAAAAAGGATGGATGCAACTAAGATGACCCCAAAAAAACTAAAAATGCCTCGTGTTAGAACGTCACACTTTACAGAATCATTAAGTAAGTATATCATTTCACTTGCAGCGGTTTGAGATACCAAGTATTACCATTTCTTTCTTTTTGTTTTTTTTTCTTCTAACTAAGGGACCAGAGCCATGGAGAGGTTCATTGTGACCATGGACAAGTCACTTAACAAATCTCTACAGGGGTTGCAAGGTTCTTCTTTCTAGCACACAGTTGAATTTGCCTAAGTTCACACAGCTAGTGAAAGAATGAAGCTAAGAAGGCTAGAATAAGACCAGACCCTCTGCTTCTCTCAGGCCCACTGATTTTTCCACTTGGACTGTGGCTGCTTCATGATGTGGAGTCAGAGCAGGTAACAAGATGTCAGTGACTCAGCATTGTAGCTCTTGGGTTACTGATGACAGCACAAACCTGAGATGCATCAATTAAAAAGTAAAAAGTATCATGCAGGGAAATTTGAGTTTTTCATATACCTAAGGACTAGTTAGGCCCTCTCTCTGATGTCTGAGGCTGACTTTAGCAGCTTAAAAATAAAAAATTTTAACAAGCTGGGAAGAAAGGTTCTTAGGAGAGTGATGCTGAGGTTAGAAAATGAGGTAACCCCAAACATATAGAAAAATAATGCAATTGCATTATTTTCTGCTTGTGATTTTTGCTTTTTTGTGGGGCACAGGCAGGGGTATTTCAACTTTTCTACTAGAAAATGATGACCAGTATATACATGTATGCACACATGTGTCCATATGCACAATAGAGGAAAGAAATTCCATACTGAGACATTTGTGATTATTTGTTTCTAGTAAGACTTGCACATCAAAATGAATTTTGAAGATAGCCTTCTTTCAAGATTTTAAAGGTCTTCTTTGGGATAGTGTAATGTTTTCTTAAGGAAGTAAGACAGAAGCTGCATGACCACTTAAGGTTTTTCTCTTTTCATTCTCTGTGATATCCAAGACCGTGAGTGAGAGTTACGCAGGACTTCTACCATATTGTGAGGCTTTCCAGGACGCTAATGGAATCTATGTTAACTCAACAGGCCAGCACAGAACCACTGAGGAGAGGAGAGTGCAGTGGCAATTATTGGATTTCTGTGGCTTTTTATTGCAACTGAATGGGCTTCTGAGCAGTGAGGATGACTTTAATGCCCCAAAGGACCAGTTAGTTTTGCTGTGCTCTTTGGGGACACAGCCAATCTCCTCACGTACTTAGAAACTCATCATTTTTCACCCAGGAGGCCACATGAAATCCAAAGACATCTGAAGGGAAAACATAAAAAGTATGTGAACAAATGCTGTTGGGATATTTTTTCTTCATGTGTGAAGGATAGCGCTGTCAAAATGGAAGTGTAGTGAGGATGTTTCCAAATGGCGATTAGCTGTATGCAAATAATGTGCTTTAGTAATTGGAAGGAAAATATTACATAGGGCTCCTAAATTATATCCCCAGAGCCCATCATTTTTCCTAACATAGCATAGCAGTAGCAGTAGGAGAATGACAATAATCTGCAACAGTAGTTTGCAGCCTTTCCAGTATGCCGGGGACCATCACCAGCACTTTTCATGCATTAACTCATTTAGTCTTTTTAAACAACTCTTATGTAGATTCCAACTTTACAGCTTAGGAAACTAAGGCAGAAAGCAGATAAGTAACTTGCCTTGACAGAGGTCATACAACTAATGTGTACTTAATAAATATTTGTCAAATGAATGAATGAATGGATATGTTTTACAGGACAGAGTCCTTTATTCCACTTCTCTGTTTATTGCATTCCTGCTTTGTTGGCAGGGCACTGATGAGAACTGCCTCTATGACTTGTAAATGTTAGGTAAAGAGCCAGCAAGAGGCAGAGCAGGTAGATGAACTTGGGTGTGTCTGACTCTAAACCTTAAAGCCCCTTTCTCTGTAATTGCAGTTATAGAACAAAAGGACTAGACTAGATTCGCTCTCATAGACCACCTATACTCAAAAACGTCTACAATTCCAAAGAAGTAATATTTATGTAAAATAAAACATCTTTTATTACTTTTAATTTTGAAATCTAGTTTAGTATTTCTATTTAACTAATCATCAGTGTATTGTGCTTTAAAATTATATTGGAATTATTAACAGCAAATTTTAAACCATATTTGAGATAAGCAATTTTAAATGGATGAAAATGCATACTTGAAGATTACAGTCTCCTAATCATCACCATCACATCACTTATTAAGTTTTATTATCATTGGCTAAGTACAGGTCTCCAAAAATTAAAAAGCATCCTTCTGTTACACAGGGAAAACAGGGTAAAATGATTAATTTTGAAAAAAAATCATCTTTAATATTTGTAGAGATGAGTAGATTGCAAAATCTTATTTTTATCAGATTTTCAAGTTACCAGTAGTGTTAAAAACTACTACTTGAGACTTGTTTCTTGTTTTGCTTTAAGGTATCTTTCTGACATGCAAGTGAGGTGTCAGAACTATGTGTCAGTCACTGCCTTAGAGTTACAGATGTACAGCCCAAGGCAGGGGAACAAGAGTGGATAACAAGGCAGATCTTCAATTTGGGAAGAATTAGTTTCAAAAGTGCACCTCGGCTCTGTGATCTAGAGTGATTTCCCTGAGCCTCCATATCCCCATCTGCAAAATGGGGCCAGTAAGGAGAAGCTACTTCATGGACTCATTGGAGTCACTCCAAGACAATATGCACAGAAAGCCCTTAGCATAGCTTTAGCACTGTAAATACAGTAAACAGAGGCAATGGGTATAAGTGGTATTATGGACATCTGACATTTCCACCTGCTACTACTGTGTCTGCATTCTGAGGATGCTAATTCTGAGGCAAGAGGAAAAAGTTTAAGGGACAAGATGATTCAGACCAGATGTTTTATGGAGTCAGTAGTTGTCACTTTTTGTGGCAGACCCCAGGAGAGCTTCATACTTATTCAGACATGCAAAAAATTCTTGAGTTAGGTGTTGTGCTTTGAAAGGACTGGCAGACAGATGAATACATTAGAGCCTTTCTTTGGTTTCCTAATTCTGTTCTGTATCTCTGTGCTCTTTTCTCTCAGAAAATATTATAATGATCTTGTCCTATGCTGTTTCCTGTTGCTATAACAAAATACCCAAGGCTGTGTACTCTACAAAGAAAAGAGGTTTACTTGATTCATCATTCCGGTAGCTAGACAGTCCAAACTGGCCAGGGCCCACCCCTTCACTGTGTTACACCATGCTGGAAGAGCCAGAGAACCAGTTGTATGCAGAAGGGACACGTGTGAGCAAAATAAAAGAGTAAGTCAAGAAAGCTGAACCCGTTCTCACAGGAACTACTCAGTTAGTTACATCAGTCTTTTCCATTTGTGGAAGACACCTAATCACCTTCCTTTAGGCCCCATCTCTTAAAGGTTCTACCACCTTACCACCACCACACTGGGGACTAAGCTTTTCCAGCAGAGAAACAATATTTAAACTGTAGCAACACCTAAGTTGTAATTTATAGAAAAACATTTTCTAACAGAGAGAAAAGGTTAGATTCAGAGCTGTCCTTTCATAAAGAGGATCTGAATTCAAGACATTATAACTAACAGACCCAAGAGCTTCACCTGACTGTATGCATTGTGATAATAAATTGTGAGGAAATGTAGAACCCTTAAAACAACACTAAGCATCCTAGAAGTGTTCAACAAGCAATGCTTCTCCCATTGTTTTGTTAGTTCTTAGTATCATTGTCATACAACATCATCTTGCTTCTTGACTATGTTGCAAGTCTCCTGGTTAAATTAGAAAACTCCAGGAACAGTCAGTCATGAAGGAGGTGACAGTCACCAGACAAGCTACATCAGATGTGATCCCCAGGGAGATTCCTGGTGAACTCACAGAGGGCCAGGTTGCTATAACTTAGCCTCTTTATGTCCCCTATCCTGTTTCAGCTGGGGTATTTTCATTTGCACATGAAAGGGTGAGTCAAGAGCATCTTGGAGCTCTTTGCTTGATGGAAATAATGAAAATTTACAGAGAACTTCATCTTATCTTGTTTATGCCTCAGAAGCAGTCCTTCCCATTTGATAGGTGACTACATTTATTTGAATTGGAGATAGGGACACTCTTAGGTATTACTCTTAACTACCCAACTGGTCACCAGGCTATCCTTGCAGCCCAGTGAATATAATTTTCTAAGTGTGCTGAGAGGAGCACACAGGACCCCTGAGCATTAAGTATTTTCCCCATTGTAAAGATATGAGTGGAAAAAACCTGAGAAAAGAAACTGGCCTAGTGTTTTTCAGTTAGTAAATATAAAAATATGTAGGAACAGGAACTCCTGTGTCTGGATTTCTTCCTCCAGACTGAATCATGATGTTCTTAATTTTCCCACATCTTGTCCTGGTCTCAAGTATAGAATGTGCTATCTTAATTTAGAATTATTTATTTATATTATTATAATTCCATCACCACCACACAGCTCCTTGAGGGGAAGACTACAATTTAGTCTTTGGTCCCTGGCATCTATGAAAGTACTTGGCACATGGAAAATGCACTTAACAAATACTCAGGGAATGAAAGAAGAAAAAGATTTCCTTATTATGTCTGTTTCACTTTACCAATACTGCATCTTTTAAATAATTTTTACAGAGTTATTTCCTCTGTAGTTGGGAAGAAAATGAGTCTTTCATAAATACATATTTACTCAGATGTTAGTGTGTTACTATTTTAGGAAGGTTATTATTAAAAAGTTTAACTTGGTTTGGGGATGCTTTTTATGATATTGCCAAGGAAGTGTTAGTAATCAAAAAGTATTGATTATATGCATGCAGAATATCAGGTGCTCTTAGAAGAGTGACATGGTGGGGAATGGGTTGACAAAAATGTACATGATTTTTTTTTCCACCTCAAATGAGCTTCCAGACTCATTTGGGAGACAGAGTGAAGTAAGACAAAATAATTAAATGATCATCTGTAGAAATTCCATAACCAAGCAGAAAAAAACAGGCTCAGCCCAGATGATTCTGAGTTTGAGTCTCTATTACATGTTAGCTAACTTGGTTAAAAGACTCAACTTATTGACCCTGGACTCTCTCACCTCTAAATTAGAGAAATAATATCTAATCAAAGACCTGATAGGAGGATCATTGAGAAAGCACTTAGTGCAATTCTTGGATCATGACAATCATCTAGTTCAGTCACTTGGTAAATATTGACAGCACCACTCTGTGCAGTTTTCTTTATGAGCTGGAGATACAGAGGTAACAAAAGTATTGGATATGTACTATCCATGTGGAGTTTGCCATCTGGTGGGAGATTAAAACAAAAATTAAATTATGTAAATGTGAAATATGACTTTATTAAGTTCAGTGAAAGAGAAATACATGAGTCTAGCAGACTACAGTGTGGAGGCTCCTAACACAAGACCTCTCTGAAGGAGTGATATTTAACCCAAAATCTAAAGGACAAGCAAGAGTTAGCCAGGAAAAGGATGTGGAGAGGAGACAGCCTTGTAAACCAAAGTCTAGAGGTTGGAAGAAGATGGTGAGTTTGAGGAACAGAGTGAAGACCAGTGTGGCTTAGAATAGGAAAAAGAGAGAGAGAGAGAAAGAGAGAGAGAGAGAATGAGACTTTCTTTCCCCTACTTCCAAAGTACACTTGGAGCCCAGAGAAGTCAGAACTTACAGGAAGTTCAGAAAAATGAGACTTTGAGTTATATACAGAGAAATGTGTTACATGCTGTGTTGGGAGGCAAAAGATAGCAGAAAGCTTGAATTCCTGGAGTGGGAAGTCACATGAGGAATGAATTCCATTGAGTCTTGGCAGGTGGGGTGGCATGCCCATGTCTAATATGTTTGAGAAAAAGTAGTATCACAGGATTGTGATAATGGGAGAATAGAAAAATACAAACTATGTGAAAATGGAGTGTCTAGTGATTTAGCTAACTTCTTTTTGTGCCTGCTTTTTGATTGCCTTCTTTCTTCTGTAATGCACTTTCCTTTTATTTAGCTGAACCTCTGATTAAGACACTAGTTGACTGTCAACCATCACCTGGGTTGCCCATAGGTCTTTGGGTTTTTCTTTGGACTGGGGTTTGAACTCAGGCCTTGTGTTGCTAGGCAGGTACTCTACCACTTGAGCAACATGCCCCTTCCTTGCTTTTTTTGTTTTATTTACTTGTCAGATAGGTTCTTGCAGTTTTGCCTAGGACTGGCCTCAGACCATAATCCTCCTATCTACCATTTCCTATGTAACTGGGACCTCAGATGTGCACCACCATTCCCAGCTTATTGAGATGGGGGTCTCACTAACTTTCGGCCCAGGCTAGTCTCAAACCACGAATCTCCCAATCTGTGTCTCCTGAATAGTTGAGATTTCAGGCATGAACCACCACTTATGGCAGATAAAAAAATTTATGCTAATTTAGGGATATCTTAAAAATCTCTTTAGCTTGGCATGCACATGTTACGTGTGTGGACTGGTCTTCCTCACGACCATCATTGTGTGAAAGGCCCTTGGCCACATGTAAGAGGACAGTGATTCTGAGTGTGTATGATCCTCCATGAGATCACTCACTGAGGAATTCCATCAGGGCCCTAGCAGCTGTAAGTTGGTTGTTAGTGATTTGGCCTCAATGGAAAGATCTCAATCATTATAGTTCATAATACAGAGGTCATTTCAACACTGAGTTAGTATTTTGTTAAATGCACAAACAGAATGGTGGAGAAAGGGAGGGAGAAGGGCCTGAAATTTCATCCAAATTGTATTTTATTAAGAAAGAGCTTTTATTTGGCCAGTTTTTCTAAGAGATAACTTTAATTTTGCTTTATTTAAAAAAATGACTCCTATATTTGAAGTTCAAAATGTAACTACAGTATCTGTTAGAAAACTGAGAGGTAAGTATGTAATGAGGATAATCTTAAAATAGTGTTGGATTATTTTATAGTTTAATGATTATGAATGGCACTATGGATATTCAACTGAAATCATTCTTTATACTCTGAACTTAAACATGAATTAAAGAGAAACTATAAAAAGCACTATGATTTATAATACATGCTGGCATTTTAATGTTACCAGCCATTACCTTGCACCATTTGATTACACAAGACCTAAACTATGTAATTAAGGACCATCCCACTAATGTGTGCTGGTGGATTTATGGTGTCCGGGTCATTGTTGCTCTGAGCACTTTTGAGTATTGGACCATTAGTTTCAAATGCATACTAAGATAGGGGAACACATGGGTATCAAGGAGACTCTATAATAAGAAACTATTTCAAATTAAGGGAGGTAGTTTTCACCTGATTGTAATTTACCAAAACAGTTTAAAAACTTGATTAACAGAAATCCTAATAAACTAAATTCCCCCCTCTCCCCAGCCCACTTTTAGGAGGAAAGGGATACTTGGAAGAAAATAAGTTCGTAACGAGGGCTTTAGATTTAAGAAAAATAGTAATAATAACATTTCCAATATGAGTTCATCATCGGGATCTTGAAGAAAAACCTGCCCAATCAAAGTGGGTATTAAGTTTGAAAATAAAGCTTTCTAGGAGACCTTCAGCTAACCGGAAAATTGAATTTGTAAATTTCATAAGCCTATTTTTCTGCTTAAGCAAGTTTTACCCTACAAGTTAGGTTTCTTCTCTATATCTAAGAAAATGCTACCGTGTACTCAATACCTACTGGAGGTCCAAATAGATAACTGAGGCAAGTGGTTTTGGCCCAGACTTCAGAATCCAACAAACTAGGCTTAAATCTCAGGTCTTTTGCCTACTAGTTACAATAATTCTGACAAGTCACTCATATTAATCAAGGCTCTCCAAAGAAAGAGAGCCAATAGCGAAGACAGTCAGACAGACAGACAGATGACAAAGTGGAGATTTATTACGGAAATTGCCTCACATGAAGCAAAGTATTTCTGCCATATGCAAGCTGGAAAACCTGGAAAGCTATGTTCAGTCCCACTGCTGCAAGAGTGAAAATAAAGCACCTTCCACAGTTTAATTTGTTTGGTTTTTCATATCCTGTTCCCTGCCCTAGTCTTTGACTGTTGAGATATGCTCTTCCTCAGAGAGCTACTGTGGCCTCCAAGCCTTCAGGGGAAAGGTTTGAACTGGTAGGCATACTTTGTACTTCAGTCTCTTATAATAATTTAAAAAATTAAATTATTTTTAAATTATTTTTATTTCAGGGCCTTATGCTTGCTTGCCTCTACCACTTGAGCCATGTCTCCATCCCTTTTTGGCTTTTGTTGTTTTTCAGAAAAGATCTTGAGGTTTTTTTTCCCTCCAGCCATGATTCTCCTAGCTATGCTCCCAGTAGCTGGCACCACACCTGGACCAGAAAATCAAGTTCTTTAAGTCCTTGTTAGGATAAGGAGTAATATAAAAATAGTTTTGAAAAGGAATTTGAAACCAAATTTATTTTAAGAGTTCAGGGACAGATGGCTTTATTTTGCTTCTTTTAAATATGCAGCATTCAGTGAGCTTGATTTCTATTAAGTCAAAGGACTTTCTTCTGAGACTGGTGTCTTCAACCTTGACTAGCAGGGAATTTTATGCTGAAGGTATGTACACTTCAGATATCTGTCTTCAAATTTTAAAGGAACATTTTTAATATGGAAGGGATATGTTCTTGACATTTTCTTAGTTCAAAGTTTAAACAGCACTTCATTCTTCTAATTGGCAAACTCTTAAGTTGTCAGACTCTATAGAGAAATATCAATAGATCAGAGCTATAGGCTCCATCTTAAAGATATTGGATTTTTTAAAATACATTTTGTAAAAATTTCAGGTAATTAATGGGTATTAATGCTGGATTAAAATTACCACAAAAGATGGCAGAGAGCCCTGAAGTAAAGAAAAATGCAGTGTTCTCAAATAGATGTGAAAATGTTTGGCATACTTTATTGATGAGAGTTATTTTCACTATTGCAAACTAAACTTTAATTCTGTCTGGGATCAAAATCAAATCTGGTGCAGCCTAATGGAATTGCTTAGCTTGGGAGCATCCAAAACTCTATGGCTTTGTATTAGCAGCCTACACATGGCATTTTTCGTTCCAACAATGATGAGTCAGTTCTTTCATTGGAACATGTGTAGCGTTGAGTGTACAATCCAGAGCTACTGTAGCAATGTAACATTTATTAACATAGGATGGTGAAATCTATCTCCAAAGTAAAAATACTATGCAATATGCTGGGGAGTATTGAAAAAGAAGTAATGAAACTGGGCCTTTCAGGCATATTAAGGCTGCCACACGAAAAATTTAGCATTTATTTAGCATTTAATCATGCTACTAATTACAAAGCAATTATTTCATATAGACATAAGAAGAGAATTAAAATAATCTGTAAAAGACTAAAACAAATTGATTTCATGATAGTTTTTATATCACTGCTATTGCTGGTGCTGAAAAGGAGCAATAAAAACAGCCCAGTTGTGGGATGATGTTTTGTTCTGTTTAGCCTCCTGTCAGTTTCTCAATTCAATAATGCTAATTTATGATTCCAGCTATGCACATAGCCCATTTCTTTTAAGAAATATAACTTCCTTGCTCCCATAAGTAATTTAAACAGAAGGAAAAATTTTTCTTGTTCTATTTATTTTATTTTTTTTCCCCATCATAGAATCTCAGGTTTAAAAGGGATTTGAAAGACTAAAGGTTCAAGAATTCTTCAAATTATATTTGGTGCATGACTTTCCAAAACATTGAGGGAAAATGATTTTGGTATAGACAACAGAGTTCAAGAATTAGTCTAACCTAGCAGGCTAGAAGTTGCAAAGATTAGGTTTACTGCAGCTTTTGTGTATCTTTATCTCTGTACCTGTATGATTTGCAGGCAACGGTAGAAAACAACTTCCTTTCACAATCAGTTGTATGTATTAGAAGTGCAGTAAGGAAAGGGAGGTAAGGACAGTATTTAATATTAATAATTTAGTATTTAATAAAATAAGCATTCATAGAAAATAATTTACATGGTTTATAGTTAATTAAATAAGTAATTAAGTAAAGTAGTTAAATAATCAAATCCATATATTTTACTGGTTTCCTAAGGCTCCTATGCATCACAAATTAGGTGGCTTAAAACAACAGAAATGTATTGTTTCACAGTTTTGGAGGCCTGAAGTCTAAGGTGAAGTTATCAAAGTGTCAGAGGTTCATGCTCCCTTGCACACTCCTAGCTTCTGGGGGTGCTAGCAACTCCATGCTCCTTGGCTGACAGCTGCCTAAGTCTCTGTCTTCATTGTCACAGGGGTTCTCCCTGTGTCTCTGTCTTCACGTCATCTTCCCTCTTTTTAAGAATATCAGTTATATTGGGTTAGGGGTCCTACCTACTCTAGTATGACTGCATCTTAACTATATGCAACAACCCTGTTGCCAAAAATAGTCACCATCTGAGGCTCTTGAGATTGGGATTTCAATACATCTTTTTTGGGGAGAACACAATTTGATTCAAATTAAGAGACTCATGGTACAGATCTTAGGCATTTTACATATATTAATTCATTTCATCCTTTTAACAATCCCACGGGAAAAGGGCACTGACTCCATTCTCAAAGTCAGGGAGCCTAGAAAAGTAGTGCTTGTGCAGAGCTGGATTTTAATATCAATCTGTTGACTCTAAAGCCTGTGCTCATTCTCATATTCTGAACAGCTGCCTTCTTGGGTACCATGTTTTTCCATCACAATTTTTCTATTAGGAAATTTCCTGAGTTCTCAAAAACTATTTTTACCTTTCCCAAAGTAGGATGAACATGCTTTGCTATTTTTGAGAATTACTTTTATCTTGTTAGCTGGCCCAAGCAGAAATGGCAAATGTTTTTGATGGGAGGTAACTAAAATGTCTGATATACAAAACAAGTAGGTGTGTGATTACCTAAAAAGATTTACTTGTCCATTCAAAAGCATTTCTGAGTACACACTCTGCACAGCATTCTGCCAGGCCCTCTGTAGAAGACTTCTCATCAAAAACTCTTGATTTCTGTTCTGTTGGAAATATGATAAGTCATGGCATTCAGTACAGTATCACACATACTTAGTTAAGGTTATTTTCTATGCATGTGTTCTTCACCAATTAGTACTTTCAAATACAGTAGCAAGAAGAGCAGGGTGCTCTTGACACTTGACAATGGGAGCTCTGTTCTGATGAAGATTGTTTTCCTCATCTGGAAAGTCTAGACAAGAGAATTCTTTCCTTGTGAGTTTTCTTCTAACTCAAATCATCAACTTCTTTAGTGCATTATTTTTTCTGCTTTTTTTTTGTGCTCCCATTGCCTGTATACCTGTTTCAAATGGCCTTTGCTCTATCCAGTTTAGCAGAGAGAAGCCCAACAATTGGCTGACTATCTAAATGTATCTGTGTGACATGTCTTGCTTGTTTCAGCTAACACTTACTGACTACTTACAGGCAAGTCACTATGTTAAGTGCCGTGCCTACCATGATAAATAAAACATACCTTGGACCTCAGTCATTGTATATGAGCGTAGAGTTTGGGTCATCTCTGAGTGTTGGGAGGCTTGAAACAAACTTAGAGCAAAGCCAAGTCTGGCTAGTCTTTGTAGCTATCAGGTCTCAGCCAACACACCTGCTAGACCCGTTGAGCCTGTGAGTGATTGCAAGGCACAGTTGAACCAGGATGGAATATTTAAACTTAATCTGCATTACAACCCTCTGGAACTTTTAAAATATATACATATATTCCCAGTCCTCATCCCAAACCTACTTCATTGAAATCTCCATGAGATACAAGAATCTGGAGTTTTGAAAAGATTCCTCAGTTAATGAAGAGCTGAATTTGGAGATCTATGGCAGTGCTGCCTGCTACAGTAGCTGTTGGTCACATCTGGCTATTTAAATTTAATTGAAATAAAATTAAAGTGTAAAAATTCCATTTCTCGTTTCCCACCAGCCACATTTCAAGTATGAAATAGCCACTCAAGAGCCACAATTCCAGGCAGTGAAGATATAGAGTGTTCCTGTCATTGCTGGAAGTTGTACTGATAGCAAGCACTGATGGAGCAGGGCAGTCACAGGCTGGCAACTCTCATGTCCTTCCAAGAACCCATGTATCTCTTCTTTCCTCCCTTTTGACATGTGTCATCTTTTACAGAGTTATTTGTGTACTTGTCTTATTCACTTCCCAAAAGATTATAAGCTCTTTAAGGGCATGGTCTGGTTTCCCTTACCCTGTGACATGGTAAACAATGAGTATCTTTTGGTTGGGGTAGTACTGGGGCTGAAACTCAGGGCTTTGTGCTTGCTACAGCTTGAGCCACACCTCAAGCTCTTTAAGTTAATTAAATCAGTCTTATTCAGTCAGCACCATCTTATTGGATCTCTTGCATATAGACTAGCACACCAGATTTCAGTGGACTCTAGAGAAAAAGGTGGATCAGAGAGTTGGTTTCTCTCAGTCACAAACATTAGTATAGATGAGGGCAGATTTGTGTTAAATTCCAAGTTCTTTTTTGTTTGTTCATTTTCTTTTGTTTTGTTTTATTTTGTTTTTGTAAGAGAAGGCTTATAAGAGCTCAGGGTTTATATCATCCCAAATGTAGAAGAGACCCAGTAAGACTAAACATTTGTAAGCTCAAAACTTTTCATATTTGGGCATGTGGAAGCACTTTTGAATTGGCTTAGTTATTTGATTTATTTATTGAGTGCCCACTAGTAGATGCCAGGGCAGTACTGGCCCTAGGGTGATTTCATTGTGAACAAGGTGATTTCATGGTTCTTTGTTCCATGAAACTCAACACTCATATACAACAAATTGAAATACTTGGTAAGGACTCTCTGCCTAGACAGGATGGGATGGAAGAGGGATATGATTTGTGCTCTGGCCTCAAATGCCTGGATTCACATAGAACTTCCACCATTCTGCTATACTAGTTTTTTACCTTGGCTAGATTATTTCACTTCTCTATTTTTGTCATCCATAAAATTAGGAAACATAATGGTATCCACCTAATATAGTTGTGAGCATTAAAGGAAATAATTTTTATGACATTCAATGTAGTACAGTTGCATAGTAAGAGCTTCATAAGTACAATCTGCTATTGTTCTTGTAACTATTACTCAGCCCAAATTACCATGCAATAAATACTAACATATGGAACATGGGAAGTGTCTACAAGGTTAGAAAATACTGCATTATTTCAAAAGGATTTGTCCCATCTTTCTCAAGCTAACAGTTTACTTCCCTTAGTTTACTGTTTACATCAGAATAATTAATCAATATAAAAATGTTTTGATAGTATATTCATGTACAGAAATGTCATGATGAAGCACCTTCCTATGTACAAAAATAGTATATGCCAAAAAGAAGTAAATGAACAAAAAAAAGTTTTGGTAGATCCCCATCTCTTGATTTTTTTTGTTCATGGTGTGGTTTGGTTTTGTGTTTGTTCTGTTTTTCTTTGGTTTGTTGAAGAATTTAACTCTTTTGGAATACTACTTTTCAAGATAATCAGGAACATAGAAATACTGTGTGTGTCATTCAACCTCTTGGTATAGAAAGGTGCATACATTTTAACATACTGCAGGGAAAGGAGTACCATTTAAAGAGATTTACCATCTAACTGTAAAGTTGAAATCCTAAGTAATAGATTACAAAAAATGTAATATTTTATCACTAAAATGAATATGTGACTTCTTTCTTACCTTCAAAAACAATATTGCATTTGCAAATATATTCTGAAAATGAATTGGGAAGAGAAGGGTTGGGTTTTGAAGGCCATCATGTGACTCTTAATGTGTTTATATGTTGAATCAAAACCTGCCTAAGAAGATACCTGCTTGTACCTATACAATGAAATGGATTAGAAATCTGAGCCCTGCTATATCCTTAGCTAGGGTTTCATGAAAACTAAATTGCCTTTGTTCTAAAATCTTTCTAGTATTCTAGAAATCTGTTCTAAGCATAGAGGGTATCTCTGTGGTACCCAAACTATTTGGTAAACAGATGAACCATTCCTAGGTCTTCACTATGATTTGTTGAGGTGAAATCATTGGGAAAGAATCTGTGTTGACTTCCAGGCAGCTGATCTATACTTCTGATAGTTTATGATAGTCTCATTCATCTGGCTCAAAACTGAGGGTACTTTGGGAGAGTATCATGTGACATGCAGAAGGTGATGGTTAGGTCAAGGGCTTTAGAACTAGGATGACTCAGTTTGAATCCTGCCTCCATTAGCCATGTCCCTTGGGCAAATTACTTAATATTTCCATGCATCAATTTCTTCACCATAGAACTTATGCCTACCTCCAGGGATATTGTAAGGAAAAAATAAGGCACTAAGTAAGTGTTAGGTTGAAAAAGAAGAAACACTTTCAGATCATTTAAAGGAGACACATTAATACTCTTTTTGGAAGAGTAAATACTGACTTAGGTTTTCAGCACCTGAGTCTAATTTTCTAAGATGGGCCTGCAAAGGAAATTGTATTTATTGAAATCTGTGGTGTACCAGACACCTTTCAAGGCATGTGCTTTCATTTAATTCTCACATCATGCATGGGAAGTACAGTAAGTTGTCTTAGGGACGATTGGAAGTACCAGAATACAGACCCAGCTTTGTCTGCTACTTGAGACTGCCTTTCCTTTATTTATTTTTTTAATTTCTTTTATTCATATGTGCATACAATGTTTGGGTCATTTCTCCCCATTTCCCCCATCCCCTTCCTTTCTCTCCCCTCCCCCACCCCCTCGCTACCAGGCAGAAACTATTTTGCCCTTATCTCTAATTTTGTTGAAGAGAGAGTATAAGCAATAATAGGAAGGACCAAGGGTTTTTGCTAGTTGAGATAAGGATAGCTATACAGGGAGTTGACTCACATTGCTTTCCTGTACATATGTGTTACTTTCTAAATTAATTCTTCTCCAACTAACCTTTTCTCTAGTTCCTGGTCCCCTTCTCCTATTGGCCTCTGTCACTTTAAAGTATCTGCATTAGTTCTTTTGCATTGAAGACATGAAATGCTATCTTGTTTTTTTTGTGTTTCTTGCCTATCCTCATACCTCCCTTGTGTGCTCTCGCCTTATCATGTGATCAGAGACCAATCCCCTTGTTGTGTTTTCCCTTGATCTAAAGTCCACATATGAGGGAGCACATATGATTTTTGGTCTTCTGGGCATGGCTAACCTCACTCAGGATGATGTTCTCTAGTTCCATCCATTTACCGATAAGATTTCATTCTTCTTCATGGCTGAGTAGTATTCCATTGTATATAAATACCACATTTTCTTAATCCATTCATCAATAGTGGGGCATCTTGGCTGTTTCCATAACTTGGCTATTGTGAATAGAACTGCAATAAACATAGGTGTGCAAGTGCCTTTGGAGTAATCTGTGTCGCATTCCTTTGGGTATATCCCCAAGAGTGGTA
The DNA here is from genome assembly GCF_047511655.1 of Castor canadensis. Taxonomy (NCBI): domain Eukaryota; kingdom Metazoa; phylum Chordata; class Mammalia; order Rodentia; family Castoridae; genus Castor; species Castor canadensis. The sequence goes on from NC_133395.1 coordinate 135,638,620, forward strand.
TTGCTGGATCATATCTGCCTTTCCTTTAAAATAAAATAAAAACTAAACACAATTTCTCTTAAGATCACAGGATCAAGAGTCTTGTTCCCAGTTAAAAATAGTGCTGCTTACATGGCTTTTACCTGACTATCTTTAAGAGTAGAGCCTGAAAAAGAAGCTTCAACTATCTAGAATTCTAGAGCTAAAAATATCCTTCTACATCATCAAATTTCAGCCCAATCTCTTCATTTACAGATAGGAAAAATGCCTCAGGTGGAGGCAAAATCAGAGGTAAGGATTTGGTACTATTCTCCAGTCTCTGTACCACACTGCTTCTCAAACTACCTCAGATCAGAAAGGATTCAGAGCTAGATAGCATTAATTAGGACATGGGCCCTGTGTTTTATGATTTGCTGATTCACTTACTGACTTGACCTCTCTGTGAAAAATTAAAGTGATCATAATATATTTGTCTGTGTTTTTGTTGCTGTAATAAAAACTCCTTTACAAGGAAAAAGAGGTTTATTTAGTTTATAATTATGGAGGCCACAGGTCCGAGATTGGGTGGCCCCATTAGCTCAGGCTGAATGAAGACCTCATGGCAGATCACAATGGTGGGAGCACATTCAGAAGGAAGAGATCACATGAAAGACAGAAAATAGAGTCAGCGGTCAAGGCTGAGCTTTTATAATGACTCCAGGAGCCCAGTGTTCCTTCTGAAGTCAGTGCCTCCAGTGACCTAAGAACTTCTCACTAGGCCCTACCTCTTAAAAGTTCTACATCATCTCCAGTATCATCACCCTGGGACCAAGCTACCAATAGATGATCCTTTGAGGGAACAAAGAACCTCCAAACTATAACAAATGCTTTGTACTGTATGCACATAAGTCACTCAGAGTGGCCAGCACATAGTAAGTCTTTTTTATTTAAGTCAGTTAGTAAAATTAGCTACATAATGTTATTCATGAGGCCTCTCCTGTCTTCAATGCCTGCTTCCAACTTCTACTCATTTCTCTCATCTTGTTTACATTTCTTTCATTTGAATTTCCAGGTCCTTATACAGTTTGCAATACATGCCTATACCCAAATTAAAAGAAATTATTAATTTTGCAAATTAAAGTTACACTTTGGCTCTGCTTATATAGAACAGACTAAGCATTGTGATCAATTCACTGCTAGTTTTAAAAAATCAATGAACATTGTTTAGCTGACTTGATTAATTTTTGGAATGAATTGATCATCAGTGTGATTGATTGAGTTATCTGCCCTACTCCTGATTTCCCTAAGCAAAGGTCAAGAGGCAGGTTATTAAAGAAAAGAAGCTGGAGACATGGTAGAGTGCCTGCCTAGCAAGTGTGAGGCCCTGAGAACTTACACCAGAAGTGTCAAAAAAAAAAAAAAAGAAAGAAAAAACAAGCCACTGCACAATCTCTAAATGAATATTTTCCTACGCCACTAATAAATGGTTGCTTAATGAAACACTAAAGGTCAGTGCCCTTCAAAGTGTTTTCAACGTTGTCTAAGTAACTGATGGGTAAGTGAAGCAATGTGGGAGTCTGATAGTGTGGCTGGAGATTGGGAATGGAGTCGATTGTCCTCCAAATGTGTGATCTCAAAATGAGCCATTGTTTAAGATGTGCTGAGCAGTCTCTAGAGCCTTCTCTAACTTCATACTTCTGCGTATTTCTCAGGGAGGCTATCCTGCTTGACTTTGATCAGCTGGAGCCCATTCAGAATCTGAGGTCAATGTTATGCCTGGCTCTCCCGTAAGCACCTTTCCAACCATGCCAAACCACCTACTTGGATTGGATTCATGCCAGCTGGCACTGGACTTATGGCTTTTCAATTTTTCTTTTGTTTTTAAATTCTTCTTCAGCAATTCTTCAGTCTACCCAGTAGAGTCCTGCCCTGTTTACCATGCCTGGCCAACCCTCCTGAAAGGGTAATGTGCTGGCCATGCCCAGCTCCTCTTAGAAGCTGAATGAATTGTGACCCCAGCTTTTATGCTCAGCTTGGAGACCAGCTGCGCCTTTGGGCTTTTCCCAGAGATGTTGGCTGAGGCTGCACCTGCAGTGTGATGGATTTGCCCTGGCTTAAAAGAGGAAGGAGAATGAAGGGGAATCAAAAGACCACTTGTGTCCATCCTCTTTGCACACTAGTACATTTATACCACCCAAACACACCAGAGAATTTTGAAGTCTCTATTAAATAACAACAACAAAAACAACAACAAATACAATAGGAAGAAAATTAACAAGGAAGAGAACAATCAGTTTTTCTTTTGGAAGGAGAAAAACCACCACAGAAATTTAAAATTGGATTAGGAAATGCTAAATTGGGAGTCAAAACACTTGGAATTTGTTTTGTTTCTCTACCAACTAACTGGGTCAGTTTGGATCACCGAGGGAATCTCTATGGTTCTGTCTGTTAAAAAAAAAAAAGAGGTCTTCCAAAAGAAAGTAAAATGATTTTTTGTAAACATAATGCCTTCTGAAGCAAGTACTAATGATGCTACCTTCAGCACAAAGATTCGCACCTTAATGAAACCAAGTCCACAGTTGTAGGCTTTCATGCATGTAATATTTGCCTATAATATTTAAATATATATATCACATTTTCTCTTTAACTCAGGTAATCATGGTATTATAGTTTTATAATGCAGCGGTTGCAAACTGGCCACAGACTATAAAAGTTCTCCTAAAGAAGACAGATTTTATTTAACCTGCAATGCTAAAACATTTTTGGATGTCTTACTCTCCAGCTTTTTACATGGCCACTGCTCCCTAGTGTGTTAGATTCAACTGCCTTAACCTACCTGGCCCTAGAAGGCACTGAGTCTGAGATTCTCATCAAACTCTATCATAATGTGGAAGTGCTTATTTTTGTTTTGTTTTGTTTGTTGTTTGGCAGTACTGGGGTTTGAACTCAGGACCTCATGCTTGCAAGGCAGGCTCTCTACCATTTGATCCAAGTCTCTAGCCCTCCTCTATCATAATGTAGTAACAAAAAAGAAGGAAGAAAGGAAGGACAGGGGAAGAAACAAACAGTTGTTTCTCTAAAAATGGCTGGAAGTGAACTTTTCCATGACATAAGGGGAATGCATGGATAACATGACTTCTTGAGGTTCTTTTTGGCCCGAGAAGCTATGACTGTGTTTCCTCTCAACCGACTTACTATACGATAAATAAAATTGGATGCGAAGTTACATGACTTGTCAAGGTCACCCAGAAAGTTGTGGTGAAGCCAAAATTAAGAATCCCTTCCCTAGTGGACATCCTCATTCCGCTGCTTGGCCCTCAGTCATGCTGCTTCACTGCTGGCTGGTGAATTATGTGGGCTCTGAGGAACAGTTCCTTATGTCAAAGAGCCTCAGTGAGCTGAGGGATATACTTTATTGTTTCCTAATGCATTATGGAGACTATTATATCTCTTCCTTCCATACAGACCTTCCATCTGTGATCACTAACACACAACAGGGTGTTCAGCTTTGGATAATGGATGAGCCAGGAACATAATTTTGGAAAATGGTTGAACAAAAAAATATCTAAGAATCAGAAAGGGTCAGGGCCAGATAAAAGTTGAAGAAACTAATGTCTTTTAGAAGAGTCTATGCAGATTTAGTGTTCAGAAGGCCCTCTTCCTTCTCGAATGGAAATAAAATACGCCCTACATAAAGAAATTGCTTTAGTCTCTTTCTCTGACTCCACCTGCAACAGCCATCTAAGTTTCAGAACTTGTAGATGATTATACTACAAAAGACACTCTGCTGATTTTAGCAACTTAGTACTCCCTTTTATCTTCAACACGCATACAAAAAAAAAAAGATTCAGATTCAATATGAGACTTCAAACCTGTAAATAATAATAGCTAACATCTACTGGGCACTTGAACTATGCCAGGCTCTCTGCCAAAAGCTTTACATTTAATATCTCACTCTAATTCTCTCACCACTCTTGCAAAGCAGGTTTTATGATCTCCATTTTCTTAAAAATGGAAACTGAGACAGAAAATATCAGTAACTTGCCCAAGGTCACAGAGCAGAATTTGAAACCAGGTCTGCTTCTCCAAAAGGCACATTCTTAACCCTAAGCTATGCTCCTGTATATAAAAAGCTTGAAACTCTCAGGAGTGTTAACAATCAACACTTACCCCTGCAGCAGCAGACAAGGTAGCCCTCAGCACAGGGTGATCCTTCTGGATGACCAATCCACAGGAGGAGCCTGGCTCCACAATACCCTCTGGGAGTAACTACAGGAAGAGTTCTTATTAAGGCATGCATTTTTTTAATGCTGTATGGCCAGAAGGAAAGCTAGATTAAACAAGATCCTACTCCATTTTTGAAGTCATTCCCAAAAGAAAATAAGCAAATTTGAATGCAGCAGTAGCCCTGGATCTATTTAGAGACTGATGGAGATAAAAGAATGATTTTTTGGGGAACATTTTCAATACAGTATGCACTTGTCCAACAAATGTCTTCATTGTGTCTTTCGTTTAATTGTTATGCTGGGTGGGGGCACATTGTGGCATTTACAAAATTTCTTACAATATACCAAATATATCCTTTATCTCTACCTCCCCCCCCCCCAACACACACCATTCCTGGACACCAGATGTCTTAAGAAGATACTGGTCTTCATTTTGGGATCAAAAATTTAGTTCTTCCTTGTAGGAAGATGGCATAACAAAACCCACTCAAAAGCTGTTGAATAATAAGGGTTAGGGGAAAAGGGTAACGGAGAGTAATAAAGGGGGCTAATCTGAGAAAAAGTACAGTATATTCACAGGGGGAATTACCATCATGAAACCCCTTTGAGCATGAATATGGACTTAAAATTAAGGACAGGATTGTAAAACAGGTCCTGTTAGGAGGTGGGTACTTATTGGAGGGAGGAGGGTGAATATGATCCTTGTACTTTATATACTTATGAAATAGAACAATGAAACCTGTTGTAATCATTTTAAGTGGGGAGGGGGATGAGGGAGTGAGATGATGAGAATGAACTTAACCTAGGTACATTGTAAGCAATACGGAAATGTCACAATGAAATCCCCCCTATGCAACCAATATATGCTAATAAAAATTTTTAAAAAAGGACCTAAAATTATAAGACCCTTTGGTCAGGAAAAGTAGATAGTTGATTTAGAATAAATTCAATGTATTACATTAAAAATAGTTCTTTATTGCTGTGACTATACTGTCTAGGAGATGATATTAATTTCCAGATTGGAGGTTTGTGAGGATTGTTTCATTTTGTTGTGTTTTGCAGTGCTGAGGATCAAACCCAGGGCTGCCCACATGTGTAAGGCAAGCACTCTACTGCTGAGCTCCATCCCCAGCCAGAGGTTTACATTTTATAATTTGTTTTAATTTGTTTCTGATGCAATATTTGGTCTCTGGATTTCTCACCCTATTAATTAATGATAGAAATGATAAATAATAGCAAGGACACTCCCAAACACCTGCCATGCCCAAGTTCCTTAAAGAGTTTTGCTTATGCATTACCTCCCAATAGCAGGGTGAGAATGGGATGTAATGACAAAGTTGATGAAGTTCCAAGATTCAAATAAGCCCCAAGTGATGGTGGCATTAGTTGAATATTTTCATATAGATTACTTTATTTAGTTATCTTAATTTTTTATGTATGAACAATGCATAATTAGCCTTAATTTTAGCTGTGGAAACTGAGGCACAAAGTATTTAGTCATGTGTACAAGGTAATGCATATAAAAAGTAGAGAAGTCAGAATTGGAATCCAGACCACTTGATTCCCCAGGAGAGTTCTTCCTACAATGCCATAGCTAGCTGCCTGATTTTTTTTTTTACAATAGTATGGATGTACTGTGTACATTTGCACATTTGCTCAACTCCAGAAGAGCTTAATCCATACGATCCCCCAGCCTTCAATCCTACCACATATTGTCCATCCCCTCTAAAACAATTCCATGGGAGAGATGCGAGCCAGAACTAAATTCACAAATGGTGAGGTCCGATTTCATTTCCTTTGGAGTTTTATATTCAGAGCAGAATGTCCCAAGCATATCATGTTGGGGGAAGTATCGAATACGGTTATCTAATTGTTTATGGGCCTTTTTGTGAAATGTGTCCCTTGCCAACTCTGAACCTTTAAAGCCATGGTTTGTTGTTTTTTTTTCAAAGAATTATTTCTTTAAACTGCCAGACTTTGTGGAACATCAATCTGGTAATTAGCAAGACATTTTCTTCTCACCTTTGACAAATTTAGCCAGTTACTCCTAGAATAAAGCCATTTTACATTTTACAAAAGGTATGCCAACCATTTTTCATTTGTTACAGAATTTAAGATAATTTGTATAATAAAAGTTGATCTCAGTTATAGTGCATTTATGTCTTCTGCTGTAGTAAAAAAAAACAACAGCATATTTACCATCTCGTGTGTAAGTGTACAGTTCAGTTGTGTTAAGTACATTGACACTCCTAGGGAACACATCTCTAAAACTTTTTCATCTTCGGTGAAACTCTGTGCTTCTCAGATACTAACTCTCTCTGCCCAGCTCTTGACAATCACCTCTCTGTTCCATTGGTCTGTATGTCCTTTTGTGTTATAGAAGTTTCATTCTCTGTTTTCAAAGGAGTCAAATTCAGGTTTGGGAGAAGAAATGCCTTTCTTCTATATTTGATGTGATATCAGACAGTTCTGAATTATTGTGGTGTGTGTGTGTAAGACAAGTTTGAACATTTCAATATAATTATCTCATCGTTTAATTTAAACTAAGATGGAGCATTTCTCATGATAACCTTCAATCTATGGCCCCAAAAACTATTTATTTATTAATAATAAACTATTTGGGGAGTCTCTCATGCAAATTTTAATACATATTTTACTTCTCGATACATCTCTTTAAATTCAATGAAACATAAAAAATAGTTGCAATTTAATCTAGTTATGATTTCTATTTTGTATTAAGATTGAGGAATAACCTATGCCAGAAACTTTGTTAATTTTGCTGTGGCCCGTGCACTTGTATTGGTGGAAACAGAAACAAGAGTGGAATAAATTTATGGAGTTAATGATATTTGGAAAATGTTATTCTCTGAGGTATGTTTTCATTTTATAGAATTTCCTGATAAAAGTCAGAGTCGGGTAGTTTTATAATATTGAAAAGTTTTGCAGATACATAATAAATGGCAAAGTAACCAGATTTGGGGATGAAGGGAAGGGAGAGGAATGCCAAATGTTTCTTCCACACAGACTAGCCAGCTTTCAGCATCATGCAACACATTCATTTTATCTCCAACTTGCCAGAATCTGGAGTGGATGATTTTATCTTCTTATACCAATGACATGATTTGTGTACTTTGTAAAACAACTGAAAAGTTGTAGGATGTCTTTTATTTCTACTGAAATATGACTTAACTATAACTTTTAGTCCTGGCTCTTTGCATTATTATACTTTTTGGTCAATCACGGGATAACTATGCTTTGCAAAGTAAAAAGATAACATGAAGTGCTAACGGGAAGTGAGAGCTTGTTATATGCTAATCACTGAGCACCAGGCTATAAAACTCATTATGTGCACTGTTTTAATGAATCTTTCTAAAAAGCACTAGCCTCCAAAGTCCCTTCAGTACTCAAAGCTGAAGTGCATTATAACAGGAAAAATTACTTTTATTAATTAGCAAGTGACTGACCCATTCTTGGGAAAGCAAGACCAACACTAGATCCATAATGGCTTTTTATACCTGATTGGAATCTAGAAAACTAGAACCAGTAACCACTAATATTATCTTTATTAGCCTATGAACAATACATACCTGACCTCAGAAGTTTTTACTAAAACCAATAAATAATGATCAATAAAATCAAATAGCCTCAGTTTTTCCCCTTTTACTTGTCCTTTGACAACCACTATTTAGCTAAGACTAAAATGGATGAGAGACACAATGACATAATAAGTATAATTAAGTTTTGTGAGCATTTAATATTTAAAATATATGCTAGTCACCACACTAAGAGCTGTGAGACCAGCTCTGTTTTATAAATTGAAGAAACTGAGAGATTAAATAACATATCCATGGTCTATAGCTGTTAAGTAGCCAGTGGTCACTCCCATGAGATTCTTGCAACCTTGTATGTGAGATACGTATTTTTTTTTTCAGTACTGAGGATTGAACCCAAGGCCTCATGCATGGTAGTAAAGTGTTCTACCACTGAGCTGTATACCCAATCTGAGGTATTTTTTTATATACACATATATTGAGTACATTTGTGATTCTTTAATGAAGACCTGTGATATGCTGTTTTGATTTATTCAATCAAGATCATTTGTGGCTATTAGAATATAGGAAAACCTGATGTCTTCCTTTCATGGTTGTATTAAGTTAACTTTTAACATAAAAATAATTGAGCTAAAAAGGGTTTGACATGGCATACACCTGCATACACAGCTACTTGAGGCAGAGATCCAGTAACTGAAGACCAATGCAGGCAAAAAGTCAGTGGGTCCCCCAGATCCCTAAGGAGAGCATGGTAGTACACATTTGTAAGCCTAGCTGTGAGGGAAGGACATGTAGGAGGATCTTAGTTCAAGGCTGGCCTGGGCAAAAACATGAGACAAAATCCAGAAAGGAACTAAAGCAAAAAAAAAAAAAAGGTCTAGGGTGTAGTTCAAGTGTACAAGGCCCTCAGTTTTCAAACCTAGTGTGCCCAAAAACAATAATGATAATAATTAAGCTAGAAACATTTTGCTGCATATTTCTACAAAATGTAACATTTGGGAAAGAAAGAATTCTGATAAACAAATGAGGTATTGATAAAATGTAAATAATTTAAAATGCACTAAGTCTTTAATCAACTATCTTCCATCTTTGGCTTTTACTAGGAATAAACTTTTAACTTTTTTGGATATATTAAATATCCAAAAAATATATATTAAAAAAATATATATATCCATTAAATATGTGTAGTTTCTAAAATAATCTTTGTTTTTTAAAGAAATGACATCTGTAAACTGTTCTGGGTATTCCTAGTAAGAGTGGGTATTTGTGTATATATGTGTGTGTTTAATGACTTTGTCCAGAAGTACATGCAGTTTAATTGAGAAGTGAAAGAACACTAATTAGTTTTAGTGTAGTAAGTGGGATACGGTAAGAGTGTGCTGCAGTTTAAAGACTTGTGTAGTTATTTTATAAGCACTTTGAACATGTCTTTTATTAGACTTGTGAGTGACTATATCCTTTAAGTCAACAAAAGAAAGGTTATAATGTAGAAATTATGTGGAATAAGCATAACATCTTTGCTAATCTAATTTTCAGACACATCTCCAGACTTCAGTTTGGGCGAAGTGACTCACACGAAGAGCTCTGCATATGCCTGGAATTGAGACACACATTTAAAAGACATCAACTTGCCTTTTGAAAAGTCCAAAACAAACATTCCTTCAGACTCTGGAATTCTGTACATTTCAACCGATACTTGCTTGAATGTTACATTTTCCGCTTGCTGTCCTCCTTACTGCTATATAGTGTTTGCATTTTGTTAAAACTGAGCATTGTCAGGAGTTGAGCTCATTCAGCAAGCCAGCATGGCTAGGATGAGTGTTGTAGGAGCAGCTTGCCGGATGGTGCTGGGCTTGCTAATGACTTCATTTGCTGAGTCTTCCATCCTGAATACCGAGTGTCCACAGCTTTGCGTTTGTGAAATTCGTCCCTGGTTTACCCCACAATCCACGTACAGAGAAGCCACCACTGTTGATTGTAATGATCTCCGCCTAACAAGGATTCCCAGCAACCTTTCCAGTGACACACAAGTGCTTCTCTTACAGAGCAATAACATTGCAAAGACAGTGGATGAACTTCAGCAGCTTTTCAACTTGACTGAGCTAGACTTCTCCCAAAACAACTTTACAAATATTAAGGAGGTAGGGCTGGCAAACTTGACCCAGCTCACTACTCTGCATTTGGAGGAAAATCAGATTACGGAGATGACTGATTACTGTTTGCAAGACCTCAGCAACCTTCAAGAACTCTATATCAACCACAACCAGATTAGCACTATTTCTGCTAATGCCTTCTCTGGCTTAAAAAATCTTTTAAGGCTCCACTTGAATTCCAACAAATTGAAAGTGATTGATAGTCGTTGGTTTGATTCTACACCCAACCTGGAAATTCTCATGATTGGGGAAAACCCTGTGATTGGAATCCTGGATATGAACTTCAAACCCCTCTCAAATTTGAGAAGCTTAGTTTTGGCAGGAATGTATCTCACTGATATTCCTGGAAATGCCTTGGTGGGCTTGGATAGCCTTGAGAGCCTATCGTTTTATGATAACAAATTGGTCAAAGTCCCTCAACTTGCCCTGCAAAAAGTTCCAAATTTGAAATTTTTAGACCTCAACAAAAATCCCATTCACAAAATACAAGAAGGAGACTTTAAAAATATGCTTCGTTTAAAAGAACTAGGAATCAACAATATGGGGGAACTTGTTTCTGTGGACCGCTATGCCCTGGATAACTTGCCTGAACTGACAAAGCTAGAAGCAACCAATAACCCCAAACTATCTTATATCCACCGCTTGGCTTTTCGAAGCGTTCCTGCCCTAGAAAGCTTGATGTTGAACAACAATGCCTTGAACGCCGTTTATCAAAAGACAGTGGAATCCCTTCCCAATTTGCGTGAAATCAGTATCCACAGCAATCCTCTGAGGTGTGACTGTGTCATCCACTGGATTAACTCCAACAAAACAAACTTCCGCTTCATGGAGCCCTTATCCATGTTCTGTGCCATGCCACCCGAATACAGAGGGCAACAGGTGAAGGAAGTCTTAATCCAGGATTCAAGTGAACAGTGCCTCCCAATGATATCACATGACACATTCCCAAATCATTTAAACATGGACATCGGCACAACACTTTTCCTAGATTGTCGGGCTATGGCTGAGCCAGAACCTGAAATTTACTGGGTCACTCCCATTGGAAATAAAATAACTGTGGAAACCCTTTCAGATAAATACAAGCTAAGTAGTGAAGGTACCTTGGAAATATCTAACATACAGATTGAAGACTCAGGAAGATATACATGTGTTGCCCAGAATGTCCAAGGGGCGGACACTAGAGTGGCAACAATTAAGGTTAATGGAACCCTTCTAGAAGGTACCCAGGTGCTGAAAATATATGTGAAGCAGACAGAATCTCATTCCATTTTAGTGTCCTGGAAAGTCAATTCCAACGTCATGACATCAAACTTAAAATGGTCATCCGCCACTATGAAGATTGACAATCCCCACATTACATATACAGCCAGGGTCCCAGTAGATGTTCATGAATACAACCTAACACACCTGCAGCCTTCTACAGATTATGAAGTGTGTCTCACAGTGTCCAATATTCATCAGCAGACTCAAAAGTCATGTGTAAATGTCACAACCAAAACTGCTGCCTTTGCACTGGACATCTCTGATCAAGAAACCAGCACAGCCCTTGCTGCAGTAATGGGGTCCATGTTTGCTGTTATTAGCCTTGCATCCATTGCCGTATACATTGCTAAAAGATTTAAGAGAAAAAACTACCACCATTCACTTAAAAAGTATATGCAAAAAACCTCTTCAATCCCACTAAATGAGCTGTACCCACCACTCATTAACCTCTGGGAAGGCGATAGCGAGAAAGACAAAGATGGTTCTGCAGATACCAAGCCGACCCAAGTTGACACATCCAGAAGCTATTACATGTGGTAACTAGTAGATATTTTGCTTCTGGTAGTAAGGAGCACAAAGACGTTTTTGCTTTATTCTGCAAAAGTAACAAGTTGAAGACTTTTGTATTTTTGACTTTGCTAGTTTGTGGCAGAGTGGAGAGGACGGATGGATATTTCAAATTTTTTTAGTATAGCGTATCGCGAGGGTTTGGACACAGCTGGCAGTGACTCTAGGCTTCCAGCTTGTGTTTGGTTTTTATTCTTATCATTATTATGATTATTATTATATCATTATTATTATTATTTTATTTTAGTTATGCTAAACTCAATAATGCTGTCTAAACTACAATGCTGAATAAAATGATTAATGACAGGTTGGGGTTCCCCTGTGCTTTTACCAGTAGCCTGACCCCTTCTGAAGCCATGAGTAGAAAGTACCATGTCCTCCAAAAAGATAACGTGCAGTTTTGAAGCAGCATTAAACCTTTTGTAGCAATCTGGTCTACAGACTTTTAACTTCAGAAGCTAAGGCTAGACTTGCTACCTTCACTGAATGATGTTAGTTGACTGTACTGTAATGTTGTATCAACTGAATTGAATGTTTGCCTTACAGCAACTTTTCTTTCCTTCTTCCTCTTTCTTTTTCTTTCTTTTTTTTCTTTTAGTAATAGTCTTAGAACAAGCTAACAGGCAATAGAAGTATGTAAGTCAGATTTTTTTTAATGTAACAAACTACATGTTAATTGTTACTGTATTCTTTTTATCTTTAGTAGACACTTTTAAAAGAAAAGATAATTTTGTTGTGTTTAACTCACCAACATGTGGTGTATAATGAAGACAGACTATAATAAATTAGTTTTGTTCTGATTTTTTTAGAACATTTGCAATAATGTATCATTTATAGTTCTTGGTAGTTGCAGTGACATTTTCACATCCATGGAAATAACAATCAAAATAAATCAGCTATAGCAAGTTGTCTTTTAAAGATAGGCCCTAAAATGTTTTGAATTCTTTTTCTAATGAAAGAAATATCTATTTTAATTAAAACATTCTAATGAGCAGGATTTCTATATTTTAAATATTACTGTCCAGAACCTAATGGGGGGCTGTTCATATAATGAAAAAGAAAGGTGTTTTACTATATCCCATGCATGACTAAACACAGTCATATATTTATGAATACATTGAATATGTCATTCTTTTTTCTCTAATGGTTAGGACCTGATTTATTTTACAGGATATCCATCCAAGTATAAAATTTAGAACTTTGGAGTATTTCAAAATGTATGATGGTACTTTTTAACAGTAGTCTATATGCTTAGACTCATATTAGTCTGTATTTCAGTGTGGAGATATCTGCTGAGACAAGTCTATGATTAATAGAAGACAGAACAACTTCTGTACAGTTGGCATTTTTCATCCAAATAATATATACATAGTTTAGCAGAATTAAATATTTCAATATTCCATGTGAAATACTTGTATAAAGTTTAGAACAGAGGAAGCTAGGTTTACATAGAACTAGTTCCACAGAGGGTAGAGGAAGGTGATTTAAAAGTATAGGTAGAGGACAAAAGACCCATTTGAAAATTCAAATTGATAAGCCAGGGAAATAAAGAAAAGCTGTTCCAGATGGCAGCTGCTGTGGACACACTGTCATGCCAGGAATGATGAGATTGTAAAAAGGGACTGAGGAAACAGGTGCCAGATGAGCAAAAGCAAGGACAAGGGAAGGAAAAAAAGTCCAAATGAGGTGGGCTGAGAGATTTCTTTCATTGTCAGACAATATGTTTTGTAAAACACTTAAAAGATTGTCACTTTCCTTCCCATTCTAAAGGGAGTGGGGAGAGAATTTCAGGTGCTAAAACAAGTAAGGTGCAACAGAACAATGAAGTATCTGAGCTAGAAGCATTTTTCCCACTGCCTTCACTTGTTGAGAAAAACCTAGGCTCAGGGAGGGCTTTCCTGCCCATTCAGAACTTCACACTCCATGGATCTCTCCAGGCCTGGCAGCCTGCTAGACTACCATGCAGGGCTCCTCTTTTATATTTCTAACCAGTCTCTGATGACCCTGCTTCAAAAATGCAGCATTATCTTTAAGGTCCCATTTACTCAGAATACATATTAGCACAAGATCAGAGAATCAGGAAAATGTCTGCATTGTTATTTCTGCCAGGTCCATGTGGGAAACAACTGGAGATGCTTTGGAGGCAACTGTGGGGCAAGCCCTACTGGACAGTTCTTGTCTTCAAACATCTGCAGGGTAGAAGACCACCTAACAATCTCTCGTAAATCTGCAAACCATGAAAAGGCAGCACTGAGGCATTAGACCCAGGCAGCTTGCCGATGTGCAAGGAGGCTTCAGTTATCCCATAAGGCAATGATTCGAACCTAGCACAGAATGAGGGCTTAAATATTAGTAAAAATAAATGAAGGAAAGAAACAATCATTCTTTTCCATTCTGAATACATAGCAAATACAGGGAAATCCAAGTGTTTTTGTCAATGATATCTTTTGCCAGGTCAGTTTAGGGGATTTTTTTTTCCTTTACTTTAAAAAAGAACTACCAGGGCTGGTGGGGGTGACTCAAGTGTCAAGAGCACCTGCCTAGCAAGCGTGAGGCCCTGAGTTCAAACCCCAGTGCTGCCAAAAAAAAAAAAAAAAAAAAACAATGTAGAGAGAAAGAAGTACTACCCTGACAATGTTAATATGTTGGTTTTCACTTGATGGAAAGTAAGATGATGGAGTAGTTTTCACCAGCCAAGTACTTCCTCATTTGTACTTAATTTAATTTGGTAAGTTAGACAGCCAGTGAAATTAGACATCAAACTAGGTCCTGATTGATAATGAAGGTTCATCACCTTTATCAGTGAAGTGATTATTCTGGGTCACATTCTAATTTCACATTTTCCCTTTTGCTTGTTGCTGTCCCCCAGGCATACAGTATATCTCTAACCTGATTTTACAAGGTTATTTTTGGAGCAGTTTCTTAAAACAGGCACTCCCTAATTTGCTCACTTAATTAATGACAAAGCAAACTGATGCCGTGAATATAAAAAGAAATGCAATGTTTGATTATCAATATTCCTAATTTGGCTGCATGATTAGCAAAAAGAAGTCATATCCTTTCTTTAGCAGATAATACAAAAGTCCATGTTTTCTCACATTTGGTTTTTATTCATGCAGTCATTCATTCATTCATTTGCTAAGGACACCAGTCAACCCTTTACCTGATGTTGCTTTCTGTCTCCCTATTCATTTCCAAAGCATTTTCTTGTCTTCATTATGGTTTTTCCCATTAGGGGGAAAAAAGCCTTTAATATTTCTAACACTTTGCTGGGAAAAACCATGCTTTCTGCCTTTCTATTCACTGAGAAGTTAACTTAACTGTTTCTGATGCATTCTAAGTACAACTGAAAATGCTTTTTTCACCTCAGTTCTTTTCACGCTCACCGTGCTTGCAAACAGACTTTTTTTTTTAACTCAAAAGGGATTAGTTGGGGAAAAAATGTTTCTTTAAAGCTAAATTTTAATGTCACCATTTGGAGTTCTCAAGTGATTTGAGCCTAGAAACTTTCAGGACTTGATCTAATCTGGTAAGGACTAGCTGCCTTCCCCTTTATAGGCACACACTGATAGCTCCTCTCAGAACTTGAAATGAGGAGCTTAAAGAACAAGGAGATGGTGTAAAAACTAATGATTCTTACCCTTGCTGGTTCATCATTGTCTAGCACAGGTTAACAGAACTAAATAGGTACAAACTTGATAGTACTAATGCAAAGTATACAACATTTCACTACTGGTGCATCTTAGGGTACCTTTCTGTACTTAGATCCTGAGAAGTTGAAGATTTCATTTAATCCTAAGAATAGTCTGCTAAATTAGATGTTATTCTTTCCAATTTACAGAAAAATTCTTTCCAATTTACAGAAAAAACTCACAGGGGAAGCATTTGCCTGATATCATACAGCTGTATAAGAGGATGACCATGATGGAGTCCCCTTCCTTCCAGTTTTCTCACCTTCCATCCTGTACCCCTTTAAGGTAGAGAGAGGAACATCTTTCAAAAGACAGGTGCTGGAGGACCCGGACACATAGGTAAAGGCAGAGGAAGTACACAAAGAAAAGCTAATAGGAGAGGACATAAAAGGTGTTTATGTGTTAAAATTTATTTCTTTAAGAAGCCTTATATGCTGGGGACCTTGGAAACTATGTTTATATCCGGCAAATTTTTAATTCTGATTTCCATACTATTTCCCTACTACACATTCATAAAATTTAGACACTTTGTTGGGGGGATCCAAAGCTCATTTTTTTTTTAGGAGTAAACCATGGAAAACTTTATGAAACTAATGAACTCTAAAATTTCAGTGGGAGAATGTGAAGTTCATACAATTAAGCAGTTCCAAGGGTGGTATCTGCCATTATGAAAGACCCAAAACAGCCAGACACAAGTGGCTCTTGCATAATCACTAAATTCTGTCCCTCTTCTTCCCTAAAAGCAGTCAACATGGATGCTGTGCATCATTTTTTAAGTGAATGTAATTTCTGTCCAGCATACCCATGTTGTCATTTATATGCTAAATATGAAGAAACACCAGTATCATGCACCTCATGAAAGTATCGCTGGGTACCAGCTAGGTCAGATCATGTCACTTCTTTTCCTTTCCACCTTGGCCTCCCATAAGATTAGTCTGATGAAGTGAATTTCAGCCTGGGCCCTAACAAAATGATTATAAATTCCTAATAAGGGAGTTGCCCCCAGTTACTAAAGTGGCATATTAATTGATCAGTCTGAATATTAGCATGTCTCACTAACATGCTCAGCAGACAGGATGGCCAGGAGGAAAAAAGAAAACCATGCCGTAGCAGGCAGGACTACATTTTTTTTTTTTACAGCAACAACTTACAAAAGAGAAAGGAAGAAATGTCATGTATCCAACCCTCTGTAAGGAACTACACATATATCATTTATACTGAGTCTAGAATTCTGTCACTCAAGAGATAAGTCATATTCCCTGCATGTTCTTTAGAGAGTGAAGTAACTTGCCTGAAATCAGACAGCTGGTAAGAAACAGAACTTGGATATACACTGTATCACTAAAACTTATAGTTTTCAATTACATAATGGCCCATGAGCTAAATCTGGGCCAGGAGTATAGAATACATAACCCAAAAGCACATTGGGCACTTGAGACAAAAATAATGGAGCACTGCTCACCAGGAAGGCTGTGGTACGGTGTCTAATTTAGGACCACACATGAGACCAGTAGGCCTCCATACCCTGTGGTTCTGCATCTGTGGATTCAGCAAACCTTGGATCAGAATTACAGGTTGTATCATACATCCCTTATCTGAAATGCTTGGAACTAGGAGTGTTTCGGATTTCAGAGTTTCTCAGCTGTGGGAATGTTTGTTTGTCTAGACTTCTGACTGAGCATTCCTAATCCAAAATCCAAAACTTTCTGAGCATTGTGTCAGGGCTCATGACATCTGAGCATTGATATGCTTGAAAAGTTTTGGCCAGATTTTTGCATTAAGGACAATCAAGCCGTATTTGGAAAAAAAAATGTTTCTATACTGAATGTGTACAGACTTTTTCTTGTCACTATTCCCTAAACAACATACCATACTATATGTTCATCTAGCATTTCCATTGTAGTAGGTATTACAAGTTATCTGGAGATGGTCTAAAGTATACAGGAGAATGTGCATAAGTTATATGGAGATACTATGCCGTTTCACATAAGGAACTTAGGCACCCATGGATTTTGGTATCTGCTGGTTGTCCTGAAGCCCATTCCCCATGGATACCAAGGGGCAACTGTTTGAAATCACAGCAAGCCAAACAGGATAAAGTAAAGGACAACTCAACTCCATGCAAACAACTGGAAGAAACTGAAGTCACAGAAAAAAAAGCAATAGTAATTAAAGTTAATTTTAGTTCCTTTCAAGGAATAAAAGTAGATTCTATATATTGGGTTCATGTACCAGATGCTGTGCTGAGCATTTGACCTATATTATCTTGAGGAACCCTCAATAACTTTATAAAGTAGGTATTCATGTCCCCATTTTTCATCTGGGGAACCTAGACTGGGCTCATCATAAAGGATGAAGCCAAGGTTTCAATCTTGGCTGTGAGACTCTAAGGTGAAAACCAACTATATTCAACTCTTTTCTAGTTAGATTCACCCAGAGTGCTTGGCTGGCCATCTCATTTGCATGACCAGTTTAATTCTTAAAGTGGGGAACAAGGGAAAGGGTGGGTTTCATGATCTTAAAAAGATCTTTCCATAAAAAGAGGTTTATTAACACAGAATTTCATGTCATAGGTAAGAAGAAAATGCTGCCTTGTGTTTTCTTCTTAAATCATTAGGGTACTCTCACATTTTAACTCTGATCTAGTTTTTTGGGGTTTCTTTTTTTTTTTTTTTTTTTTTTTTTTGCAGTGCTGGGGCTTGAACTCTGGGCCTTCACCTTGAGCCACTCCACCAGCTCTATTTTTGTGAAGGATTTTTTTCAAGATAGGGTGTCATGAACTTTTTGACCCAGGCTGGCTTTGAACTGCGATCCTCCTGATCTCTGCCTCCTGAGTAGCTAGGATTATAGATGTGAGCCACCTGGTGCCTGGCTCTGATCTACTTCTTAAAGCTATACCACATCATCCAGGGCAAAGACTTGTTCTGATGTCCTAATTAATCTAATCTTTCCCTGGATAACATTCCAGGGGCAGGGTGCTAGAAGAATAAACTCCCTAGAGAACTGTTAGTGAGGAATATATGCCTAGTCCCCTATATTTGTGATCCCAATAGACCTTAATTTTATTCCTTTCTATCTTTCAGGGGGGAAATTAATTTTAATATCTCCTGTGCTACTGGCAAAACTGTGATAAAAAGGCCACTATGTACTCTTGTTAGAATACTACACACTCATTAACAATGTTTGTTTTCACCAAATTTTATTCTAGCTGGTTTAGGTGTTCTCTCCACATCATAAGATAGTTCCTCTCTGCCATTCATTTAAACATGGTAATTTTTCTTCTGCTTGTAACAGTAATATATGTTCACTATGGAGAATGTATTAATAAAAGTAACATAATTCCATCACCCAAAAGGGTTCAATTTTAGAGTAATTCATTCTAATCTCTTTTCCTTCTGTATGTGTATTTATATGTTTATACACATATAATTTTAAAAAAGCATCTGTATGAATGTAGAGTTAAAATCACGGCATATGTAGTTTTGTATACTCTTTTTCCTGTCATGCAAAAAGTGTCTTTCTAAGTTCTCTTGGAAAGCATGGCATTAATAGTCTGTATAATCATCTATTATATAGATATCCAGTAATTGATAATTTCTTCTCTTGGAGGCACCTTTCCACTTCCATGTCAAGCACAGGGGAACAAAAATAAGCCTATGCTGCCTGTATTTCAAAGATGCAGTCATGGAGGAAGACACATTCACCTAAAAGACTATGGCAACTACACCAAGAGACAAATGTCTCTCTCTCTCTTTTTTTTTTATCAAGACAGCCCTGATAAAAATTTCGAATCTCATTACTCAAACTCAGAATTAAAAGATGAGGAAAAAGTCCCACAGGAAACGGGTGGGGGGGGCATCCTAGTCAGAGGGAACAAACTGCCACATGTGTTAGCTTTCTGCCATTGTGACAATATCTGGATAATAATTAAAAGGAGGAAAGATTTATTTTGGTTCATAGCTTCAAGTGTTTCAGTTCATGGTCTGCTGATGCTTGTTGGCCAAAGGTGAGGCAAAGCATCATGACAAGAATATATGATGGAACAAAGCAGCTGAAAAGTAGAGAGAGGAGTCATGGTCCCAATGTCCTTTTAGAGGACACATCCTCAATGACCTAACTTCCTTCCTCTAGCCCCACCTCCTACAGGTTCCACCACCTCCAAGTAGTGCCACAGGCTAGCTTTTGCATGTGAGTCTTTGGGAGACATTTAAGCTCCAAACCATAACACTGATCACAGGGTTTCTAAGACATGAAAGAAGACTTCCTAGAGGACTTAGGGATCCTGGAGGCATTTTGAAGAAGAAAGACTTCTAAAAATAGAAACTAAATAGGGAGCTGACATAGGAGAGAAATTATAACAAGTTTTTGAGCAAAGACAGGGTGGGTCATAGGAGCCTAGGGTCCCAGATGAAGCTTCACTTTCAATATAATTTTTTTTAGCCATCCAACATATTCACTGGTGGAGTGCCTTACTGGTGAGATAAGAGAAGTTGCAAAAGCAGATTGATAAGCCTTTCTGAGCCCTGGAAACTCAATGTGAAATTTCAGCTGTGATAGTATGTAAGACATAAGCACTAAGTAGATGAGAGATTGCTCTAATTCCTAACATCTACCCCAGTCAGTGGCTGCAGTTAGTGCAGGTTTCCTTTGATATCTAGTGTCAAGAAAATAGGAAGGGAATGTTTGGAAAACTGAAACTGATAATGTGTGGTTTAGAGCACATATTAACTATTCAACTTGCCCCTCGCCCAATAAATGTTGCTTGCTTCAACAAAATTCTGCTATTTTAGTGTTGCCACAAAGAAGACCTTTGACTGGGAATTAAAATAGAGAAAAGCCCAGACTTTGATCCATCTATCCCCAATTCCACCTACTGTACCCCCCTTGTTTCCAAAAGTAAAACAATTCAAAGACATGGTAGAATAGCTTAACACAAAGTACTTCTGAGTCCAAACTATATTCCTGTGGGGTTTCCCTTGGGTTCTTACTTAGATTAATTCCTGGTGATAGAAATGTATGATACTAGTCAGAGACTGGTAGAAAGGGTTCTTTAACAAGTGTACTGGTAAAACTAACACTCCATGGTTGGTTTTTTTGTTGTTTTCTTTTCTTCTTTTTTTTTAATCATTGAGAGATTTGTCCAAACCTGTTTGCAGATTCCATCAACCCATTCTTACTCTGGAGAGTCACATGACCACCTTACAAATATCTTCATTCCAACCCTCCATTTCCCTGGATAGACAACATAAGTTATAGTTAGCTTCCCATTATCTAAGTAAATTGAGACAAGCAGTTTGTAGACTATGAAAAACAGTGGACAATCCAAATGTCAAAAGAGGTTTGCTGAATAAAAGAAGTCATTCAGAACTTTGACTTTGAAGACTATAATAATTTTTTTGCTAGGAGCAGATGTATCTTTTAATGTTGTTAGATGTTGTTTAGTCTGGTAATACATTTTTGGACTGTTGCAGAAAGGAAGCTGACATTTGGTTGATTTGGAGAACAGACTGCATTTCTTGAATTTTTTTTTCTTTTCATATTGAGGCCTGGGAAATTTTGCCTTAACTTAATTCCAAGTTTGTGGGAATCATTCAGCCCAGGACATCTGCTTGGGCTGAGACACTTGTGGAGATTGAGGATTGTTTGAATATGTGTTCGGTCCCCTAAGGTGCTATCCTGAACACACGACAAAACAGCTTACATTTTCTAGGCATATTGTAAGTCTCAATGGATTTGGTAGTCACAAATATTCCCCAGGAAGATGGGTACATATTCTTTATAGCTCTGTGGGGTATATTCACAATTTTTCAGATTCTACAAGCCTTATTCAAAATAGCACAGGTGTCTTTTTTTGACCCCAGAAAAATCTTGCACCTTGAAGATGTCTAGCAGGAATTAGCACATAATCTCCCTCCTGTTTTACAGCTACCAACCAGCAGGTTTTGTGTGTGTGTGTGTGTGTGTTAGGGGGGGGAGTTTGGGGAAGAATAATGATATTAAGGGAAAAATGGAAAGAAAGCCATGCAGCCCATCTGGAAATACTAAATAGTGGGATGGTACACACAGAAAATACTGCTTATGGGCAGAGTGGCCGACATTTATCTCTCTTAAAAACTCAAGAACATGATATCTTGTAGAAATGGAGACATTATGATTCAAAGTTGGCTGAAAGACGAGCCTTTTAAAATGGTCTTTAATGTATTAGCCTCTCTTCCTTCTCATTTTCTAGAAGCAAAGCTGTCTGAAATTACTACAATTGCTCCTAACCTATTTGGGTTCTCTTCTTTGTAGAAAAGACCAATTTTGGATAATGAAGAGAACTTAAAGTTAGACTGAGAACTGCAGAAGCCCAGGCCAAGACGTGGACCCTGAGGGTCCCAGTCTTTTAAGTTTGTATTGAAGTTCTCCAGAGACATCCAGAGTAGACATTCTGTCCATGAATTCTAAAAACTCATGTGGGTTTGAACATCATTGATTATTCATCTTGAGATTAAAGAAAGGTTGATAGAGTCTACAATGACCAGCAGTCACAGCACAGTGGTTTGGATGATATAGTCCCAGCTCTAGTGTGGTCTCTTCCTCCACAAAAAGAACTAGCTGCTTATGTTTTCTAATTCACTTGACTTGATTTCCATATCTTTGCTCCTTAGAGAGCACAGAGAGACCTTGTATTTTTTTCTCCCTAGGGCTGCAATAAAATAATACTGCAGAATGGGTGGCTTAAAACAACAGAAATGTATTTCCTCAGCTCTGAAGGCTAGAAGTCCAAGGCAAGGTGTTGGCAGGGTTGGTTTCCTCTATAGCCTCTCTCTTTGATTTGTAGCTATCTTCCATGTGTCTTCATATGATCTTCCCTCTGTGTGTGTCTCTGTCCTTTTTCTTCTTCCTATAAGAACACTAGTCATATTGGATTAGGACCCACACTAGTGAGCTCATTTTAACTTAACTACTTCTATAAAGTCCTGATCCCTAGACACAGTCACATTCTTAGGTACTAGGGTTTATGAATTGGTGGGGGGAGTCAGCCCATTACTATCCTATTTGGGAAGCCTGCTTGGATGAGTATACCCATTTGTGTACCCTGGGTGGAGCATACTCTTTATAATGACATAAAAAATGAGTTCTTTCTTCATTTACTATGTGGGTTCCTCCAACCTGATAGTATTTCATCGGGGTTATTGTTAAGTGAAAGTTAGATGAACTCTTATATATCACTTAATTCAGCACCCTTCTCCTTCAGATGGAGAAACTAAGGCCCAGTGAAAGAGAATAATTTAGTCAAGTTCTCCCAACCACAGAATGGAAAAGCTGAAACTAGAACTAAGTTCACCTGAATTTCAGAAATGGAAAACAAAAGCCCTCTAAAATTTTCCTACCATGTATCAAGAAAATTGCCTGAGCCTTATTACATTTGGTCCTGAGGGAAAAATCTACATTCATATATATTGGAGCTAGGAGCTATGGCTCAAGCAGTAGAGCACCTGCCTAGTAAGCACAAGACCCCAAGCTCAAAACCCTGTATCAGAAAAAAAGTGTTTCTATGAGTTCCTACAACTTGTGAGAAGTTCTGTTTTCACCCCAACACACTGCCTAGATCACTTGTGCTGAACCATAAGCTGTATCACTAACCCCATCTTGGAAAAAAAGCCTTTTTTCCCCCCAAAATATACAGACTTTCTCTTTTTCCTGTCATATTGTGAGGGAAGATGATGGCAAAGTAGAAATAATTCATCATAATCTTTTCAAATATCAAAACACTCTGCTTCTCATGCAATCATTTTTAACCTCTGCCACAAGCAAAAACAGTAACTGTCACAGAGAAAAGAACTATTAGTCTAAAAAGATTCAGCTCCAAGATGAAGAATATCCAAAACCAACTTAAATTCATGCATCATAAAATATATTTGACATGTAACCAAATCCTCCCTGGACCCAGAGTTCAAAGGCTCTTGAACTCTCACTATGCATACTTTCTGAAGAATTTAGTTTAGGATAAAACTAGGTCTTCTGATACAGTGACATAAGTGAAAGCCACAGGAATGGTCCTTTTGCTAAATATTTATTGAGCATCTGCTACATATTGGCACATGATTACAAGGTGATTCTGTTTACTGGTCAGGACAAGCAGCAGGGTGAAGGGGTTGACACTGCTCATTCTACAGGTTCATAGGAAAAAAACATTCCTCAGATCTCAGCCACCCCACCTAAGTTGGAGTGCAGAAGAGCATCCTCAAGTCAAGTGGCTGCCACTTTCACCTCAGAAAAGGCTTTCAGGGAATTTAGAGAAAGGAGAAATCACTTAGAACTTCAGAGAGCAGAAAGGAGGAATTACTATTGTGAAGAATTTATATATGAGGTAACACTGCTACAGCACGTCAGAAAATGGGGGAGATCTGAACTTGGGAAAATTGGGGGAAAGGTGAGGGAAAGCATGAAGGAAAAGAAGTCTGAAGAAAAATGAAAATTATGGGGTATGCAACAGCACTTACTGTAGTAATTCAGTTAAGGATCAAGAGAAAGGTAGTTAAAATAAACTTTTATATGTCCCAGGCACAATGATGAGGGCTTTATATCCATACTTTCATTTAATCTTCAAAATAATCTCATGAGGCAGTTTTCATTGTTTTTCCATTTTACACAGGAGGAAACAGGAAGCTTAGAAAGGTTAAGCAATTTGCTCAAGGCACCAAAATACAGACTCAAGTATTTAACCCCAGAACCTATGCTTAAAACCACCACACTATTCTGGAATGTTATTATGAGGAAAACTAAGGGCCAAATGAAGGCCTGAGACTTCATTCTCAAAGAATAGAGAAGCCAGAGAAGGTTTTGAACAATGAAAATGATAAAGTCAATGTCATTCTTCAGTAAGGCTGAGATAGCAATACAATGACCATAGATCAAGCATCCAACATACATACAAAAAATACTCCCCTAGAAGTAAGAGGTAAAAAACTTTCAAGAAAAGAGGCTACTTCTCAACTTCAGCTACCATTAAAGAACAGATGCAGTTAATAAGAGAAAGATTCTATCATTCCCCACCCTGATTTCTTAAGGTTTTCCAGGTCATCAGAATCTGGGGAATCAGTACAAAGAAAGCTGAAGGGACAAGTGAAGCAAATCCTCATACATGGCTATTGGGGGGTTTAACACACATTACCTTGTCTTTTAAACTCATATGGAAGTAGAAATAATTACCCACACACATAGTATGGGGATTATCTATAGCAAATGATTAATCCTATTGTGTACCCTACTGCCAACTCACTTCTCTTCTACCTTCAGTGGCAAAGCCCCTTGTCTTTTTTACATAAAACTGGTGTACTATATATAGCAATGGGACCCAATAAAATGTGAGAAAGCATTCACAAGAAAATAAAGAAATATACAAATTATATTCTGAGCCTAAAAAGAATTCACATTCTGCCAGGTAGCACACTAAAGTTCTTAACAAGTTCATGTTGAAATATGAGAGTCCCATGTATTAAGCATCATATGTAAACTTATTTATTGTCCAATTGGAATTTTAAAAACCACATTTGTGGGAAATTATCTATTTGGCTATAGAAATTTAAATGCTTATAGGTAATTATAAGCATCTTGGCAAATGTAGTCAAAACCTGTCATAAAGGAATACCAAGATTGTATCATAGATTTTATAGTTTATTCATTCATCACTAAATAAGTCTTGATTAAGCCCCTCCTGTATGTCATGGAATACAAGAAGAACAAAGCAGACTTGGTTCCTGAACTTGAACTTCTGTTCTTGAGGACAACTAGATAATAAGTTAAATAATTAATTCATTACAACTTAGAAGTGCTATGAAGAAAATGGAAGAACTAGGATAAGAGCAACTGGGGTAGGAGAGGAAATAATCTATTCCTTTCTCCATGGACAGCTATCTACAGCACATTCTAGATCACACTAATATTAAAAGACTCAGTCCCTTGGTGCTGTCTTTGTAGCACTAGCTGACTGTATTCTGCTCTGATGAGGATATTTTGTTACTTAAATATCTTCCTAGCACAGGGCTCACAGCAGTTTGCAAATGGCATTTCCATTCATCACAGCAACACTCCTGAGAGGCAAGATAGAGGTTCAAGCCTCATTACCTCTATTTAAGGAAGAAAAAGAGCAATGAGTAGAGAATTACCTTCAACCAAATATTCAGAAGCAAAGCAGCTGTGGGGTTGATGCTGGAGCTGAGCTCAGATCTCCTTACCCTTAACTTTTTCCCCTAGATCATTCAGTCAGTCCTTCAGTGTAAGTTGGGAACTAACACATTCTCAGAGCTTTAGGAAATGAACACTCATTCCTAACTCAGGAGAGCAAAAGCATTTCTGTTACACAAAGAAAATTGTTCCCAATAATCATTAATATAGTATTTGTTTGCCTAAATTCATAAATTTTTTCTATGTGATAAATTTAACAGATTCACAAACTATCTCATTTTCCAGATGCCCTTTATAGTAAAACTCTACTTTCCTCCTGTTCTCTCTTTTGAATCTATTTCCCTGAAACCGGTCTTGACAAATCAATGGGCCCCATGCTGCTAAATTGAATGCTTGATTTTAAGTCCTCATCTTACTTGAATGGTGAGTACCTGGTGACACATTTGATCACCTTCTCCTGGAATCAGTATCTTCCCTTGCCATCTTGGTTTTCCTCCTAGCTCACATACCAGCTCCTCTCAGTTACCTTTGCTGGTTAATCCTTATCTCCCTAACCTCTTCAAGGCAGAGTGGCCTGAGGCTCACACCACTTCTGCATCCACACTCACTCCAGGACTTGGGCTCTAATTGTGATCTGTACATTTATGACTATAAAATTTAATCTCCAATTCAGACCTCTCTCCTGAATTCCAGTCTTCAATATGAAGCTGTCTGCTTTACATCTCTATGCTGATGTCTAATAGGCATTTTAAAGTTAATGTGCTCAAAAGTGAACCTCTTATCTTTGCCCCAAATATGCTCTGCCCCAAATTTTCCTTTATCAATTAAGAGAAACTCCATCCTTCATTCTTTCCATGTTCAGATTTTTGACTCATTCTGTACTCCTCTCTTCCTCTCACACCACTCCTATGTTCTATTGGTAAATTCTTTGGTTCTACTTTGGGGGCAGATAGTAAGGAGCCACCTCTCCCTGAGGACTGGGACAGGAGTTCAGGTATTGTTAGAGCACTGCTTGAATACAATTATTTAAGCACTCCTTTTATCTTTATTTTTCCTTTAAATGTGCAGAGACATTGCGGGGTTAGGGAGTTTTAACTCTCTAATTGACAGCTGTTACACCCCTCTCTGTGGTTGCATTGAGTAAAGGACTATCAGCCGAGAGACCAGCCTGGAGGTCTGCTCTCATGCCAGCATGGCTGCTTTGAGCATTCCACAGACACTTTGAGAAAGCTGTATGACAAACACAGCTTGATGCTGAAGCACAACTTCAGCTCCTGAAGGCACTGTAGCAGCAAAAAGTTTACACTAGACTTCTGCCACCACAAGCCTCAGTAAACTCCAGAAGACCCTACAGCCACTTCCATCCAGGCCAGAGAGAGAGCATTTCCTTCACCTGGTGGGGCAGTAGAAGACCTGTGACTAATGCAAACACAGTCCTTTGTTTGCATAAAGGACTGTCAGGATTGGTAACAGGGACTACACCATGACTGGTCCTAACACAACCATCCATTTGCACAAGGGGACTACCATGATTAGTACAGAACCCCAGTCACACTCAACTCTCTGGCTATCTCGGCTCACTTTGAGAGCAGCCAGGAGACACCCTCCTGTGCTGCCTCCTGGTGTTGCAACAGCAGGTCTAGTAAGGCTTCTCTTGAGTAGTCTTCCTTGACTACTTTTGATTTTCATCATTAGTAGAGTGGCTGAACTGGTAACACAAAGAGAAGTGGCTGCAGACAGAACAGCAAAGGCAAAATTGGCAGCAGAGCTAAGAAGCAGGTCCCACAACAGTGGGAGCCAGCAACAAGAGTGGATTGCAGCCATTAGGCCTGTGGGGGCAGAGAAAATGGAAGTGGGCAGCTAGAGCCACCCAGGAGTGAAACTGACACAGTGGCATGCAAGAGCTGTAACACATGCCCCATCTTGGGCAGTCCAGCACTTTGTGCCCAAACCCTGAGGCATAAGAACCGTAATACTTGTCCCCTCTATGTCCGCCCAGTGCTCTGGCACGAAACTCGGAGCCCATGACAGAAGTAACACTCGCCCCTGCCACTCTAGCTTGCCAAAGCACCTTGGGCGCCCCCCTCCCCTGAGACACAGGAGCAAGACGCTAGAGAGAGCCACCTGTTACTGTTAGTTCCATCCACTGTTACCGCTTTCAAAAACATACAAGGGCCCAGAAAAACTGGAGGAACTTTTCCTCACCTTCCTACAATTTCTGATTTTTATCTTAGTAGAGCAGAAGGACCCAAGACAGTTGGTTTGTGACACTGTCAGTGTAAAGTCAATATACAATAATAAAACTCAATCCATGTCACCATCACTTCTCACTTGAATTATTGGTGAATTCTGATGGCTACACCTTAGAAAATATCCAAAATATGATTGGTTCCTACCTGGATCAAATCATCTTCTAACTGGTCTACCTGATCCTGCCTTTTGCCCCTACACGCTATTCTTGACAGCGTAGTTAGAAGGTCCTCTTGAATATAAGACTGAGCATATCAGTTATTAGCTCAAACCCTCCAGTGTTTTCCCATCTCACTCAGAGTGGAATCCCACTTCCTTACAATTCCCTCAAGATCTCGTATGAGCCCCCATCACAGATAACTACCTGAGACCTTTTGCCTCCAATTCTCCCACTCAACATTCTCCTTCTACCACACCAATCTGCTTTCTGTTGTTCAAACGCTCCACACCCTCTTTCACCTGAGGTCTTTGCACATGAGAACTTTCCGCGATAATAGAAATGTTCTATTAATGTCTATCAGTGGCTACTTAGCGCTTGAAGCATGGCTATTGCAACTGAAGAATTACATTTTAAATTGTATTTATTTTATTTAATTTAAATGTGAACAGTCACAAGTAGTTAGTGCCTACCATATTACAGCAGGTCTAGCATACTCTTCCTTGAGATAGTCACATGGCTCATTTCCTCATTTGTTTCAGGTATCTGCTCAACTCACTTAATCAGTGAGGCCTTCCCTGACAGTCCCTTAAAATGCCACCCCTGTTCTCTGCTTTGTTTCTTCATACTAACTGGAAATTTAAGGTATACTGTATTCTTTATTTGCTTATTTACTTGTTTATATCTCCAAGTTAAAATTAAAATCCATAAAGTTAGGGCATTTAGTCTATTTTGTTTTCACTGCTCTATCACCAGTGCCTAAAACAATACCTATCACACAGTAAGAACTCAATAATTACTTATTTATTCAATTAACAATCTCAAGTCAACTATTAACTTCTTGAGTGATCTTGAATAAGTCATGATCCACCTCTGGCCTCAGATGTTCTCTTCCTAACATTACCCTCTGATGTTGAAATTTATTTATTTATTAATACTTACAATGATTTATAAACTGTCTGTTTACTTGTTTATGCTGTCTCCTCATTAGACTGTCAATTCCCAAAGGCAGAGACTATGTCCATTTTATTTAACATTGTGCTTGGCACACAGCTGTTTCTCAATAATAGTCTGGATTATGAGACAATAATGTCTGGCCACCCAAAAGGTATTTGGGAAGGATTTGTTGACAATTGCATTAATTATTTAATCCTCAAAAGCAAAGGTTTTAACTAGTTGAATGTATAGGCCTATCTAACTTGTGCATCCTATGGTTCTTAAAGAAGACTACACACATGTTAACAGAACTGCACAGACATCTGGGAAAGACCAACTCTGGCATGAATTACTCTTGCAGAATTGTAGGCCCTAAAATTCCACAAGGAATATGAAGATATAGAGGAAGAGCAGGAGTTATGGCTGCTTTATCACTGGAACCTACAAGCTGGCTCTTCATTCTTTCACTGTGCTGGGTGGGTTTTGTGGTGGAAGTTGTTTTGTTGTAATGGTTTTGTGAAAAGGCTCTGGAGGGCATTTTCATGTTGTTAACACAGCCATCTTCACGACACCTGCCAACTGTGTGAAACAACCATCATTGCTCAGTCTCAACTCCATCTATGGTTCTAAGAGGACAGTTCCTGTTAATAGGCCCTTCTTTCTTTACTATGTGAAGCATTAGAAAGTAGCAAAGACAGGACACTAAATCAGCAGTAAACTTGTCCACTCACCTTTAACATTTCAGGTCCATAAAATGTGCTCCACTTCTAGCAGAGAGTGGGGAATTTCCTTCTTCCTTGACAGAACTTTTTACGAGTTTAACACTTTCTAAAAGACATTCCCTAAGTTCCCAATATAGATCTTCCATAAAAAAGAACTGGGTTACAAGATTATTGCCTTTGTTTAAAAATCTACTTTGGCATCAATGTTATCACTTGCTTTTCTGCTTATGAAAAGGTAGAATCAACTCCAGTCATCTTAACTGCAGGACAAACTCTACTGGGACTTATTTAGGTATCTCCAAAGTTACTTTTCTTCTTCTTGTCACATAAATGTTGCTAGTAATAATCAATGATTGAACAGATATTTGGAACATGATTTCCTTTCAGTTACTGGCAAGGTTTAAGTTTATTCTATAAACCAGTAATTTATGGTTCTAATTCTGAATCAAAGCTCTCATATTCTGTTTCGAGTGTACCGGAAACTCAAAAATTTGGAGGCCCATATTTTGGTTTTTTGTTGTTGTTATATTCATGAATTGCAATGTAAGAAATGGTTTTCAGAGATAACAACGAATGGCTATCACTTATACATGTCCATTTTTAAAGGCCTATTTTTTTTTTTTTTTTTTTTGTTGGCAGTGCTAGGGATGGAACCCTGGCCTTGTACAAGCTAGATAAGTGCTCTACAACGGAGCTAAATGTTTTTTTTGAGATATGATCTTGCTATGTAATTCAGGCTGGCCTTGAACTCAAGATCCTCCTGCCTCAGTGCAGGGATTACAAGCATGAAGCACCACATATGGCTTCAAAGGGCAATTTTTACAGCCATCCTTCTTTACTCTAAGAAAATGAGTGAGAGTCTATGCCCTCTATTAACCAGCCTCAGGGTTGAATGTTGGCACTTTCAGTTATTCACTGTCACTTAAGTGAAAGCCATCTTTAAAAATGTGTCCCTATAAATCCTAAGAAGTATCTTCACTCCTAAATCTCCTATTAGTCCTCCTTCTGATTCCTCTCTGATTTCTTATTCTGAAAAATTAGACTGTAGCATACTGTCAGTAGAAAAACTGCTCATGATGAATTAGTGCAAGTAACATTGCTGTAGTTTTGCTAATTGCTAAGGGGCTTTAATCTATGATGAACACAATGACCCTAAATAAATTTTATATTCTCTCTTGTTGGTCATTAAACCTCACAGAGTTGAAATCTTGCTGTACAAGGTGAATTGAAATAGAGAAATATATAAGCTTACAGAATATAGTGAATAACTGGGATTTTCTTATTTTCAAGGGTAGTTAATGACACAAATTGAAGTTCTAACAGTATTGCCACACAGAGGTATGGATCGAATCCACTGTACTGAGAGACATGGAAATGTGCACATTAGAAAGAGGCTGGTCAGTGGAGACATGGAAATGTAACACATTAGAAAGAGGGTGGTCAGTGGGTCAGATGGTACAATTTGTACCATCTAACACTAAAAGAATAATAGTGTTAGATGGTACAAATTGGTAACTATGGTTGACAAATAATAAATCAAATGTTTCAAAATAGCTAGTAGAGAAGATTTTGAATGTTCCCAATATGAAGAAATGATAACTGCTTGAGATAAGTATGCAAGTTACTCAGATAATTATACATAGTAGACATATCAAAATAATTTAATTAAAATTTGTTTAATCTACTACAATGAAAACTCAAGAATTATCTATAATTAGAAAGTAAATTTTCTTATATAAAAACATCTTTTCTGTTCAAGTCACCAAAACCTATCATAAATTTCTTACCTTATCTAAATGACTAAGATTTTACTGTTCTTTACATTAACTTCTAGGTAGAGTTCCTGATTGGATTGACCATCCAGGAAGCATTTGTGCCCCCATCAGCCTGTCTCAGAAAAGAACAGCAACTATAGGAAAAAGACTAGAGGAGAATTATAAGTGAGATAAATTCTCATCTGGCAGCCTTGAACTTATTTTTCATGGCTCTCAGGCTCTTCTAGTTTACAGTCATGTCATGTATCAGTGCAGGATCAGGAGAGATGGTATAACGTGGTGAAAATCACACTGGAGACCTTGATTCTAGCCCCTGACAGTCTTTAACTACCATGTGACTTTGTGCCAATGTCTGGTTACCATCTTCCTCATCCATTAAATTAGGAAGGTTAGAATAGTTAAAGGTCTAAAATTCTATGAGTCAATGAAATAGAATGACTCATATCGAAGTAGAGGTAATTCATTCAATCCAATCATATTACCTCAACCTAAATGAATTTTTGGTTTCAAAGTTCAAATATAATTACAAAGAAATGAAGAGGACAGGAATGAGTTGCCACTTAAGGCTAACAGGCATCACAGGCAGCAGCTCCTTTTCCTGAAATACACATTGACAATTAGCAATTAATATCTTTTGGCAGTAAGTAAATGATCAGAAAGCCTTCTGGCAGAAGGGAGTCATAAAATTTCCTCATACCACTTAACAGATATTTTATAACATGATAAATTAGAACCCTTTCCATCAGTTGTAAAATATATTTCCTATAATAATTAGAGATTTTTCGAGGCCTGATGCACTCTGGTTGGGCCTGATCCTGAAGAAATTGCTTGCTCAATCAAAATTTGATAGGTTTGTGCCAGAAAGAACAGAACAATAATCTCTGCTTATCTTTTGGTGGCCAGTAACAGAAAGCCAGACCTGTAAAAATGAAAATATTGACTCATTTATCTACAAAGTCTAGGTAAGGTTGGATTCAAGGAACAATACAGTGTCACTAGGACCCAGTCCTTCCCTGCTCTTCCCTGTGTTGGTTTATTCCCAGGTTTCACAAGCAGAAACATTGCTGCTATCACCAGCTCTGGCTCTACATCTTCCCAGGTCCAGCTTCAATAAAAATGAATACTTGTTTTTACTCCAAGAGTCAGGACAAAAATCCTGACCATTGTTACAATTACTTTTGCAAGAACTGTAATCCAGGGATACAATATGCCGATCTTACATGCCTGACTTTAGGGTGGTGGAAGTAGCAGAGATCAGTCACCAGTCCCCACACCCCATGGAGTAAAGGTGGGGTATGAGATGTTCTTCAGGGAAACTGGAGTCATGTTATTGAGAAGCCAGTGATGATGGCAGGGTTACATATTACGGATATCTTCCATTCTGAAATAACATGAGATCTTAGAAGCACGGTCACAAACATGGAAAGCTTCCCAGTCCCAACTCTTATTTAAAGCTGAAAATGCTGAGACTTAAAGACACTGAGGCAATAAAGCATAATAGTTAAGCTTACAGGCTTTGGAAACAGGCAACCTTGGCATTTGAACTCTGATTCTGTTGCTTATTAACTCTCTGTCCCTATGTATGTGTGTGTGTGTGTGTGTGTGTCTGTCTGTCTGTCTCTCTCTCTCTCTCAGTTTGGCACTACTGTGGTTTGAATTCAGGGCCTTATGCTTGCTAGGCAAGTGCTTTAACACTTAAGCCATGTTTCCAGTACATTTTTTGCTTTTAGGTATTTTTCAGATAAGATCTCACTCTTTTGCCTTGGCCAGCCTGGGACTGTGAAACTCCCATTCAAGCCTCCCACATAGCTGCAATTATAGAAGTGGACCTCCAACCTGGCTTATTCTTTGAGATAGGATCTCACTAATTTTTTTTTTTTTTTAGATTTTTAAATTATTGTTGTCCTGTGGGTACATGGTGACATTTATAAAAGTTCCTATAATATATCATAGATGAATTCACCCTCCCCACTACATTTTTTTTTGGTCAGGTCTGAACTCAAACTGTGATCCTCTTAACGCCACCTCCCAAGCAGCTGGGATTACATCTGTGTACCACCATGCCTGGTCTAGCTCTGTGACTCTGAGAAACTTACTTTAATGAACAGAGCTTCATTTTACTCATCTGAAAATAGGACTAGTCCCAGATCTACCTCACAAGGGTGATATGAGGATTAAATGAGATAATGAATAGATAGCTCTTAGCAAAGCACCTAGCACTTAGTCAAATAAATGACAACTATGATTAACAGAGAGAGAAAAAGACTTGCCCAAATTCACCCAGCTAATTAATAGCAAAATCAGAACTTAAATTGAGTCTTTTGACTTCTAGCTAGAAGTGAATCAAGGTGAAATTTAATGGCACACAAGTCAATTATGTTCAAAATATTATTTTAAAAAGTCAGTTTTTCCTACCCAAATTGCTATCTGGAGCCTCATGGATCCCATGCCACAGAGTCATGTTAACATCACCAGACTTTCTTGGGAAGGGACCAAGACAGGCTGGTCATGTTTCATTTCATCAACTATGACTAGGTAGTGAAAAAACTAAAGCTGACCAACATCTGAGATCTTGAGGAAATATGGCTACCTGCCTCAGCAACTAGGTGTTGCTGATCACACTGCGTGTGTCTAGGATTGTGTGGGATATTAAAATAGAGAATACATTCTCTGCATCCAAAGTCCCTGCCATTGAAGAGTGGCCAATTGGGGGTTAGAGACTAAAGTGTTGAAAGTGCTAAGGCAGAAGGGATTGCCATGGGCAGATTGAAATTACATGATGGGCTCCTCAAATGACCTCTCACCAGCTGGGGACCAAGAGTTCAACATATGAGCCCACTGGGGACATTTCATTTTGAAACTGTAACAAGGGAAAAGAGGAGCATGGTGGACAGAGGAAGGACAAGGAAATGGTGAACAAGATAAGGGCAGCTCTGGATTCCAGTCTAAAGAGGCCACATGTGAGTGGATAAAGTCTCAGGAGTATAAACTTATGAAAATAATGATCCCATGTCACTCTGTGCAAATCATTGGGTCTTCAAGTCTTCACTTCAGCCCTCAACGTCTTCCAAGTACTGATGTCATCTCCCCTCTTATCTCTTCATCCTCTTCTGAATGTACATCATGTTCTTACCCAAGCACTCTGACTCGGCTAAACTTGCTCAAAACTCTATAGTCTGCACCAATTACCACATGCCATTTCTTACACTTAGAATGCCTTTCCTTTTTAGTGTCTGCCTAGCATAAGTCTACAGATTGCAGGGCCTGTCATGTAACTTTATTTATGACACATCAGTCCATGGAACTGATGATGATATGTTTCACTAAGCACTTCCATATCCACTATCTCATGGTATGACACTCTCCCAGGAGCCTATCTGTCATGTCTTGGACAGAAAATGTCCCCAAAGACTCATTGTTGAAGCCTCGGTCCCCAGCTAGGGGCACTATTAAGAAGATATTGCATCATGAGGATGCTAACTTCATTTATGGATTAATCCATTGATGAGTAGTTCATATTTGACCAGGCTATTACGAGGTAGGGACTGGTTGGAGGAAATGTGTAACTGGGATGTCTTTAAAGGTGTCTCATTCCTGGCCTCTTCCTCTCTCTTTCTCTCTCTCTATTTCCCATAAGGTAAGCAGCTTTATTCTACCACATGTTCCCACCATGATACTCTGTGTCACCATGGCCCAGAAACAATGGAGACAAGTGACTATTGACTAAAACCTCTGAATTATGAGCCAAAATTCATTTCGTACAAATACCCAGCTTTCTCATCCCTCTTGTGAGAGGGCATGGGAGCCTGTGTTCCACACCAGTTGCTAGAGCTCTCCAGTGGGAATCAACACCAGTGACCCCCAGTGGTAATTTGCTTGGTTACATACATTTTATTGGCTTCTTGCTTTTTTCACTCTTCCACATCTAGATTGATGTTTCTTGGGATCACTCCCAAAATAAACTGCTTTCACTCAATTCTTTTTCTCAAGGTTTGCTTCCAAGGAAACCAAAATTAAGACATTCTTCTGGAAGCACTATTTTTCCCAATAGGTTGGAAGAATAGGATTAGGGAGGTAAAATAATTGGAAATTTTATGTTATTTCCAACTTCAATTTTTGAAACAAAAAGGGGGAGAAAGCTGTTATAAAGAGTAGTCATTTAATAGCCTGCAGCCTGTGAATTCATCACAGGCCAAAGTTCTGCTTAAAGGGGTCCTGGTATTAAATCAACAGTTACCTTGGAGTCTAAAATAGAATTAGTTAGAAGGGACTGGAGGAAGGTTTTTTTTTTTTTTTCTTTTGCATTTCTCTGGTTATTTCCATTACAGACAGAAAAACTCTGCCATTTTCTCCTTTGCTCTGATTACAGCTTAAGGCAATCTCAAAACCTCTTAGGTTAAACTGGAACCCCCATGTATACCAAGTAGCATAGCTCATTCTCAATGTCTCAAAGCTTTAACATGAAGTCAAAGAACTTGATAGGGCCAAGGGGTATTAATAAAAAATAATTTAATTTGATAAAAGGATGTCCACGGAAACAGAGACAAAAATGCACATGCATGCATAGCAACACACAAATCTCGCTGAATAACTAATGTTATACTGAGTTCTTGGGGCAATTTTGTCTTATCCAGGGGAATGATCTGAACCCAGTAGCAGCTTCACTATATTTATAACTTCTTTGGCCCTCTACCTAGAGGGGAAACTGGTACACAGACACTTTTCAGTCGAGTGGCAGAGCTAGACTGATGCCATTAATCATGGGTTGATGAACAATCTTAAGATTTGCGAAGAACACACTCTCAAAATCTTCACTTAATTTTCTGTTAGTGAGGAAAGAAGTAATTTTATATCTTAAAAAGTGCTACAATGATATGAATGTATTTATTTAATGTTTCAAAAATCACGCATCTAGGTAAAGTCCTGCTCTAAACTGGAGGTGAGCAGCTAGTTAAAAGCTATGGTTAACATGTCAAAATGTATGGTTCCCACTTTAAAGATGGAAAAGGACTGGCACAGAGATGAGACTGCTGTTCACCTGGCTCTACAGCTGACAAATGACAGAAATGAAAGTCAAACCTTTGTATCTTCATAAATCCCAGGGCCACCCTGACAAAGGACAGTGAAGGGTTTTTGGACTCTGTGACAATGTATTAAAACTCCAAATTCTATTTAGCTTTTCAGAGATCTTTGTTAGCAGGATTATCTAAACATATGATGGCTTTAGTTATTCACAGGACTACTTCAAGTGTCTTGAAGAGGAGGAAAAGAGAACAGGGGTTGTCAAGAAAATTCTCATAGTCTCAAGAAGACCAGGATGGTATTTTTTAATTGTTGATACTTCACATCACCAGAAGCCAAATTTCTTAATTATGGGGAAAATTTTTTTAAAAGATGGACTTGGGAATATAGAAAAGGAAATACCAGAGAAAAAGTTGGGTTTTTTTTCATGGCATTCTTAGCAGAGATGAAGGAAGCTAAGACAAATTTTACCTGCTCTGATAAAGAGTTTATGCATTCAGCTCTGGGTATGATGGATGTGGTCATTGTGGGGAGAGCAAAGCCTGTGTTTTGGGAAATGTTGGTGTGCTCCTGAGTACATCTGGTAACTTCTCTTACTCAATTATCCTAATCTGAGCAGCCAAATAAAGGCCCTGAAGCTTTTCTCATCTTAAGAAAGATGCCCTTTGTCTTCCTCTATATCCTACAAAGACCTAGAATACAGAAGTAAACACATGAATAGTCTGAAAAATGAAACTAAAACCTCCTCTTGTTAAAGGGAAGCCCCCACAGAGCTCAAACATTTCACTTCAAAACCAAAATGGTTTTCACAGTTTTATCATTTATCAAGCTTATGTTTATCATATGAGGAAAGCTGGTTAGGCTGTAGCACTTTAGGGTATGGCTTATATTAATAAAAATACCAAGGAATTCATCAGGTTTGATAGCACCTAGTTACATAGAAAATACTCATTATGGTGGGGCAAAATACTGTTTTTAAGATCCCAATGATACTTCAATGTGAGAAGTCGATGAATTGCCTAGATAGATGTTATTGACATTTCTGTTATTCTCATAAGCTGTGATGCTAATTCTATCACTGATTTCTCCATCTATTTTCAAAGGTGGACTTATAATTGGAATAGTAATTGCCAAAGTAATTCCTCTCTTATTGCTTTGCTCTTTGGGTGCTCTTTGCTCTAGCTAAAGGTTATTGCACCCACTAGTCAGAAATGAAGAAAATGCCCTTAAAGGTCATTTTTGAAGCCTTGTCTTAAAGAGAAATCTCTTTTGAAACCAAAGATCTTTTGCTAATTTTTCCTGAGAAAACAATTTCTTGGAAGTTGTTCTCACATGTAAGAAGGTTTCGATATTAACTGAAAGATTTGGGGTAAAGGGAATTAAACTGGGAGTTGGAAGACCAGGTTTATGGTCTGAAAGTGTCTCCAAAATGCATGTGTTGGAAATGCATTTCCCAACACCTTAGTGATGGGAAGTGGTGCCTTTTTCAAGGTGTTTAGGTCATTCAGGTCTGCTTCATGAATAGAATATAGCCATCATAGAAGGGCTTTATGGAAGAGGTACAATGCCCCTTTGCCCTTTTGTCTTCTGCTATGCAAGGGCCCAGTGTTCCTCCTTCCAAAAGACATAGAATTAAAGAAACCACCTGTTCACCAAACAGGCAGCTTGATCTTGGATATCCCAGTCTCCAGAAGTCTGAGACATAAATTTCTATTCTATATAAATTATTCAGTATGATATATTTTGTTATAGTGGCATAAATGGTTCTAGTCTCACATCTGCCACTAATAGGCTATATGTGGTTGGGCAAGTAATTTAATAACCCTTGTTACAAAATCTCTCATTTGCAAAATAAGGTAATTGGAATAAATGGTCTCTGAGAAACATTTCAATCCTAAATCTGCTTTTTTTAAAAAAAATACGAAAATGGACTCATGAAATATTGAGATTATTGCCTGTCTCTTGGACTGTAAGGCCTTCTTATAAAGATCTATTTTTGTCCCACAGTAGCAAGAACAGAAAGCAGGAAGCACTTGGGATTGGTTGAAAGGAAGATTTACTTACATTGGTTACTAACCCTTCATTTGCTTCATTTGCCCTGAAGATCACTGACTAAAAGCAATCATTCAGGGCCAAGCATAATCCATTTCTTACATAGAACATGTATACTCTGGAAAAAGGATGCCCAGTTTTCAAAATGGCAAGATTTCTACCTCTTTGTCTAAACTGATACCACATTTTTCCTTTAATGGTCAGAAGGGAGTTAGAAGAGAGTGGTCACAGAAAATAGGAATTTCCAAAAAAAACATATGAAAGCTTCAAGAGAAGAAGTTGAAATTAAAGAAGGCACCCAAGAAACAGGAAAGGAAGTAAAAGAGTAATGGCTATGTAAGAGAACTCAAGCTTCTACCTGTGTTTAGGAAACAACCTCCTGGGGCTCCTTCTCAATCTAGAAGCTTGTGATTCTGTGGCTTTATGATATGTCTAAAATTAATTCATAGGTGGAAATGATAGAACTCTTTGGAAGCAATGCCAATGTAACTGTAAATCCCCTGTTAACGCAGAATAGGCCTCTTTGTTGGGATGTTGTTATTGTCGTTAGCCGTAAGTCACTAGACTAACAAGACAATGGACTTAACCCAAATACATTAATATCCTGAATTTTCAGGTCATTCTCTATAAAGTTGGAACTATATGGAAGAGTCATTGGCCTGAGTTTCTTTTATCATATTTACCAACCCTAGTGACCCATTTTACAAACTATTTTTACCTATTGTTTTAAAAATCAGTTGGTTGGCTAGTATTTTCCTTAATTAGTTGGAAATGCAAAATTAGATTTCACAGCAAAGGCTCCTAGCTTTTGCAGTAGCTTACTTTTCCAAAATCAAGTGGACAATTGTCCTTTGGAAACTAATTAGCATGAACTCTGTTCCAGTTTTTTTCTACTCAGTCCTAATGAAGTGAAATAGTTCCAGCTTTTTAGTTTTCCTAGTGTTTCTTTGGTTTGCTAATACCTTTTTAAGCAGGCTTTTAAGAATGCATTTTAACAGTATTTTACAACTTTAAATGCAAAATATATAAAAGAAATTGCATTGCCAGGTCGTTAGGCTAGGACTAAATTAGATGTTTGTGAAAGCCTATTGTTAATGGTAAAGTACTTCACAAATGTTAATTATACTAATAATAAACATTTGAAGCAATGTAGGGTAGTGGTTAACAGCAGGGGTTTTGGAGAAAGAAAAACATGGGTTTGAATCTTGCCTCACTTCCTACCAACTCTATAATTTGACAAGTTTTTGAACCCCTGAGTGCCTCCTTTGCTGGCCTATAAAATGTGAATAATATCAGTATCTACCTCCTACGATTATCCTAAGTGCTAAGTAGAGAGTGCATATATAAAGGGCTTTACATAGTGCTGGCTCAAACCATGTTAAATATTACTATTATATTTAGGTGGTACTGGGTTTTGAACTCAGTGCCTCATGCTTACTAGGCAGGTGCTCTACCAATTGAGCCACCCTACCAGCACTTAAATATTACTATTATTTTGACTCAATAGATATTTTTAAGAATAAAGGTACTGATCAATTAATGGATTATTATGTGTATTAATGAGAAAGTGCATACAACATACACAACACAAATAGGGATGACACCCTATTTCATTGTTCCTAATAAGTTATCTATTACAATATGCACCATTATTATATGTACCTTTGAGAAATAAAAAAAAAATACATGTTAATTGTAAGGGTATCCAAAATGGATCAAGGACCTTAATATCAGACCCCAAACTCTAAAGTTGGTACAGAAAAGAGCAGGAAACACCTGGAAGTAATACGTATAGGCAAGGACTTCCTCAATAGAACCCCAGCAGCTCAGCAACTAAGAGAAAGTATAGATAAGTAGGACTTTATAAAACTAAAAAGCTTCTGCACAACCAAAAAAATAGTCTCTAAACTGAAGAGACCACCCACAGAGTAGGAGAAAATATTTGCCAGCTATACATCAGACTAAGGACTGATAAGGACCTCAAAAAACTAAACTCTCCCAAAACTAATGAACCAATACAGAAATGGGCAACTGAACTAAACAGAACTTTCTCAAAAGAAGAAATTCAAATGACCAAAAAACACATGAAAAAAATGCTCACCATCTCTAGCCATAAAGGAAATGAAAATCAAAACCACACTAAGATTCCACGTCACCCCTGTTAGAATAGCCATCATTAGAAACACCAACAACAACAGGTGTTGGCGAGGATGTGGGGAAAAAAGAACCCTTGTACATTGCTGGTGGGAATGCAAATTAGTACAGACACTCTGGAAAAAAATTTGGAGGCTTCTTAAAAATGTAAATATAGATCTGCAATATGATACAGCAATGCCACTCTTGGGGATATACCCAAAGAAATGTGACACAGGTTACACCAGAGGCACTTGCACACCCATGTTTATTGCAGCGCTATTCACAATAGCCAAGTTACGAAAACAGCCAAGGTGCCCACTACTGGCAAATGGATTAAGAAAATATGGTATTTATACACAATTTTATGGAACCATGAAGAAGAATGAAATGTTATCATTTGCAAGTAAATGGATGGAACTGGAGAACATCATCCTGAGTGAGGTCAGCCAGGCTCAGAAGACCAATAATCATATGTTTTCCCTCATGTGTGGACTTTAGATCAAGGGCAAATACAGCAAAGTGATTGGACTTTGGTCATATGATAAGGTGAGAGCACACAAGAGAGGTATGAGGATAGGTAAGATACCCAAAAAACATGATAGTATTTGATGTCCTCAATGCAGAGGAACTAATAAAGAAACCTTAAAATGACAGAGGAGAACCTTAAAATGATAGGAGAAAGATCAGGAACTAGAGAAATGGTCAGTTCAAGAAGAATCAACTTAGAATGTAACACATATGTACATGGAAGCAATGCTAGGAATCTCCATGTATATAGCTATCCTTATCTCAACTAGCAAAAACTCTTTGTCCTTCTTATTTTTGTTTATACTCTCTCTTCAACAAAATTAGAGATAAGGGCAGAAGAGTTTGTGCCTGCAAGTGAGGGGGTGGGGAGAGAGGAAGAGGGGCAAGGGGGTAGGGATGAGAAATGGCCCAAACATTTTATGCACATATGAATAAACAAAAAAAAATTATAAGAGTATCAATCATGACACACATACAGAGAAGTAAAATTTTAGGGATGGAATAGGAGGTGTTCCCTGAATAATTGAAATATAACAGTTTTAAATACACAATATAATGGTAAAAGATAATAGAGAAAAGGAAATATAGAATATTCTCATTTAGCTAATTTCTCAGTGACCTCAGAACTATCTGTGAAGTACTCTATACCCCAAATACCTCTTACTCTATACCCAAAATTATAATTCTTGTTAGTGATGAAGAAGTATTAGTGAAGTTGCCAGAGGGAGGCTATAAAGAATCATAAAATAAGATCATAGTGATTATCATAAATCTCCCATAGTATTCATGGAGTCCTTTCAGAAAATGAGAACTTATCAGACATTATTCCCCTCTCCCACCCAAAGTAGTATCTCCTCTGCAGCATCTCTGAAGTGCACAGACAACATTTAGGTTGCATTTCATTCTGGGGCCCTCTCACAGGGCCTTAGAATTGCTCTAATTGGAATGAAAATCCCTTTTGACATGCTGATGTTGGGGAAGGTGGGGAAAGAGTGTCAGGACGTAGGGGCATGCTAATCATCTCTGCCAGCCTTGATGGGAAAGTGGGTGTTGCTAGCTTAAGTGGTAAAGGGGAAAGCAGCATGTGAAGTACAATTTAGACAAGATCTGGAGAATAAATGACACAGAAGAGGAGGAAGAGCTCTCATTTATTTCAGAAAACTTTCCTAACCAACTTCAGTAGGTGGGAGAGAAGAAAAGGAAGAAGTCATGTAGGAGAAAGCAGGAATGTTTTAGAGCAAACGAATTGAGAGAAAACAATATAGTCATTGCTCTTTTGGGGAAAACGCAGCAATTATAGGAGGACACAGCTGTTAGAGCCTTCAATCAGAGGTCAGTCTTCAACAAGGCTAGCCAAGCAGTCTCCTTGTTAGGAAAAACGAGAAAAGTCTTTATGGAGAGCAAGGTTTAATGGCAGGCCCAAACTGCTAGGTTGGCCGGGGAAAAGATGGCGCAGCCCAGAGCCTGGGCGAGCAGTGGCTTTTATAGAAGGGGAGGGGAAGGAGGTTAGCGCATGCACAGTAGCCTCTGGTAGAGGTGGTGCTTAGAGCGCAGGAATGTGTTTAAGGTCGGGGCTGCCATTTTGGCTGATTCACAAAATGGCGACATTATTATTCTATCACTCCTCAGAACCTAAACTAGTCTAAAACTGTTAAAACCATCTAATACAGTGCTTCCCAATCCTGGCTGTATCTTAGAAC
Source organism: Castor canadensis (assembly GCF_047511655.1). Lineage (NCBI taxonomy): Eukaryota > Metazoa > Chordata > Mammalia > Rodentia > Castoridae > Castor > Castor canadensis. The sequence goes on from NC_133395.1 coordinate 135,681,481, forward strand.
AGGAAGTTTTATAAACATACCAATGTTTTAGCCTTACACCTAAGGAATCTGATTTAATAGTCCTTGGATGGAGCAATTAGTGTTTTTGAAAAACTTCACACATATAATTCTAATATAAATCCAAGACTGAGAACCTCTTATCTAATTCAGCCTCTGCACATAGAGGAGAACAGAGACATACCCATGGATACATAGCCAAAATTTCCAACAGACCTATAACTCTGTGTTAGATCCAGTAACTGATATCAATTCTTCATTTCTCTGTAGTTGCACTGCAAATTCACATCTTTACCAAGGCCTTACGTGGGTAGAGTGAATGTCCCTGCCCTTTGACTCTGGACTTGAGGATGCGACCTGTTCTGGCCAATGGAGTGTTACTACAAGGCTGGGTTTGTCCCCTTGTCTTTTGCCCTAAGAAGAATTTAGACAAGATCTGGAAAATAAATAACACAGAAGAGGAGGAAGAGCTCTCATTTATTTCAGAAAACTTTCCTAACCAACTTCAGTAGGTGGGAGAGAAGAAGAGGAAGAAGTAGAAGTCCTACCAGTTGCCTTGGGCAACTAGTAGCTGATAGAAAGAAAATGAAAAACTCATGGCACAGACTTGAAACCAGTCAAGCCCAATTAACCAAGACATGCATGAGTCAGAAATAAAGACTTATTGTTATAAGCTACTGACTTTGGGGGTGGTTTGTCTTGCATCATTAATTATGACACTAGCTGAGACAGACTCATCCTACGTTTTCTAATGTGGTTCACTTTATCACTAGACTTATAATAGCTTTCTACGTTTAGGCTAAAAGGTACATTCTGATGATGAGCTGCTAGTGCTTCATAAAGGACAAGTCAATCAGATTCCTCACTTGTGTATAAAATGCAAATGTGGACATGTAGAAGTCAAAGATGCTTTTGACTAGCTGTTCTAAGACCAACTCTTCCTCCATTGGGGACACTTCTTACCCATTTCTATTATTTCAGTCAATACTGAATGATTGTAAACTACAGTTTTTGAGCTCTTACTCTATAGAAATTTAATTTATTTGAAAAGAAAAGAAAATCCTTTCAAATAGATGCTATTATTATAATACCCGTTTTATATGTAAGAAAATCACAGCCATATGAGATAAGTAACCTGCCCACAGTCATACAGCTGGAATGAAAACTACAGAAAATACACTGTATGCTTAATAACTACGTTATACTGATGCTATTTTGACTTCATTTCTATGATCAAAGCACACTATTCATATTGGTTAATTTGGCAGAAATGCACATTACCTCAGTATGATGTTTAAAAAGAGTTGATTTTTCCTTCAGGCATTAGTTATCTCCACATTTTGAATGTTCTTTTTTTTCTTAATTTACACATAATAACTGTACATTTTTATGGGTACCATGTGATGATTCTATACATGTATATATTATGTGATTATCAAAATAGGGTAATTAGCATATCTATCACCTTATATGTTTGTCTTTGCTTTGTGCTGAGGGCATTCCAAAACCTCTCTTCTATTTTTGGAAATACACACAAAATGCATTAGTATTAAATGTATTAGTAACTGTATTACTCTACTTTTTTTTTCTATGTGTACTTGTAACTTTGTATCCTTGCTCCATCCTCCCTTCTCCCCTCCTCTGTTAGATTCTGGTAAACACTAGTCTACTCTCTACTTCAGTATGGCCAACTTTTTTAAATATCCCACATACTGTGTGAGATCATATGGTATATGTATTTCTGTGCCTGCCTTATTTCCCTTAATATAATGTACTACAGATCTACAGATCATGTTATTAAAAAAAAAGGACAGGATTTAATCCTGGATTCCACCAAATGTACATATCACATTTTCTTTTTTTTTTTTTTTCCTTTTTTAATTGCTTTTTATTTTCTTTACCCATTCATCTGTTGTTAGACATCTAGGTTGATTCCATGTCTTGGCTATTGTGACTAGCACTACAATAAACATTGAAATGCAAAACTCTCACTTTGCATTGACATTTAACTGCAGGATGTCTATGAAAACAATTCTTATATATAAATGTATATGCTTCAACTCTTTCTCCAGATAGAAATAGCTATAGATGGATAGATGGATGGATGGATAGATAGATAGACAGATATATAGATAACAGATGGAAGGAAGGAAGGAAGGAAGGAAGGAAAGAAGGAAGAAAAAGTCCCTTAACAATGTTGTATTCATTTACTGGTGCTTCCAGACTGATGAGCATGTTCTATTTTCCCTAATGAGGAGCAGTTACACTGTAAGTAGAATATGAGGGTCAGGAAAAAGAGTGTCTGATAACAGCACTACACTTCAACAATTGTAGTTATTTTGAAAATGTCAGCTATACTTGAGTAGGCTTTCTTGTGGTTGGCTGTGTGTTTGCTGAACCTCTAATTGTATCTGTATTTTAAAGCCAAATTTTACCAGCACTGATAGTTATAAAAGGAGGAAAAATAGGGCTGGAAATCAACAATACTGTAGCACCATGATTTGGGAAGGGAGTGTTCTTTATTCTTTTTTGTATAAAAGTAAATATCAACTGCACTAAAATTTTAATATCAACCCATACAGCTAGCTACCATTGTTTAATATATATGTGCCATATCCTTTCTCTCTGTGTCTCTCTTACTTTTTCAGCACTGGGGTTTGAACTCAGGACTTCTTGCTTGCTAGGCAAGTGCTGTGCTGCTTGAGTTACAGCTCTAGTACAGCATGGTTGGGGGTAATACTCAGCATATGAGTGTAAGTAGAAATTAATGAATGCCCCACACTGGAGGCTGAAGATGCTAGTTTCTCTTTTTCTTGTTTCCTTCCTGCCCAGACACAGATATGTGACCTAAACTCTGCCAGTCAAATGCTGGTGCCACCTGAAACCTATCCCTTTTTATAAAAAAAAAGTTGAGAGCTTTCTTCAGAAGACCTCACCCCAGGACATTTCTGTTTCTCTTCCATGGACCAGAACTGGGGCACATGGCCATCCCTAGATGCAAAGAAAGATGAGAATGAATAGTAAACTTTTAGCACCTGGGATCAGATCTAGCCAGGGAGAAGAAGATTTGGAATAGCTTTTGTATAACCCTTTTAGCTAGCATGCATTCATGCTTCCAATTTATGCAGAAGGAAATTAGAGGATCTGAGAGGAGAGGTGATTTGCCTTCCACAGCTAATGAGTGAAGAAGTGGAATATAAGCCCAATGTCTGTCAGACTTAGAAGTCCATATTCTTTTCACTATGCCACTCTGGTGATTTAAAATATGTCCTCATTGATTTGATCATCCCCAATCCAAGAGGTGGAATTTAATTCTCATTCTATTGATCATAGGCTGGATTTAGTGACTAGTTCCTAACAAATAGAGGAAAGAGGAAGTTAACATGCCAGATTTGGGAAATAAAAATAAAGGATACCCAATGAAATTTGAATTACAGATGAATAAAGAGTATTTATATCCAAATATGTATGATACATACTTATACTAAAAAATATTTGTTGTTCATCTGAAATTCAAATTTAACTGGCAACCCTGGGGAAAGTAGCAATGTGTGATTTCAGAGATGAGGTCATTAAATGCACTGTGGTTCCATCCTCTCTTGGATTATTCACTCTGGGGGAAGCCAGCTGCCATTTTGAAGAGACATTCAAGTAATCCTATGGAGAGGGCTGCATAGTAAAAATTTGAGGCCTCTAGAAAACAGAAAGCAGGGGATCAAGGCCTCTTCCCAACAGACATACTCAAGCCTTTACATAAATATAATCCAAGCTGACATCTTGACTGTAACCTCATGAGAGACCCCCAAGCCAGAAACACCAACCAAAGAGATTCCAGATCCAGAGAAACTATGTGATAACTAAACATTCATTGTTTTACCTACTAATTTGCAGAGTAATTTGTTCATAACAGGAGGTAACTAATACAGCCATATTACTTAAGTAGATGTTACTCTATTTCGAATTATGGCAAATCTTTCTAGCACATAATGAATCTTTTTGCTTAAAGGACATTTTTCTTGTCTTTTGTTTGGAAGTGTTGTCCTTCCTATTAAATATCCCTTAGCATCAAAGACAGGCCCCACACAACACTGACAGTTCTCTTAAGGAACATCTGATCAAGAATAATATCTTTTACAGAAAAACTTAAACAAAAAAGATTAAGTTGTCCTATATAATCAATTTGCAATGTGCTTTAAAAATTGTGAAGTTTCACATTTATTGTTATTTGATCATTGAAATAAAGAAGATTATCATCTGACTTTTACAGGTTGAAAAAACATGCAAACATACATAAAAAGGCTTCAAGAGGATTGATGTGTCTGAGGTCACACAGCTAATCACAGAGCAAGAACCAAGATCACACAGCAAGAATTCTAATGTGGACCATCTGACACCTAGATTCTCCTAAGGCACTGCCTCTCAAATCTGAACAGTGCCTCTTTCTGACACTGGTCATTGATCATAAATGTTATTTCATTGTAAGTGGTTCTCAATATCAAAGATGTTAAAATGAAGGGTAGAAAAATGGTTATCAATCACCTGATGACAAACCACAAATGTGAACCTCTCTTGACCTCTGAAAAATGAGTTTTAATTTTTCTCATTAATTCAGCAGCCATAGTTGACAATTCCATTGGTGGTTAAGAGTTGACCCATTCATTCAGCAAGTCCTGTTATACTATTTGACTTGACATTTCTCATCAAAACAAAAATCCTCTCAACAACAAAGGACAAATATTGGGACAAAATTTGTCATAAGCATGAAAGACAAAACAAAGAAAAGAAGAATTAGAAAACAGAATCCTTGCATTTCAGTTATGAAAATCTAACATATTACTCCTCAACTCTCTTCCCAGGAACACTGGGTGTTGACTAAAGCCAAAGAATTTTTGTTTTCTCTACAACTCATCATCATTCATTCAATTGTGCTACTCAACTCCATATAAGACTACATAAAGGAAATTTATTTTCCAGGCAATTCCAGAAAAGATCTTTATCCTTTTGCAAAAGTGTCATACATTGAGTGAGCAGTGTTATAAATAAAATGAGAATTGCATACAATAAGGGAAAGATATCAAAGTTGGTTAGTTAAAACAAAAAGTGTAAATAAATTTGGTTTCATAAATTCAGGTCAGAAATCATGGTAAAAGAACTAAACAATTCCACAGGAGAAATCAAAGTAACTTCAGAATGGTTCATAGCCTTTTGACTGAAAGTGTAAGAACAGCCAAGTGCACAGGATGAGCACAAACAAGTGGAAGTATAGTTTTTGCTAAATGCTTTAGTCTGTATACTTCACTCTCACTTGCTTTTATATTACTATGAGAACATTCACCTGCAAATGAAGTAAACAGTAATAAGAAGCAGAGCCACAAGTGATCTAATTTACCCATCTTGAGAGAAATGTCCAAAGAAGATTTGGGGAGATTAGAAGAAAACCAGAAGGAAAAGAATTTAATTGCACACAAAAAGCTAACTTGGTTCACAGAATCAGGGTGAAAATTAACTTGACATTAATTTATTAAGTGAATTTTTAGATTCTGTAGACATGTTGCTTGTCTCTCTAATGCTGGCTGCCATTGTAGATAAAAAATAATGTAATTGCTTATTGAGATTCTCTTACTTGTTCTATCTGGTAACATTGCTGCTTAAAAGGAAATGACAGGAACCCAGGACTACAAGATTGAACATCCATTTAGCTGGTGCCCCATGGGTGACATGGAGCAATTACACACCCTGCTCTTACCGCTGCCCAGGAATATTGTGTCTGCTCCAAAGTGGGGAATAGAGTGGATGCTGGTGTCATCCTTCCTGACAAGGGGAATGTATCAAAGACTCATGAAGTTTCTAAGTTTTCTCCAGATACACCACTCTCTTTTGAGAAAAATATTATAGGAAGATGCTTTCCTAGAGGTTAGCATGCTTTCCTCATTTTTCCCAGGCCTAAATCAACCACAAATCACTGGGCTGGAGTCTTAACTGCTGGGAAATGACTTTTAGAGTGACTCAAGCTTGAGAACTATGCCCGATAGGAATGGTTTATATTAGGTAGTAACCAACTATACCCATCAGTTCTCTTCTTTGAGAACTGCCAATCAACTCAGTAAAGAAGCAGAAGTAAACAAAGAAAGAAAAAGAAAATCTGAGCCATGAAAGCAAGTGACTTAAGGGTTGTTGTTGGATCACAAAATCCACCATGATCATTTGAGCTCTAACAAGGCATGGCTCTGAATGAAGTTACTGAAAGAGGTTTCTACTGTTTCCTTAACTCATAGAATATTTGAAGAGCAAACCCTCTGTGGCCTGAAGTAAAATAAGCATGTCTCATTTTTGTCATCAGAAAGATTGGTTAACAAACAGAACCTTAAGAGTCTTTACTGTTTCCAGTTTTGCCCTGGCAACCAGGAAGCTCTTAGCCAAACCTTATGTTAGAAAATGTATTAACTCCAATGGTTAGAATTTTGTTGTTTCTTCCATTCCTGGCACTTTTTTTTTACATTACTTCTAAATAACCTTTGTGTGTATACATGTATGTTTCAGACATTAGAAGGTTACTGACATTAGTTTCTCAGTCTGTGAAGTGTCAGATAGCCAATAAATAAAGACATACAGCTTAGATGAAACTTTTCATATCTCTCTTCTCCGATAGTTTTATGGTGGCCTTCATATTTAGATTTTTTTTTTAGCAATTTCTAATTTATTTCAAAAAACAATGAATCTGAAGTAAATGTATCAAGCAGCTGTCTAAAGTTCAGAAACAATCCTGCATGAGCAATTCTGACTCCAGCACAGATGGATTTCTACAAAAGCCATCAGGCATGGTGTCTGCCTTTCAAAGGTTGATGTAGAGATGCCACTGTCTTCTAAATGAGATATATATGTCTCCACAGTGAAATCGTAGTATAACTCCTAAAATAGCCTTGTATTTATCTTACAGATTCTATCTCCAAATTCCCAAACAGTAGATGGAATTATGTTGGTGGAAGAATAAATACACAGCTACACCCAGAAGTTCCCTACCCTATCCTAACTAGGTAGATAGCATTCACTTCATTATTCTCCATCCTTCTCCTTCCTCTGCCATCTCATCAAGATCTAGAGAAACAAAATTGGCAGTAAACTGGCTGGGGGAACGCATTCTACAGCATTCTGAGTTCCTCACTTCAGTAGCATTTCAATTTTATTGTCATCTCTTTCCATACTGGCCCTAACCAAGAGGCAGCTAGCTGCACTCATTCAATAAAACAATCTTTTATTGAGCACTGCTTGTGTTTCAGTGGCATGCTAGGTACAAGGAGCACAGTACTGAGCAAGGCATGTATGATGCCTACTTCCTGGAATTTGTATTCTTCCTTTGCTCTCAACTAAGAAAAATATTCAGCCATATAGGGCATTTGAGAATGTATGATGACATGTTTGGTTGTCATATGATAGAAAAATCTTATCTTTCAACATTTAATGAGCAACATATAGGGGTGATTTAACACAATGAAGAACTGTCCCCAGCAAAATGTGAAATGTTCTCTGGAAAATAAACATTAACAATAGACTGTATAAATGTTGTTATAAGATAAGTGCAGGATAGCTTTGACAGCACATGTCAGAGGTACAAGGAGCCTGCTAGCAACATTTAAGCCAAAACCAGTTTTGGAGTTCACTAGGTGGTACTGTAATAGGGGAGCAAAGTTTCATATAATTTTCTAAAATCCTTGAAAGGATAACTATATATTTTAATAAAAGATAGATATCCTATTCTTAGCCATTAATTATTAAGTCCTTGGTAACACTATTTTAGTTATAGATGTCAGAGTCGTGCAGTATGTTTTCATTTATAATTCATACTGTTCTAAGGAAGAGAGTAAAATCTCTAAGAAGTTATTAGCCTTACACTAAACATTTCCATGGGAGTTTTCTAGCTCACCTTTCTTTTCTCTTTGCTGTGCTTTACTCTTCATTTGATTCAACACTTCATTTACAGAAAGCAGGTAGTGCTTTATCACTCTTCAGTGTTCATAGCCTCCTCATTAATACTGTCACCCAAAAAGCCAGTAAGTTAAACTTGAATATACTTATACCATATATTTACTAGCAAGCACTCCCACAACTCACAAATTTGCAGATGCTTCTGTTTGACAGAGTGTGAGCTATTGCCTTTTTTCCTTGAGCCTCAGCCCTAACTTGGTTGAAAACATTCTTCTCAACAAAACTACTACCTTGCTTCAGCCATGCCTTATCAAAAGCTCCAAGAAAGCTGTTTTCAGACACCACTGCAGGAAAGGAAGGATGTGCCTTGGGCCAAAATAAAACATAGAAAAAGCAATGTCCAATCTATGGACATTGTCAGTGACTTATTCTAGTCATTTTTAAACTTAAAAAAATAAAATGCATTTGTATACTATTCAGCAATCCATCTTCAGGTAATTTGAGGGAAAGTCAAAGGAGAGAAGGAGTTAGGGACATGAATTACATGCCTGTGGATTCTACCAATATTATATTTGACATAAAGCATTCAACAAATCTAAAGTCACAGAATGTGTATAGAAGAATCTTAGCTACCCAACCCAGCAACTCAATAATACAGATAAGAAGAGTAAAAACAAGAGCAAAGAAAAGACTATTTGTGCCACCATGCTGTTGTCAGGCAGAGATAAGACCATAAGCTATGTACTTGGTAACAAGTATGAGCTTTGGGGTTAGGTAATCTGGAGTGAGGTTCCAAATCTGCCATGAATTTGTGCACTTAGCTTCAGTTTTCTTCCAGGTAAAATAAAGATTCCAATAATACCTAGGTCATAAAGTGGGTGTAAGAACCAAATCAGACACACACAAAGGATTTAGGCAATGCTTGGTACAAGTACGTGACCAAAAAATACTGGCTATTAGAATGACTAACCATGGTAGAGGGGCATTGTAAAACACAAATTGTATCATGTTGCTGAGGAGTCAGCCTTCATATTGGGGAAACCCTTCCCTGCTGCAGCTCTTCTCCCAGATACCGAGCCAGCATAGGTCCTGAAGGGCTGAGGTGGAGATGGGAGATGAGTTCTGGCCGTTATTTCCAAGCTCTTCCATATACACAGACCTCAAAGCCCAAACCAAATGTATCCCTATTAGATTCATCCTAGAGATAGTAAGGTGTTAGAAAATAACAATTGCCATTTTTGAAGGTGAACAGACCCTTACTCACAGACTTTTGTACTGGAAAATACCTTGGATAACATTTACTCTAATCAGATCTCCATTATGGTATCCTCAAGGGCAAGGCCTTGCTTCTTTTTTATTATTATTATTATCATCATCATCATCATCATTATTATTATTTAGTTTTAGGAGGGCCAGGCATTTCATTACAGTGCCATGCATGTCTCAAGTTCAATGAATACTTGTGGAAGGTGAGAGAAAATTATTTATTGTTCTTTAAACTTCATTTTTACATGGTATTTGTCTAATGAATTCTGTGAAGCAATTATCCTATATAGTACAGCCTAACACAGTCTAGTATATGATTCATTCTAGTCTCAAATTGATGGTAACAATAACCAACATGAATTGAGCACTTTCTAATCAGGCAGTGAGCAACCATTTTACATGGATCATCTCCATAAAACAAGTCAGAGAAGAATAGAGTACTATTTTTATTTCCACTTTATAGATGGGGAATCAAGATTAGATTTCACTTACCCAAGGTCAACAGCAATGAATAGTGATGCCAGGATTTGTTCCTAGGTAATCTTGGACTGATTTGTACTTTTAATACATTTTTGGATCTCTAAATATGACAAAAATAATTTCTGTTTTTTCTTATACACTGTTATTTTGGAAATCTTCAGCAATTCCTATAATTTGGCCAGTTTGTACCCTTACCAATATAATATGTTGCCTGTGCTAGTCAGAGATACTTACTTGAAACTCTTGGGTACAGGCACACACATATTCAGATGCCTACAAGTCAGATTTGGGGGAATGAGAACAGAGGAAGGCATTAAAAACATTGACACACCTGCAAATCATTCTCCATCAAAAGAAAATCAACCAAGATGAAAGTAATTGGAAAAACAGAGCCAAACCATGTGTTTACCAACACTTGGGAAAACTGAAGCTTAAACCTAAGACCAGACATTAAATATCATTATGTAAGACACCAGTGCTGTGTCAAGTCCTTGCAAGGCTTAACAGCCAAATTAGCAATAACTTCTGACAGCTCCATCTATCAGCTCTGTTCAGCCAATCCAATGGCAACAGCATGTTTCTTTGCAGGCTCAGGGAACACATACCCGCCATGGGGGAAAAATGCAGTTGATTACATTTGGTTTTGAATAATTGGTTCATTGAAATTCTTGGGCTGAAGAAAAATGGCATTTCTAATTTGTAGAAATCTCTATTTGAAATATAGTTATGGTTGCTCAAAGAACCCCTGCAACTAAACAAATTTAAGTTGGCACATTTAAGAAAGACATTAAGAGGTACTTAATGACAGCCCCTCCAGTTATCACATCTATAGATCTGACTTGGAAGACTGTCAAAAGACAGCCCACCAACCTCACCCCCAGCTAAGGTTGTATGTGGTCTAATGCCTGGGAGCCCATATGGGGTATATAAAGGTACATGCTGCTTGTTTGCAAATATGCCTACTAACCTGCACTGTGTCTGCCTTCCCACTCCATGTCTCCCCAGCATCTTGGACAGTCAAGAAAGGCTATTGCAGACCTTCTGACCATTGCAAGGCTACTTAGAATGTTATTACACTTGATAACTGAGTGAGAAAGGAAAATTTATGCTTCTCCAGTTCTGTTCTACCAGAGTCCATTCGTGTGGTTTAGACTTTATCATATCTCTTCATTGTAAAACAGAAATTCAGATAGGTAAAAAGCAAGAGAAAACATCTACAAGACACTTTGGTAACCAAGATCTCTGCAGATGAGTCAGGGTTAAGCCAGGCTCTCTAAATGAGAGGAATAAACTTTTAACCTTGAGAAGCCTTCTGTGAGCTACCTAATAGAGCCCAATCCTAGAAATCCATCAACTTCAGAAAAACAATGAAATCTGTTGACCTGTTTTGTCCCAATCTTAGTACTGTGATGAGAAAACATGGCTCCTATCTTTAGACACAATGTGGTCCACTTGCAAGTTGCATCTTTGAGAACATAAATGAGACCCTGGTTTGAAAAAAAGGAGGCCAAGCTGAAAGATATCTTCGGTAAGCATTTTAGCAGCAAGAATATTACATTTGTGGGTTTATTCCCAGGCCCCTACCCATTTCACTCAAATAGGATCCCAGTCACCACCTTTAATAACAACCATGAGACATAAACTAGGACATGGGTAGAACTGGAAGATAAAATCTACCACCTAGCATCACTGTGGTAGACACAGAAAGGCATCGTCCAGATCCTCCCTTCAATAAAGGCCTTTCTTCCCAGATGCTGGCAGGATGGTCAGCACACAGCCTCCAGCTATCAGTTTCTATGGGCCTGTTAGACCTGTAGAGAGCCAGTGTATAGAGGTCATGCCCTTCACAGGGTAGCCTTCATCAGTGCCAAGCAAAGCAGGATTATGAAGACCCTGTTATTCAGCCCAGTGCAGAACACTGCAGGGCAATACTTACTCCAGCACTCCCTACTAGTCTGACCAAGTCTTGTTAAGCCTGCATCACAGTTTAACTTCTTCCTCTGTCCAATTCTACTTGCTCTTCTTCTTCCCAAGTGTCCATGCCCAGTGAACATTTTGTACCTCAGGCTCCATTTGAGTTTTTTTTTTGCTTGTTTGTTTTGTTTTACTTTGTGGTACTAGGGATCAAACCTAGGGGTTTGTGCAGACTAGGCAAATACTCTGTTACTGAGTTAACATCTGTATCTCCATTTCTCAAAGTCCATTTTAGCATTTGCTTCTGGAAAGTCTAATCTGTTGCAATCATCTCTTTCTGTTCTGTGATTTTGCTTCTATTAATTGTAGCCCCTTTTAGCTCAGCACCCAAAAATAATTTAGTAAAAAATATTTAATCCATTGGAAGTGTCTGGTTCTGCTTCACTGATTATCCCAAGCATGTTGTAGCAGAATAAGCACAGGTTTTGGAAACAGAACTCTGGAGTTTGAATCCCATCTCTGAGTGATTTTGGGGCATGATATTTAATCTCTCTGAGTCTCAGTTTTCTCCTCCATCAAGTGGAGATATCACCATCTACCTAATAGGGTTGTTGCAAGAATTAAATGTAATCACATGTACAAAGGACCTAACACAATATCTAGTATATAGCAAGCATCTAGTAGTTGGTTATTTATTTTTATGGTTCCTTTGGCATTTGACATACACTTTCCTTGCATTCTAATTTGCCTTTTCAGGTATTTATGTCTTGCTTCTCTTATAAAACTCTAAATTCCTGGAGAGCAAGTATTGTGCTGTTTTAGAATGGATTGATGTTGTACATGATAAGTACAAGTAATTTTACTTGTCAATTTATGTAAATAAATTAGGAAAGAAAAAATTGTATTAAAATAAATCAAAGATGACTTCTATATAATAACCAACCTGAAACTGGGTTTTTGAAGGGTTACATTTACAATAGCAAGTACAACCATAGCTGCATATATCCATGCATAGCTGCATGAAGTAGTTTGGGGCTGCTATTCACCATTGCAAAACTAAATGTATAATTAAAAATACTTAGTAGACACTGTGGTTGCCACCCTGAAGCCAAAAGCACAAATGATTAATAACCGAAGTAGACACTGTGGTTGATACCCAATGTCTATTTTACCCTATATGACCAGCCCAATCCAATCACCCTATTCAAATCCCCTGGGCAGTCAGCTAGTCCAAGGAGAGAAGAAATTGTGTTTCTGTGGTTGGCTAGGAGGTTTTCTTCTCTCACACTAGATGTAAGAAAAGAAACAAGATATGTCTGTTTACAAATAGATACCAGGAAAGCTAGAATAATGATGAAGCTGATGTGGAATATCACTGAGCAGAGAGAATGAAAGCTCTAGCTAAAGCTACTGAATTGCTAAAATACAAAGCCTGCACTATCTCTCATCTTCTGGTTACATGACAGAATAAATGTCCTTATTTGTTTAGGCCATTGGAGTCTGGGATTCTATTACTTTGAATCTGCAGCTGAAAATACCCTGCAAGGTAAGGTAAACATTCAATATGCAGTCATAACTTATCTGTCGGCCGGGGGGTTGGTGGGACTGGGGTTTGAGCTCAGGGCTTCATGCTTGCAAAGTAGGTGCTCTACCACTTGAGACACACCTCCAGTCCATTTTGCTCTGGTTATTTTGGAGATGGGGTCTCATGAACTATTTGCCTAGTCTGGTCTCAAACTGCAATCCTTCCCATCTCAGCCTCTCAAGTAGCTAGGACTTCAGGTGTGAGCCACTAGCACCAGGCACCAAGGATATCTTTTATACTTAGAGCTGTACTGAAGTTGCTGTTGTTGCATTTTTTTTTCTTTTCAGAAAGGTGCCATTGAATCTGAATTCCTCATTTAAAGAATAAGAAAATGAGACCCAGAAAAGCTGAGTATTCAAATTGCCTAAGAAGACAATTTATAAATAGCATAAAATTTCTGTGCAGCCAGGACTAGACCCCAAACTTCTTGACACCGTCCACACAGTCATCAATCTATTCATCAATAGCATTTATGGGTGCCAAGCACTGTGCTCTTTCCTTAGCATTACGCTTATTCCTGAAACACATCACAGAAATCAATTCTTACTACAATATTTGCAACTCAAGCCAAGAGACAATAATAAGTGTTTCACAGAACCTGTTAAGACAGAAGAATTTGTAGGATGCTATAGACACTCATTAGCAAACAGAAAATAAGAATGACCTAAGAAAGAGACAGGCAAATATTGAGCTGATAGGGGAGGCCTACCAGATTTAAAAAGAAATCCCAGAGCCTCAGAGAAAAAAGATATTTAACAGGATTATTGGTGTTCATTCACTTTTTCGGACTATAGTAAAATGTATTCCTGTAAAAATCATACCAAAGAAAAGGAATAAGTAAAATGTCCTTTTACTCTTGTTATATAATACATGAGCTGAGTGCCATAGTCCATCAATCCAGCTAAAGAATATTTATTTATTTTTTTTTTTTTCTTTCGTTTATTCATACGAGCATACAATGTTTGGGCCATTTCTCCCCCCACCCCCTCTCTTTCTCCCCTTTTCCTCTCCCCCCTATCCCCAAACTTCCAGGCAGAAACTGTCTGCCCTTATCTCTAATTTTGTTGAAGAGAGAGTATAAATAATAGTAAGAAAGACAAAGCATTTTTGCTACTTGAGATAAGGATAGCTATACAGGGAGATTCCTAGCGTTTCTTCCATGTACAAATGTGTTTACATTCTAAGTTGATTCTTCTCAAACTGACCTTTTCTCTAGTTCCTGATCCCCTTCTCCTATTGACCTCTATCACTTTAAAGTTTCTGTATTAGTTCCTCTGTATTGAGGATATCAAATACTATCATGTTTTCTGGGTTTCTTCCCTATCCCCAAACCTCTCACCTTATCATTTTTTTTTTCATTTTTCTTTTATTATTCATGTGTGCATACAAGGCTTGGTTCATTTCTCCCCCCTGCCCCCACCCCCTCCCTTACCACCCACTCCGCCCCCTCCCGCTCCCCCCCTCAATACCCAGCAGAAACTATTTTGCCCTTATCTCTAATTTTGTTGTAGAGAGAGTATAAGCAATAATAGGAAGGAACAAGGGGTTTTGCTGGTTGAGATAAGGATAGCTATACAGGGCATTGACTCACATTGATTTCCTGTGTGTGGGTGTTACCTTCTAGGTTAATTCTTTTTGATCTAACCTTTTCTCTAGTTCCTGGTCCCCTTTTCCTATTGGCCTCAGTTGCTTTAAGGTATCTGCTTTAGTTTCTCTGCGTTAAGGGCAACAAATGCTAGCTAGTTTTTTAGGTGTCTTACCTATCCTCACCCCTCCCTTGTGTGCTCTCGCTTTTATCATGTGCTCATAGTCCAATCCCCTTGTTGTGTTTGCCCTTGATCTAATGTCCACATATGAGGGAGAACATACGATTTTTGGTCTTTTGAGCCAGGCTAACCTCACTCAGAATGATGTTCTCCAATTCCATCCATTTACCAGC
The DNA here is from genome assembly GCF_047511655.1 of Castor canadensis. Taxonomy (NCBI): domain Eukaryota; kingdom Metazoa; phylum Chordata; class Mammalia; order Rodentia; family Castoridae; genus Castor; species Castor canadensis. The sequence goes on from NC_133395.1 coordinate 135,696,585, forward strand.
GAATGACAACATTTCATTCTTCTTCATGGCTGCATAAAATTCCATTGTGTATAGATACCACATTTTCTTAATCCATTCGTCAGTGCTGGGACATCTTGGCTGTTTCCATAACTTGGCTATTGTGAATAGTGCCGCAATAAACATGGATGTGCAGGTGCCTCTGGAGTAACAGTCTTTTGGGTATATCCCCAAGAGTGGTATTGCTGGATCAAATGGTAGATCGATGTCCAGCTTTTTAAGTAGCCTCCAAATTTTTTTCCAGAGTGGTTGTACCAGTCTACATTCCCACCAACAGTGTAAGAGGGTTCCTTTTTCCCCGCATCCTCGCCAACACCTGTTGTTGGTGGTGTTGCTGATGATGGCTATTCTAACAGGGGTGAGGTGGAATCTTAGTGTGGTTTTAATTTGCATTTCCTTTATTGCTAAAGATGGTGAGCATTTTTTCATGTGTTTTCTGGCCATTTGAATTTCTTCTTTTGAGAAAGTTCTGTTTAGTTCACATGCCCATTTCTTTATTGGTTCATTAGTTTTGGGAGAATTTAGTTTTTTAAGTTCCCTGTATATTCTGGTTATCAGTCCTTTGTCTGATGTGTAGCTGGCAAATATTTTCTCCCACTCTGTGGGTGTTCTCTTCAGTTTAGAGACCATTTCTTTTGATGAACAGAAGCTTTTTAGTTTTATGAGGTCCCATTTATCTATTCTATCTCTTAGTTTCTGTGCTGCTGGGGTTTCATTGAGAAAGTTCTTACCTATACCTACTAACTCCAGAGTATTTCCTACTCTTTCTTGTATCAACTTAAGAGTTTGGGGTCTGATATTCAGATCCTTGATCCATTTTGAGTTAATCTTGATATAGGGTGATATACATGGATCTAGTTTCAGTTTTTTGCAGACTGCTAACCAGTTTTCCCAGCAGTTTTTGTTGAAGAGGCTGCTATTTCTCCATCGTATATTTTTAGCTCCTTTGTCAAAGATAAGTTGCTCATAGTTGTGTGGCTTCATATCTGGATCCTCTATTCTGTTCCACTGGTCTTCATGTCTGTTTTTGTGCCAGTACCATGCTGTTTTTATTGTTATTGCTTTGTAATATAGTTTGAAGTCAGGTATTGTGATACCTCCTGCATTGTTCTTTTGACTGAGTATTGCCTTGGCTATTCGTGGCCTCTTGTGTTTCCATATAAATTTAACGGTAGATTTTTCAATCTCTTTAATGAATGTCATTGGAATTTTGATGGGAATTGCATTAAACATGTAGATTACTTTGGGGAGTATCGACATTTTTACTATGTTGATTCTACCAATCCATGAGCATGGGAGATCTCTCCACTTTCTATAGTCTTCCTCAATCTCTTTCTTCAGAAGTGTATAGTTTTCCTTGTAGAGGTCTTTCACATCTTTTGTTAGGTTTACACCTAGGTATTTGATTTTTTTTTTTTGAGGCTATTGTAAATGGAATTGTTTTCATACATTCTTTTTCCGTTTGCTCATTGTTAGTGTATAGAAATGCTAATGATTTTTCTATGTTGATTTTATATCCTGCTACTTTGCTATAGCTATTGATGATGTCTAGAAGCTTCTGAGTAGAGTTTTTTGGGTCTTTAAGGTATAGGATCATGTCGTCTGCAAATAGGGATATTTTGACAGTTTCTTTACCTATTTGTATTCCTTTTATTCCTTCTTCTTGCCTAATTGCTCTGGCTAGGAATTCCAGTACTATGTTGAATAGGAGTGGAGATAGTGGGCATCCTTGTCTGGTTCCTGATTTTAGAGGGAACGGTTTTAATTTTTCTCCGTTAAGTATAATGCTGGCTGTAGGTTTGTCATATATAGCTTTTATAATGTTGAGGAAATTTCCTTCTATTCCTAGTTTTCTTAGAGCTTTTATCATGAAATGATGTTGGATCTTATCAAAGGCTTTTTCTGCGTCTATTGAGATGATCAAGTGGTTTTTGTCTTTGCTTCTGTTAATGTGGTTTATTACGTTTATTGATTTTCGTATGTTGAACCACCCCTGCATCCCTGGGATGAAGCCTACCTGGTCGTGGTGGATAATCTTTTTGATGTGTTGCTGAATTCGATTTGCCATTATTTTGTTGAGGATTTTTGCATCAATGTTCATTAAGGAGATTGGCCTATAGTTCTCCTTTTTGGAGGTGTCTTTGCCTGGTTTTGGGATAAGTGTAATACTGGCTTCATAAAATGTGTTTGGCAGTTTTCCTTCCCTTTCTATTTCAAGAAACAGTTTAAGGAGGGTTGGTATCAGTTCTTCTTTAAAGGTCTGATAGAATTCAGCAGAGAATCCATCAGGTCCTGGACTTTTCTTTTTGGGGAGACTCTTGATTGCTGCTTCAATTTCATTTTGTGTTATAGGTCTATTCAGGTGATTAATTTCCTCTTGGTTCAGTTTTGGATGATCATATGTATCTAGAAATCTGTCCATTTCTTTTAGATTTTCAAATTTATTTGAATATAGGTTCTCAAAGTAGTCTCTGATGATTTCCTGGATTTCCATGGTGTTTGTTGTTATCTCCCCTTTTGCATTCCTGATTCTACTAATTTGGGTTTTTTCTCTCCTCATTTTAGTCAGGTTTGCCAGGGGTCTATCGATCTTGTTTATTTTTTCAAAGAACCAACTTTTTGTTTCATTAATTCTTTGTATGGTTTTTTTGGTTTCTATTTCGTTGATTTCAGCTCTTATTTTTATTATTTCTCTCCTTCTATTTGTTTTGGGATTTGCTTGTTCTTGTTTTTCTAGGAGTTTGAGATGTATCATTAGGTCATTGATTTGGGATCTTTCAATCTTTTTAATATATGCACTCATGGCTATAAACTTTCCTCTCAAGACTGCCTTAGCTGTGTCCCATAGGTTCCGGTAGGTTGTGTTTTCATTTTCATTGACTTCTAGGAACTTTTTAATTTCCTCTTTTATTGCATCGATGATCCATTCTTCATTAAGTAATGAGTTATTTAGTTTCCAGCTGTTTGCATGTTTTTTGTCTTTACTTTTGTTGTTGAGTTCTACTTTTACTGCATTGTGGTCAGATAGTATGCACGGTATTATTTCTATTTTCTTATATTTGCTGAGGCTTGCTTTGTGCCCTAGGATATGATCTATTTTGGAGAAGGTTCCATGGGCTGCTGAGAAGAATGTATATTGTGTAGAGGTTGGATGAAATGTTCTATAGACATCTACTAGGTCCACTTGATCTATTGCATATTTTAGATCTTGGATTTCTTTATTGAGTTTTTGTTTGGATGACCTATCTATTGATGATAATGGAGTGTTAAAGTCTCCCACAACCACTGTGTTGGCGTTTATATATGCTTTTAGGTCTTTTAGGGTATGTTTGATGAAATTGGGTGCGTTGACATTGGGTGCGTACAGATTGATGATTATTATTTCCTTTTGGTCTATTTCCCCTTTTATTAGTATGGAATGTCCTTCTTTGTCTCGTTTGATCAATGTAGGTTTGAAGTCTACTTTGTCAGAGATAAGTATTGCTACTCCTGCTTGTTTTCGGGGGCCATTGGCTTGGTAAATCTTCTTCCAGCCTTTCATCCTAAGCATATGCTTATTTCTGTCGGTGAGATGAGTCTCCTGTAAGCAACAAATTGTTGGATCTTCTTTTTTAATCCATTTTGTCAAACGGTGTCTTTTGATGGGTGAATTAAGTCCATTGACATTAAGTGTTAGTACTGATAGGTATGTGGTGATTCCTGCCATTTAGTTATCTTAGTTGTTTGAAGGTTTGATTGTGTGTACCTAACTTGATGTTACTCTCTACTGTCTTGCTTTTTCTTATCCTGTGGTTTGGTGCTGCCTGCCTTTTCATGGTTAAGTTGGGTGTCACTTTCTGTGTGCAGGATCCCTTGCAGAATCTTTTGTAATGGTGGCTTTGTGGTCACATATTGTTTTAGTTTCTGCTTATCATGGAAGACTTTTATTGCTCCATCTATTTTGAATGATAGCTTTGCTGGGTAGAGTATCCTGGGGTTGAAGTTATTTTCATTCAGTGCCCGGAAGATCTCATCCCACGCTCTTCTTGCTTTTAATGTTTCTGTTGAGAAGTCTGCTGTGATTTTGATGGGTTTACCTTTGTATGTTACTTGTTTTTTCTCTCTTGCAGCCTTCAATATTCTTTCCTTAGTTTCTGAACTTGTTGTTTTAATGATGATATGTCGTGGAGTAGTTCTATTTTGATCTGGTCTGTTTGGTGTCCTGGAGGCCTCTTGCATTTGTATGGGAATATCTTTCTCTAGATTTGGGAAATTTTCCATTATTATTTTGTTGAATATATTACGCATTCCCTTCGCTTGCACCTCTTCTCCTTCTTCGATGCCCATGATTCTCAAGTTTGGTCTTTTGATGGAGTCGGTGAGTTCTTGCATTTTCTTTTCACAGGTCTTGAGTTGTTTAATTAATAGTTCTTCAGTTTTTCCTTTAATTACCATTTCATCTTCAAGTTCTGAGATTCTGTCTTCTGTTTGTTCTATTCTGCTGGATTGGCTTTCCGTTTTGTTTTGCAGTTCTGTTTCGTTCTTTTTTCTGAGGTTTTCCATATCCTGGCTGTTTTCTTCTTTATTGTTGTCTATTTTTGTCCTGAGTTCATTTATCCATTTATTCATTGTGTTCTCTCTTTCACTTTGGTGTTTATACAGTGCTTCTATGGTTTCCTTTATTTCTTCTTTTGCTTTTTCAAATTCTCTATTTTTATTGTCTTGGAATTTCTTGAGTGTCTCCTGTACATTTTGGTTGACCCTATCCAGTATCATCTCTATAAAATTCTCATTGAGTACTTGTAGTATGTCTTCTTTTAAATTATTCTTGTAGGCTTCATTGGGTCCTTTGGCATAGTTTATCTTCATTTTGTTGGAGTCTGGCTCTGAGTTTCTGTTCTCTTCATTCCCCTCTGGTTCCTGTACTAATTTTTTGCTGTGGGGAAACTGGTTTCCTTGTTTTTTCTGTCTTCCTGTCATTGTCCTTGGTGTTGTTACTGTCCCTGTACTGTGTGTAATTAAGTATTTTCTAGCTTGTAATAATAACAATGGTAATATTGAGAACGGAAGAGTGAGCTGAGATGGAAAGCAAGAAGTTAAAGAAAAGGGGAAAACAAATATACAGACAAGAGGGAGAAAGCAGAACAAGGTATCAGACAAGAGAGTTTCAAAGGTATAAACAGGGAGTGTTAGTGTACTAATCGACAGTAAGCTGAACAGACAATAGAGTGACAGAGAGAGGATTGAAAATCAAAGATAAAAAAAATAAAAAATAAGTATATGAAAGTAATATCTATTTATAAAAATGAATTAAAATAAAATGGAAAATAGGAAATTAAAAAAAAAAAAAAACCAAAAAACTTCCAAGTTTATATGCAATGCAATTTCAGTCTTAATAATTTGGATGTCCGTCTTAATCTCCAGTCCTGGAGTTGGTGCCTCAGATGTTGTTCTGTAGTTGTCTCATCAAAGGGGATGCATAAAGTAGAACAAAACTACACTCACACACACACAGAAGAAAAAATAAAAAAAAAGCCCCACCAAGTGTCCCCAGTTCAAATGCAATAGTTTCAGTAAGTTTTTCGGCTTGCAGGTGTAATTCGGTTGTTCTCTCATCAAAGGTAGGGAGAAAAAGAAAAAAAAGCGTCTGGAGGCAGTTCTGAGAGTGGTATCTGCAACTGTGGCTTGCCTGCCTGCTGCTCTCAGCCTGTAGCTGGCGGCGTTATTTATGCAGATCTCTGGGGTGAGCTTAGCACTCACCTGGTCCCACAGGCTTTGTTTGCTCAGAGTTCTCCTGTGCGGGGGAGGGGGGCCTCTGCTACAGGCTTTTCCCTTTCCAAGCACTGGGAAAGGCGACACTGCCCCGCGTTGTCAGGCCTGCGTGTTTATTTACAGTTCACGTGGGAAGTGGGTCTTCCCTCCTCTCACAAGCGTCCCCGCTTCTGGTTGCTGGCGCGCCCCGCTCCCGCCAGAGCCTCTCCGGCCCGCCCGGCTCGTTTATTTACAGTCCCGGGAAGGCTTCCCTTCCCCCAATCTTCAGCGCTCAGGGCGCCCCACCCTCTTTCCAGCGTGTCTTAACTGTTCTTATTGCTTAGTACTCAGTTTCTCTTTTTTTCCCCCGGTGGAGGTCAGTCTGTCCAGGGGGCTATGCTGCTCTGGCCCAGGCCTGTCTGTGGGGGAACCGCGGTACCGCGAAGCTCACCTGGTCCGCGTCTTCCCAAGCCGTATGGGCGCCGGCCACTGGCGGCCCCGGGGGCCTCCTCGGTTCTCCGTTTAACGTGAAGTGGAGATTCTCTGCACCGGCTGGAGGTGTGGAGGAGTCAAAGTTATGCCTTTTCTCGGTGATTATGCCTGCAAAGTGTGTCTCCAGCGTCTCTCCAAGATTTCACTATAGGAGGGTCGCTTTCTGCTTCCTACCTCTAGCCGCCATCTTGGAATCTCTCTCACCTAAGAATATTTATTGTCAAAAGGAATTTAGAAAAGTACAAGGTGAATTGAAACAGGTACCAATTTTTTAGCAAGAGTTATCAGTAAAGGTTCATATGAATATTGTCATTTTTGTTAACATAAAGCCCAGCAATCAAAAGGCTGAGGTGCCTCACTAGTACAGGGAGCAGCTGAACCAATTGGGGTTTTAGCTCTATCAGAAAACTCTCAATGAGCTTGAGCAAGACAATGGATAAGAGATGAGCACGAGAGCCAAGGTGGATAGCACTGAAGTGCCCACCACACTCTCATGTCCCTCCTGAAGGAAGAGAAGGCCATCTTCTGTACACACGACTCTGACTTTACTCTAGCTACAATTTTATGAATGTAAACCAAGGGAAGCCAACTAATAGATCAAACATAGATCTGTGGGGGTGATCAAATATGAAAATCTCTGCTGAACACAGATGATAAAAATTGGAGCATGCTGAGTATGTATAGAGAATCATGAAGGACTGAGAGAAACACCATAAATGATGACCTTATGAGCAATCAGGGATCTTTACCAGACGTTAGTACCTTGGGATGACTAAAAGGAGTGGTTCTAAGGTACATAAGAGGCTTAATGGCCAGGTAGTTCACAGTGTGGTTCATGAACCACTTGCCTTAGAATCTTAGGTGGGGCTTATGAAAAATGCACATTCCTGATCATTACTGGGAACCACCAGATCAGATTCTGTGACAGTGGATTTCCAAAGCTACACTTTAAGGAGGTGATTGTCATGCACAAAGTTAACTTTATGATGAGGAAACTGAAGCACAGAGAGGCCACAAGAAAGAAAACAAGACTCACTTTCCACGTATATTTCTACTGGAGATATGACTACCCATCTTTCCTCTGGTGGCTCCATTAGTAGTGCCTGAGCACCTTCATTCATTCTGCTAACAGTGTATTTCCTTTCCTGAGTTTACATTTTGCATGCATTCTTCATTCACTTACTGAGTATCCCTTGTGGACCAAGTCTTCTTTTAGGTTCTAGGGAAATAAAAAGAAACAGAATCCCCAAATCTTTGATAAGTAGCTTATGTGTTGCCTCCATAAATTTAATTATAAGCAAGATTTCTTTCCAACTATTTGTGTAACCCTTCTTTTTAAAATACCCATGTACTTATTATATGCTTACTTAGCAGTTTTCAGTAAGAAGTGTTTATGGAACTGACCCACTCCTCTCAACCCTACTCCCCACAAAGAAGTCTTCTTTGTTTTTACAACCTTGCTTGGTTTCTCATCTAGAAAAATGCAAAAATATGCCTCCTTCTTACAATGAGGCCTTAGCTAATTCAGCCAGATTTCAAATTACCCACCCAAATCTAAGACATCTAAAGTTCTAATAGCAATGGTCATTAAACCTCTAATAACCACTGATGCACAAAGAAGGCCATTAGCAGTGCAAACTGGCTTACATCCAGAAAAGATAATCTGAGCACACAGTCTTTGTTGTTTTCATTTAAAATGTGTTTCTCTCTTTTATTGTCTGAAAACTATCATGAAATGTCACCAACCAGTGTAATAAGGCCACCATTTTTTATTAAAATGGAGTACAAAACAGACTCCCCCCACCTACCACACACACACATACACACACACACACACACACACACACACACATAAAAAACACAGGATAAAGTATCTCCCAATGAGGCAAGGAATAGAACACAGAAGTGAGATATGAAGAGAGGAATTTGGGTGACACAGATGTACATAGCCAGAATGCCAGAGTTGTGATTCAAGAGGAAAGTTTTGAGCACAGGAATAATGTGAAAGTGTCAGGCAAAAACACATTAATTTCCTCATGGTTTGAAGAGAATAGAGGCAAGAAGTAGCTCTGACTTGAATTTCCAAACACCACTGACTGGACCTCATCATAAGCAAAGGAAAAAGAGGCATAATGAGAACAGTGCAAAGAAGGAACAAGAAAGAAGAGAAAAAATGTTGGAAGGAAAACTACAGCTTGTTTCCTAGCATAATTTCAGAGAACTGCGAGAGAATTTAAACTGTCAGGTCAAGAAATAAAAACAATAATATTTATAATCCTCAAATATAGCACTTACATTACATTTTGCAAAGTGCTTTGGTGCCATTTCTTCCTTGACCCTATCTCTTCACTCCATTTCTCCTCAGTCACTGCCTGCCATCCTGGGTGGTAAAGTCTCTTCATGTCTAGACCAGGCAACCCCTTGGGTTTTACCTTCTACCTCCACATTTTTTGTTTCCCATGAGCAGAAGCCACATAAGCACTGTGAGAACAGAGGAGAATAGACTGGGCCTGGTAATTTTTAGTTTTGCAGACAAATAAGGCTCTTTGCTCACTATGTGAGCAGTGGATGCTTCAAAGAAATAATCCTGCAAATGTTCCTAGGAAATCTGTCACATAGACTGGATTGCTGGATAAAGCTTTCAGCATCACTGACAAAATCAATGCATGGAAAATAAGCCTACAAAGGGGTGGATGAGAGGCTCTCTCAATGTGGCACAATAAATATGAAAATCACCATTGATAGATACCCAAGAGACAGAAGAAACCTGAGCCAAAATGAGAGTAAGGCTCTCCAGATCAGTGAACTGTGAAGCAAAGTATTTGCATGTTTAAAGGTATAGTGAAATTTCCCTTTCAATCTATATAGTTGCATGCTATCAAAAACATCACAAGACTTCCTAATAATGGCTGACAGGCTTGCTTGAAAAATGGGATCCTCCCATCTGTAATAACATAAATGTTACTGGCAAATGTCATCTCTTCCTCACATACAGGAGGCTTGAAACCTACTGGTCTGTTGCCACAATTAGAAGGATAGATCCCCCCTCTCTTTTTTTATAATTGTCATAAAATTCCATGCCTGAAACTGAGATGCTTTCTTCCTATCTTCCCACTTATTCTATTTTAAGTGATTCTAATAATGATATTTCGCTACTTGAAATAATTGGACAATCTAAAACTGAGAAATAAGCACTTTCCTTTCCTCATTGTTTTCCCTTCTTTATCTCTAACAGCCCCAGGAGATCACAACCATTTGTCCTTAGGGCAATATCAGCAGTTAATGATTCATGTTCAAAGGCTGGAAGTTGTCTAATTAACAAAAGGCAATGTTTTACAGAAACCATTTTTGCTTTGAAATTAATAGCACACAGTGTATATGAATGCTGGATTGCACAAAGGTTGTCAAGCTTGTAGAGTGCTGCTAACTCAAAACTTTCTAATTTCATTTTTATCTGACCCTAACTTCAAGTCATTAAAAATGAACCATTTTCATTTGTTTCTTCCTGATTTATTGGTGCTTTTACAGTGCAGTTCACACATCACATCCTCCTATAATGTGCTCATAAAAATTATGCTTCAGATTTTTATTAAAATAGGCACTTGACTAATGAAAATAATATAAATATATTTTCTGTAAAGTATATTCTTAACATTATAGGTTATTAAAAATCAGAATTATTTTATTAAAAATCAGAATAATTAAATCAGATTATTTTAAAATAATCTAGCCATCCTCTTAATGTAAATGGTGGCACATGCTAGGCATTTCCTCAATAGCAGATATTTGGTAAGATTGCTGGTACTATATCACCAAGACATCATGAGTTTTTATAGAGAGGAGCATTTAAATAACTATTGGCATTTATAAAATTATATATATATATATATATAATTATATACGCCTTTGTTATCATGTTATCAATGCCTTTGAAATCAGCAAAAACCCAAACACATCAGATGAAAGCTATAAAGTCATCATGATCTTGGATTTCAAGTGTTTGTTCCTCTATAATGTCCAGATACTTTGGAAACCCAATTATTTTCATTGTTCATTTTCTTTTTTTGTGTTCACACTAGCAAGCCAGCATCTTTACAGGATAACACAGTAGCTAAGAACTAGAGAAAAGGTTAGTTCAAGAAGAATCAACTTAGAATGTAACACATATGTACAGGAAAGCAATGCGAGGAATCTCCCTGTATAGCTATCCTTATCTCAACTAGCAATAACCCTTGGTCCTCCTTATTAATGTTTACAGTCACTCTTCAACAAAATTAGAGATAAGGGCGAAACAGTTTCTGCCTGGAAGCGAGGGGATAGGGGAGGAGAGGAAAGGGGCAGGGGGAAAGGGAGGGGGTGTGGGGAAGGGGGGAGAAATGACCCAAACATTGTATGCACATATGAATAAAAGAAAAAAAAAAGAACAAGCTCAATTGAAAGCTGTCTTGGTTTGATTTTGGCTGTATACTTCCTACTTTATGTGACTTGGAAAACTTAAATTCTAAGTATATCTTCCTTATTTGTAACATGGGCACAGTGGTTCTTCTTATAACTCTGAATGAAAGAGATGTATTCAGGATGGACTGTACTTGGTTAATACTCATTCAATGTTGACTATTATTTTCATCTCTAGTATCCACAATCCAGGGATAAGACTATAGTAATTACCTACAGCTTATTAAAGGAGTAAATGAGTGAGTTAAAAAGACAAATACTAGTATTTTTGCTTATAGATGAGTAAAACCAGCTTCACAAAAGTAAAGGGACTTGTCCAATGTTAATCACCTAGTAAGTGGCAGAATCATTTTTTCAAATTTGGTCTATCTCTGGCCAACCTGCAGCAGAAGACTGGCTGTCTCCCATATAGCACAGTGAACTTCCTACTTGTTGAGATAACTGCTAAATTTCAAAAATGAACCAAGTGATTTTTTTTGTATTAGGAATATTTTTTTTAACTATTCCCCCAAGCCACAGCCAATTAATCTACTAAGGAGCAATAGCTATGAAATTGGGACTTTGTTCCCAAATAGTCTCCCAAACTCAGAAAAATGGGAGACAGCTGATATTCTGACAGCTAACTTTCCCACTTAAATCACCATCACTCTCAATCTTTGTCAAAATAGGTTTCTCATAATTAAAAATCATGGTTCTCAGAGGAGACAAGTGGCAACTCAATAGCTCAAAGCTTGCTGATAAATTCCACTGCATACTGCATTTGAGCATTCTTACCCATCTCTCCAATCCCAAAGACTTTACTCAGTGAAGAAAGCATGGAAACCATCTATGCAAGGACATCTTAAGTAGGTAGTCTCATTCTCCAGTCATAATTACTTGAGTTACTACCTTTTACATCATTATGAAGAAAAGAATATTTTATGAGAAGAAACGAGTTCATTTCTTAACTCATTATAGGTGAAATCCCTCATATTTGTTCATCTAGTAGAAATTGTTACTAAGATGGATGTTTTTAATGTATACATTATAAGGAAGACCCAGTTTCTATCCTGACAGCCTTGCCTCTTTACTATCATAATAAATATGTGACTTTCCCTCCTAACCATCTGAGAAAGGATCATCCTTCCTCTAAAACTTACAGGTAAGAAATTTTAGTTGTGCCTGATCTAACTATACATTTTAAAGGACTTCATCCTCAAAATATATGCTTATAAGATTTATCTTTTCCATTCATAGTTTGTATTCAAAGGAAATTGGATTTCACTTTCCCAGAACTAAAAAAAAAAAGAAGATCTATTTTAAAATATTAAAGAATTGGCCATCAAAGAGCTATCAAAAAATGTCATGAGTGAGGTTCACACATCACTCATTTAATAAGTCTGCATTGAACTGTTATGACCTGATTGGGCATGTCCTGGAGAAAATGAGATCTTAGTCTAAGTTCCTCTGTAACCTAAAAACTACCACAAAGCAGCAATATTGCTAGACATTAGAAAATTAAAAAATAATTCTGGGCCCACCCAATTGTTTTTGTTTGAGGCAATAGAGAACAAAAGAAGATTCTTCAACATTCAAATCAAAGAAAATATATTTACCATGTATCCTGATATTAGAAATTATTGGGAAAGCAGAAAATTAAAATTTAGAGAAATGAAGTCATGGCATAAAAAACATGGCAAGCCTACTAGTCTTTTAATATCTATACTTTATGCATTTCTTCCTGTTAATAATAAAGAATGCTTACCTCTAAAAAACCTACAACTTCATCACCTTCTCACTGACTCTTTTTCCACAATTAATGTGTCTCCTGCATTATCTCCAATGGTATATAAACATGGTCTATACCATCTAGCCCCCCCCCGAAAAAAGTGTGCATGTGGAGGTTGGGAGGGTTAGACCACATTGTTGTTTCCAAGTAGTCACTACTTCCACTACTTCTTCCTTCCCATGTAATCACACATGAAGCACAATGTCTTCTGTGGAAGACATCTATACTTCTATACCCACTGACATTAGGCTTGGCCACATAATTTGTCAATAGAATGTGAATGAACATGGAGTATGGCAAGTGCAGACTGAAGATCTAGGGTATTGCGTAGTGCAGTTGTGCCTCTTGCTCCTTCACTCTGCTATAAAAGAGATGTGACCCAGATTGAGGAAGCCCTGTCAGCCTGTGTCCAGAAACGAGAAGACTCATGTGCAGGGACACAACTGACATGTAATATGATCAAGAAACAAACCAATCTATTTTTCCTTTTTATTAGCATATATTAATTGTACAAAATAGTGGGTTTAATTACTACATTTTCAAATTTGTATATAATGTACTTTGATCATATTGACCCCCCCATTATCCTCTATTGTTCTTCTTCCTCCCTCCTACTGGTCTCCCTCCTGTTCCCATATGGTCGCCCCCCTTCATGCCATTTTTTAAAAATCTAGATTCATCATATGAGAAAAAATGTGATATTTTTCTTTCTGAGTCTGACACGTAAGTTTTGCTTCACATAATAACCTGTGGTTCCATCCATTTTCTTACAAATGACATAATTTCATTCTTCTTAATGCGTGAATAATGTTCCATTGTGTATATATGCTATATCTTCTTTATCTATTTATCCATTAAGAGCACCTAGCTGATGCCATATCTTGGCTGCTGTGAATAATGTAATAATAAACACGAATGTGCCAGTATCTCTGTTGTATGCTGACTTAGATTTCTTCAGCTATATATACCCAGAAATAGTACAGCTGGATGATATGGTAGCTCTGTTTTTAGTTTTATAAGAAACTTCCACACTGATTTCCATAGTGCTGCACTAATTTACATCCCACCAATAGTGTAAAAGGGTTCCTTTGTCCAGGCAGCCTTGCTAACATTTGTTGTGCTTTGTTTTCCTGATGATAGCCATTCTGACTGTGGCAAGATGGAATTTTGATGTAGTATTGATTACATTTTCCTGATGGCTAAGGATGCTGAACATTTTTCATGAATTTATTGGCCATTTATACTTCTGAGAACTCTTCATTTGCCCATTTATTGATTAGATTATTTGTTGTTTTGATGTTGAATTTTTGAGTTCTTTATATATTCTGGATATTAATCCCCTGTCAGATGGATAGCTTGAAAACATTTTCTTCCATTCTGTAGGCTGTCTCTCCACTCAGTCAATTATTTTCTTTGTCATGCAGAAGGTCAAGTAATTTGAGGCAAAATGGCCTCAAATACAATTGATTTTGCAGAAAGTTCCATGTGCTACTCACAAGAAAGTGTGTTCCTCGGCTGTTGGGTGAAATATATTACAGATGTCTGTTAAGTTCATTTATGATTTATCAATTTATGGTACAATATAACTGTAGTTTCTTTGCTGATTTTTTTGTCTGAATGATTTATCTCTAAATGATAGGTATTAAGGCCACTCATTGTTATTGTATCTGGATCTCTCTGTCCCTTTTATATCCAGCAGTGTTTGTTTTATGAAATTGGAAACATCAGTGTTCAGAACATACATATTTATAATTGTTATATCTTTTTTGAAGCTTTTAGTACTCTTTCTTTTTCCTGTACTCCTGGTATTTTAATGATAATAAGACATAGGGAGATTCTTTCCTTATCATGTCTATTTGGGGTTTTAAGTGCCTCATGTTCTTGGCTTTCCATTTCTTCCCCTGAACTTGGGAAATTTTCTGCTATAATTTCATTGAATAAGTTTTCTGTGCATTTCATCTGTATCCCTTCTCCTACTCCACAGATTCAATAGGTATGGTCTCTTAATTGTGTTCCAGAGACCTTGGGTATTGTGATCAGGATTGCTTTTCCCCCCTCTTTATTGTTATTGAAAATCATAATTCTTCAACCTTGTCTCTAATCTCTGATATTCTTTCTTCTGTCCAGTTTAGTTTACTGGTGATGTGTTCCATTGAGCTTTTTATTTGACTTCCTGAGCTTTTCATTTCCAAGATTTCTGTTTGTATTTTTCCAGAATTGCTATCTTTTTGCTGAACTTCTTTTCCAAGTGTTGAATTTCTCATTCAGATCTTGAACTGACTTCCTTACTTTACTCATCTGCCTATTTGAATCATCTTTGAGGTCATTGTTCAGTTTTAAAACTAGACTTTTGAATCTTTGGCATTTCACACATTTGAGTATCTTTGCATTCAGTTATAGAAGAGTTGTAAATTTTTGAAGAGGTTCTGTTGCCTTATTTTATCATATTTCTTGTGTTTCTAAACTGCTCCTGCAGTAATCCTCAGGTGATGGGACTCACTCCTCAACACAAAGGGTGAGGCCACCAACAACACTGCTCTCCACAGCCAGGGATCTGTGGTGCTTAAACTTATCAGCAGGTCTGTGTCTGACCCTTCGCCTCTCCAAGGCTGTATCTTATGTCCACCTCCTACCCAAGTACTGTGATAGGGTGTCCCCAGGCTCCAGGAGTTCATTGTTCTTGTTTTCAGGTACCAAGAGTATCAAAGTCTCAAACAATATGCCTCTCTTAGGACAGCACCTGGCTATAACCCTCCAACATATGGGGAACAACTAAATGCATGTATTCTCCAATGCTGGCCTGCCATGCAAGAGGAGTCACTGTCACACCAAATCCCACTCTGCCACCTTTACCCCCATTGGATTTAAAGCTTATTATGCAGCTCAAACTGCCAGTCTGTTGTCATCATTACTGCCTGGCTTACCCCTCTCCCATACCAACCCCCATCCCTCAAAGGAGCCAGGGTTGAGCTGCAGGGTGATTCTTACTTTCTTCTATATAACCTTTCTGTTTCTCCATGCTTTTCAGTTGTCCTGTTACCTCTTTGATGATTCCTGATGCTCTTCCCCAGTTTCTCTCTTCAGAATATGTCTTTTCTTACTGTGATTCTTCTCATTCACAGAATTGCATGGAGAAAGCTTATAATCTTCCCTCTCACTCCATAACCCTAAACCAATCTTGTTGTGTGATTTTAGTTGGGCTTTTGTCACTGCAGTATAACTCCATGTGTCTCTATTCATGTCCCACAGGCTGGACACACCACCATTCTCTTCCAATATTCTGTTCTCTGGCATGCTGCCAAGCATTGGGGTTTCTATTATACATAGATCCACAATCCTCTACTAATGTGAGAATGGTCTCACATTAGGGAATCTCTCATCTCAGTGACAATCATAAAAGTGCAGGAGAAAGATTGTCTTCAAGAAACTTCTGCCTTAGATCTAGTAAATGCTTCAGAGATAAAGACCACAAAAGACCTTGCTATCTTCTGCTAAAGCAGGCCAAAATTTTGTAAATATAACATATATAGCTCCCGTTCATTCTGATCTTTTCACATCAATCAAAATAAAACAAGCTAAAGGCTGCAGGCCTAGCTCAACTGGTAGAATGCCTGCCTAGCAAGCATGTAGCCCTGAGTTCAAATGCCAATATCATTAATAAATAAAACCCACAAATGAATTTCTCAATAATTTATCCTGCCAAAGTAGCCATGTCTAGGCAATATTTATTTAACCAGGTAACAGCTTCATAATGACATAGTGTAATATACCAAAATGGCCCTTCTGTGAGGAGTTCATAGTTAGAATCTCTCATAATCATAACAGCAACCCAAACACAATGTAGGAAATCTTCAAAGAATTCAATAAGCTGCAAAGCAGAAATAACTCAAGTTATTTCTGGATACCCATTCATTTCTTCCGCCTCGTCCCATGATATTTCTTCTGCCCTCATAGACTCACTTTTGAATTTGTAGCAAATGATACACAATTATAAGAGGTCAAATAGCATGTCCTACATTAGTAAGCTCCTGAGCTGTTTTTCTTCTCTGTTCACAGGAACTTCCTACTTACTATACACTTCAACGCTCCTCTGTTTGAGGCACTAAATCTGGTAGCTTCCTTGTAGTACATCCATTATAATGCTGTTGTTCCTGAGAATAAAGGTGCTCCAAGGTAATTAAATAAGAACTGTGTAGTTTTCTACTGAAATGGAAATAAACAGCCCACTGCTTCTTCTTTGATAAACGAAATTTTTCTCAATAAAACAATGTTGTATGGGTGCTTCAAATTGAGTCCTTTTCATGCTCACCAGTAATCTTCTGAATGAGTCCAAATGTTATTATTTCCCTTCTTCATAGTACACAGCATTCGGTGTTACAAAAGACAGGAAGTGTACATTATTCTCACATAGAAAAAAATCTTTTGGACAGGAGCTTAATGTATGTCTTTTAGTAGTATCACTAGTAGATGTACAATAGCTACTATTTAGCACAATGTCAGTTGTATTTTATGATCCTCCTTTACAATTCTAATAAGGAATTATATAATACCAAAAAGTACATATTATTAGTTCATTAAAATGCATATGAATGGATAAATAGGGCAGAAAAGATTATTAGAAACCTGTATACTTTTATACACTAGCTCTTCATAGTAGCATATGTAATATGTATCTCAATCTTCCATCCTGCAGGAAATTTGAATATTATTCTAATTGTACAGAAATAAAAGAAGAGATAAACTCTGTTGGCTCCATCATAGTCCAAGCTGAAAAGTCACAGCATTTTTTAATTTAAATGGTCCACGTATTAGGTCATAACTGCTCTAGAATTTTTAAGAATTTCAAAGTCCATCATCTCCAAAGTTAAGATGACTTTCCAACTGGTCTTGGTTTGGGTGTGTCAGCCAAGGTCACATACCACTAAAGAGACTGGGATTTATAGATATAAAGAATGAAGGAGCCTTTCTTTCCCACATTAAACCATTTCCTTTATTGATTCATTTGACAAATACTGATTGGGTACCTCTACCCTGTATCAGACCCAGAGTGTTCTGGATGTTGGGGGAACAAGAGTGGACAAAATGAAATCATTGTTTACATGGAACTTGCATTCTTTGATGAGGTATCAGGAAGTATAAGAGGGGCTTTTGCCATCAATGCATATTCAAAGTTTAAAGAGCACACTGTGGAATTATGAATTTCCATAGGCAATTAGAGATGTATTCTGAGGTATTTTCTTTTTCTCTGTAGTTAAAATTTGATATTAACAAACAGATTAGAAAAAAATACAAGAAAATATTAAGTTTTTTTGACAACAGTATGAATGGTAATAAGTGTGGGTTTCAGTTCAGATTATTCTCTTCAAAATAATAGTTTCAGTTATTTCAGACTATTTGTTGTATAAATACAGCTAAACAGCAACAAACTATAACTATGCTTTTGCTTTTCATGTGCCTAGATATGAATTAATCTTCAAAGTCATACTGATAAAATCTAAGATGAATCCTGCCTTTGGGAAAATGTTGCAGGATCTAAAGATATTAATACTGGATGCCACCTTTGAAATGATAAAGCATTCAGCAGTAATAATGTAGCTTACCTATTGCTGTAAATGCCAAGGCTTTAGCATGAGTGAAAATGTTCTCTGTGATATTCTCCATTAAAGAGATGTGATGTCATACAGAAGACAAAAACTGTCTTATATCTTGTAACCTTCTTCCCTCTTCATGAATTTCCTACTGACCATCACTTTCCAGGCTATCTGTTGACATTCCTTAAGGGAGGTATTATTATTATTATCCCCATTGTATAAATATGTAAATTGAGGCTCAGAGCTGTTAAGTAACTTCCTGTGGATACTGACAAATGGCAGAGTCAGGATCAGAATCATTAATTCAGGATCAGGTCTGCCTTTCAATTAAGGCCACCAGTACTAGACTATTCTGAGGCTTCTCTTACATTTCATGTCATTTTACCCATGCTACAGATGGGGTGGTAGTGGGCCTAGAGGCAGAACTGTAAAGAAGTACAGTTCATCTATCCTTTGGTCACCTTCAGAGTCTCCTAACCCTGATACTTACTTCTCTCTTTCTGTCTGCTTCTCTCTTCTTAGCAAATTTAAGAGAAGATAGATGATAGATAGGATAGATAGAATAATAGATAGATGATAGAGATGTATCTGTCATTTCTATAGTCACATTAATTTCCATCAATAATCTACATTTTAAAATTAGTTCAAAATTATCTTTTCTGAACTAAATCATTTTAAAGACATGGAGACCAAGTCACAGAAAGATTATAGATCTACCTGAGTTCATAGAACAAATTATTTATATAGCAGACGCAAGATTTCTGTCTCTGAACTCTCAACTCAAGACTTTATTCACTAAGGCATTTTTCATTAGAGTTTTTCTTACTTTGAAGGAAGAGGTCTGACTCCAAAGGAATTTCCTACATCAAGCACTAAATTGAGAAAGCATATTGAAAAACAGGAGCTCTACATGAATCCCTGAAGCAACATTTGTTAGGTGGCTGCCTACCTTCTTGAATGAGACCAGTTCTGCTGAGGGAATCCCATGGTGAGCATTGGAAACCATCTCTTACCTGATAATAGTATGCAGAATATCCTCCCTGCCACACTATACACACCTCCTCCTTCCTTTTCAAATAACAAGCATCTATTCCCTCTTTGCCTCTCCCCAACAGGAATCAACAAAATCATTGTATTAAGGCCCCACTGGAAGCCACCACTGTGTGAAAAACCAATAAAGTTTCAAATTGATCATTTCTAGTTGCTAAAAGAAGAATAGATTTTCCCTTCCTGATTATGTTCATTATCATAGATTTCAATTTGTCTCAAATTACAAGGAAAAATAGACTGAAATCTATAGTTGGATCCCCAGGTGTACCATTTCATTTTTTTAAATCAATAGGAAATGGAAGCCATTTTGAGTTAAGTACTTTTGGCTCTAGCTCTGAAGTACTAAGGCTTTTATGCTGCATTGAGTCATCAAGATAGCTTAAACTTGTTTTTCCTCTCAATCTTTAAGTCCTACATAAATATGAGGCTCTGAATACCAGTGAGAACTAATTCCCTGTCAAAGTTACTTTGTGTAGGCATCTTGGGTTGAGTGTTGGTGCCTGGTTTTCTGTGTATGTATCAACAAAGACCACTTACTATGAAGGATGAGGCACTTATTAGATATTGGATATCCAATATTGGACATTATGGTAAAAACTGGAAAAGGATGGGTAAAAATGAGGGAAAAAAACTTCAAGGGTCTGACTATTCAGATTAACCAGTCTCATCATTTTAATTTGATGTATAATTGTTCCATTTCTGAAAGAATACATACAGTTGCATTAAAGTTAGTTAGCAGGAACTAAGAAGCTAACTCAGTCTCCTTGTTTAACAGAAGACCCACCTAGAAGATAATCGAAGTACACTACTACATATATACATATGAAGACAGCATCATGAAACCCACCAAACACTGTTCAAAAACAGGGGAGGAAGGAAATGGAAATATAATAAAAGGGGTTAAAAAAACACACCTAAAGTCTAGAGAAAGGACGCAATTAGGTTTGCATTATAACCTAACTTACAGAGTTGAGATTGAAAACTGTATGTCCTCACTCTGAGTTCTACACATTATAAAACAAATGTCTTACCTTAGAGTTTTCCAAAAGCAGAGTGAGAAAAGGACTTGGGTACATGTGGTTTATTTTGGAACTATCATAAGAAATCAGATCAGGGAAGCAGGAAAATTGTTCAGGGAAGAAGGAAAAAAAATGCAATATTGATCTTGTTACCACTATGGGCACCTAGGGCCCAATACCAATGGAGACCTTCCAGAATCACATAGAATGCACCTCAGAAATATGCTTCCATAGCATGGAAGGCCAGAACACTTATCCACCCATTCTTTGTAAAGGGTTACCCCCAGAGGCTTTGACTTCTCTAAACTTCAGGCTGCCCATGTCTTTGCTAAGCTAGCCTAGTGACTTGAGAGAAAGCCGAGGGACAGGAAAAGCAAAGCAACTTATTTGGGCCACTTTAAGCAACTCTTTAGCACAGGTGAAGCTGAAGTCAAGTGAAACAAAGGGTTGTTGTGATATGCCACAAAGAATCTTCTACAAGGGGGTTTTAAACTGCATTACCTAGAGTTTGGGAGTTCTGTAAAGAAGCCCCAGGGGAGCCTCAGGAACCTTGGTATATTACTCAGAACTAACAAAATCATGTGGTTACTTTGGACAGTGTTTCAAGTAGTTATAGAGGCTAAATCTTACAATATGCTGTCTTCAAGCTAGTGAACCAAGAAAGCTGGTGATGTAATTAAATCTAAGTCCTAAAACCTGAGAATCTGGGTTAGGATAGGAGGGAGGAATACATAAGATGGGAACTGGTGTGAATCTCAGAATCTGAGAACCCAAGCATCTAGAGCTCTGACATACAAATTAATGAGAAAGATGGGTGTCCCAGCTCCAAAATGGAGAGTGTATTTGCCTTTCCACCACATTTTTTGATGTATTGGGGCCCTCAATGCATTAGATGATGCTCATCCCACCATGCTGAGGGTGATCTTCTATATTTATCTATCTATTCAAATGCTAATCTCTTCTAGAAACACCCTCACAGATGCACCCAGAAATAATGTTTAATAAGATATTGGGGCATCTTGTAACCCAGTCAAGTTGACACATGAAATTAACATCTCAAGTTCTGTCCTTGTCAATTTGACACTAATATACATTTCTTCAAACTATGCTTTATCTTCAAATGAAGAAAATAATAAGATCTAATTACACTTAATATGGATACAACTATTCTATGTACAACAAAAATATAATAATCCCTTTTCCAAAGAAGTCAAGTCCTTGAGTGATGTTTTCACAATATTCCATAACTTAAACACTATAATGTAAAATGAGCAATACTAATAAAGTGAGTTACATGATAAGGAAGTGAGAGCAGAAAGAGAACAAAGATACGTGCTTCATATATACACAAATGTATTCATGACAAAAATAGGGAGAAAATATTCATGGCAATCATAGTTACTGCTTTTATGACTGGCCATGTGATCAGATTTTGTATTTATACCGACCTTCTTCTACTATCCATTCTGCATTCATATTGCCTTCAGCAAACACCTTAGTTGATCATGGTTATTTGCCTGACAGAGTGACCCAAGTCTTCATTCCTAAAAGGTCTAGGCCTTGTGTAATTCTATGTGATTGAGTTTCTGTGGTTTTCTACTGATCTTAATTGTAAGGCATGGTAATATGAAGAGATACTGTAAGGGATCTCTTGTATTCCACATATACTCTTCCAAACCTCCATTGTGGAGGACTAGTTCAATTCCCCTTGGTAGTCCAGATCAATCATTCTCACACAATACAAGGAAATAATGCTTTACTAGTTGCTTGAATATCCTTTAATCCAGCTAAATTGACAATAAAATTAACCAGCATATCCAGGAAAAACTGCATGATAAAGATTTGAGGACTTGAATTCCAAGATGGTGGCTAGAGGGAGGAAGCAGAAGCATGCCTCCAAAAGTAAAATCTTGGAGAGACACTGGAGATACACCTCAAAGGAAAAATCACCAAGAAGAGGCAAAACTTTGACTCCTCCACACCTCCAGCCTGCGCATAGCATCTCCACTTCACATTAAACAGAGAAACAAGGAGGGCTCCAACACTGCCACAAGACACCAGTGCCCAGATACCTTGGGAACACAGGGACCACAAGGTGAGCTAAGCGGTATGTGGTACTCCAACAGACAACCCTGGGCCAGATCAGCATAGCCCCCTGGAGAGACCAACCCCCACCCAGGGAAAAAAGAAAAAAAAAAATAATAAGCAATAACAACAAAAAAGACACGTAGCAAAGAGGGCAGGGAGCCCTGAGCACTGAAGAGGAGGGGAGGGGAAATCCCTCACAAGCCGGATGGAGAAGGCAGGAGTGGCGGCACTGCCCAGCAACCAGAAGTGGGAAAGCTTGTAAAAGTGGCGGTGGGAGGAAAACTCCACAGAAGAGGGGGGAAGACCCACTTCCCACGTGAAATGTAAATAAACACACAGGCCTGAGAAAGCGGGTGCATCGTCACCTCCCCCAGTGTGCTTGGAAAGGGGAAAGCTTGTGGCAGTGGCTTGTGCACAGGAGAACTCTGAGTAAACAAAGCCTGAGGGGCCAGGTGAGTGTTAAGCTCACCCCTGAGATCTGCATAAATAATGCCTCCAGCAACAGCAGGCTGACAGCAGTGGGCAGGTGAGCCACAGCCTCAGATACCATTCACAGAACTGTCTCTGGACTGTTTTTTCTTCCTTCCTTTGATGAGACAACAACTGATCTACACCTGCAAGCTGAAAAACTTACTAAAACTGTATTGCATTTGAACTTGGGACACTTTGTGGACTTTTTTTTGTTTTGTGCTGTTTTGTTTTGTTTAGTTTTTTCCTCTTTGATAAGCCAATGATAGAACTACTTCTGAGACACCATCTCCAAGATTGGAGGCTGAGGGACAAACACAAAATTATTAAGACGGAAACTTTATTGCATTTGAACTTGCAGACTTTTTTCTCATGTATTTTTTCATTTATTTACTTTTATTATTATTATTTTTTATTTTCATCATCTCTCTGTCTCTCTAATGCCTGTCAGCTTACTGTTGACTAGTACACTTTCTCTCCCTGTTTACATATTTGAAACTGTTTTTGTTGTTTATTTGTTTTGTTTTTTCTACATGTTTATTTGGTTTTCCCTTTTTCTTTACTTTCCATCTCCTCTCACCCTTCCATTCTAAATATAATCATTGCTATTATTACAAGCTAGAAAATACTTAATTGCACACAGTACAGGGACAATAACAACACCAAGGGCAATGATGGGAACACAGAAAAAACAGGGAAACCAGTTTCCCCACTGCAAAAAATTAGTACAGGAAACAGAGGGGAATGAAGAAAACAGATACTCAGATCCAGACTTCAACAAAATGAAGATAAACTATGCCAAAAAACCCAATGAAGCCCACAAGAATAATCTAAAAGAAGAAATACTACAGGCAATCAATGAGAATTTTATAGAGATGATACTGGATAGGGTCAACCAAAATGTACAGGAGACACTCAAGAAATTCCAAGACAACAAAAATAGAGAATTTGAAAAAACACAAGAAATAAAAGGAACCATAGAAGCACTGTATAAATGCCAAAGAGAAACAAAGAACATGATTAATAAAGAGATAAATGAACTCAGGAAAAAAATAGATAACATTAAAAAGGAAATGACTTAGGATACGGAAAACTTCAGAAAAAAGAAAGAATTGCAAAAAAAATGGAAGGGCAATCCAGCAGAATAGAACAAACAGAAGACAGAATCTCAGAACTTGAAGATGAAATGGTAATTAAAGGAAAAACCAAAGAATTATTAGTAAAATCATCAACCTGTATGCAACCAATGTCAATGCACCCAATTTCATCAAACACATCTGAAAGACCTAAAAGCATATAT
Source organism: Castor canadensis (assembly GCF_047511655.1). Taxonomy (NCBI): domain Eukaryota; kingdom Metazoa; phylum Chordata; class Mammalia; order Rodentia; family Castoridae; genus Castor; species Castor canadensis. Next base: position 135,720,564 of record NC_133395.1, read on the forward strand.
TAACTCCAACACATGATCATGGGAGTCATTAACACCCCATTATCATCAACAAGTAGGTCATCCAAACAAAAAATCAATAAAGAAATCCAAGATCTAAAATATACAATAGATCAAATGGACCTACTTGATGTCTACAGAACATTTCATCCAACTTCTACATAATATACATTCATCTCAGCATCCCATGGAAACTTCTCAAAAATAGATCATATCCTAGGGCACAAAGCAAGCCTCAGCAAATATAAGAAAATAGGAAGTATACCATGCATTCTATCTGATCACAATGCAATAAAACTAGAACTCAACAACAAAAGTAAAGACAAAACCATGCAAACAACTGGAAACTGAATAACTCATTACTTAATGAACAATGGGTCATTGATGAAATAAAAGAGGAATTAAAAAGTTCCTGGAAGTCAATGAAAATGAAAACACAACCTACTGGAACCTATGGGACACATCAAAGGCAGTCCAGAAAGGAAAGTTTATAGCCATGAGTTCATACATTAAAAAGACTGAAAGATCCCAAATCAATGACCTAATAATACATCTCAAACTCCTACAAAAACAAGAACAAGCAAATCCCAAAACAAGTAGAAGGAGAAAAATAAAAATAAGAGCTGAAATCAATGAAATAGAAACCAAAAAAACCATACAAAGAATTAAGGAAACAAAAAGTTGGTTCTTTGAAAAAATAAACAAGATCGACAAACCCCTGGCAAACCTGACTAAAATGAGGAGAGAAAAAACCCAAATTAGTAGAATCAGAAATACAAAGGGGAGATAACAACAAACACCATGGAAGTCCAGGAAATCATCAGAGACTACTTTGAGAACATGTATTCAAATAAATTTGAAAATCTTAAAGTAATGGACAGATTTCTAGATACATATGATCATCCAAACTGAACCAAGAGGATATTAATCACCAGAATATATCTATAACACAAAATGAAATTAAAGCAATAATAAAGAGTCTCCCAAAAAAGAAAAGTCGAGGACCTGATGGATTCTCTGCAGAGTTCTATCAGACCTTTAAAGAAGAACTGATACCAACCCTCTTAAACTGTTCCATGAAGTAGAAAGGGAAGGAAAACTGCCTAACACATTTTATGAAGCCAGAATTACACTTATCCCAAAACCAGGCAAAGACACCTACAAAAAGGAGAACTATAGGCCAATCTCCTTAATGAACATTGATGCAAAAATCCTCAATAAAATAATGGCAAACCGAATTCAACAACACATCAAAAAGATTATTCACCACGACCAAGTAGGCTTCATCCAAGGAATGCAGGGGTGGTTCAACATACAAAAGTCAATAAACATAATAAACCACATTAACAGAAGCAAAGACAAAAACCACTTGATCATCTCAATCAATGCAGAAAAAGCCTTGGATAAGATCCAACACCATTTCATGATAAAAGCTCTAAGAAAACTAGGAATAGAAGGAAAGTACCTCAACATTATGAAAGCTATATATGACAAACCTACAGCCAGCATTATACTTAATGTAGAAAAACTGAAACCATTCCCTCTAAAATGAGGAACTAGACAAGGATGCCCACTATCTCCACTCCTATTCAACATAGTACTGGAATTCCTAGCCAGAGCAATAAGGCAAGAAGAAGGAATAAAAGGAATACAAATAGGTAAAGAAACTGTCAAAATATCCCTATTTGCAGACGACATGATCCTAAACCTTAAAGACCAAAAAAACTCTACTCAAAAGCTCCTAGACACCATCAACAGCTATAGCAAGGGAGCAGGATATAAAATCAACATAGAAAAATCATTAGCATTTCTATACACTAATAATGAACAAACTGAGAAAGAATATATGAAAACAATTCCATTTACAGTAGCCTCAAAAAAAAATCAAATACCTAGGTGTAAACCTAACAAAAGATGTGAAAGACCTCTACAAGGAAAACTATACACTTCTGAAGAAAGAGATTGAGGAAGACTATAGAAAGGAGAGCTATCTCCCATGCTCATGGATTGGTAAAAATGTCGATACTCCAAAAGTAATCTACATGTTTATTGCAATTCCCACCAAAATTCCAATGACATTCATTAAAGAGATTGAAAAATCTACTGTTACATTTATATGAAAACACAAGAGGCCATGAATAGCCAAGGCAATACTCAGTCAAAAGAACAATGCTGGAGGTATCACAATACCTGACTTCAAACTATATTACAAAGCAATAACAATAAAAACAGCATGGTACTGGCACAAAAACAGACATGAAGACAAGTGGAACAGAATAGAGGACCCAGATATGAAGTTACACAACTATAACAAAGCGCTAAAAATATACGATGGAGAAAAGACAGCCTTTTCAACATAATCTGCTGGGAAAACTGGTTAGCAGTCTGCAAAAAACTGAAACTAGGTCCATGTTTATGCCCTATACCAATATTAACTCAAAATGGATGAAAGATCATAATATCAGACCCCAAACTCTAAAGTTGATACAGGAAAGAGTAGGAAATACTCTAGAATTAGTAGGTATAGGTAAGAACTTTCTCAATGGAACCCCAGCAGCACTGCAACTAAGAGATAACATAGATAAATGGGACTTCATAAAACTAAAAAGCTTCTGTTCAACAAAAGAAATGGTCTCTAAACTGAACAGAACACCCACAGAGGGGGAGAAAATATTTGCCAGCTACACATCAGACAAAGGACTGATAACCAGAATATACAGGGAACCTAAAAAACTAAATTCTCCCAAAACTAATGAACCAATAAAGAAATGGGCAAGTGAACTAAACAGAACTTTCTCAAAAGAAGAAATTCAAATGGCCAAAAAACACATGAAAAAATGCTCACCATCTCTAGCAATAAAGGAAATGCAAATTAAAACCTCGCTAAGATTCCACCTCACCCCTGTTAGAATAGCCATCATTAGCAACACCACGAACAACAAGTTTTGGTGAGGATGCGGGGAAAAAGGAACCCTCTTACACTGCTGGTGGGAATGTAAACTAGTACAACAACTCTGGGAAAAAATTTGGAGGCTGCTTAAAAAGCTAAACTTTGATCTACCATTTGATCCAGCAATACCACTCTTTGGGATATACCCAAAAGAATGTGACATTGGTTACTCCAGAGGCACCTGCACACCCATGTTTATTGCAGCACTATTCACAATAGCCAAGTTATGGAAACAGCCAAGGTGCCCCACTACTGATGAATGGATCAAGAAAATGTGGTATTTATACACAATGGAATTTTATGCAGCCATGAAGAAGAACGAAATGTTATCATTCGCTGTAAATGGATAGAGTTGGAGAACATCATTCTGAGTGAGGTTAGCCTGGCCCAAAAGACCAAAAATCATATGTTCTCCCTCATATGTGGACATTAGATCAAGGGCAAACACAACAAGGGGATTGGACTTTGATCACATGATAAAAGCAAGAGCAAACAAGGGAGGTATGAGGATAGGTAAGACACCTAAAAAACTAGATAGCATTTGTTGCCCTCAATGCAGAGAAGGTAAAGCAGATACTTTAAAGCAACTGAGGCCAGTAGGAGAAGGGGACCAGGAACTAGAGAAAAGGTTAGATCAAGAAGAATTAACCTAGAAGGTAACACATATGCACAGGAAATCAATGTGAGTCAACTCCCTGTATAGCTATTCTTATCTCAACTAGCAAAAACCCTTGTTCCTTCCTATTATTGCTTGTACTCTCTCTACAACAAAATTAGAGATAAGGGCAAAATAGTTTCTGCTGGGTATCTAGGGGGTCAGGAGGAGAGTGAGGGGGTGGGGGGGGTAAGGAAGGGGGTGGAGTGAGGGGGGAGAAATGACCCAAACATTGTATGCACATATGAATGTAAAAAATAAATAAAAAATAAAAAAGATTTGAGGACTTTATCTGTTCCACTCAGAGCAGATCTACATTTATCTGTTTTATACTTTAGGGGTGTTGCATGAGATATCACTTGGAGGTGGAAGTAAGGGTTTACTTGTGTATTAGACATGAGTCTATAATTACAAGTGCACAAACCAAATCAAACTAGATTTAGAAAAGAAAGAAGTTCACATAATTAAGAAGTCTAGGATTACCTGGAACTCTAGGTACAACTGGATTTATAATTCAAGCAAAGCTGATCAGGCTTTATATTAGCTACTCTCAACCATCCTGTCTTACTCTAAAGGGAATTGTTCCCTCAAATGAAAGATAATAGCTCTAGGGGTATGTCATACCAGCATAGCAAGGCCATCAGAAATGAGAATTTCTTCCTTCTCTTATTCATTGATATAGTTAAGGACTCAAATATTATACTTAGTTCATTTGACCACACCATGGACCAATCACTATTGCATAGGACATTACTCTAAAACTTTAGCATGTATCAAAATCACCTAGATTTATCAAAATAACACTCACTGTGCCCTATTCCCAGAATTTCAGATTTCATAGCTCTGAGATAGGACCAAAAAGTAGGCACTCATGACAAGTTCCAAGCAAAATTGATGCTGCTTGACCACACATTGCATAACACTGACTGCAGGGATGAGGGACCCTTTCAGATTGTCACAGAGGACAACTCAGATTCCAAAGGGGTAGGAGATTATGGAGAAACAGATTCTACATTATGGTTTGAATATGAAATGCATCCTACAGGCTCATGTGTTCAACGATTGGTCCCCAGCTGGTGGTGCTAAATTTGGAAGGCTGTGGAAACTGTGGGAGATGAGGCCAAATTGGAGGAAGTAGTTCATTTGGGACATGCCTTTGAAGGCTATCCTAGCTTTGGTCCCTGTCTCACTTTCTTTATCTTGTCTGCCATGAGATGAAGAAGCTCTTTTGGCTCACAATCCTGCTGCATGATACTCTGCCCGAATACGTGGAGCCAAAAAACCATGGACTGAACCCTTTGAAACTATGAACCAAAATAAACCTTTCCTCCCTTAATTTGTTTATGTCAAGCATTCTGCCATAGTGATGCAAAAGTAACTAGTACAACACCCTTTGATGGGAAGACTGACAAAGAATCTGTAATCACCTTTAATCTACTACAAGAGATATGGTAAACAGGTCTAACTTAAGAGTAATTATATTCAACAAGATTAAAGAAAAGAGAACAAAGCAGAGTTCACATGTTAATCAAAAGTTTAAAGAAATGTGTAAGGAGATGAAAATGTTTATCCTGATTTGATCACATTGTACACATGTATTAAATTGTCATACTGTACTCTATAAATTTGTGCCAATAAAGTAATAATAATAATTTAAAAATTAAAATCAAGTGGATTTTTTCCAGTAGCAAAAAATGAGTTCTAATACACAAATTGCTAAAAATATTCCAAATCAAAGACACCAATCTCATGGGTTCAAGAAGTACTGCAAACTCCCAAAAGGAAAATCTTACTTAGGCACATCTTGGTTAAGCTATTAATAAAAAAAAAGAAAAGAAAAGTGACAATCTTGAGAGCTGTTAGAGAAAGATGACACATTGCTTTGAGAAAAACAACAACACTAGCAGGTTACTTCTCAAGTGATAAAATCAATGAAAAATTGTATGATACATTTGACACACTACAGTAAGAAACTTACAACTTAGAGTTATGTTCAGAACAAAAATATACTTCAAAAATTCAATCAAATTGAAGACATTTCTAAACAGAAAAAATATGTAGAAAGGAAATAAATCTGTGCTCAAAAAAAATTTAGCCTTAAAATGCATTTGAAAAGAATGATGGCACATTAATGATAATTTAAGATACATCTAAGGAAATTTTGAAAAACAAATTATAAATTAAATCTAAAGAAGGCAATTGGAAGCAATAATAAAGATAATGAGTAAAAATTGATGTTTTCTTTGAAAAAAGAAAAGTCAATTAAGTCAAATAATGGTTCTTTAAAATATTGAATAAATTGAATAAACACCTATCCAAACTTATTGAAGAAAAGAAGTGATAGCAGAAATTTTAAATATCAAGAATAAGAATGGGGACATCACTAGTGCCTTTGTTATCTAGTGTTTGAATTACTCTCTGCTAATAAGTATAAAAATTTAATAAAATGGACTAATTTCTAAAGAAGTACAACACATAAAAACAAATACAAGAAGAAATTTAAAAATTGGATAGTTTCCTTTCTATTTTTTTCAGTAATTCAGTCTATAGGTATAAAGCTTTCCATATGAAATTATCCAGGTCCATATTGGCCTCCCAGTTAAATTTCTATAAACATTTAATGAAGAAATAATGCTGCTATTACACAGTCTTACAAATATTAGGAAAAGAGAAAAATATAGGCTCCTTTTAAAAAGACAACAAAAAAAATTACAAGAAAGAAAATTACTAGTCAATCTTTGTGAAGAACATAGAGGCATATGTCCTAAGAAAGTATAAAAAACTGAACCCAGCAATTCTTCAAAAGTCTAATGTATCATGATCAAGCTGAATTTTTTCTAGAAATGCAAGAATGATTTAACTATCAAAATATTAATCCACAAAATTTAGCATATTAACAAAATAGAAAATAAACCATATAATCATTTCAATAGATGCAGAAAATAATCCTATAAAATTTAACAACTATTAAGATTAAAGCCTCAGCACATTAGGAAACATTCTTACAAATTCAAATATTATCTAAAAGGAAGGGACTACAAAAAAAATGGTAAAATCCTGACAGTTTTTTCTCTGAAAAACCTGTCATGTGATTAGGACCTCTACTATCACCACTCCTACCCTAAATTATACTTGACTTTCCAGCCAGTACAATAAGACAGGAGAAGAAAAGTACATTAATTTAAAAAGAATGAAATAAAGCTGTTACAAGTGGATGATATAATCACATGTGGAAAATCCAAATGAATCTGTAATTTTTTTTGCCAGTAATAGGAATTGAAGATCTATATAATTTTATTATTCTTACATGAATTTAGAAAGTTCCCTGGAAACATGATTAGTGTCCAAAAAACCTGTTATATTTTCATATAAGAAAGAAATTTTATAAACAGGACCATGTATAGGCATGGCCCCCAAATCAAATATTTAGAAATAAATCTATTAAAAGTTGAGTATAATGGCAAACTGAAAACTACATAACATTATTGATGGAAGAAAGCAGAAGTGGACAACTCCAGCTCCCTGTAGCCATTCTGCATGATCCTACGAAGGGGGAGGATAAAGAAACACTTGTGACGGCCCTAGTCCATGGGCACAAAACACTATGACCTCCTTATAGGACTACAGAAAGCTTCTCTTTCCCCCACACCTTCCAACTATATCAAGAAAGGCTCCTTTTACCAAGCATAAGCATTTAAGAAAAAATTGCGGAGTCTGTGCAGGGCACCAGGTGGTGCAGGGCAGCAGCAAGTGCAGGGCACATAGGGGGTTCTGAGTCCACCTCCCTCAATGCCATCTCTCTGAGGTGTATTTATTTGGTTTTCTCTCACTAGACTTTGTTACTCTGGAAGGATGGAGTTCAACTTTTTCTTAGATGTGAAAGGAAGGGAAGGTCATTTCATGCCTTGTTGATAAAGACTCTTTAAAACATTGCTGGGAGGATCCAAGATGGTGACTAGAGGAAGGAGGCAATGTGAGATCTGTAAATCAAAAATCTTAATGAGGCACTGGAGCCACACTTGGCAGGAAAAAAACACCAAGAAGAAGCAAAACTCTGAAACCCCAAACCCCCAGTCTGTACAAAGCTTCTCCATGCCATGCTACACTGAGAAACCAGGAGGGCTCCCATGCCACCAGATGCTGGCTCCAAACCAGCTTGGGAGATGCAGACCAACAGGTGAGCAAATAAGTGGCATGCAGTATTCCCACAGCCACTCCTGGGATAAACTAGCATAGCCCCCCAAACAGACAGACCCCTACCCCGCAAAAAAAAAAAAAAACAAAAAAACTTAATAATAAACTAGGAACTGAAAAGGATGTGCAGCAGAGGGGCAGGGTGCTTTGAGCACACCACAGAAGGGGGAAAACAGGAGCTGCTCTCCATGCAAACTTTCAGTAAACAAAGCCTACCAAAGTAGACGGCTGATAGTAGGCAGCAGATGAGCTGCTGCCTAAAATAGGGCAGATAGCAGTTCATAAAACTGTCTCCTAACCCAATCACCGGGCAAGACAATGACAGAGGTACTGCTTAAATACCAACACCAGGACTGGATGCTGAAGGAATAACACCAGAACTACAAAGACTGAAACTTCATTGTTCCTGAACCTGGAAATTTTTTTTTTCTTTTTTCTTTCTCTCTAAGTGCTTGTCTTGTTCACTGTTGGTTAGTACATCATCTCTCCCTGTTCGTTTCTTTGGTTTTCTTTTCTTTTTCTTTCTTTCTTTTTCTTCTTTCTCTTTCTTTCCTTGTCTCATTACTTTTACTATTAAAAGTTAGCTAATACTACATTAAACACAGAACAGGGACAGAAACAGAACCAAGTCGAGTGATGGGAAGACAAAAAAGAGATGGAAATCATTCTCCACCCCCCAAAATAAATTAGTACAGGATTCAGAGGGAAATGAAGAAAATGGATACCCAGTTCCAGACCCCAACAAAACAAAGATAGACTACCCCAAGGAACCTAATGAAGCCCAAAGAACACCATGAAAGAAGAAATCACTGAGAATTTCATGGAGATGTTACTAGACAAGGTCAACCAAAATGTGCAGGAGGCACTCAAGAAATTCCAAGACAATAAAAATAAAGAATATGAGAAGATACAAAAACAAATAAGTGAACTCACAGGAGCCCTAATAAACACCACAGAACACCACAAATAGAGAGATAAGTGAATTAAGGATGAAAATTGACAATATTAAAGAAGAAGTGACCAAATATGGAAAACCTCAGAAAAAAGAATGAAACAGAAATACAAAACACAATGGAAGGCCACTTCAGCAGACTAGAAGAAGCAGAGACAGATTCTCAGAACTTGAAGATGAAATGGAAATTAAAACTGAATAACTATTACTCAAACAACTCAAAACCTATGAAATGAATATGCAAGAACTCACCGAGTCTAACAAAAGACCAAACCTGAATCATGGGTATTGAAGAAGGAGAAGAGGTGCAAACAAAAGGGATTTTTAATATATTCAACAAAATAATAACAGAAAGTTTCCCAAATCTAGAGAAAACTAAGCCCATTCAGGTACAGGAAGCCTCCAGGACACTAAACAGACTTGACCAAAATAGAACTACCCCATGACATATTATGATTTAAACAACAAGAACAGAGAATAGAGAAAGAATGTTGAAGGCTGTAAGAGAGAAAAAAACAAATAACAAAGGTAAACCCATCAAAATCACAGCAGACTTCTCAACAGAAACTTAAGCAAGAAGAGCATGGCATGAGGTATTCCAGGCACTAAATGAAAATAACTTCAAACCTACGATACTCTACCCTGCAAAACTACCATTCAAAATAGATGGAACAATAAAAGTCTTCCATGATAAGCAGAAACTCTAACAATATATGACCACCAAGCCACCACTACAAAAGATTCTTCAAAGAATCCTACACACAGAAAATGAAAGCGTACAAAATCATGAAAAGACAGGGAGTATCAAACCACAGGAGAAGAAAAGGCAAAAAAGTAGACAGTAACATTGATTCAACTGCACACAACCCTTAAACAACAAAGACAACTAAATGACAGGAATCACCACATACCTGTCAATACTAACACTGAATGTTAATGGACTTAATTCTCCCATCAAAAGACACCATTTGGCAAACTGGATTAAAAAGGAAGACCCAACAATCTGTTCCTGTAGGAGACCCATCTCATTGACAGAAACAAGCACTAGCTTAGGGTGAAAGGCTGGAAGAAGATTTACCAAGCCAATGGCCCCCCAAAACAGGCAGGGGTAGCAATACCTATCTTGGACAAAGTAGACTTCAAACCTACATTGATCAAGTGAGATAAAGAAGGACATTCCATACTAATAAAAGGGGAAATAACAATTATCAACCTATATGCACCCAATGTCTGAAGGACCTAAAAACATATATAAACTCTAACACAGAGGTCGTGTGAAACTTTAATACCCCCCCATCACCAATAGACAGGTCATCCAAACAAAAAACTCAATAACGAAACCCTAGATCTAAATCACAGCATATCAAATGGACCTAGCCAATGTCTACTGAATATTTCATCCAACTTCTACACAATATACATTATTTTCAGCAGCCCATGGAACCATCTCCAAAATTAGTCATATCTTAGGACACAAAGCAAGCCTCAGCAAATATAAGAAAATAGAAATAATACCATGCATTCTATCTGATCACAAAGTATTAAAACTAGAACTTAACAACAAAAACAATAGTGAAAAAAATGCAAACAGTTAGTAGCTGAACAACACATTGCTCAATGATCAATGGGTCATTGAGAAATAAAAGAGGAAATTAAAAAGTTCCTGCAAGTTAATGAAAATGAAAACATGACCTACTGGAACCTCCAGGACAGCAAAGGCACACCTGAGAGGAAAGTTTATAGCCATCAGTGCATATATTAAAAGGACAGAAAGATCTCAAATCAATGACCTAAAGCTACATCTCAAACTACTAGAAAAACAAAAACAAGAAAATCCCAAAGCAAACAGAAGGAAAGAAATAATAAAAATAAGAGCTGAAATCAATGAAATAGAAACAAACAACAACAAAAAGAAAACCAAACAAAGAATCAATGAAACAAAAACTTGGTTCTTTGAAAAAATAAATAAGATTGACAGAACCCTGGCAAACCTGATTAAAATGAGAGAAAAAACCCAAATCAGTAAAATCAGAAATGCAAAATGGGAGATTACAACAAACACCATGGAAATCCAGGAAATCATCAGAGATTACTTTGAGAACCTATATTCTAATAAATTTGAAAATCTTGAAGAAATGGACAGATTTCTAGTTACTTATGACCATCCAAAATTGAACCAAGAGGACATTAATCACCGGAATAGATCTATAAAACATAATGAAATTGAAGCAGCAATCAAGAGTCTCCCAAAAAAGAAAAGACCAGGACCTGATGGATTCACTGCCAGATTCTATCAGACCTTTAAAGAAGAACTAATACCAACCCTCCTTAAACTGTTCCACAAAATAGAAAGGGAAGGAAACTGTCTAACTCATTTTATGAAGCCAGTATTACACTCATCCCAAACCAGACAAAGACACCTCCAAAAAGGAGAACTATAAGCCAATCTTCTTAATGAACATTGATGCAAAAATCCTCAATAAAATGGCAAACCAAATTCAACAACACAATCTATACACAATGGAATTTTATGCAGCCCATGAAGAAGAACGAAATGTTATAATTTGCTGTAAATGGATGGAATTGGAGAACATCATTCTGAGTGAGGTTAGCCTGGCCCAAAAGACCAAAAATCATATGTTCTCCCTCACATGCAGACATTAGATCAAGGGCAAACACAACAAAGGGATTGGACTTTGAGCACATGACAAAAGTGAGAGCACACAAGGGAGGGCTGAGGATAGGTAAGACACCTGAAAAATTAGCTAGCATTTGTTGCCCTCAACGCAGAGAAACTAAAGCAGATACCTTAAAAGCAACTGAGGCCAATTGGAGAAGGGGACCAGGAACTAGAGAAAAGGTTAAATCAAGAAGAATTAACCTAGAAGGTAACACACATGCACAGGAAATCAATGTGAGTCAACTCCCTGTATAGCTATCCTTATCTCAACTAGCAAAAACCCTTGGTCCTTCCTATTATTGCTTATACTCTCTCTTCAACAAAATTAGAGATAAGGGCAAAATAGTTTCTGCCAGGTATCGAGGGGGTGGAGGGAGAGGGAGGGGGTGGGATGGGTTGTAAGGGAGGGGGTGAGGAGAGGGGGGAGAAATGACCCAAACATTGTATGCATATATGAATAAAAAAAAATTCAACAACACATCAGAAAGATAAACTCAGCTTCATCCCAGGATGCAGGGATTTATAGATTTATAAATCTATAAATGTAATATAGCACATTAATAGAAGCAAAGACAAAAACCACTTACTTAATCATCTCAATAGATGCAGAAAAAACCTTTGACAAGATCCAACACCAATTCATGATAAAATCTCTAAGAAAACTAGGAATAGAGGGAATGTAACTCAACATTCTAAAGGCTATATATGACAAACCTCATACTTAATGGAGAAAAACTGAAAGCATTTCCCCTAAAATCAGGAATGAGACAACGGTGCCCGCTATCCCCACTCTTATTCAACACAGTACTGGAATTCCTAGCCAGAGCAATTAGGCAAGAATAAGAAATAAAAGGAATACAAATAGGTAAAGAAACTGTCAAAATATCCCTATTTGCAGTATTGGGGTAGAGATGCAAAAAACTCTATCCCAATACTGCTAGAAACCATAAACAGCTACAACAAGGTGGCAGGTTACAAAATCACCTTACAAAAATCATTAGCTTTTCTATGCTCCAATAACGAACAAAGAGAGAAATAATATATGGAAACAATTCCATTTACAACAGCCTCAAAAAAAATCAAATATCTAGGAGTAAACTTAACAAATTGTGAATGACCTCTATAAGGAGAACTACAGACACCTGGAGAAAGAGATCAAGGAAGACTACAGAAGATGGAGAGATCTGTGCTCATGGATTGGTAGAATCAACCTAGTAAAAATGGCTATACTTCCAAAAGCAATCTACATGTTTAAGGCAATTCCCATCAAAATCCCAATGATATTCATCACAGACATTGAAAAATCTATCCTAAAATTCATTTGGAAACACAAGAGACCACAAATAGCCAAGGCAATACTCAGCAAAAAGAGCAATGCTGGAGGCACCACAATACCCGACTTCAAACTATATTACAAAGCAGTAGCAATAAAAACAGCATGGTACTAGCACAAAAACAACATGAAGACCAGTGGAACAGAATTGAGGACCCAGATATGAATCCACACAACTATGCCCACCTTATTTTTGACAAAGGCACTAAAAATATATGATGGAGAAAAGACAGCCTCTTCAACAAATGTTGTAGGGAAAAGTGGTTATCCGTCTGCAAAAAAACTGAAACTAGATCCATGTCTATCACCCTGTACTAGTATCAACTCAAAATGGATCAAGGAACTCAATATCAGATCCGAAACTCTAAAGTTGGTACAGGAAAGAGCAGGAAACACTCTGGAAGTAATAGGTATAGGCAAGGACTTCCTCAATAGAACCCCAGCAGAAATTAAAAAAATTATAGACAAATGGGATTTCATAAAACTAAAAAGGTTCTGCACAACAAAAGAAATGGTCTCCAAACTGAAGAGAGCACCCACAGAGTAGGAAAAAATATTTGCCAGCTATACATCAGACAAAGGACTGATAACCAGAATATTCAGGGAACTCAAAAAACTAAACTCTCCCAAAATCAATGAACTAATACAGAAATGGGCAATTGAACTAAACAGAACTTTCTCAAAAGAAGAAATTCAAATGGCCAAAAAACACATGAAAAAAATGCTCACCATCTCTAGCCATAAAGGAAATGCAAATCAAAACCACACTAAGATTCCACCTCACCCCTGTTAGAATAGCCATCATCAAAAACACCACTAACAACAGGTGTTGGCAAGGACGTGGTGAAAAAGGAACCCTCGTATACTGCTGGTGGGAATGCAAACTAGTGCAACCACTCTGGAAAAAAACTTGGAGGCTTCTTAAAAATCTAAACATAGATCTGCCATATGATCAGCAATACCACTCTTGGGGATATACCCAAAGGAATGTGACACAGGTTACTCCACAGGCACTTGCACATCCATGTTTATTGCAGTGCTATTCACAATAGCCAAGTTATGGAAACAGCCAAGATGCCCGCCTACTGACAAATGGATTAAGAAAATGTGGTAGTTATACACAATAGAATTTTACTCAGCCATGAAGAACAAAATGTTATCATTTGCTGGTAAATGGATGGAATTGGAGAACATCATTCTTAGCAAGGTTAGCCAAGCTCAGAAGACCAAAAATCGTATGTTCTCCCTCATATGTGGACTTTAGATCTAGTGCAAATACAGCAGTGTGGTTGGACTTGGGTCACATGATAAGGGGACAGCACACACGGGAGGTATGGGGATAGGTAAGAAACCCAAAACATGATAGTATTTGATGTCCCCACTGCAGAGGAACTACTACAGAAACCTTAAAGCAACAGAAATCAGTATGAGAAGGGGATCAAGAACTAGTGAAAAGGTCAGTTAGAGATGAATCAACTTGGGATGTAACACATTTGTACATGGAAGCAAAGCTAGGAATCTCTCTGTATAGCTATCCTTATCTCGATTAGCAAAAATGCTTTGTCTTTCTTATTATGCTTATGTCTTCTCTTCAACAAAATTGGAGAAAAGGGCAGAATGGATTCTGCCTAGAAGCGAGGGGCGATGAGAAAGGGGGTGGGGTGTAGAGGGGAGAAATGGCCCAAACAATGTATGCACATATGAATAAATGAATAAAAAAAAAAAGAAAAGAAAAAATTGCAATTCATACTAAAAGGCAAAAGAGTGTAGTTTGGAGAGACAACGAAAACACACTCAGGTATGGTAGGGATGTTGGAATTATTTGTCTAAAAATTCAACATGACTATGATTAGTATGCTAAGAGCCATAATGGAAAAAAGTAGACAACACGCCATAATAGATTAGTAGCATAAGCAAGGAGAAATTAAAAGGAAAAAATAAAAAAGAAATGCTAGGGATCAAAAACACTATAATAGAAACTAAGGTTGCCTTTTATAGGGGTCCATTGATAAACTACAAGATTCTCTGAGCTTGTGTCAATGTAAATTTCCAAAGATCAAAACCAAATGAGAAAAAAATACTGACAAAGGCAAATAGTGATGGGACAAAAGGCATAAATATGTACAATGGGAATGCTAGAAGAATAAGAAAGAAATAGACAGTAAAAATATTTGAAACAATAATGACTGAGAATTTCCCCAGGCACCAAAACCACAGATTCAGGACGCTCAAAGAATACCAAGCAGGATCAATACAAAACACAAAAACAAAAACAAATAAAACACCCTATACTTATGCATATGATGGCCAAATGGCAAAAATCCAAAGATAAAGAAAAACCTTGAAAGAAACCAAATGAAAAAAAGTACCTTGTCTACCAAAAGAGGAACCAAAATAAAAAATATATCCAAATTTTCCTAAGAAACTATATAAGCAAAAATAGAATGGAGTAGAAATTTTTAAAGTATTAAGAAAAAAAAAGGCCAAGCTAGAGATATATTGAGGCTATTGCTATTAGAATTGCCAAAATCCCAAACACTGATAAAACTAAATGCTGATAAAGATATGAAGAAAAGGAACATTCATTCACTGCTGGAGGGTGTGTAAAATGGTACAGCCACTTTGGAAAATGGCCTTTTATCTAACAGATTAAATATACTTTTATAGTGTAACCCACCAATCATCCTTAGTGTTTACCCAAACATCTGTCCATCAAAAAATCTGCATATGGATGTTTATAGCATCTTTATAATTACCAAAGCTTGAATGCAACCAACATGTTCTTCAGTAGGTGAATGGATAAATAAACTGTGGTACATCCTAACAATGGAATATTATTCTGTGCTAAAAAGAAGCTATGAAAAGACATAGAGGAAACTTCAATACTTATTATTACATAAAAGATGCCAATATGAAAAAGGCTACTTACTTACATGATTCCAACTAGTTGGCATTCTGGAAAAGGCAAACATATGATCACAATAAACAGATTAATGATTTCCATGAGTTATAGGGGGTGAGATGAATAAGTGGAATACAGAGGATTTCTAGGAAAGTGAAAATAGCCCATAAGATCCTATAAGTGGATACATGCCCTTATACATAGAATGTACAACATCCAAAGTGAACCCTAATGTAAACTATGAGCTTAGAGTGATAATGATGTATCAATGAAAGTTCATTAATTGTAACAATTGTGCCACTCTGGTGGAGAATGCTGATAGTAGAGGAAGGTATAGTAGGGTATACGAGAAATCTCTGCACCTTCTTTTCCATTTTGCTCTGAACCTTAAACTGCTATAAAATAATTCATATTTTTGAAAAGAAAATAACATTATTAAGATATATTAAAGAAAAATGGGAGTGGGAGGTAAAAAGGTGGGTGGGAGGTAAAAAGGTAAGTGAGAGCAATGAAAGGGGTTGAACAGACCAAAGAAAAGTAGACTGACAATGGGGACACATTGAGAAACCCCTTGGGAACATCAGCTTAAATATTAATAATGAAAGACAGGGCTGTAAAATAGGTACAGTGGGGGGGTACTTGTGGGAGGGTGAATGAAGGATATTAAGGTGAGGGTATATTGTGGATAAACTTCATATATTTATATGAGCTAGAACAAAGAAACCTCTTGCAATTGCTTTAAGTATGGTGGGGAGGGGGTTAAGGGGTAGAGACAGTGGGGGTAATCTAACCAACGTACAATATAAGCCTATTTGGAATTGTCAAAATTAATGCCCCCTATACAATGGATGTATCCTAAGAAAAAAGAAAAGCTAATTAAGTAGAAAGCTTTACAATGTTCATAATACAAAATTCAATAATGTTCAATAATACAAAATGTTAATTACCTTTTAATTGATCTATAGACTCAACACAATCTCCATCAAAATTCTAGCAGGTGTATTTAAATCTAAAATGAGAAGATGTTTGTAAAACTTATAAAAAATGAAAAAGATCAAGAAGGTCCAGGAATATCTTGGAAAAGAACAAACCTGAAGGACTTAAACTATCAGACATAAAGATCTATTAAAAACTATAGTAATTAAGATAGTATGTTTTGACCTAACAGCAGACAAATATATTAATGGAATAGAATAGGAACAGACTGACACATCTGCAACCACTTGATTTAATTATAGATTTTAATATAAAAGCAATACAATGATATTCTAGGAAATATCACAGGAAACTATTTTCAAGATTTTGGAATAAGCAATGATTTTTTTTAAAGGACACTAAGCACTAACCAAAAAGTAAGAGGTTGATGAATTGGGCTACATTAAAATTATGCACATCTGTTCAGCAAAAGAGATATTTAAAAAGCAAGTCACAGAGTAGAAAAAGTTATTGTTAATATATGCATAAGGAATATATATAATATATAGATGACTATTATAAAATAATAACTCAATAGATTAAATGGGCATAAAACTTGAATTGGCACTTTTCAAAAAAGGACATCTGAATGTTCAATAAATGTTTTGTAAAGATACTCTTTTATCAAGTAAATTAAAATTAAAATTAAATACTATTATATGACTACCAGAATGACAACATTTATGTGGCTAACAGTGCCAAGTGTTGATAAGCCTGGGAACTACAACTTTTGTATTATAGGAAGTAAAAATTTAGAAAACTGTACAACAGTATTTACAAAAATTGAATGTACACATATACCTTTTAAGACCCAATAATTTCACTCTTTTGTATTGACTCAACAGAAATTCATACACACACACACACACTCACCAAAAGATATGTGCAAGATTTTTATAGCAGCATTATTTATATAACCAAACAACCTAAATATTCATAAACAACGATTTATGAAGGTAAGTAAATTTTTACAGGTAAGTAAATTGTGTTGTATTTACACAATGGAATACTACACAGAAATGAGAATGAACAAGCTACAATCATAAGCAATGGTATGGATGAATCTCACAAATATAATATTATATTTTATTATTATTTTTAATTTGTACATCTTAAGGGCTACATTAAAGTAATTGAATACATGTATACAATGTGTAATAATGAAATCAGGGTAATTAGAATTTCCATCTCTTCAATAATCATTTTTATGTGTTGGGAATTTCACAATACAGTGTTAAACAAAACAAGTTACTCATAAAAGAGTATCTACTACATGATTCCCTTCAAGAACAGGAAAGAAGAAAAACTAGTTAAATGACAAATGAGGAGGACAGAGGACTGTGGCATAGCGGCCTGAGTAAGACTGGTAAGGCACATGACAAGGGTTTCAAGTGTGCTCATACTCTTTTACTCTTTTACTCTGAAATGGGCATGCTCACCTTGTTTACGTTCACAGTGCTGCATACTTGTACTTCTAAAAGTATGTATATTAATTTTGCATATATGTTATTTGTGCCCACCATGAATAAATTTTACTAAAAACACACATATGCACAGACTATTACACAAACAGAAAAATGCTTTTATATACTATGTGCTGAATTCACACTAAAACCAACTTATTAAAGTTGTAATATCCACAATATAAATAAACAATTAATACTGTAAGAAATGCCTTAAGTCATACTTTTTATGCCTATGTGTTATCAATTGCCCATTTTAGATTCACTCCCTAGTTCCTTGTTATTTCATGGTGAATAAAATCATTAAAATAGATGTCAGCTCTTCAGACCTGAAGAAATGTGAACAACCTTCATCAGTTTTGGGAAGAGAAGTAAAAAGAGCCAAAGACGTTTTCCTCTTTGAAAACGAGCTTCAGGAAGAGAAAATTAAAAGTAATGCCTGGCTTAGATTGGCATCTAGGCTAACCTAGGTAGAAACTGATCTTTTATAGCTTTGAATTGAATGCCATTGTTTTATATTTTTTACCAAAACATGTATTATTAAATAAGGAAGACTCCCAAAGATACCTACTTTAAAATGGTTCCAGAATGAGAAGCATCGGTCTTCACCTACATTTTTTTTTCAGTGCTTGGTCTTGCATATGCTAGGCAAGTGCTCTACCACAAAGCTATATCCCAAGCCCTAAAATTTAAAAATAAATTATTACCAGGAGATCTGTGATCTTATCTTTCCCCCATCACCATATAACTTTAGGCAAATCATTTACCTTCTATTGGTCAGTTTCATTACCTATAAAATACAAAAATTGAATAAGCCTTGGCATTTTACATCTAAAGCAAATGTTGATGAAGTTAAATGTTCTAAGATACTGGATTATCCTAGCTAAAATTAACTCTTGCATAGAATATAGAGAAGGATTCTGTTAATTAATTGTCCTTAGATATATATCATTCACAACCTTCAAGTCATGATAGTTAATAATATATGTTCCCAATTCAGTTATATCAGTTTGGAAAGTGTCTTTTCTTTCCTTTAGTATTTAAGATTATTACTTAAGATTGGTAAGTGGCTGTTTTATAGCTAGAACATATAATTGTCCTATGACTTTTAAAAATTCTAACTCCCTCTAAAACACTATACGAAGCTATAAAACCTCTTTTCCCATTGCATTTCTGAGAGAAACAACACATACAATATTCCCAGAGGAATATTGAGTTTCTTTCTATCCTTGATAATATTGATAAGAAATCTGACAGTATACTTGGTAAGAAACAGGATGGTGGAAGGGAAAAAAATCAATGATGCATCCAGAAGACAGTAGTTTTCTAGGAAATTCTAAGCTTTTTTCAGACATGTCACCAAGCTATACAAGTTATTGTCAGAAACTGTCTTTATATGGAGTGGCAATATAAAAGAAACTTGTTACTGTTCAAATGTGGAGCTCAGCATGATGAAAGAATTCAAGGTGGGAGTTACATGGAGGACAACTTGTATCAAAAGTAAACAACATGTCTCAGAAGGACACTCTGACCAGCTGTAATGTTTCTTGATAAATACACAAAATGATAGAGTCATTATTCTGTTTTCTCTCTAGTTAAAAAAAAATCTGTTAACGTAGTACGCTCTGCTCCCCAAGGTAAGGACAGCAACATTAGATAATTAAGCAAAAGCAAAACACTAAAGAAAACTGAAATACTATGACTACCCAGGCTTTTCAGCCCAAAATATTTCCGATGTTGAGATTAGAATGACCTAAAAAGTTCCCATAGAATGAAAAAATTATAAGTGAAAATATCCTCACAGGAAATATCCAGATAATTAAAGTGCCTACCCCAAGGTCACTGCTCAAGGTCATAACCACTTAATGGCTAAGCCAGGAATAAAGCCTGTAACCAACATTAGGCACTGCTGAGCAGATTTGAGCTCCAAGTGGTCAGTGGGAAATAGACAAATAGATGAAAAAGACCCATTTAGTTTCAAGGTATTTAAGAGACTTTCCCCATATGGGTAGATGAAGTCATATCACAAACACTATCCAGGGGATTAATATAAAATATGTGCTTATATATGTGTGTATATATTATGTATCTATATTGCATTATGTAATTATACATAGTAATACCTTTCCCAACCCACTCCTGGGTCTGTGCCCTTCACTAAAGGATAACCTTATCAAATCACAAACTATAAAATGCAGAGTAGGGGCCATTATCAACAGAAACAAAATTTGATATCTTTTCAAAGATCTAAGGATCTTAACTTATAAAAGACTGACATCATTTGTTATAGCACTGAATTCAAACTGAAAAATGCTCTTAGAGGAATCCAGGTAGTTTTAAGTTCTGTAGGTCATGTTTATTATAAAGTCTCATTATGTGACTTCCACACTGTCCAGAAACACAGATAATCCCCAAATTATATATATCTGGCATAGCAAAGAGAGGAGAAATGAAGACTCCCAGGTCTAAGTAAATACCAGTCACAAAAGGATTCTGTAAAAATATTCTATATCAGGACTATAGGAAAAAATCATACAATTCTTTTAAAAATTAAGATATAACTGGATGTAATGGTGTACACTTGTAATCACAGTTACCTGGGAGGTAGAAACAGGATAATGGAGAATTTGAGGCCATCCTGGGCAAAGTTATAGAGATCTTATCTCAAAAACAAAACAGAAGGGCTAGGGATGTAGCTCAAGTGGTAGAGAACTTACCTAGCAAGTGCAAGGCCCTAGGTTCAATCCTCAGTACCACAAGAAAAGCAATTAAGATATCACCAAGATATAAGCACATACTCCACTTAAGGATTCTTAAACTTTAAATGAAAAATACTTCACAGGTAAAATAATTATTTATATATTCAGTCAATTTTTTAAAATTAATAGGCTTATATGGCTTCAGTGTTGCATTTAAGTAAGATCCATAGTTTTCTTTAAATAGCTATTTACAGGAGTCTTGATCTCCTTGTAAAGTCTGCTACCATAGTAATCTCAGCAAATAATTAGCTCCTTCGGGAAAATCCAACTCTTCATAATGTCAAGTTGAAACAAAAAGGAACCCTTAGCTCTTCTTCCTCAATGGATATTACATTTATTACTTATACATTGTTGCTCACTAAATTTCTAAGGAAAACCAAAATTTTTTCTTAGAAATACTTTCAGACTTTGTATCTATCTTTCCAAGATATTTAAAGAAAGATATTAATGAAAAACTATTTCATTAAAAGTTAACTATTAGCAGGTTTAGAAATATTAATATGCCACAGAGTTTATAGCCTTGCAAATTACTTGAAAAAAATGAAAACCAACTCTATTCTTTTTGTCCCCATTTCACAATCTTCTGTGGCTAGAAACAAGATAACAAATTAAATACAACAAACATTCTTTTTGCTTACTAAGGACAAGTGACTATTTTCAAGCTAAGAACATTAAATGTATCTCTAAATAGCTCATAAATAATAACATTAAGTGTAAATAATGAATTCTAGTGGAAATGTTTTACTGTTTATGTATATTGCATTTTATTTAAAAATAGATTTAAATCGATTTAAAGGATAACCAAAATAGAACAAAATAAAACAAGGATGAAGCAAAAAAGAAAAATAAAGGTATGAAAGCAAGTTTAAGGCAGGAATGAAGTTTGTACTTGATATGCATTCCATAGAGCCCACTGATTAATAGAAGTGAGCTAAGCAAGGTACTTAAGTTTCAAAGCCCCTGAAGTGAACAATGACAGGATATTCTGAAAAACATAAAATACAGATCAGCAAAACAGAATCCTAAATTGTAC
Organism: Castor canadensis; assembly: GCF_047511655.1. Classification (NCBI taxonomy): domain Eukaryota; kingdom Metazoa; phylum Chordata; class Mammalia; order Rodentia; family Castoridae; genus Castor; species Castor canadensis. The sequence continues at coordinate 135,742,457 of NC_133395.1, forward strand.
ATCAACTACAACCTAGCAAACTGTTTAACACAAAAACAAAATTCTTAAAATTTGCATTTCTTATTAGCTCCCTACTTTATTGATTCTGATCAATTCAAGGCAGAACTATTCTATATTTATTCCACTCAGGCCCCTTTTTTCAGCATGTACTAACATAGTTTGAGTAGGTGAAAAGGGTTCATTCTAAATAGCCATTTTCACATAGCAGGATTAAACAGAGCTAAAATCAGAGGATTGAAGCACCAGCGCTAACAGAGAGGGCAGATCAGTCTTGCCTCCAAAGAAGCAGAGTCCTGGACACCCAAATCTCATTGATTGATAGATGAAGGGAATGCAAGAAAGCAATTTTTAAAAATTGGGGAAAGAGGGAAGGAAGGGGAAAGAAAGAGAGAGAAGGGGAGGGGAGGGAAAGGGAGAGAAGAGAATTAAGAATCAGGAGCACGATACAAAGAAAAAAATGAAAGATAACAAAAGCTAGGACTAGAAAAATTCCAACATATCATTGAAGTGACAGAAGGCTAGCAAACTTGCTTCCTCTCAATAATCTACTTGATCACTTATAAATTCAAAATTAATAATACCGCTTTCTTCAAATAGCCTAAAATAAATTCATTATTTTTTTACAACAGCTTTTCCATAGTCAATACCATCCAAAAGAACAAGATTTTGAATTGGGTGCTGGATAGACTTCTGGCTATTTGTGTTAGCAAAGCATGAAGAAAATGTAGTCTCACAGCAGTAAGTGCATGGGGGAGTCATGGGCAGTACTACCTTAAGTGTTTGCTAGGGTACTTGTGATCCTCCTTAGTCAATGCACCTTCAAGCACCTTACCCAACCCCCTTCCTATCCCACTGTTGCCTTTATACTCACTGCGCATGAGGGCCACCTGCCCTTGGTATCAAACAGACCTGGGCTGGATACCAGGGCAATTGACACACAAATCACTTAGCCTTTCTCAGTTCCAGGACTCACTGAAGGATATGGGCATTGTGATATCAATGCCAGCAAGCATTTTTGCAGAAGTCAAATGAGACAACATTGCAAAGTACCTACCTGTGTTCCTGACCACCAGGAAATGGCACACAGGGGCAGAGGAGAGTGTTTCAAGAGCATGGAGGAAAGTTTGAACTTCCTGTGGCTGAAAGATCTTGTCTCTGTGGAAACTTAAGATGGTGCCTCATCATCACCATCTGCATAATCTACTGGATTAGAAGTGACAGATAGCCCATAAGTACCATTCCCCTCTACCAAATTCTGTAGCTGCACATATGTTGGAAAGTAGGAATTTTCCAATGAGTTCCTTTTGGGGGAAATTAGTACTGTAACACCAAACCACTTTCCTCTGCCTTCTAATTTTCATCATTAATATTTGAAATGATTAGGGAAGAACACATAAAATGGTAGCACCCATAAAGAACAGAGTTTAGAATTGTGGAATAATCAAAAACTTTGGAACTAGGCAGATGTGACATTAAATTCTGACTCTGCCATACTGGTTGTATAACCTTGAACAGTTACTTCAGTTCCCTGAGAATTTGTTTTCTATTCTGCAAAATGAAACTAAACACCTTAAAGTGTAAGTGTATTAGAGCTTGAATTCTCCTGGCTTCTAGTAGGCATTCAATATTATTTTTTTTTCAATGAATTCATCAAAATACTCTGCAAAAATCATGACAATTCAACTTTAAACTCATCTAGATATGCTTGATACATTTTTTAGTGGTATAGGGTTTTGAACTCAATGCCTTGTGCTTGCTAGGCAAGCACTCTATCACTTGAGCCATAACCCCAGTTCTTTTTGTCTTAGTTATTGCTTTTTCCTGGGCTGACTTTGGACTGTGATCCTCCAACCTCTGCTTCCTGTGCAGTTGGGTTTGCAGAGGTGCACCACAACACTCAGCTTGCTTTGAGATAGGATCTCACTAACTTATTTTTTGCCCAGGATGGCTTCCAACTGTGATCTTTTATGTATGCCTCCAATGTAGCTGGGATTACAAGCATGAACCCCCATATCCAGTCTCAGCATAGTTTTGATAAGAGAACAAGACAAGTATGTAATGAAATTTCACAAAAAATCCTATGTAATGAAAAATAAATTAAAGCAATAATGAGCTACACAAAGTGATTGTTCTAACTTCACTACCAAATTATGGCAAGATAAAACAAGCATGCATATGACATGTACCTCATGATGAAATATGAAGAATATAAGCTAGGCACAGAGATTCAACCTTGTAATACTAGATATTTGGGAGGCAGAGACTGAGAGGGTTGCAGTTTGAGGCCAGCCAGGGCAAAAAGTTTGGGAGATCCCATTTCAACCAATAGTTGGGCATCGCAGTATATGCCTGTCATCCCAGCTGTGCAAGAGGCTGAGACCAGAAGGATCACAGTTCCAGGTCAGTCTAGGCAAAATGTTTGTGAGATCCAGTCTCAACAGAAAAAGCTAGGTGTGGTGACATTGCCTGCCATTCAGTCACTGCGGGAAACATAAATAGGAAAATGGCAGTCCAGGCTGGCCCAGGCAAAAAAAAAAAAAAAAAAAGGCAAGACCCTATCTCTCTCAAAAATAACCAAAAAAAAAAGGGAGGGGGCTGGAGGAATGGCTCAAATGACAAAGTGCAATGCAAAACCCTGAGTCAAACCCCCATACCACCGCCACCTCCAAATTACAACCACATCAAGAAATGCGTTTTAAATTGTTGTAATGGGAGCACTTAATGATTGGACAAAAATTGTTGTTCACTTCTGAAAGACCCCCAAACTAAATATGTAAGTACTATTTCAAAATCCATTTTCATAAAAATGCATCAAAATGTTTAGAATGATTATGTGTGAATAATGAAACATCACTTCAAAGCCAGGGAAAAAACTAGCGATTGGCTCACTTTTCAAGCTCTCATATTATTAGCTCAATAGGTTTATTTAAAAATCTGTCTGATCTTTTACTCTGACTCAGTGAAAGCAAATTTTTAAAAGTGAAAAACCTATACGGCTTTTCATTTCCTATCAAGCATCATCCACACATCTGACATCAATAAAACATGGCAGTGCTGGACCTGACTATGAGAACTTTTATACTGTTCTAATGCATTGCCTACCAAATCCACAGAACAATCACCAAGAGCAGCAGGAAGGAAGAACATTCAGGAAAAATAGGAACGTGAGTTTAAGTATCTGAAAATATCAAGTAACTTTCATATATTATCAGTACTGCCTACTTTTAAAAGGTCATAACACTTTAAGTGAATATGTGAATGTAATTGACTAAAGAGACATATTCGTGAAGGGAGTGATCATTTCTGCCTTGTTCAGTGTCTAGAATGATTCAACTAACAAAACAATAACACTTAACAAATTCCTAAGTACTTCCTTTTCTTTTTGCAGTACGAGGGCTTGAACTCAGGGCCTTCACTTTGAGCCACTCTGCCAGCCCTTTTTCTGTGAAGGGTTTTTTCACGATAGGTTCTCGCAAACTATTTTCTTGGGCTGGCTTCAAACCAAGATCCTCCAGATCTCTACCTCCTGAGTAGCTAGGATTACAGGTGTGAGAAATACTTTCAATGATCCTGAATCAATGACTAATATGCTTTACCCATGACCTCCAGACAATTCTACATACAACAGAAAAGACCAAGGCTCAGCAAGTTTAAGCAACTTGGTCATACTACACACTAAACAAATGAAGGAGCCAGGATTGGAACTTATATATGTACCATAGCTTTAATTCATGCATGCATATATTTAGTCTTTCACATCTTTTTCCTAAAGAAATGTCACTGCAGTAGAAAGATGGCCATGAATTCTTTGTCACTCTTCCCAGTGAGAGGTGAAAATTGTTTTTCTCCCCTTGAATGTAGGCTTGTCCTGTCTCATGCTTTGACCAATGAAAGATGAAGTATTTGTCTTTCCAAGGCTAGCACTATGCAGATCTGTAGCAATCACACTGTTGGAGCCTCCTTGGAATCACACTACTATGGAGTGAAGCCCACACCCCATAGGACACATGGAGAACAAGATGTTCCTACTGACAACCCCACTAGCCAGCACCAAATGCCAGTTGTGTGTAAGCCATCTTACACATCCAGGGTCAGTTGAATATCAAGATCATTGTAGCTTCAATCAATACCACATGGAGCAAAAAAAAACAACCAACAGATTTCAGTCAATCCACAGCATAGTGAGAGATAAGAAATGTTTATTGTTTAAACCATTAAGTTTTGGTGTGGCTAATTATAAAGCAGTAGACAATCAAAAGAGTCACAATATTCTTCTTGAAAGCAGACTATTAGGTAGAATACAGCAAAAATGTAACTCTAGAAAGAAAGAACGCATGAAGCAATTGTTTTTCTCTTGTATGTTTTTAATCTCACAGCCTGGTAAAGAAGGTAAATCAGAATAGACAAATAGCCTTTTTCTTACTTATTTATACATTTGTTTACTCACTTATACATTCATTAAGCATGTACTTCCTGTTATGGATGAATGCCTGTGTTAATTTTGAGGGTCATAGAGGAAATTAAGATATATCATACCTACGGCCTTCAAGAGCTTCTAGGTCTACCAAAAAACTCGATAGCATTTGTTGCCCTCAACACAGAGAAACTAATGCAGATACTTTAAAGTGACAGAGGCCAATAGGAGGGGACCAAGAACTAGAGAAAAGGTTAGTTCGAGAAGAATTAATTTAGAAGGTAACACACATGTACAGGAAAGCAATACAAGTCAACTCCCTGTATAGCTATCCTTATCTCAACTAGCAAAAACCCTTGGTCCTTCCTATTATTGCTTATACTCTCTCTTCAACAAAATTAGACATAAGGGCAAAATAGTTTCTGCCTGGAAGTGAGGGGGTGGGGCTGAGGGAAGGGGTGGGGTGGTTAAGGGTGGGGGTGAGGGGAAGGGGGGGAGAAATGACCCAAACATTGTATGCACATATGAATAAAATTCTTTAAAAATGCTAAAAAAAAAAAAAAAGCTTTTAGGTCTAATGACAGAAACTGATTTTTGACTGATTGATTCAGACTTGTTCCATACAGAGTAAAAGTTAGAAAAGTTAAGGGCAGTGGGGAAGAGGGGGGATAGGAGAGGCCTATCCCATATTTTAGAGTTCCACTCTTCATAATACACAAAGTGCATTATGGACTAGGCACAGTACTTGTATTTTTAATTCTTCACTCCTCCCGACAAAATGTTAACACCACAAAAATGGATATAAAGACAATACATACTCAATTACTTTTTCTCTTCTTCTTGATTCTTTCCTAACCTCTCTGAGTCTCAGTTGTTTTGAATGCAGAACTGAGATGACTGAGGCTCTGCCAGCCCCGTGAGGTACTGTGACATGCAAATGATAAGAGTGAGATGACATTATAAAACTTTGGTATCAGCACTTATTTATATAACCACCTTTTTTAGATGATGACAAAATTCCCTTTTTAAAAAAGTGGTATCAGATGCACATGAAAGTAAGAGAAGCAAAAGAAGGAAATCAAAAGCAACAGCAAAATTGCAACCCAGCGTAACTTTATTTCACCACATTAAAACTCATGCTCATTCTAGAACTAAATGTCATCATTCTAGAACTAAAGCCCAGCCTGGGATGCAACTGGGTCAGGTACTCTAGAATTTTTGGATTTGGAGCTGACAGGGGAAGAGCTTGCATTTTGGGTCACTGGCCAGAAGGATATGAATCAAACATGATCACTCCCATTTTCCCTGTGAGATGTAAAAAGCATGTATTGTATAGGAAACATGAAATCCACAAAAAGAAATAGAGATGAAGAACAGACCATGTCCTGACAGTTCCCTTTGGTCCCTTGGATCTAGCCATGCCTAAAGCCATTTTAAACTTTAACTTAAAAGTTATATAACTCAACATTATAAAAGCTATATATGACAAACCTACAGCCGGCATTATAATTAATGCAGAAAAACTGAAACCATTCCCTCTAAAATCAGGAACCAGACAAGGATGCCCACTATCTCCACTCCTATTCAACATAGTACTGGAATTCCTACCCAGAGCAATTAGGCAAGAAGAAGGAATAAAAAGAATATAAATAGGTAAAGACACTGTCAAAATATCCCTATTTGCGGATGACATGATCCTATACCTTAAAGACTCAAAAAACTCTACTCAGAAGATTCTAGACATCATCAATAGCTATAGCAAGGTAGCAGGATATAAAATCAACATAGAAAAATCATTAGCATTTCTATACACTAACAATAAGCAAACTGAAAAAGAATGTATGAAAACAATTCCATTTACAATAGCCTCAAAAAAAATCAAATACCTAGGTGTAAACCTAACAAAAGATGTGAAAGACCTCTACAAGGAAAAGTATACACTTCTGAAGAAAGAGATTGAGGAAGACTATAGAAAGTGGAGAGATCTCCCATGCTCATGGATTGGTAGAATCAACATAGTAAAAATGTCGATATTCCCAAAAGTAATCTACATGTTTAATGCAATTCCCATCAAAATTCCAATGACATTCATTAAAGAGATTGAAAAATCTACCGTTAAATTTATATGGAAACACAAGAGGCCACGAATAGCCAAGGCAATACTCAGTCAAAAGAACAATGCAGGAGGTATCACAATACCTGACTTCAAACTATATTACAAAGCAATAACAATAAAAACAGCATGGTACTGGCACAAAAACAGACATGAAGACCAGTGGAACAGAATAGAGGACCCAGATATGAAGCCACACAACTATAACCAACTTTTCTTTGACAAAGGGGCTAAAAATATAAGATGGAGAAATTGCAGCCTCTTCAACAAAAACTGCTGGGAAAACTGGTTAGCAGTCTACAAAAACCTGAAACTAGATCCATGTATATCACCCTATACCAAGATTAACTCAAAATGGATCAAGGACCTTAATATCAGACCACAAACTCTAAAGTTGATACAGGAAAGAGGAGGAAATACTCTGAAGTTAGTAGGTATAGGTAAGAACTTTCTCAACGAAACCCCAGCAGCACAGCAACTAAGAGGTAGCATAGATAAATGGGACCTCATAAAGCTAAAAAGCTTCTGTTCATCAAAAGAAGTGGTCCCTAAACTGAAGAGAAAACCCACAGAGTGGGAGAAAATATTTGCCAGGTACACATCAGACAAAGGACTAATAATCAGAATATATAGGGAACTTAAAAAACTAAATTCTCCCCAAACTAATGAACCAATAAAGAAATGGGCAAGTGAACTAAACAGAACTTTCTCAAAAGAAGAAATTCAAATGTCCAAAAAACACATGAAAAAATGCTCACCATCTCTAGCAATAAAGGAAATGCAAATTAAAATCACACTAAGATTCCACCTCACCCCTGTTAGAATAGCCATCATTAGCAACACTACCAACAACAGGTGTTGGCAAGGATGCGAGGAAAAAGGAACCCTCATACACTGTTGGTGGGAATGTAAACTAGTACAACCACTCTGGGAAAAAATTTGGAGGCTACTTAAAAAGCTAGACATCAATCTACCATTTGATCCAGCAATACCACTCTTGGGGATATACCCAAAAGACTGTGACACAGGTTACTCCAGAGGCACCTGCACACCCATGTTTATTGCGGCACTATTCACAATAGCCAAGTTATGGAAACAGTGAAGATGCCCCACCACCGACAAATGGATTAAGAAAATGTGGTATCTATACACAATGGAATTTTATGCAGCCATGAAGAAGAACGAAATGTTATCATTCGCTGGTAAATGGATGGAATTGGAGAACATCATTCTTAGTGAGGTTAGCCTGGCCCAAAAGACCAAAAATCATATGTTATCCCTCATCTGTGGACATTAGATCAAGGGCAAACACAACAATGGGGAGAGGTTTTTTTTTTTTTTTTTTTTGTCTTTTCTTTTTTGGTGCTGGGATCGAACCCAGGGCCTCACGCATGCTAGGCAAGCGCTGTACCACCGAGCTACATCCCAGCCCTCAAACACAACAATGGGATTGGACTTTGAGCACATGATAAAAGCGAGAGCACACAAGGGAGGGGTGAGGATAGGTAAGACACCTAAAAAATTAGCTAGCATTTGTTGCCCTTAACTCAGAGAAACTAAAGCAGATACCTTAAAAGCAACTGAGGCCAATAGGAAAAGGGGACCAGGAGCTAGAGAAAAGGTGAGATCAAAAAGAATTAACCTAGAAGGTAATACACACGCACAGGAAATTAATGTGAGTGAACTCCCTGTATAGCTATCCTTATCTCAACCAGCAAAAACCCTTGTTCCTTCCTATTATGGCTTATACTCTCTCTAGAACAAAATTAGAAATAAGGGCAAAATAGTTTCTGCTTGGTACTGAGGGGGTGGGGGGGAGCGGGAGGGGGCAGAGTGGGGGGTGGGGGCAGGGGAGAGAAATGACCCAAGCCTTGTATGCACTTATGAATAATAAAATAAAAATAAATAAATAAATAAAAAGTTAATATAAATTGGAATTCTGTCAGTTTTATCCAAAAGCATCTTTATGGGGTGGAAAGGGGTGGTACTGGGGTTTGAATTCAGGGACTTGTCCTTGCTAGGCAGGTGCTTTATCATTTGAGCCATAATCCCAGCCACTTCTGCTTTAGTTATTTTTCAGATAGTATCTTAATTTTGCCTGAGCCATCCTCTCACCTATGCCTCCCATATAGCTAGGATTACAGGTGTGCACCACTACTCTCAGTGTGTTCTATAAGATCACATTAGCTTTTTGCCCAGGCTGGTCTTGAACTAAGAATCTCCTGATATCTGCTTCCCAAGTAGCTGAGATCATAGACATGAACCACTGTGCCAAGCTCAAAATAGTCTTAAGTAAAAATAAAATTAGAGCATTGGGACATATTAAAATCATCTGAGGACTTTAAAAAATTGTTTGGTCAGTTTATCTCTTGAAGAGAAAAGCATCTCTAATCATAAAATAAGACCTGAATTAAAGCAAGGGAGATAAAGTGACTTTTTTACTTATATACCAACTTGATGGCATTCTTTACCTTCTAGTGGAACCCCTTCCTTTGTTTCCTAATCACATACCAACACTGTCTCACCCTGTCTTTTCAATTCCTATTTTATAAAGCACTGTCCCTCAGAATGTCAGGGAATGAACTTGTAGGCAGGGGAAAGGGTCAAGAAACAGAATAAATTTTAATTTGTAGGCTGTTGGCACAATAGCTAATACCTTTAACCTTCAACAAATGTTCAGAAGTCCTGTGCCCAGAAAGCCTTATTCATTCGTTACTATTAAGAAAATAGACCTAGCAGTTTAGCTGGACTGAGCATGTTAGGGGAATGGAAAAACACTGCTATTTTGATAAGCAATTCAAAAGAAAATTAAATTTACTAATGGAAGCTCCCACTATTCATTTTTTGAACAAATATAAAGGTAAAGCCAGCTTATAACAAATAGCCACCTAATCTCTTAATCTTCAGATACAGTGCAAAAGCATTACATGAAGGGTACTTAATCAGTACTAGCAAAGTAGCCTTTTATCTCAAACTTTACCTTAGACTGTTCAACGTCGCCCGTTTGTCTTGTGTCGATCCTTCCTTTCAGTACCCTGAGATGTTAAAGCAACATGGCAGGCAAAGACTGAGTTGTGATCAAAGTGCCCTGAGTTCTCCCACCAAAACTCCACACATGAGGCAAAGAGGCAAACTGGGAAATGAATAGTCACTGTGTCTGTAAAGTAAACTAACTAGTGTGGGGAATACAGCTCTATACAACTCCAATCTCAAGGAAAAACAAGAATCTTGTGGCCATTTTCCTTTGCTTACATCTACAGCTACCTGAAGCTGAAGAAAAGCTCCTTAGAAGACCATAGTAGACCCTTTTATCCAGCTGCTGTCAGGGATGAAAGTTTCCAGTCCTCAAGTGCAACAGAGCTACAGTCACTGACTTTTCCAAAAGATAAAAATCAAAACCCAAAAAAGACCACAAGTTAACTTTGAAATACAGACAAAAACAGCCTTCTGTAAGTGGTTACTTTCCAGACACACAGACACTTTAAAGACAAAAACAGGTTGTTACATTTGTTAGAGCAAATAAAAAGCTTAGAGCAGGACTTTCAAGTCTCTCTTTTTATGCTGAGGAACATCTTCCCAACTTCTTGCTCCCTTGAGGCAAAGGAAGACAAGGAGATGGTAGGGAAGTTACGGACAATGGCAGGGAAAAGGCCATCCCTTATAGGTGGCCCACAGGGCCAAGTGCAGGACAGCAAGGACACAGAGGGGCCCTAATGCTCTTTCTGGAGTTCCCAAGCTTTATTATTATAGAGCCTGTCATTCAATCCAGCATTTACTGAGCACCTACTGTGTTTGAGGCACTATTTTAGGTCCTGTGGATATACTATTGAAACAAAAGAGAAAAAATAAATTCTCCTCTTCTGTAATGGATTTTGACAAGAGAGAGACTGACAATAAACAAAACAAGTAAAGTTTATAATACTTTATAAAATAAAAATCACTACAAAGAAAATAAGTCAGGAAGAGATACATGGAATGCCAGGAGAGCAATTAGTAGGTTTCCCATTTTAAGTTGGTGTTCAGGGAAGATAAGAGAGAGAAGTCAAAGTTTTAAAAAAGACTTGAAGGAGAAAGGGGAATAGGGCAGGATGTTTGGGGGAAAGGATGTAAGAAACAAAGGAAAGGGCAATTTCAACAGCCATAAGGAAGGACTTTCCATTCGGTTCAAAACACAGAAGGAGGGCTCATGACTGTAGTAAAAGAGGGACAGTGGCAGAGGTTTGAGATGAGGTCCTAGAAATCATTTTAGACCACAATATGTAATGTCAGCCTTGTTTCTGATACGGGAAGTCTTCAGAGAGTTTTAAGGAGAGGTGTAATATCTAACTTAGCTGCTGAATTAAGGACAGAGCAAAGAGATTAGTCAAGGGGCCATTATAATAACACAACTTTGGTGCTTTGGGGATTTCAATATGCATTTTAATTTTATCACAAAATTATTATTTGCCTTCAAATAATACTAAACTACTTCCTACATAATGAAATAACCTTAGAAGAGCTCTATTCCACCTTCTTCCTTTTATGCTATTCTCATTATCTTACTCCTATTTATGTTACAAACCTTACAGTACATTAGTATTTTTCCTCTAAAGGAAATTATTTTTCCAAGAAATATAAGCATCTTTAATTTCTGGTATATTGTTTCTCAGTTTAGAAGTTCCTTTTGGTTCTTTTTTATATTTCTCATTTGTCTCTTCATTATGTCCATATTTTAACTTAAATCTCTGTACATATCAGAGTTGTTTTGAAATCCTTATTGGCTACTTCCTTCATTTTTATCATTCCTAAAGTCTCATTCTACTGTCTGATTTGTCTCCTGTATCATATTTGAGCACAAGACACTCTTTCTTCAGGCTAAGAATGAGGGTCACATTTTCCTGCTACTTGTATTGTTGACTGTCTTGATTTCATTTTTTTTTTCTTTTTAGAAAAAAATGTTTGTATTGATAAGGAGTAAACATTATATGCAAATAGATATTTTAAGGCTTATTTTTATTCTATGTGTAAGTGTAGCAAGAATAATCTCTATTTTAGAGATATTTTGGTCATATTAACTTTCTGGGGTCTCTAATGAATTCACATACACTCTACTTATCTCTCTACTTAGCTCACAGCTATACAGCCCATTGCCAACCCTGTTGAGTTTCACCATGTGCACGAATACCTTATATTTAACAGAGATTCAAAAAGACTCTTACATGTATTTCTGGAGCTATTTTATGCATAATTATCTCTTCTCTGATGCTCTATACCACAAATTCCAGTGCCCCTCTCCTCCACAAGTTCCAACGCTTATCTCTTCAACTCAGAGGTCCTGCTGGGCCTTCATTGGGTTTTACTCTCTGTGGCACAGTCCACAAAGTGCCTTCAGGCTAAAAGCTGGAGCAGTCTTTGCGATTATCTTGCTGCCTCTCTCTCAGTAAACACAGTCCTACACCGTCTACTTTCCAACATCCAAAAAGTATTTTTCATATTTTTTCCAATTTTTTAGGTTGTTTTTTCTTTCTTTAAATGGTAGAAGAGCATGGCTAGAGCTAGAAGGACTTGAAAGTGATGTCCCTGTCCTTCTCTTGTATAGGTGAAACAACAGACTCAGGAAGGGGTTGCAACACACTCAAGGTCACACAGATACTTGTAGCCGCATTAAGTTCAGAACCTCTGTTCCTTAACTCTAAGTCCAAGGCCTTTTTCACTTAAGCATAATGCTTCCTACAGAATGACTAATAGAAGGTAGTGTGTTAGTTTCCTAGGGCTGCTGTAACAAATTAACACAACCAGATGGATTTAAACAGCAGAAATGTATTCTCTCCCAGTTCTGGAGACCAAAAATCCAAAATCAAGTTGTTGGCAGAGGTGGTTCATTCTGGAGTTTCTAAAAGAGAGTCTATTCTATAATTCTCTCCTAGCTTTTGGTGGCTGTTGGAAATCCTGGATGTCACCTGACTTATCAACAAAGCACTCTAATTTCCACCTTGTCTTTACACAGCCTCATCCCTTCTTTATGTCCTCTTCTCTTCTTATAAGGGTATTTGTCAGTGATTTAGAGCCCAGAGAGTAAATTCAGCATGATTTCATCTACAGGCCCTTTACTTAATTACATCTGAAAAGACCCTTTCTCCAAATAGGGTCACATTCACAGGCACTGGGTATTAGGAGCTGGGCATATCTGTTTTGAGCGATGCCCACAATTCAACTTGCAATAGGTAGGAAGGACAAATAATAGACCCAAAGTCACATAATACAATTTGGATGAAATGTATGCCTTACACAAAAATAGACTTTGAGGCTGACTCCAGCTGGAACTATTTTGGAGAGTTTGAAAGGGTTTCCACGTGGAGCTTGAGGACCACGAGGAAAATACAACAGCAGGTTGATAATATTCCATTTCATCTGAGCCTAATCTCTTCACTTTCTGTATCACGTTCAAACATGATACTACAGCATCACTGCTGACTTTGCTAATTGTCCACAATGCAACAAGGAGTGATTTCTTTCAATTAATCTAGCTTTCTCTAATAACCAAATCAGTCATTACTCTAAGCTTGAATCCTTTAACAGGGATGTGTAGTAAACCCACGCTGCTGACAAGCCCTTGCCTGTTTCAGGACAAATGTCATCACTGTAGTAATTGTGTTTGTTAAGGCAACCCAACGCTAGTAAAAACAGAAGTCTGTTATGACCTCTAATAGTGAATTTAGGTATTGTTTTTCACTAACCAATTACCTTTGTTTTTCAGCATGAAGTCTTTTTAAAAAACTTTTTCCACCTTTCTCAGATGGCTTAGTTGGTACATTGTGAGACAAAAACAAGCAAAAGGGAGAAGCATATCATAAGAAAAAGTAATGATAAAGCATAGTGACAGATAGCAAAGGCACTTTATTTAAAAAATCATCCCAACACTAATAATTTGACAGTATTAATTTATTAAGGAAAAAAATGTCTAGAATGGACACTACCCTGAGATCTTTAAACAATAATCTGAAATTTCATTAGCTACAAAAACATCCACAACATTGCAATTGGAAAGGCATCTTTAAACCCACATTTTACTTGGGCTATAAGTTCTAGGTCCTGAACACAGGCAGTTAATTTGGTTTGTTTTTATGATCTGAACCAAATACAAACATTAAGTGATAAAAAGCTAGACATCGATCTACCATTTGATCCAGCAATACCACTCTTGGGGATATACCCAAAAGACTTACTCCAGAGGCACCTGCACACCCATGTTTATTGCGGCACTATTCACAATAGCCAAGTTATGGAAACAGCCAAGATGCCCCACCACTGATGAATGGATTAAGAAAATGTGGTATCTGTACACAGTGGAATTTTATGCAGCCATGAAGAAGAACAAAATGTTATCATTCGCTGTAAATAGATGGAGTTGGAGAACATCATTCTGAGTGAGGTTAGCCTGGCCCAAAAGACCAAAAATCGTATGTTCTCCCTCATATATGGACATTAGATCAAGGGGATTGGACTATGAGCACATGATAAAAGCGAGAGCACACAAGGGAGGGGTGAGGATAGGTAAGACACCTAAAAAATTAGCTAGCATTTATTGCCCTCAACGCAGAGAAACTAAAGCAGATACCTTAAAAGCAACTGAGGCCAACAGGAAAAGGGGAACAGGTACTAGAGAAAAGGTTAGTTCAAGAAGAATTAACCTAGAAGGTAACACCCACGCACAGGAAATCAATGTGAGTCAATGCCCTGTATAGCTATCCTTATCTCAACCATCAAAAACCCTTGTTCCTTCCTATTATTGCTTATACTCTCTCTACAACAAAATTAGAAATAAGGGCAAAATAGTTTCTTTTGGGTATTGGGGGGGAGGGGGCAGAGTGGGTGGTAAGGGAGGGGGTGGGGGCAGGGGGGAGAAATGACCCAAGCCTTGTATGCACATATGAATAATAAAAGAAAAAGGAAAAAAAAAAAACATTAAGTGAGGTCAAATAGAACTACCTGCTGGCAATCCTCAAATCTCTAATGCTGATTTAAAACAAACTGAAAAACTGAGTTGAACTGGAATGGCAAGAATAGAGGCTCATTTTTAATGAAACGAAAGCCTACCAATATCAATCCCCATTGTGCCAAAGATCCCCCAAATTGGATTGGAATGTAATAGCCAATAAGCATAACTGCTCCCAAAAAGTACAACTTGGCAGAGGGAAAGATTTAGAAGAACATTAAAATAATGCACCTAAAATTAGAATCATGATTAGAAAAGGGAGCTTTGTGTATGCCAACTCAAGGTGGGTGAAGGAGAAAGGTACATAAACAGTCAAAGTACTTGGAAAATGAGACCAATAGCAAGTAAGAGAAGAATCACAGAGGATTGGTGATGGAAGGGAATCAGAGATTCAACTCATCACTTTGAAGTATAGATACTGGCAGTTAGAAGGATGCAGTGACTTGTCCAAGGGCATAGCTTTTAAAACAAAAACAGGACCAAAGCACACACCCTTTACTCAACCAACTGTTCTCAAGGATATGTATGGAGGGATATCAGACGTTCTCAGACTTCACACATGGACCCCATCCCTTCTCTCTCCTCTTACCAACTATAGCTCATTCTTTTCCAATATCTCTTATTCCTGTTAGCAAATTTTGTCACTAAAATTTATTTCTCCAGTGCTGATGTCTCTGAACTCCAGACCTAGAGTCAATAGTTCTATTTGTATATCTCACAAGTATCTCAAGTTTAATGTGTGTCAAGGTTAACATCCAACCCCATGACTCTCATAACAAACCTATTCCTCCCCAATTGATTAGTTGCAACTGTCATTTTGTCAGTTCCTCCAATCAAAACCCAAGATGCCAGCCTTAAATTGGTATCTTTCCTTCACACTGCTATATATCTAGCCTATCAATAAGACCTCCTAAATGTATCCTAAAAATGTCTCTATCCATTTTCACAGCCACGATCTTACTCCATGTCATTGACATTTTCATCATATGCTTCCTCCTAACTGCTCTTTTTGTTCTGATTTTGTCAATTCTTTATTTGCCACATAGAAGCCAAAGCAATTTTTTGAAAGTATTCCATTTAGAACAAAAAACCAAGGCCCTACTCATTAGGCAATATAATAACAGGCAATTTTTGGAGCCAACTTCTCTAATCTCATTGCATGCTATCCTCTTCCCTTGACCAGTCTGCTCTAGCCAAACTTAACTCTAAATTCCTTAAACACCCCTTGCTCTTTCTACTTCAGAACCTTTTCACATGCTGCTCTCTGCCAGAAATGTTCTTCTTTCCGTTCTGAAATTCTTTTTATAATTCAGAGCTCCTATTAAAAGTCACTCATAAACAGAGACCTTCTTGGACTATACATCTAAATGAGGCCTTAGCTACCTCCTGCTGTCCTTTATAGCAGTATCTTAATTGTTTAAAACATAGCACTTATTATAATCTTTAGTCATTTGTTGATTTGGTTACTGGTTATCATCCATTAAAAGTTTCTCAACTAAATGCCAACAATAAGTCTGTCTTCTTCACTATGTTACACCTATATTCAAGTACCTAGCACTCAATAAATGTTCTTTGACATAAATGAAAATGAACACTGTTCTTTTTACCCAAAGAGGACACAAAATATTATAGAATTCCACTCGATGTCAAAATATTCAATATGATAGAAGGACTATCATTGCAAGTGGAGATTTCTAAAACACCAAAATTATCAATTCTTATTCTCTAGAGATCCTTGTTAAACAGCATCCCATCCATCAAGGATGAATTAAATTTGTCCCTGTTCAAAGATAGAATAAGATGACTTCACCCAGCCCTTACAAACTTATGATTTTATGAAAAATCCATAATCTCCCATCCTTATAGCACTCTGATAGCAAGGTAATTACACTTTTAATGAAAAGGGAATCTTTTTCTATCTATCCCCATTGAACTATGGACCTTAATATTGAATTGAAATCTAATAGACATCAAGCACAACTACCTGCCAGTTCCCTGCGTAGATGAGAGAAAATTTGTAGTGATACCCAGTTACTCGAGGGCCAGTGCTGACAACATGTCCTTCCTGTCTTCTCTAGTGACTCTTCACTATGAACATCAAGTCCACAGGTGTCCATTAGTTGCCTTCCTCAGTTTGTGAGTCATTCCCTAACAGCAGAAAAATTACTAGTTGTCCTTCCATATCTCTTCATGGATTTTGACATAACCCTCTGTGCAGATTCCTTTTGAGATAAGACTTTCTTCATCCCTATCATGTTGACCTAAGTAAGAGGGCTGGGCTCTATCTTAATAGCACATCAGTTCCCATACTTCAGTAGACTTGCTCTGGAATTCCAACCCATTTCCCCACCTATCAAAGTCCCTGTCATTCATTTCCTCCATTACAGACAGCTCTTCATCAAAGGGCCAACTGAGGCAACAACAACAATGATGTCCCATCTGAATTGTACCCAAAGTGCACAATCTATACTCCCCACCCCATGCTCCTCCAGTTCATTGACACTGCTTAATTATCAGTAATGGCTCAGATGAAGTCCTAAACATCTAGGTACCCCATTCCACAGATAATATTGTCACACTCTCCCTTCACTCCTAGGTCTTCTTGTACCCTTTTTCTATGTTTTAGAGATAATTCTATCCAAGTTATCACTGTCATAGTTAAATTCACACTGTTACTCAGTTTTTAGTCCTCTGTGATTTCTTTTTGTACAATTGTCAGTTTGGAGGCATAATCTCATAAACCTTTACCTTCTGAACAATAGCATTGGAAAACTTCATTATTTTAAGATACCACACAGAGTGACAAATGCAGCCTTGGAAAGCTGAACAACTTCTTTCCCTTTGAGACACTTTGCACATCTTTCTATATGTGGTAGCCACGGACATTTCCTTTTTCTCTCTCTACTAACATGGAATACAGTAAGGTTACATTCGCTAATAAAAGCCCTCTGCTGACAAAAGATGCTTTTGAAAAGTCACTCAAAAAGGGAGCTCTGTCGATAGCTTTATTAAAATAAAATGCCATATCTTTGTAAAGTTAAAAGTGTCTGGATTGTAGTTAAAAGTCTGGTCAATTCTAAATACAATGAAGAGTCTTTTAAGAGTCATGTTTTGCTTCATCTGGCCTAACTATGCATAAGGGCTAGACTATAAATCCAGACTTTCTCAGCCAAGCTTCTGTTTCCTTTCCGTGTCCTATAGAGGCTCCCAAATGAAGCAGAGATGTACAGATTAAGATGAAAGACAGGTTCTATACTAAACACCAACTCATGAAAACCATGGAAACCATAATATTGAAAAAATTTCATGCAGTTAAAACAATTAAGTACTGCTTTACTCCCTTTCTGTTTCTATAACAAAATAGTGGAGACTTGGTGATTTATAAATAACTGACTCACAGTTCTGGAGGAAGCTGAGAAGTCCAAACCATGACACTTACAACTGCTCAGCATCTAGTGCTCAGCATTTGCTTCATCATAACCATCATAACATGGAAGAGAACATCCCATGCAAAGTGAGTCAAAGTAAGCATGCTGGAGAGAGCTTTCTTTTGCAACAAACCCACTCCCTTACTAATCCATTTAATCCATTAATTCATTAACCCATGAGTGGATTTATAACAGCAAATCCTTGTGATACAATCACCTTCCAAAGATTTTACTTTCAGATACCATTAACACATTAATTTGGATATTAATTTCCAATGTATGAAATTTGTGGGATATATTTAAACCATGGCAGGTATGATTTTTGCTCATCACATAGGCAAAAATGCTTAAATTTGACTTTTGGCCACTATTCAAGGAAATTGTACTCCAATACAATGTCACCAGGAGAGTACATTTGTACAGCCTTTCTCATATGCATTTTGAGGGAATGTATGGAAATTCAAAATGCATATACCCTTAAACCCAGTCATTCTTTTTCAATGAATTCTGTAGACATACTTGCACATGTAAATAAAGGAGCCTTTACAAAGATGCTCATTATATCACTGGTCATAATAGTAAAAACATCAAGATTCACCAAAATGTCTATCATGGGGAGAATGATTATATATACATTTATGCAGGACTTTAAATTAATGATGTAAGTTTATATATACAATGACCTGAGAAGATATCTACACAACAATACATATAATCCCACATATATAAAAAAGGAAAACTTATTTAAATTTTAAATATAAAAATATATGCACAGAAAAACATACTTAAATGTATATAAAAAGGCTGTAAAAATTATTTGTCATTATCTGATATGATTTAAAAATCAAATTGCTATCAGACATATATTTAATTATAAATTCGTTATTTATAAATCCTATAACTGATAATCAGATATTTATCTGATATCATTTGTAACTCATATAGCAGAATACATACATATAAAGAACGCTTATGACTCAATAAAGAGACAAATAACCCAAATTAAAAATGGACAAAAGACTTGAATAGCTATTTCTCCAAAGACGATATATAAATGGCCAATAGTAACATGAAAAGAAGCTAAAGATCACTAGTCAACAGAAAAATGAAAGTCAAAACCACAATTAGATGCCACTTCACATCCACTAGGATGTCTATAGTCAAAAAGACAATTACAAGTGAACAAGTGCTGACAAGGATAGGAAGAAGCTAGAATTCTCATACTTTTCTGGTAGGAATATGAAATGGTACAGCTCCTATGGAAAACAGTTTGAGAGTCTCTCAAAAAGCTAAACATACAACTACCATATAAGCCCAAAATTTCATTACTTAGTATTTACCAAAGAAAATTGAGAATTTTGATCGACATAAAAACTCATATAGGAATTTCCATGAAGCATTATTTATAATGCTTTAGCTAAACTGGAAATAACACAAACGTCTATCAACTGATGAGGAGATAAATAAAATATAGGCTTTTCATATTATAGAATATTATTCAACCTTAAAAAGGAATGAAGTATTGATATATGCTTAAAAATATATCAATTTTTATGTATTTGTTTTTATGTTTTATATGTTTTCAGGGTTAAATGACAGCATGTTAACTAACATGTTAACATGCTGTCATTTTAAAAACATGTCATGTTAAATGACAGAAAACATGTTAAATGACAGAAATCAGATACAAAAGGATTTTTATGTGGTTCCATTTATATGAAATATCCAAAAGAAGCAAATCAGTAGAGACACAAAGTAGGTTAGTGGTTGTCAGGGACTAGGGAGTGGGAGGAATGGGGACTGACTATTAATGGGGTGATAAAAATATTCTAAACTTAGCAATGATGGTTATACAACTTTGTGAAAATACTAAAACCACTAAGTTGTAATTTGAAGAGGGTGAATTTTAGAGTACATGGATTATATCTCAACAGAGATATTATTTAAAAAGCAAAATAATTTAAAAGGTCTTGATTGGTATTTATTAAGCTAATAAAAGTGATTAGTTTGGAAATTTTTTAATCTACATTTTTATTACTTATATAATTTAAAGTATACTGGAAAGTGAAGGAAAGAAAAGTCTTAAACACTCATAAGAAATATAATAGTGTGTTTTCCTCTTTCTAAAGAGCAGATACTCATTGTAGAAAAATAATTAGTTTTAGATAGTCTTCTAGGTCATGCACGTATAAAAATGTATGAGCCATGTTCCTTTTTTTCCAGGAATTTATGGTGCATTTAAGAATAGAGGCATGGCACACAGCTAATCATTAAATAGCGTGGTAAATGCTATATTACTAGTATACACTGCTAGCTCTGGAAGCACAGAGGCAAGAGACCCAGGGGAGAGGAGCTGAACTTTAGAAAATAAGCAGAAGTTAGTCAAGCAGAGAAGAGGTAAGGGCAGACAGGCAGCAAAAGCAATGAACATAAAAGCCTGCAGCTGTGTTAGCGACGGAGTCTTTCAGGGAATAGTGAGCATCCATGGTTATGGCTAGGGTAGATGTCTTGTGGGGGAAATTCCTTTAGATGGAAAGGTAGGCTGGAATCAGACTGAATAGTCTTAAATAATGCCTTTCTAACAAGTTAGGTTCTTATTCTGTAGATAAAAAGAGTAGACTGAATTGGAAGGGACTAGGGACAGCTAAACAAGTTAACCTAAATTCACCAGGCAGGAGAAAGGAACTTGTAAATAAGAGTAGCAGTAATGACAGTGCTGAGGGGAGGTCAGATTCAAGAAACACTTCAGAGACAGAAAGGGCATGACTTCATGACTGGTGTGGGAGTGAGCAGGGGATGTTGCAGTGACTACCAAAGTCATAGTTGTCAGAGAACATATATGACAACTATAATCAGACTTTCTTGCCCTTCAGGAAATAAAATGAAGCTGAAAAAAAAATGGGAACCATATACATTAGAAGAAAGTATGCCCTGTACTTTGCATGCCTTCACAGAGAAGAGCTTCCTGAGCTCCAGATGTAGTGACATCCTGTGCTGGGGTAGAGAGAATTTGTTAACATGTATTAAGTACATTCAGGTTAAGTCACATACTGTACCAAGTACTTCATGCTCAATTTCATTGAATCCTCAGGACACCTTTTGTAGACAAAGAAAACCATGGTTTACTGATATTGAGGAACCAGGTTTATTACCAAGCAGTCTGTCTTGAGAGGCCAGTGTTCTTAACTACTATTTCTTCTGCCTCTGAGGGTTGAGTTGAGCAGCTGTACTTGTTCACTTCCAAAAGAGTTAAGTGAGATTATAGACCCATCCTCCTTTCTCTCTCCCCAATGTGATACGCATGCAGAATACCCATCACTTTCACCCGGGGGAGGTCAAAGTGACTCTCCACTCTCGCAGTGACTTCCAGGATGTCTGCCATGGCCAAGTGAGGCATCTATATAAAGGAGTAGTCTAGCTCTGTCAAATGCCAGGGAATCCAAGAAATACCAAACAGCCTGAATCCCTTCTTCTGGGCCAAGAAGATTATCTAGTCTAGCACATGGGAAATCAGACTCACTATAATAAATTTAAGTTGTTCCTTTTTTTTTTTAAACACCTTTCATATATTTTTTCCCTTTCTGTTAACATCATCCCTAGTTTTCTCTTGAGAACCACATGTGATCCAGACTCAGTCCATGTGGTTGGGGTGGATATCCTTCATCTCCACCTTCATGGGTGAATGTCTGACTCAGTTTGACCAATCAGTGCGTCCTATTACCTTTGTCCCAAGAATGTGATGAGATTCAGTCCACTGAATGTTCAAGAGACTTTTCCAAATTGCTCAGTGAGAAAAATCCCTTCTATTTCCTATGTTTAGATCTTTATATTAGGGAAAATGCTGGAAGTTTCCTAGGAAGTGGCACAATAGCCTAAACAAAGGGATAAAGAGTTGAAAGATGGCAACAGAGAAATGCACTTCTGAATCAAGCCACTCCTGAAACCGAAGCTGAACTTTTCAGTTTGTTACACAAGTCAGTACATTCCCATTGATACTTCAGCAATCTTCAATTTTTGACATGTTTGGTCTATAGCCAAAATGAAAAAAAAAAAAAAAGAAAGAAAATTACAAGAAAGAAAAGCCTACAACACCTGCCTCAAAAAGAACTAGAATGTGCTGAGTAAGTAGCTAGCTAACCTTCACGAACAAGCCACATTTAGAAGGGGCTCCTATGTACTAGCAGGATATGGCTAGAAGAAGCAGCTAATGTAGGAGTTGTTACACCAAGAGATGCTTGTGTTTGCCTTGCAAATAGTATATTACACAGAGCAACTGTGGGATGTAAGGAACAAAAAAGAAAGTTAAATAATCTCAGTGAGCATGGCATGGCTCTTCTGTTGGCCCAGCTTTCTCACATTCTGAGAAATAAACTGGCAGATGTCACTATGGGAAGGGGACCAGGAAGTAGCACAGAGGTCTGGTAGAGATGAACCAACGTGGGTTGCAATACACACAACAGGAATCTCTCTGTATATCTATCTTTATCTCACATTAGCAAAAACATTATGTCTTTCTTATTATCTCTTAGTTTTCCCTTCAACAAAATCAGAGAACAAGAGGTTCTGCTCAGAAGCGGAGGGGTGAGGAGTGGGCAGGGGGAGGAAGGTGGCCCAAACAATATATACATATGTGAGTAAATGTAAAAATGATAAAATAAATAAAGAAAGAATCCCAAGGAAAAAATATACATATATATAATTTCTTCTATCCTGACATCACATATGTAAGCCCTCCCTCTCAAACTGTCCTCCCTCTTCAAGTCCAGATGTTTACATCCTAGACACTTCCAAGACTCATTTCTACTTTCACCTTCTCTCCAGGGAAGCCTGGAGATGCAGGGAAGATGCAGCCTTTACTGGCATCTTTTTGGACTTCCTTTAATGCTTAACCTTAACACCATCTACATGGCATCTAGATGAAAGAAGTGAGTTTGTATATCTAGCATGGGACAATATTCCTGAGGTTTGATTTCTATATTTGCTGCAGAGCCATGGGGAGAACACACAAATAGGAATTTGGGGCTACTGCCAAGTCAATAAGAGCTCTCGGTTTTGATATTTTAAGAATAATAATATGACTTTGCACTTCTGCCAAGAGCATCCTGGGAAAGGACAAGTACTGACCAGAGCTAAAGATCTGTGCACCTAGGTACTGAGTACAGTGGGGCATTGCAGCTTCATTCCTCCCAAGAGTAAGAACTTATACAGAGCCCTGGGTAGGGCTATCAGATGCCCTGCAGAGGGGATACTAAAAGTGAGGTGGAATGTGTATTTGTTGGGAGCACAGAAAGCCAGACTTCTAGAAGACACCAAAGACTTCATGAGACTGCTCTGATAGTAGAGTCCCCAGGAGCACTGACCACCTGTAATATACCCAAGAAGAAACACCATAGAGAGTAGCGGCTGGAGTTGCAGTCACACAGAAAAGGTTTTTGCCTGGAGCTACCTTTGCAGAGCAGGTGGACTCAAGATAGAAAGTGTGGAGAACATTACCTAGCAAAGGTTCAGCTTCTTGCAATTGCCAGTGTTAGAGGCTGTGTGGCACTGTGTTCAAGATAATAAGCTATGAACTGATACCTAGATTGGAGATTAGCTTAGCTCTGGCCTGACTATACTATGTCCTTGAAATAATCTCTTATCCACTGTATGCATCAGTATTATCCTTTATAAAATAATTATAGTGCTACTACCTCACATGGGTGTCAGGCATTTAAGATGAGATAATGTCCATAAAGGGTTTCATTCTATGTGTGACATAAAATAGGTGGCTCAGTAAGTGTTAGGCATCATCAACATTATTATTATCATTATGCAGGAGAGGACTGTGGGGAATTAGAAGTTCTTGGTGTGTCAAGACATCATTCATTGAGAAGAAAGAATGAGAAATTCTTCCCTGGAAGTCCAGAGCAGTTAGTAGCCCAGGCTTGACCGCGGGCTCAAACTGCTCCTTAAGAACTATACTATAGAGACCTCACATGCCTACTGAGGATTTGGCTTATAAAGGAAAGTTACAGAGATTCTGTTTTGAGTTGTTTGTGAAGTTTTCCATATGTCTTATTTTGTTGGACTGTAAACTTCTACAACATGAACCATATCTTTCACTTTTTATTAAATTCTTAAAAGTTCTCAAAGTCCAAGGGCCCTCACTGATCTAATGATTGGCACTAAGGCCCCAGTGTGGGAGGCCATAGTTTTTCTCACAGTGTCAGAAAATCATGCACTCGATCAGAAAAATGTAAGATAGGAAACATGGAGATTAGAGAAAGGATAGAAATATAACAGTTCTATGAAGACAGTATGTATTGGAAGCTTTAAAAATATTCATATCTTTTAACATAATAATTCTTTTACTATGAAATTATCCTACCAAAAAATCTAGGAATAGATGAAACTTTATGTGGAAAGTTATTCAACATTCAATAGCTATATTCAATAGAATATATAACCAGGAAAAATTTTAAACAATATAAATATATAACAATGGAGGATATGTTATGTAAGCTATGGATCGTCTTCTTTGGAAAGCATTATTAAAAATAATGTGTAGAGAGCATTTTTAAGGTTTAATAAGTGCTTATGATATAATGCTCAGCAGAAAAAGTTTTATTCAAACTGTGATTTCAATTATGCTAAAATATAGACTATCATCAGTGGTTTATTCTGAGTTTTGGGAGTTCGTGTGGTGTTTATTTTCTTATTTATAGTTTATATTTCCTATTTCCTAAGTTCTGTAAAATAATAACTATGTTAGTCAGTTTTATTATCACTGTGGCCAAATACCTGACAGAAACAACTTAAAGAAGGAAAAATTCATTTTGTTTAGTTTCAGAGGTTTCAGTTCATCGTGACATGGAGGGTGTGGCAGAGCAGCTCACATCATGGCAGATAGGAAGCAGAATGGAGCAGTAACAGGAAGGGGCCATGGAAAGCTATAGCCCTCACCCCCAGGGACATGTCCAGGTCCCATCTTCCATACTTCTTATACCTCCCAAGTCTCCTCAAATTTTGATCCACCTGTGGATTAAGCCAATCATTAGATCAAAGCCCTCATGATCCTCCCTGCAAATGCCCTCACAGACACACCCAGAGGTGTATTTTACTAGTCTCCTAGGCAATTCTCAATCCAATCCAGATGACAATACAGATTAACCACCACAATAATATATTACTTTTATAACCTGATAAGAGCTGAAACATTATTTTAGATAATGTATGTAAAAAGATTGCCTGGTCCATGCCAACATTGGAGCCAGCTGTGAATGGTAACTCTAAATAGACCCTGGCATAGAGTCATAAGGAAGGGGTTAATATCTTTAGTATTAATCTGGCAATAGGAAGGTAGCATGCTGGCAATCTAGAAAAGGAGCCCTGCCCTCTTCATTGCTACAGAATACGAGACTATCAAAACAAAGATTTCTAAACTCTCTTCCTTAGGACAAGGGAAAACCAATGTCAAACAAGTGAACAGGAACAAAGGAGAGAGTTCAGTGGTAGCGAGCTTGTCTAGCATACACAAAGTCCTGGGTTTAGTCTCCAACACTGCAAGAAGAAAAAACAATCAGTTCTTTTTCGTTCAAGACACCATTTTTTTTCTCAGGTGGGTTAACATGATACAGACCATTTAATGCATAGAAGCTGAGGCCTGTTTCCTCACTCCTATCCTGCCCTATCAGCCTCTGTAGCCTCTCAGCTCTAACCCCACTATAGATTACCTTTTCTAGACAAAAGTCTGAAAAACACCTAGACACCCAGGAGCTTACAGTCCCCACACTTGATCTTCTCGCCATCACAATTGTTTCTTTCAGTACCCATGGCACCTGCAAATTAAGAAACTGTACCATCAGCATTTGTATTAATTACTACAGAGCTCTGTTCACAATGATCATGATGGTGAACTCCAAGGAAGAAGTAGATTCATAATATTTTCAGTTATCAGAACAGCTTAGTAAGATTATTTATGTGCTTCTTGCAAACAACATTTTAAATACATGCTTTCTGTTAATATCTCATTGACAAACTGCACAATAGTTAACAAAACTTTCTACCTGATAAGCTTGTTTACCCATGTTTTCCTGACAATAAAAAGCAGATGAAAAATAATTTCTTGATTATTTTTTTTCCTTCAGAATTTTAAGGAATGTCCAGTGTAAACACTGATAAAATGATTTCTTTTTTTTTCTAGATTCCATTGCTAATCAATTCATTAAAAATTCAAGTCAAAAAGTTCTTGGAGACAGAATGTTAAGATGTGACTGCAGAGAAAACAACATACAATTATTTTTGCAGAAAATCAGTTGGAGAATACTTTGAGAACCATAAAGAGACAGCAAGATATTCTAAAAATGGTCCAAACATCCTTTCTGACTCTATAACTATTCTGAGCACAAACTCAGGATTCCTTCACCAATACCTAATGATTTTAAAAAAAACTCTCCATGTATTATTTATGAGAGCAGTTAAGCAGATAAATAATAGTCTTCTTCAAAGGAAAATGAAGAAAATGTGAGTAAATATAAAATCAATTCATCAGATATATTTTTAAATTACAGCTGTCAGACTCAGAAGGAATCTCAAAAGATCATTTCACTCCATCTGCTGACTTTATGCTGATAAGGTGTTGCTCTACCCACACAGGCAAAGAAGTAGTCCCAGAGGAATAAGCAGCAAGCCTACTGGTGCACAGCTGTTTAGCACCAAAACACAAGGGGAAGTTAGACTTCAATTCCCAGTATCATTATACAGGTCTCTGCCTGCTACTCCAAGCTACTTCTCTGCTAAAATTTACTCTGTTTGGAGCATTAATAGATCATTCTTATATTTTTGTGCACATATTTTTTGCCGGCCGTTATGCAACAATATAATAACTATGCAATAGTTAGTAAGAATACAAAAAAAAATCACATATAACTATTAAAAACCTCACAATCCAGAAAGGCAAAAGTCAATATAGACAAAAACTATTTGATATGTGCATAGCAGTATAAGCAAAATGCTATGGGAATAGAGAAGAGAAAGCAATAAATTCTACTTAGAACATGTAAAGAAGGTTTCAAAGAGGAGATAAGCCCCAAAGGATGAGTAATAGGTATTCAGGCAAAAAAGAACCACAAGAACAAAGGCATGGGTGTGAACAACATGTTTGAGAAGAAGCTAGCACAAAGCATGAATGATATTCTACATCAAAAGCAAAATAGTCTTTGCTTTCACACAGATCTAATGTGATAAATTATCCTCCAAGCTGTACACATCTAGATTCTCTGTGTTCCACAGGCCCTCTAAAGGGCATCAATATGTTCTCCTCACCTTTATCCAAGCTGCACCCTCTGTCAGAAAGTCTTTTCCCTCTTGCTCTATGCCAATTCCCCATTGCCTTTCCTGATGGATCTCCAAATCTCTTCTTCACCCCCCTGGGAGAGTTCATTATTCCTCCCTTTATGCTCCTATAACAAGTTTTACATCTGTTGCTAAAGAGTATTTTAACTATTTGTTTATATACCTGTCTATCTCCCAAACAGTCTGTGAAAGTCTTAAAGACAGTAGGCTTTTAAATAATCTTACATTTGATAAACACATGAATGAATGCCTTTTTATATGGAGAACTAGGTACTAAAGATGATAAAGATAAAAATGCAGTCTGAGCTCTCAAGGAAAATAGATAGACACATGGATAACTCAGAAGTGGAAGAATTATTTTCAGAATTAAAACCTCCAGGCTAACATTGCCACTCAGTTTAAGTGCGAACGCACATTGATGTAAAACTCCACCTAGACAGATTCATAAACTCAGATTCTTTTCTTGTTACATTCTTAGCGTTCATAAAGGGTGGTCTGGAAAAATAGATCTTTGGATATAATTTAGTCAAATTAAACAGAAATATAAAAGAGAGAAAATTACTGTCTGGTCTTTCATTCATCACCAGGCATATAACCTATTATAAAGGTGTTAAATTCATCAGTAAGTGTGAAAATGAGAGGAAATGAGTCTACTGACAAAAAAAGCAATGAGACAGTAAACTAAAATTAATGCCTCACAAATCTTCAGCTTCTCTGTCTTATTTGTCTCAATTTGTTATTCTCATGAATTATCAGGAAGTCAAGCACAACCACTGCTCCTAAAAATAAAGATTTTGTAAAACTTCATTATGCCTGAAGACATTACCTCTCCTTTGACCTCATAGGCTATTCAAACTACTCAATCCCAGGGTTAAAGAAATATCTCATTAGCTGTTCTTGGTGTCAACAGATATGTTATTAAATTACCTGTCACTCAAGCCTCAACACTGAAAAATACCTAGGTTATTCAGTGACTTTTACCACCCTCATCTATTTGCAATATAATAGCAGAAACTGTAGTGCCAGGAATTGTTATTAATAATAAATCCCCAAACTCAGTCATTTCTGGGATGCCTTTGAGTTAGTGGGAAAGAAGCTACTATCTGCCTGGCAAAGTGCTGCACATTCGTAAGTAGATGATAGACAGTATATTAGACTTCTTGGGCTATGTCATAGTCTGTTCAACTGTCTACAACAAAATAACATAAACTGGAGTGGGTAGAGTGGCTCAAGTGGTAGAATGACTCCCTAGCAAGTGCAAGGCCCTGAGTTCAAGCCTAGTACAGCAAAAAAAAAAAAAAAGAAAGAAAAAGGGAAAGAAAAAAAAATCATATAAACTAGGTAGTTTATAGACAACAGAAAGTTATTTCTTACAGTTCTGGAGGTTGAGAAGTCCATGATCAAAGTACTGGCATATTTGATGTAGGGTAAAGGCCTGCTTTCTAGCTCACAGGTGGCACCTTCTAATTGTGTCCTCATCCTCACCTGGTGAAAAGGGCAATGGAGCACTCTGGGGCCTCTTTTAGAAGGGCACTAACCACATTCACAAAGATTCTGTTCTCATAACCTAATACTTTTTCAAAGTCCTCAGTGCCTAAAACACCACATTGAAGATTAGGTTTCAACATATGAATTTTGGAAATGTACAAACATTCAGACCATAGCTTACGGCCATAACAAAATAGCACAGACTGAGTGACTTGAGTGACAGAAACTTATTTCCTAACAGATTTGGACGATGGAAGTCCAAGATCAAGATGTCAACAGGGCGATATGATCCTATACCTTAGAGACCAAAAAAACTCTACTCAAAAGCTCCTAGACACCATCAACAGCTATAGCAAGGTAGCAGGATATAAAATCAACATAGAAAAATCATTAGCATTTCTATACACTAATAATGAACAAACTGAGAAAGAATATATGAAAACAATTCCATTTAAAATAGCCAAAAAAAAAAAAAATCACATACCTAGGTGTAAACCTAACAAAGGATGTGAAAGACCTCTACAAGGAAAACTATAAACTTCTGAAGAAACAGATTGAGGAAGACTATAGAAAGTGGAGAGATCTCCCATGCTCATGGATTGGTAGAATCAACATAGGAAAAATGTTGATACTCCCAAAAGTAATCTACATGTTTAATGCAATTTCCATCAAAATTCCAATGACATTCATTAAAGAGATTGAAAAATCTACTGTTAAATTTATATGAAAACACAAGAGGCCATGAATAGCCAAGGCAATACTCAGTCAAAAGAACAATGTTGGAGGTATCACGATACCTGACTTCAACTATATTACAAAGCAATAACAATAAAAACAGCATGGTACTGGCACAAAAACAGACATGAAGACCAATGGAACAGAATAGAGGACCCAGATATGAAGCCACACAACTATAACCAATTTGTCTTTGACAAAAGCACTAAAAATATATGATGGAGAAAAGACAGCCTCTCAACAAAACTGCTGGGAAAACTGGTTAGCAGTCTGCAAAAAACTGAAACTAGATCCATGTATATCACCCTGTACCAAGATTAACTCAAAATGGATCAAGGATCTTAATATCAGACCACAAACTCTAAAGTTGGTACAAAAAGAATAGGAAATACTCTGGAATTAATAGGTATAGGTAAGAACTTTCTCAATGAAACCTCAGCAGCACAGCAACTAAGAGAGCATAGATAAATGGGACTTCATAAAACTAAAAAGCTTCTGTTCATCAAAAGAAATGGTCTCTAAACTGAAGAGAACACCCACAGAGTGGGAGAAAATATTTGCCAAGTACATATCAGACAAAGGACTGATAACCAGAATATATACGGAACTTAAAAAACTTAATTCTCCCAAAATTAATGAACCAATAAAGAAATGGGCAAGTGAACTAAACAGAACTTTCTCAAAAGAAGAAATTCAAATGGCCAAAAAACACATGAAAAAATGCTCACCATCTCTAGCAATAAAGGAAATGCAAATTAAAACCACACTAAGATTCCACCTTATCCCTGTTAGAATAGCCATCTTAGCAACACCACGAACAACAGGTGTTGGCAAGGATGCGGGGGAAAAAGGAACCCTCTTATACTGTTGGTGGGAATGTAAACTAGTAAAACCACTCTGGAAAAAAATTTGGAGACTACTTAAAAATCTACACATTGATCTACCATATGATCCGCAATACCACTCTTGGGGATATACCCAAAAGACTGTGACACAGGTTACTCCAGAGGCACCTGCACACCCATGTTTATTGCAGCACTATTCACAATAGCCAAGTTATGGAAACAGCCAAGATGCCCCACTACTGATGAATGGATTAAGAAAATGTGGTATTTATACACAATGGAATTTTATGCAGCCACAAAGAAGAACAAAATGTTATCATTCGCTGGTAAATGTATGGAATTGGAGAACATCATTCTAAATGAGGTTAACCTGGCCCAAAACACCAAAAATCGTATGTTTTCCCTCATATGCGGACATTAGATCAAGGTCAAACACAACAAGGGGATTGGACTTTGAGCACATGATAAAGCGAGAGCACACAAGGGAGGTATGAAGATAGATAAGACACCCAAAAACTAGATGGCATTTGTTGCCCTCAACGCAGAGAAACTAAAGCAGACACCTTAAAAGCAGCTGAGGCCAATAGGAAAAGGGGACCAGGAACTAAAGAAAAGGTTAGATCAAAAAGAATTAACCTAGAAGGTAACCTAGAAAAAACCCTATTATTGCTTATACTCTCTCTTCAACAAAATAAGAGATAAGGGCAAAATAGTTTCTGCCGGTTAGCGAGGGGTAAGTGGGGTAAGTGAGGGAGTGGGGGAGAGGGGTGGGGGGAAGGGGTGAGAAATGACCCAAACATTGTATGCACATATGAATAAAAGAAAAATTAAAAGAAAAATAAAAGCAAGATACAGACAGGCATGTCTGTATGGCTATAATCCTAGGTACTTGAGAGGAAGAGATTGAGAAGACCTACGTTCAAGGCCAGGCTCGGAAAAAGTTCTTGAGACCCCCATCTCAATCAATAAAAGCTGGGTGTGGTGGTGCACACCTGTCATCCCACCTACAAAGGAAACATAAAAGGGAGGATCATGATCCAGACCTTCCCAGGCATAAATGAGAGACTCTATCTCAAAAATAACCAAAGACTGGGCACCGGTGGCTCATGCCTATAATCCTAGCTACTCAGGAGGCACAGATCAGGAGGATCGCGGTTTGAAGCCAGCCTGGGCAAAATAGTTCTTGAGACCCTATCTCAAAAACCCTTCACAAAAAAGGGCTGGTAGAGTGGCTCAGAATGAATGCCCTGAGTTCAAACCCCAGTGCTGCAATAAATGAATAAATAAATAACCAAAGAGCCAAAAAAAAGATGTCAACGGGTTAGTGTCTAATGAGGTCTCCTTCTGGCTTGCAGATGGCTGTCTTCTTGCAGATTCCTTGTTATGACTTTTTCTCTGCGCACACACAGCAAAAGAGAAAGTTCTGTAATGTCTCTCTTCTTATAAAGATTCCATTTCTGTTGGATTATGCTTCTGTCCTTATGACTTCATTTAACCTTAATTACTTCTTTAAAGGTCCTATTTCCAAATATAATCACATTGGGGTTAGGGCTTTAATGTATGAATTTGGAGGGGACATAATTCAGTCCATGACAGATGGGTGGATATGGATGGATGGAGATAGACTGATAGATGATAGGTAGGTAGGAACGTAGAAAGGTAGACAGATAAATAGATAGATAGACAGATTAACCTGCTAAGGAGGCAGGACTAGGATTGGAGTTAAATATAGAGAAAGTAAGCCATTGACTATGAAGTTAAAAATTGAAAAATAATGAGCAGGCACACACATACATGGGCCACAGTGCCTAAAATTTCACATGAATAAAACATGCAACAAACCTTTATTGTGCAAAAACTATGCATCTAGCACTGAACTAGGTGTTCTGGAGTATGGTTAGCTGAATTTCCAGCTGAAGAAACTTGTATTTTAATATGGAAGAAAGAATCTATGCATTATTAACCTGTACTACACAAAGGATCGCCAGGACATCTATATATTTTTATAGGTATTTATTTTTTAAATTTCTTTAAGTGATATGAAAATACAGTCAGTATAGAAAAACTGTGCAGCCTACTGGGATAAGCATTGTCCTTTTCTTCTAAATACCACTTTCTCTAGAAGATAATCCTATTACCTCAATGTAAATGAACTCACTAGATGACGAATAATAAATGATCCAGGGAAACATGAGATGAATAGTAAGAGGAGGCTTGAGTGACTTAATATTGCTGAAAGTTGATAAAACACATGAAATCTATTTGCAAATGTAAGAGGTTATTATCACTGGGTAGGTCACCATTTTTTAAGGCAGACCATTCCGTTTGAAGTGCTTCCCATTACTGAATCAACATCTGCTTTTCTGTAACTTTCCAGTGCTTCTTTTGTTTGTTTCTTTGGTTTAGTTTTGTTTTGTATTGGTGGTGCTGGAGATTGAGCCCAGAGTCTTGTGCATGTTAGGTGAGCATTCTACCATTGAGCTACACACCCAGCTCTTTTCTAGTATTTCTAGCACTACATTTTCTCTCCCTAACTTTCTAGTTTTCAAGGAAGACTTCACAATGCCTTAGGTCTATGGCCAAAGCCCTATGAGGTGTCAGCAAATCTGAACCAAGGTTGATCAAGATAACTAAGCTAATCCCAAGAAGCAGGTGGGAGTCTGGAGTTAATATTGCTGCCATTATGCTGAACTTCACTGAGTTAAAAGACCAGGGCATCTGTTGTATCTGTTGAGCTACAGTTTTCATCTTAATCCCATTCCCAAGCTCCTGGCCCAATCCATTCTGCTACACTCATGTCTGGGTTTCCTTTTCTCCACAGGTTTTCTCAGGATAACCCTAGCCCACTTCATTGTATACTGATATTGCATCCAGCAGTTGCTACCTGCACTACCTGTTCAGCTATTGTCAACTGTACACTATTGCTACCTATACACTGGGATACCTTGTACATATATTCAGTAACTGGACTACCTTGACATGCTCAAGCTCCTATATGGTCTCAAACTTAGATCACTGATTCTCAATTGAGATGTTTCTGCCTCCAATGGAGTGTTTTGAAATTGTTGGTGATCTATTTGGTTGTCACAACAATAAAATCTGCTTCCTCCCACATCACTGAATGTTCAGGGCATTTAGAATGTGAACATCAGGGAAAATTGGAATGCCATAATGAATGCATTAGGTAGTCCACACAAGCACCAATTGTACTGTGTAACCTTGGACATTAGAGAAGATGACGAACTTTTTAGTAAATGAATGTAGATGCTAACTTCATTTTACCTATAATAGCAAAGTATTTTTTGTAATGAATTCTAAAATGCAACAAATTTCCCAGAATAGTCTCTAACTTGTAAATCAAGGGGAGAATCTAGTTGGGAAGTTTTCAGAAATTGCTCACTATACCGAAAATCACTTTACCAACAATACTCTTGGGATTTCAGCCACAAACACAAATCTCCAACATCAACCTACATTTGTGAGTTTTATTCTTTATATGATAACAAACATCTGATTACTTCATTATGTCTTAGAGTAAACAGGCCCAGGCACTTACATACTGAAACACATATTATGTTAGTTTTAATTAATTTACATTTGTTAAAACTTGATATTAAAATTAGGACATTATATTGATTTGTTTTCTGTATGAGATTATGAGTATAGACAGATTCTATTACCTATGAATTGTGTTATCATTGAGAGCAGAGGTGGTATTACCAAACATCTGTCGAGAGAGGAGCTGTTAGGCCTGATAGGTTTGAAAGATCAATATGTTCTTGTTCAGAATTGAGTGAATATTCACAATAAATACTGTGGACCCTTGACATACCATTTCAGATCCTGGCCCTTACAGCTAGCTATATAATCCCTGCATCTCAGCTCCTAACAAGGAATCTTCCATACTAAAGGGTATCCCATTATGGCTTTTAGCCAAATCTACCCATTGACAGAGTCCATCCTATAATTTAAAAAGAAATCCTAAGAGTTATTTGTGTAGTTCACTTGAATTAAAAGTGATAATCTTACCAATGATAACACAGAAGAACTTGATTATTATTTTTCAAATAAATATTTCAATAATGCTTTCACAAAGATCAATTGCATTTCATATTTATAATGTGGTGAGATAGAGGATAAAGATGATCGTATGTTTCTATCTCTGTTTTAAAAAGGAAAATTATTGAGGCTCAGACAGTCTGATTAGTTCAAGGTCACAGAGCTAGCAACAGAGAGCTGGAATTTAAGTCTACACCTTCAGAATCCAAAAGTGATTCTCCTTTTGTTTATATAACATTGCCTCTCAGATGAGACAAATAACAACAGAGAAAAATATAACAAAAGCAAATATGAAATGCTAAAAACATGTAAATACAAATAGGATAAAGGTAATTTCTGAAAGCCTAAAAAGGGAAATTCAATACCACAATATAGGAGGTGTGACTAAGGCAGCTCTTTTGACATATGAACACAGGCTTCCATTGTAACCTCACCACAGCCTCAATGTATATAAAGCCAATACACAGTCATGAACAAATGGCAGCTGTGCTGCCCTCTACTGTTGAAAAAGAGCAGGCATGCAGATTGCAGTCCGATTCATAGTTATATTTCTCAATGGATGGCAGCAGGGCTACAAAGGTCACTTCTTTTTTGTTTTGTTTTGTTTTTCTTTTTACAAAGTGGCTCTTTATTGAATGAAATATAAAAAAATTCCTTTGACTTAAGAAAGAAAATACCACATAGTTTTTAATTGTTAGGACTATTATTTGGATTGAGTCTAGTTGAATGGACATGAACAAACATTCAGTCTTATAACTGGTTTTCATATCTTATAATGCTACAGTTAAATGAGCCTTAAATGTCACAGAGAGGCAAATGGATGTCTACACATGACAAATCTGAATGATAGGAAGCAGCTGCCTGGAGAAATGTATAAATAAGTATTCTCAGACTGTTTAGAACCAGTGAGAAAGAATGCCATAATTGATTAGTAATGCCTTATAAGAAAGAGAAAGTTAGATGATATTCCACATGCAATATTCATGCTATCCCTGGGTTAAATCAGACCACCATCCCTAAGCTAGGCTGATCCACTTATTTTACAGTTGAGGAACTCAAGGTCAAGTGAGATCCGTTAAATAAAACTTATAGAAGACCATTAATTTGGATCTGGTTCATGCACTAAGCACCAACAGACAAAACCAATATGGAATTTACTCACAGGAGCTGAGCTGTTGTTAATTGCAGAAGGCTCTGTAACCAATTAGCCAATTAAGCTATAACTAATTAAATTCTCTTTATACCTCACTTCTGTTTTCTATAATACTGTCAGATTACATTGTTGGTTAGAATTCTTTGAACCTGCTTTGATTATGGGGGCTGCTTGCCCAATTCACAACTTTTTTACTTTCTATTTTACTTTGTTCTGTTTATTTATAACTTCTAAAATAAACTCTACTAAATTGAATTGGTTTAAGGAATTTTCCTTCTTATAGATTGTTAAAAATCACATCACTGCTTGAAATTAGACTAGGTCAAGAATGGAGCATCCTATACTCTGAAATATTCTTCTTGTCATTAGATGTAAGTTTCTTAGTTAGATCTTAATAAAAAAGCTCAAGAAATTCCAGCCCAAACTTCAGAAAGTAAAAAGTGACGTTCATTCCCAATGAAGCTTTCAGATAATTCTTTACTGGCATCAATGTGCTTATTTTGTTCATTCCTTAGACTGAAAGTCTTTGTGAAAAGTAAGGACACAGGCAAAGCCTTTTCATCTTACAATTGATCTTTTTGATGATTTGCTCAAAAAAACTAGAATTTCCCATTGTGCAGTCATTTCCATGGTTACCTATTGATTTCCTATAGGAAGCATGCTGTTTACACAGCCATCACGTCTTCATTGTGGAGGGTAAACGAACCTTCTGAGTTTTTGCTTTATCTGCAACCTGAGGCATGTAAAAATGAGCTCTGCAAAATTACCAGAACAAGATAAATAAATGATTCATGCAAGTTGGTTTTACATGAATAAGTGATTAATCCTCTCTTTCAACCTGGCCAGGAAAGAATGCAGAATTAATGTCATTTTATGCAAATAGAAGCCCACTTTCTTGAATTCTGACCTAATTATAGGTATTTGTGAAGCAAAACAGATGTGAAATTTCTTGGCTTTTAAAAAATCTGATAAGATTGCTACTGAAAATCAGAAATCAAATTTTCCTTATAAGCTTTAACTTCAGATGCACAGAAATGAGACTGTGATTTGCCCTAAAGATTCTTTCAGAACATCCTATTTTAGCATTCCAAAGGAATATGATTTTACTGTCTAAAACAGGTCTTACCATCACTCATCAAAAAGCTTAGTCCTTGGTTTAAAACAGTCCACATGGCAACCTTAGCAGCCTGAACAGATTATACTCATGGACATAAGACACCCAGGACACCAATGTCTCGGCATAATGAGAATATAAGTGAACCATTCAATAAATTGATTAAAACTCTCAAGACCCCAAGAATACATTGCCAAAATGAAATACCCTTAATTTAGGGGCAGAAAATAACAATTCCATACTATCAAAATGTACCTTGGCTCTGTGCTAGAGGCTTAGATCTCTGTTCCCAAGAGTATTTCACCTGTGGTTAGGGACTTTGAAGATAAATCCAGACCAACCAAATAATCCTATATGTCACAAAATAATGCTAGGAGGGAGAGATCACCTTGAACTGGAATCTGGTCAAAAAAGCCTTCTTGTATAGGAAGTAGAAGTGTATTGTATTATGAGGAGATTGCAGAAGTGGCAAAGTTTGAAAAAGTAAAAATGGAAAATTTTTATAGTAGTTAATATTTAGTGAACATTTACTATAGAGCAGATACTCTAGAAAACCCTTTACACTCACTAGCTTATTTTATCTATTATCATTTCTTTCTTTATAAGTGAGAGAGCTGAAGTTAAACAATGAGTATCAAGAGCCAGTGGCAATGATTTCAATACAGATTGTGTCTGAGTCAACAGTGCTAACTATACCATTAAAGGCACAGAGAAATAGGAAACATAGTAGCAGGAAGCAAATCACACTGCAAGAGGTTAGCAGGGAGTAAATCACTCAATCAAGAGAGGAGTGATGTAAGTGAGGGAAAAGGGCTGGGAAAACTGCATGGTGATGGATTAGTGAGAGCTCTGAATGTCATTCTTGGTAGGATAAGACAGAAAATCTGAACCCCAACTGAGAAGGTGCCAATTAATTCAGGTAGCACTGACCTGTAAGGCAGAGGAAGTCTTAATCACAAGAACACTAAATGCTCATTATCCAACCTTTTAATTACAAAGAAACTACACAGCCTCGAAAAATTATCAGCATAGAACTAAGATTTGATCGTGCTGTTAAAAAAAAAAGAAAAAGACAAAGAAATAGACAATCCTCTGATCACTCCCAGGCAACAAATCTGTATTTCAGATGTTTATTTACCTATCTTCCAGATCCACATTGGAGATAAAACTAGCAAAAAGAAGGACAGATGGGACTAAAAGAAGGTACTTGTGAAAGAAAAAAAGAAAGGCTAGGGAAAGGTGTGGCGAGAAGGAATTGGGGAGGCAAGCAAAGGATTTTGAACGGTAAGGTTATCTTCTCTGCTGAACTAAAAACACAAAGTGATTCTCTTCACTACTTTGCAATGTTAAATTAATGGAGATTGGTGGCTAGGAATAATCATGCAGCTCTCTGCAGAAAGGTCACCTGAGCCAGGTCAGGAACCAGAGCTTGGAGCATGGGCATCACCAATCAGGTGCAAAAATGCAGGACAGAGTCTCTACCAACACCTCCAAATGATGTACATGGAAATGAAACCCAAGAAGGTCAATGAAAAGGGCACTGGATTGGAAATTGGAAAGTTAGTCCCTCCTCCTGAGAGGGGATAGATGCATTTCTCTATAATGACCACATAAGAGGTAAAGGACCTGCATTGTGTTTCCTGCCTCTTGGGAGGGCATGCTTTCTTTTGTTTCCATGAACTTCAGAGTGAGCCACTCCTTACTCAAAGTCTGCTGTACCACTCACTGGATGGATGACCTTAGGCAAGTTATTAGCCTTTTTGTCATAATGATAAATAAAACAACTTCTTCACTCTCAAAGCGCTACAGTCAGTCACACAGAGATAGGGAGTCAGCATTGTTACTAAGCTTTCAGCCCAGTGTGAGGCTCACAATGTGAGCATAACTCCAGAGTAGAATCTACCACTGTAGGCAGGGACAGCTCCTCCCCCTTTTCCAAAGCTGCTAGAGTTGGTTTGATTGTTTGGGGGCAAAAGAAGGAAATCAAGACAGCATCTCCACTGCTAATAGTATTTGATCACTCAAAGTGGTCCACTATGCTTAGGGTTTTGTATGTATTATCTTATTCAATCCCCCAATAATCCTATGGATTATTAACTATGTTGTTCAGATGAGAAAATGGAGCTTCAGAAAGATTAAGTGACTAACCTAAATTCCAATGGAATTAGCACCAGGCTCCAAGCTACTGGCAAACCACGAAGTTGTAGGTGAACAACCACATTGCTGCAGCCTTCCCAATGTATTTGCCCTGACCAATTGCCTGTCCATTCCAATAAGGAGATCCTGCTAACCTATACATATATGTTAACTGCCAGCAAACTTTTGAATGCCAATTCAAAAATGTTTGTTGCATTTCAATAATTTGTGAGGTACTGGAATGATGTGGCAATTACAAAGAAATAAGAGATACTTTTCCTGTCCTCAAGGAACTTACAGTTTAATTTTTTTATTTACTATCTTTTTGGCCCTGGGGTTTTTTAACTTGGGTCTTGTACTTGCTAGGCAAGCACTGTACCACATGAGCCACATACACCTCCAGTCCTTTTTGCTTTAGGTCAATTTTCAGATAAGGTCTTACATTTTTGCTCCCACCAGCCTTGGATTGTGATCCTACTTCCTATGCTTTCCACACAGCATACCACAGTGCCCAACTTTTTTGTTGAAATGGGGTCTCCTCATTAACTTTTCATCTGGGTTGGCTTTGAACCACCGTCTTTCTCTGTCTAATCTCTGCTAGGTTTATAGGTGTAAGCCACTGCACCCAGCCTAAGAAACTTATACTTTAGTATGAAGGTGGCAAGTAAGTGGATAACAGCATATTTAAGACATCTTATACTGAGATGTGTTTCAGCAGTGCAGATGTATAAGCAAAGAAGGATATGAATAGAGAGGATGACCTGGGGGAAACTGGGAAAGAAGGAAGGGAGGGAGGAAAGAAGGGAGAGAAGGAAGGAGGGAAACCAAGAATGATCCTACATATCAGGCACTGTAATAGCTATGTATTTCCTTCTCTCTCAACACCCAGTTGTAGGTGTCATTACAAATCCCTGATCTCCCTAACAACCTACCTACTACTATCATTCTCTATCTTCTTGCTCTGCTTTATTTTCTTTTGAGGAACTTACCATAACCTAACTTGTTTTACATTCATTTGTTTATTGTCTGTCTTCCCACCTCTCCACTAGAGTATAAGTTCCATAAGGGCAATGACTGTTTATTTTGATAGATCCCCAGTCTAAACAGAGCTTAGCACACAACAAAGGCTCAATAAAATTTTTATGAATAAGCTAACAACTCAGTATTTGTAAGATTAGGAAATTTGGGTTCAGAAAAGTATCTTTATCCGGTCACACGGAAGGACCTACCAACTTCATGACATTACTACATTCGTTCCTGCCTCTACCCACATCTTTGCTGATGAATCTTCATATATCTGACTCCTTCTCACCTCTTCAGAAAGGCCTTCTGAAAATCATCCTATTTTAAATTCCCCCTTCCCTGCTCCCTGTCACCTGCTATCCCATTACCCTATTTTATATTTCTCATGACACTTGCTACTCTCTGAAATTATCTTTTTGTTTATTTACTTTTTATTATCTTTCCCAGTAAGAGGTAAGCATCATAAGAAATGGGACCAATGGGACCACTTCTTTCTCATTGGCTGCCCACTAAGAGCAGCACAAATACAGAGTAGGTAAAGCAATGAAAAAACAAACCAATAAATGAATGAGCATACGCATGTAGATCTCTTAGCACCATACTTGGTCCATAATAAGTGCTTACTAGCTATGAATCATTTATTTTTTTAGTACTAGAGATTGTGAGAGTAGTAATAATAAAATTTTAATAGGAAAAGATCATGAGAAAAACTCAAAGCAAAACGAATAGTGTGAATAAGACTTGGCTTTTCTTATACTATATTCCCCAGGTAGTTTTATTCCTAAGTCTTTGTCCTAGGCAAAAATAATGGAAACTGGCCTCAGTCAGACTCAGGGCCTCCAGAAGACTCTTTCACTCCTCTGGGTCAAAAATAATATGCTTTAGTCAACAGCAAGGCTTCTGACACCTTCCTGTGCAATTTACATATTTGTTAAACATACAAACATTTCAATTTCAGGAGTGGCATATAATGTACAATTTAATTTGGACTCAATTTTTTACTCTCCACTCTGAGCTGACAAGTGTAGCTATTTTCATGTGCAATAAATGTTTTGGTGAAGTTGTGTGTGGCTACCCAGGACTGGGAGAAAGCAAAACACTAATCAAAAGGGCAATGAAGGGTGATGGAGGAGGAGGTGGCACAAACAATGTATACACATGTAAGGAAATGTAAAAAACAATAAAATAAAAGGAAAGGGAAAAAAGGGCAATGAAATGAAACACACAGTATATGTAGCCTGAAACATGTATAATTTTAATTTTTAATCTAGAAAAGATTTATTATTCCAAAAAAAAAGCTTAAACAGGTGATAAGATTGAACCCTTAATATGTAGAAAATAAAGACAGTGTTCATATGTCTTCAATATTCCTTTGTAACACCAAGAGAGAGAGGAGGGTTACTTCTGGATCCTGGTATAAATCTTATTTTTACTTTGGGGATTATTTGGATACAACTGCTTTTGCCAAAAAGAATAATCCCTTCATATATACCACACCCACCCCTAACTAAAGGATGTTGCAAAGAGCAGTGGATTTGGAATAAAAGCACCTGGATTCAAATCTTGACACTAAGACTGGAGAGATGGGACAGGAAGGCCATTGTGTTGAATATTTGCTCAAAGACCAACTCCTTACTGACTATCTATCTTTGCATTCTGTGCTTAGCCATTTTCCTTGGGAGAAAAGGATTAATATGCCTAAACCTTGTCCCTTGAAGCAAGATTTCCAGGAAAGAAGCAGGCTTTCTGCAAAACTCCAAGGAAACCAGCAATGACCTAATGCTTAAGAAAATTAATCCTGAAGGGTACAGGAAGGTGAATATGGTGGAAATATTATGTACACATGCATGTAAATGGAAAAATAAGACCTGTTGAAATATTCTACAAATGGGGGAGGAGGGATAAAGGAGAATGATGGAGGGGTGAATTCAACTATGATATATTGTAAGAACTTTTGTAAATGTCACAATGTACCCCCAGTACAACAATAATTTAAAAAAAGAAAATTAATCCTGGCCAATAGTGGCAAGCCTTAGACCTTAGTCCTCTAATCACGCCAGCCTCCCCTGCCATAAATGCTGCCATGGCAAATCCTACCAGTGACTTGCTATACCATGCAGCTGTAACCACAAAGTTTGGACTCCAAACTCTGCTAATTACTTCAGAGAAAAATCTAGTATCACCCCAGCCATAATTGCTGAGTTAGCAGCATGTAGTTGGAGCCAACTCATATCACTCCAATATTCTGGCTGGCTCCTGATTACAATGAGTAACTGATGGTTCCTTAACACTTCAACTTGAAAGCCCCAAAGTCCAAGAACAGAAATCTCTCTCCCAGAGTCTGCCTTCCAGCCACATTGTGTGGTTGTGTGCTACCACAGAACATCATGAACAAAGAGAAAACCACACACCAGATGCTTCATGCTTTCAGGGCTGATCTGATATGTTCAGAGATTGGTTATTTGCCTTGGTTCACACAGTACCTGTGTCAGTTAGCTTTTTTGTCACTGTGACAGAATACCTGAGTAAACAACTTAAGGGAGTAAGGATTTATTTTGGCTCAGGTCTCTGAACACATGATTAGTTTGCTCCATTGGTATAGACCTGTAGTGAAGCAGAACATCACGGCGATAGGAAGGCATGGCAGAGAAATCTTCTTTACCTCATGGTAGTCAGAAAGCAGAAAAAGAGAAAGGGCTAGGACAAGATATGCCCTGCAAAGGCACACTGCCAGTGACCTACCTCCTCAAGGTAGGCCCAATCTCCTAGTTTTCCACCACCTTCCAATAATCCCATGATATTATGAATCTATCAAGGAATTATACCAGTGATTATGTCAGAGCCCTAAGGATCCAATCACTTCAGTTGGCAACCAAGCCTTTAACCCATGAGCCTTTGGGGAAGAGTTCAGATCAAACCAGACCTGACTGAAATACCAATAGAATCACAAGAAGACAGAAAAAGTCAACGCTAGTGGAGAAAAGGTAGGAAAGGACAGAGGAAACACCCTTTTCACCAACCACACCCTCCCCCAGCCACACTCTCACAA
This sequence comes from Castor canadensis, assembly GCF_047511655.1. Taxonomy (NCBI): domain Eukaryota; kingdom Metazoa; phylum Chordata; class Mammalia; order Rodentia; family Castoridae; genus Castor; species Castor canadensis. Next base: position 135,785,322 of record NC_133395.1, read on the forward strand.
GATCAGGTTACCAAAGGAGAGGTCACATAAGCAGAGGGAGGGTAAAAGAAAGAAGTGACTATGGTTAATTTATTTCCTATACAAGAATGAATATAGAATTTTTAATCCTGTTGAAATCACCAAAAAGAAGGGAACTAAGATAGAAGGTAGAAAAATAGAGGGGATGAACCAGTTTGGGGTACAATACATGGAATATATATAATCCATGTATGTAATACATGGAAATGTCACAATGAAGCATCCTGTATAGCTATCTTAAACAAACAAAACTATCTCTTTTTTTTCCACAAAAAAATGAGAACAAAATGGGGAGAAGAGGGATAAAGGAGAATGATTGAGGGGGTGAATTCAACTATAATATATTGTAAGAACTTTTGCAAATGTCACAGTGTACCCCCAGTACAATAATAATAATTTTAAAATGACACAAAAGCTACAGTTTCCCAACTAATGGTAATCAGGAAGTTCTCCTCAATAGGCAAAATATAAGTCCAATTTAAACTGGCCATTTTTCAGATTGGTAAATGTATTTAACTTGAAGGACTGTACTTAGTTTTACTTTTTTTGTTTTTTGGGTTTTGGGGGGTTTTGTGGTTTTTTTGTTTTTTACTGCAGCTGGGGTTTAAATTCTGGGCTTCATGCTTGCAAAGCAAACACTCTACCACCTTAGTTTTACTTTTTGATAACCATTTGGAGGTTACCAAAATAGGAGAGTTAAAATATATCGTTTTTAGTATATAAATTTGTATACTTTCACTTCACAATTTCTAATCTCTCCTTCCTCTCAGATCATGTGAGTCTCTGGAAAGTGCAAAAATATTAATATATGTGTGCATAAATACATATACACTCCATATATATATATATATATATATATATATATATGTATACATACATTCCAAATGTATGTGGGTTCATTGTGTGTGTCTGTGTATCTGTGTGTCTGCATGTATTATGAAATTCACATTTTTACTTCTGGGCCTTTTGAGGTCCCAAGGAAAAGCCCTTAGTTCTGCCTACCCAAAAACCACCATGGATATTCTCAAAGCCGCAAGGCTCTTATGATACCTATGTGAAGACAAAGAGGAGCAGGATATATGTTAGAATAAGCAGGGCTACACAAGAATTGGGTTTTTTGTTTTTGTTTTTTGGTGGTACTGGGGTTTGAACTCAGGGTTTCATGCTTGCTAGGTAAGCACTCTACCATTTGAACCATTCCACTAGCCCAAGAATTTCTGGTAACAGTGGCAGCATCTACAGTGGGGTATCTCTGTCTCACAAGATTGTTGCAAAAGACTCCAGGAACATGTAGTTCCCTGTTCTGTCCAACCCTTGCATGCTCTTCATCTGGGTGGTCTGTCCTGACCACTTTTTTAAATGATCCAGTCCATACCAAGTCTCTTCCACACACAGACTTCCTGCATATGTTGAAAATTAGCCTTATGATCATAGTCCCATTACCAGAAGAATTTGGAGTAATGACTGGCCTACTCCATAATCAAAATTTTCTGCCTCAGTTTCCTGACTGACACATCATTTCTTTTTGCCTATAGCCTGTCCTTAAATACAGACTAGCTAGCCCACACTGCTATCAAAGGTGGCTTAGGATGCAAGTTCATATGCTCCTCTCTGATTTGGACACAGCTAAAACTAGCAGATCTGGGATTTAAACTGAGCTCTCCATGGTTCTGAACCCCATGCTCTTTCCCACAAAAAAAAGATCTAAATTTCCTTTTTATCTATTAGGAGTTATGTTCCATTCCCACCCCCTCCCCCACCCCTTGTGCTCCCTCCCCTCAAAAAAGATATGCTGGAGTTCTAACCCTTAGTACCTCACTTAGAATGAGAACTTATTTAAAAATAAAAGCCAAGCATGCTGACACATATCTGTAATCCCAACTACTCAGGAGACAAAGGCAGAGGATCTTGAGTTTGAGACCAGCTTGGGCAAAGTGCAACCCTATCTCAAAAACAAACTAGAAATGGGCTGGGGCACAGCTCAAGTAATATATCACTTGCCTAACAAGCACAAGGCCCAGGATTTAATCTCCAATACAAGAAATAAAGAAAAAGAAAAAGAGAATAGGATCTTTATTGATGTAACTGAGTTAAACCGATACCATCAGTGTGGGCCCTAAAACAATATGACTGATGTCCTTATAAAAAGGGAAAATTTGGATAACAATAGAAGGACACAGAGGGCAATTGATGACACAGTGAAAAAAAGAGACCAAGAAGAGAGGCCCAGAAAAGACCTCTCCCTCACAGCTTTCAGAAGGAACCAATTCTGCCAGACTTCTAGCCTCCAGAACTGTGAGATATATATTTATGTTATTTAAGCCATCCAAATGTTATTACTTTGTTATAGGAAGGTGGGTCCAGAGTTTTAAGACTGAAAGTCCATATCCCCAAATATCAGCTGATTGTAATATCCAAATGCACAGTGCACAGCTTCAGAGGGCAGCCTTCCCAGAGCCATCATCATGGTGCATTCTCACACTGGACAGCACACACTCTGCCTGACTTCATGTGGTGTTCCAGACCAATCTGAGGATGGATAGAGTCTACTAGATGCACAGAAGCCTCAAGGATGGTCAGGAAACACCTGTTAGATGTGATTAAACTCCAGCTACAAAGCTAACTAAATTATCCCCAAATTAAAAGTTATAAAAGAATGTTGTTAGGACAGCACTACAGTTTCTTGCAGTGGTTTACAAAATATATAACTTAAGGGCTATGGTACATAGGACAATTTTTTAGTTATTTTTATAACTAAATTATAAAACTAAAGAAGCAATTTGTATGTCAACCTGTTAGGAAACTTATTTGAGTATGAGCTGGGCAGATGTTTTGATTATCAGTGGAAGGCTGGTGATGCTAGGTACCCTGGATATAGCACAGTTTTCTGATCATGAGATTCAGATGGCCTAATAATTATAATTATCCCCAAAGTGTAATGAATTCCCTCATCTACCATTCCTGTCACAGAGCTTTTCAACTAATGATTGATTTTGTTTATCCACCCACCTGCATAATAAATACTTATTGAGTATTAGGCCATGTCCTGGGTATTAGAGGAATATAAAGAATGTAAAAATCATATTAATCTTGCTCTCAATGAGTTTAGATTCCACTAGGAGACATAAGATAGATACAAAGATTTCTACAGTATATAGTAGAAAATTATTAACACACACAAAAGGAACTGTTAAAAGGCCACAAGAGACCAGAGGAGTTTAGAAGGGATGAGAGTGATAATATTTAAGCTAGACAAATGACATTAACAAGTAGAGGAAATAGCATAAGCTGGTCAGAGAGGAGAAGTTGGGAATTAAATACATGGCAAGTTTAGTGAACCTAGGAAAAACAACTAGAAAGGCTGTCTATATCTCATTTATACCAGGACTATAAGCTTTATCCTGAAGAACAAAAGAAACCACTCAAGAAAGATAACCCACGGAATTGACAGAAATTGCAGTTGTAAGAAGGCACTTGGAGGTAACTTCCTATGTTTCCTTCTAGATCACTCTAGATTCATACTAGAGACTAGTCTCAACAATCCCTTATTAATAGTCATGGACCATACCAGTTGAGTAAGGCTCAGAGTAAGGGGAAAGCTATAAAATCTTTGTGAAAGCATAGCTATATTTTAGGTGATCTCAAAGAGCACAAAATTCAAGCAAACAACAATCCAAACCAAAGGGGGTATTCCCTTCCTGATGACTCCCCTGGGCAGGAAGCTAGCTCAGAGACATCATGAACTTGTTTGCAAATAATGACAATTTCTCAGCAGGAAATAATATTTTTCCTCTTTGCCTCACTCCTTGACACATAATTGGTAGTATCTCCCAACAGCTGATAGTTTCATTAAAAAATCTGAAGGGATAATAACTATTGTAGAATGTAAGGAGTAACCTAAACTCTAGGTATCTTTGACTTATTAAATTAATTTACAGTGAACTTCAGCTACATAAAGCAGCTATTTACAAAGTAGGCAGAAAGGACTTAGAAAATTCACTGAACTGGAATTTGGTGCAAAGAGATATTCCCACAAAACTAATTGTAAAACTACAAAGCTTGACCAAGAAAGGATAGCCTTGTACCTAAAAATCACCCCTAGACTGAGATTTTCTTTTCCTTCTATAGGAATTGGCTAACTGTATCACCCTACTTATACAAATTTTGCACCTAAATAGGATGATTAACTTGAAGTGTGGTTTCCAGAAATTTATCATGAGGAAACAGATGACATATACAAAGATGTATGCAGAAGAATATTCACTGAAGCCTTGGAAATAAAGATTGGAATAAAGGTTGGAAACAATATAAATATCCATCAGAACAGGATTGCTTAAGTATAATATAGTAGCACAATAGATTATCACCCAGCCAATAAAAAAGAATAAATTAGATGTACTAATAAGACAAAAACATGTGTTGTTCATGTGTCAATTAAATATTGCATAGAAAAAGAAATAGGATGCAAATAGTTAGGTATCACATGGTCTAATTTTTAAATTTTTGTGTATGTGTGTGTGTATAAGAGAAAGAGAGAACCAAAAGTCATGAGCTAAATTAGCAGTGATTGTGTCTGGAGGATTGGGATTGCAGAGAATCCTCCATTTTCTACTTTGTGTCCTTCTGAATGGCTTGAATTTTGTTATAAATGAGCACGTGTTGTTTTTATAATCAGAAAAGGATATTTCTATCAGAAAAAGAAGATAGAAAAACAAATATTAATCCTTCATTAAGATTTCCAGATTTAAGTATGACTATTATCAGAGATGATCTTAAGATCTTTTTAGACTGATTCCAAGATGGCGGCTAGAGGTAGGAAGCAGAAAGTGACCCTCCTATAGTGAAATCTTGGAGAGACACTGGAGACACACTTTGCAGGCATAATCACCGAGAAAAGGCATAACTTTGACTCCTCCACATCTCCAGCCGGCGCAGAGAATCTGCACTTCACGTTAAACGGAGAACCGAGGAGGGCCCCCGGGGCCGCCAGTGGCCGGCGCCCATATGGCTTGGGAAGACGCGGACCAAGTGAGCTTTGTGGTACCACGGTACCCCACAGACAAGCCTGGGCCAGAGCAGCATAGCCCCCTGGACAGACTGACCTCCACCCGGGAAAAAAAGAGAAAATGAGTACTAAGCAATAAGAACAGTTAAGACACGCTGGAAAGAGGGTGGGGCACCCTGAGCGCTGAAGATTCGGGGAAGGGACTCCTTCCCGGGACTGTAAATAAACGAGCCGGGCGGGTCAGAGAGGCTCTGGCGGGAGCGGGGCGCGCCCAGCAACCAGGAGCAGGGACGCTTGTGAGAGGAGGGAAGACCCACTTCCCACGTGAACTGTAAATAAACACGCAGGCCTGACAATGCGGGGCAGTGGCACCTTTCCCAGTGCTTGGAAAGGGGAAAGCCTGTAGCAGAGGCCCCCCGCACAGGAGAACTCTGAGCAAACAAAGCCTGTGGGACCAGGTGAGTGCTAGCTCACCCCAGAGATCTGCATAAATAACGCCGCCAGCTACAGGCTGAGAGCAGCAGGCAGGCGAGCCACAGTTGCAGATACCACTCTCAAAACTGTCTCCAGATGCTTTTTTTTTCTTTTTCTCCCTACCTTTGATGAGAGAACAACCGAATTACACCTGCAAGCCGAAAAACTTACTGAAACTGTATTGCATTTGAACTGGGGACACTTGGTGGGGCTTTTTTTTTTTTTTTTCTGTGTGTGTGTGAGTGTGGTTTTGTTCTACTTTATGCATCCCCTTTGATGAGACAACTACAGAACAACATCTGAGGCACCAACTCCAGGACTGGAGATTGAGACGGACATCCAAATTATTAAGACTGAAATTGCATTGCATATAAACTTGGAAGTTTTTTGGTTTTTTTTTTTTTAATTTTCTATTTTCCATTTGATTTTAATTCATTTTTATAAATAGATATTACTTTCATATATTTATTTTTTATTTTTTTATCTTTGATTTTCAATCCTCTCTCTGTCTCTCTATTGTCTGTTCAGCTTACTGTCGATTAGTACACTAACACTCCCTGTTTATACCTTTGAAACTCTCTTGTCTGATACCTTGTTCTGCTTTCTCCCTCTTGTCTGTATATTTGTTTTCCCCTTTTCTTTAAATTCTTGCTTTCCATCTCAGCTCACTCTTCCATTCTCAATATTACCATTGTTATTATTACAAGCTAGAAAATACTTAATTACACACAGTACAGGGACAGTAACAACACCAAGGACAATGACAGGAAGACAGAAAAAACAAGGAAACCAGTTTCCCCACAGCAAAAAATTAGTACAGGAACCAGAGGGGAATGAAGAGAACAGAAACTCAGATCCAGACTCCAACAAAATGAAGATAAACTATGCCAAAGGACCCAATGAAGCCCACAAGAATAATTTAAAAGAAGACATACTACAAGTACTCAATGAGAATTTTATAGAGATGATACTGGATAGGGTCAACCAAAATGTACAGGAGACACTCAAGAAATTCCAAGACAATAAAAATAGAGAATTTGAAAAAGCAAAAGAAGAAATAAAGGAAACCATAGAAGCACTGTATAAACACCAAAGTGAAAGACAGAACACAATGAATAAATGGATAAATGAACTCAGGACAAAAAAAGACAACAATAAAGAAGAAAACAGCCAGGATATGGAAAACCTCAGAAAAAAGAACGAAACAGAACTGCAAAACAAAACGGAAGGCCAATCCAGCAGAATAGAACAAAAAGAAGACAGAATCTCAGAACTTGAAGATGAAATGGTAATTAAAGGAAAAACTGAAGAACTATTAATTAAACAACTCAAGACCTGTGAAAAGAAAATGCAAGAACTCACTGACTCCATCAAAAGACCAAACTTGAGAATCATGGGCATCGAAGAAGGAGAAGAGGTGCAAGTGAAAGGAATGCGTAATATATTCTACAAAATAATAACGGAAAATTTCCCAAATCTAGAGAAAGATATTCCCATACAAATGCAAGAGGCCTCCAGGACACCAAACAGACCAGATCAAAATAGAACTACTCCACGACATATCATCATTAAAACAACAAGTTCAGAAACTAAGGAAAGAATATTGAAGGCTGTAAGAGAGAAAAAACAAGTAACATACAAAGGTAAACCCATCAAAATCACAGCAGACTTCTCAACAGAAACGTTAAAAGCAAGAAGAGTTTGGGGTGAGATCTTCCGGGCACTGAATGAAAATAACTTCAACCCCAGGATACTCTACCCAGCAAAGCTATCATTCAAAATAGATGGAGCAATAAAAGTCTTCCATGATAAGCAGAAACTAAAACAATATGTGACCACAAAGCCACCATTACAAAAGATTCTGCAAGAGATCCTGCACACAGAAAGTGACACCCAACTTAACCATGAAAAGGCAGGCAGCACCAAACCACAGGAAAAGAAAAAGCAAGACAGTAGAGAGTATCATCAAGTTAGGTACACACAATCAAACCTTCAAACAACTAAGATAACTAAATGGCAGGAATCACCACATACCTATCAGTACTAACACTTAATGTTAATGGACTTAATTCACCCATCAAAAGGCACCGTTTGACAAAATGGATTAAAAAAGAAGATCCAACAATTTGTTGCTTACAGGAGACTCATCTCACCGACAGAAATAAGCATATGCTTAGGATGAAAGGCTGGAAGAAGATTTACCAAGCCAATGGCCCCCGAAAACAGGCAGGAGTAGCAATACTTATCTCTGTCAAAGTAGACTTCAAACCTACATTGATCAAATGAGATAAAGAAGGACATTCCATACTAATAAAAGGGGAAATAGACCAAAAGGAAATAATAATCATCAATCTGTACGCACCCAATGTCAATGCACCCAATTTCATCAAACATACCCTGAAAGACCTAAAAGCATATATAAACGCCAACACAGTGGTTGTGGGAGACTTTAACACTCCATTATCATCAATAGATAGGTCATCCAAACAAAAACTCAATAAAGAAATCCAAGATCTAAAATATGCAATAGATCAAGAGGACCTAGTAGATGTCTACAGAACATTTCATCCAACCTCTACACAATATACATTCTTCTCAGCAGCCCATGGAACCTTCTCCAAAAATAGAACATATCCTAGGGCACAAAGCAAGCCTCAGCAAATATAAGAAAATAGAAATAATACCATGCATACTATCTGACCACAATGCAGTAAAAGTAGAACTCAACAACAAAAGTAAAGACAAAAACCATGCAAAGAGCTGGAAACTAAATAACTCATTACTTAATGAAGAGTGGATCATCGATGCAATAAAAGAGGAAATTAAAAAGTTCCTAGAAGTCAATGAAAATGAAAAGACAACCTACCAGAACCTATGGGACACAGCTAAGGCAGTCTTGAGAGGAAAGTTTATAGCCATGACTGCATATATTAAAAAGATTGAAAGATCCCAAATCAATGACCTAATGATACATCTCAAACTCCTAGAAAAACAAGAACAAGCAAATCCCAAAACAAATAGAAGGAGAGAAATAATAAAAATAAGAGCTGAAATCAATGAAATAGAAACCAAAAAAACCATACAAAGAATTAATGAAACAAAAAGTTGGTTCTTTGAAAAAATAAACAAGATCGATAGACCCCTGGCAAACCTGACTAAAATGAGGAGAGAAAAAACCCAAATTAGTAGAATTAGGAATGCAAAAGGGGAGATAACAACAAACACCATGGAAGTCCAGGAAATCATCAGAGAGTACTTTGAGAACCTATATTCAAATAAATTTGAAAATCTAAAAGAAATGGACAGATTTCTAGATACATATGATCATCCAACACTGAACCAAGAGGAAATTAATCACCTGAATAGACCTATAACACAAAATGAAATTGAAGCAGCAATCAAGAGTCTCCTCAAAAAGAAAAGTCAAGGACCTGATGGATTCTCTGCTAAATTCTATCAGACCTTTAAAGAAGAACTGATACCAACCCTCCTTAAACTGTTCCATGAAATAGAAAGGGAAGGAAAACTGCCAAACACATTTTATGAAGCCAGTATTACACTTATCCCAAAACCAGGCAAAGACACCTCCAAAAAGGAGAACTATAGGCCAATCTCCTTAATGAACATTGATGCAAAAATCCTCAACAAAATAATGGCAAATCGAATTCAGCAACACATCAAAAAGATTATTCACCACGACCAGGTAGGCTTCATCCCAGGGATGCAGGGGTGGTTCAACATACGAAAATCAATAAATGTAATAAACCACATTAACAGAAGCAAAGACAAAAACCACTTGATCATCTCAATAGATGCAGAAAAAGCCTTTGATAAGATCCAACATCATTTCATGATAAAAGCTCTAAGAAAACTACGAATAGAAGGAAAGTTCCTCAACATTATAAAAGCTATATATGACAAACCTACAGCCAGCATTATACTTAACGGAGAGAAATTAAAACCATTCCCTCTAAAATCAGGAACCAGGCAAGGATGCCCACTATCTCCACTCCTATTCAACATAGTACTGGAATTCCTAGCCAGAGCAATTAGGCAAGAAGAAGGAATAAAAGGAATACAAATATGTAAAGAAACTGTCAAAATATCCCTATTTGCAGATGACATGATCCTATACCTTAAAGACCCAAAAAACTCTACTCAGAAGCTTCTAGACATCATTAATAGCTATAGCAAGGTAGCAGGATATAAAATCAACATAGAAAAATCATTAGCATTTCTATACACTAACAATGAGCAAACAGAAAAAGAATGTATGAAAACAATTCCATTTACAATAGCCTCAAAAAAAATCAAATACCTAGGTGTAAACCTAACAAAAGATGTGAACGACCTCTACAAGGAAAACTATACACTTCTGAAGAAAGAGATTGAGGAAGACTATAGAAAGTGGAGAGATCTCCCATGCTTATGGATTGGTAGAATCAACATAGTAAAAATGTCGATACTCCCAAAAGTAATCTACATGTTTAATGCAATTCCCATCAAAATTCCAATGACATTCATTAAAGAGATTGAAAAATCTACTGTTAAATTTATATGGAAACACAAGAGGCCACGAATAGCCAAGGCAATACTCAGTCAAAAGAACAATGCAGGAGGTATCACAATACCTGACTTCAAACTATATTACAAAGCAATAACAATAAAAACAGCATGGTACTGGCACAAAAACAGACATGAAGACCAGTGGAACAGAATAGAGGATCCAGATATGAAGCCACACAACTATGAGCAACTTATCTTTGACAAAGGAGCTAAAAATATACGATGGAGAAATAGCAGCCTCTTCAACAAAAACTGCTGGGAAAACTGGTTAGCAGGCTGCAAAAAACTGAAACTAGATCCATGTATATCACCCTATACCAAGATTAACTCAAAATGGATCAAGGATCTTAATATCAGACCCCAAACTCTTAAGTTGATACAAGAAAGACTAGGAAATACTCTGGAGTTAGTAGGTATAGGTAAGAACTTTCTCAATGAAACCCCAGCAGCACAGCAACTAAGAGATAGCATAGATAAATGGGACCTCAGAAAACTAAAAAGCTTCTGTTCATCAAAAGAAATGGTCTCTAAACTGAAGAGAACACCCACAGAGTGGGAGAAAATATTTGCCAATTATACATCAGACAAAGGACTGATAACCAGAATATACAGGGAACTTAAAAAACTAAATTCTCCCAAAACTAATGAACCAATAAAGAAATGGGCAAGTGAACTAAACAGAACTTTCTCAAAAGAAGAAATTCAAATGGCCAGAAAACACATGAAAAAATGCTCACCATCTCTAGCAATAAAGGAAATGCAAATTAAAACCACAGTAAGATTCCACCTCACCCCTGTTAGAATAGCCATCATCAGCAACACCACCAACAACAGGTGTTGGCGAGGATGCGGTGAAAAAGGAACCCTCTTACACTGTTGGTGGGAATGTAGACTAGTACAACCACTCTGGAAAAAAATTTGGAGGCTACTTAAAAAGCTGGACATCGATCTACCATTTGATCCAGCAATACCAATCTTGGGGATATACCCAAAAGACTGTTACTCCAGAGGCACCTGCACATCCATGTTTATTGCGGCACTATTCACAATAGCCAAGTTATGGAAACAGCCAAGATGCCCCAGCCATGACGAATGGATTAAGAAAATGTGGTATCTATACACAATGGAATTTTATGCAGCCATGAAGAAGAACGAAATGTTATCATTCGCTGGTAAATGGATGGAATTGGAGAACATCATTCTGAGTGAGGTTAGCCTGGCCCAAAAGACCAAAAATCATATGTTCTCCCTCATATGTGGACATTAGATCAAGGGCAAACACAACAAGGGGATTGGACTATGAGCACATGATAAAAGCGAGAGCACACAAGGGAGAGGTGAGGATAGGTAAGACACCTAAAAAACTAGCTAGCATTTGTTGCCCTTAATGCAGAGAAACTAAAGCAGATACCTTAAAGCAACTGAGGCCAATAGGAAAAGGGGACCAGGAACTAGAGAAAAGGTTAGATCAAAAAGAATTAACCTAGAAGGTAACATCCACGCACAGGAAATCAATGTGAGTCAATGCCCTGTATAACTATCCTTATCTCAACCAGCAAAACCCCTTGTTCCTTCCTATTATTGCTTATACTCTCTCTACAACAAAATTAGAGATAAGGGCAAAATAGTTTCTGCTGGGTATTGAGGGGGAGGAGCGGGAGGGGGTGGAGTGGGTGGTAAGGGAGGGGGTGGGGGCAGTGGGGAGAAATGAACCAAGCCTTGTATGCACATATGAATAATAAAAGAAAAATGAAAAAAAAAAAAGATCTTTTTAAGTGTGCTGAAAATAATGATGTGCTACAAAACCAGCTGCTCAGGACACTGGAAAGAATGCTGAGCTTAGAGTCCGAAGTCTTCAGTTATGAGTCCCCGTTCTCTATTTCGCCTCTTTGAACCTCAGATTTCCTCATATATAAAATAAGTGGCTATAGTTACTGACTTGCAAAGTCTCTGCTGGTACTAACACTTCATTATTCTAACTGGAAATAAACATACCTGGGATTCAATTCTCCCTTATTAGAAATGGCCCAAGGTGAAGATCACAAAATGGCTACAACCCTAAAACAGGTGGAACTGGTTCTTCTGAACTCTTGAGAAGCTGGGTTACCTAGTGGAATAAGTTTCCTAGATCTCCAAATCACAAGTACATTCAGCTCACTAAAGAATGTAAGTGAAAAGGGAATATGTCCTTTTCTTTTAATAAACTTGTAGTCATAACTTCTACCAATAATTCCATAATCATCCCCACCCGCAATGCACACATATACATCAGTTATTACATGGGAAGCTGATACCACAGAAGTAAAGGGCCTGCACAAATTCTCACAGTTAAGAAGTCAAATATTCACTATCTCAAAACATGTCATTGTATCCTGACTGAGTGTAACACTGCTTAGCTCTTACAGACTGCAGGCTAAACTTATGAGACAAATTCTAAACAATGCTTCAATCTTATTCCACACCTCTCCATCTGCCAAGTTCCTTTGTGATAGCCCCATAGCTCAGTACATTTCTCTGAAACTGTAATATACTAAAAGGAAAAGACCACTGAGAATGATTTCCTTTTCCTTTTTCCCACCCTTGAACATGTAGGCACACTACTATAAACCTATTATTTACTTTGAGGTGGCAACCACACTTGAAGTATGGACCAGAGTTATCTTAGTCATTGCGAGGGACAAAAACTATGTTGAGATGGAAGAGAAAGTAAAAACTTAGGGTTGACTTAAAAGTATAGATAAAATAGTTGTATTTAATAGAAAGATTACAAAACTAGGAAACAGAACATCTATATTCAAGTTCTACCTTTGCTACTTATTTGCCATGGGACCTTAGTAAGCTACTTAAATTTTTAGGCACATTTTCCATATGTAGAATTGAGGAGCCATGTAAGCATTTGAAGCCTTTTATATTCTAGGCATGGTATGGGTGCAGAGACAAACCAGACCCAGTATGTCTTTGTTGTCATACAAATTAATGGATGAGGATTGGAAGACAAATAATACAGTCCTTTCAGAGCATATAACCAAAGTACCTTACAAATCTTGAGCATGTGATTCTGTTATTTAGATTTGATGGATGCATAGCCATTAGCTGAAAGGAGGAAGGAGCAAAAGAGTAGTATGTCTCAGGGAAAGGTAGTGCCACGTTCCAAGACCTTGTGGTAGCAAGAAGCATAGCTTGTTTAAAGAACTGAAAGAAGGCCAGTGAAAATGACCACTGGCAAGTTTAAAGTATGCAAGTAAATGTTACAGGGTAATTGCGAGATGATATGAAACAGGACATAGAACATTAACTATTAAGCACAAGATATGTTATGTGTTAATAGGAAGATAAAAGTATATAAATCATTTGAAAGAACTGTCCCTCCCCCAACACAAAGTCACTATCAAAATAGTTTCTGAAACTGGGAGCTGGTGGCTCACACCTGTAATCCTAGATACTTGAGAGGTCAAGATCAGTAGGATAACCATTCAAGGCCAGTCCTGGCAATAATATCACGAGACCCCATCTTAACCAATAGCTGAATACAATAACATGCACCTGTCATGCCAAGTTACTCTGGAGGCTGAGATTGGGAGAATCACAGTTCCAGGCCAGCCCAGACAAAGTTTGCAAGACCCCTTCTCAATGGGAAAAAAGCTAGAGTGGTAGCCCATGCCTGTCATCCCATCAGTGGTGGGAAGTATAATAGGAAGAATTGTGGTCCAGGCTGAATTGGACAAAACAGCAAGACCCTATCTCCAGAATAACTACAGGAAAAAAAAGGATGGAGGCATGGCTTAAAGTGAAAGAGTGCCTATCTAACAGACATGAAGCCCTGAGTTCAGCCCCAGTACCACAGAAAAAATTTTCTGATATTGTTCAGAGACTATGGTACTGTGCTAATAAAGTCAGGGATCTAATATAATAGCACCACCACAAGTTGAAAACCTTCTGGCAGAAAGAATAAAGCTTACAGATTTTTCATGCTCCAAAGAAGGACTTGCCCTTAGGCAAAACAAATGGCAGAATTTTCCAGAAATATCCATTATAGATCTACCAACAGATGCTGGCCAGTGTGATAACAGTGCAGGTGAAATGGATCAGCAGCCACCTGGATGTGATCAAATGTAGCTGCTTTAAAACAATTCAAAATGCAGACATCCTACTTCCCAAAGTTGTGGGTCTTGTCCCAATCACAGAAATTATAAGCAGATTTTTGTCACAACTAAGAGTTCTTCTATAAAAGGATATCTTATTTTGAATTTGCATAAACTTTAAAAAGGGTATCAACAGAATAGATCTTTCTTCTTTCTTAGGAACACTGCTAGAGAATTTACTAATATACTCAAAAATGAGGACAATAGAATGTCAGCTCCAGTAAGCATATTAATTAAAAGAAAATTGTTGACATTTCTACAAGTTCAGACTAGTAGATCAAACACAAACCCAAAGGAAGAGAGAAGGTCAAGACAATATTCTATAAGCCAAAAAATGGACTAACAGTTTTTGAAAAAGCTAAGATATATAAAGTTGCAGACTTTATATATCTGGATTTGTATGCTTATAGAAAACCCCAAATAGAATCATCTAAAACCTAAGTATCAAGGAATTTGTAGAAACAACATATCAGATAGCAATAAATGTGACAATACAGAGCAAGCTAATATAAATTTTCTTCTTTAACAAAGTAAAAACAAATAAATAAGGGTAGCAAGGGTAGGTAATCTATTGTAATTTAAGTAATCTTTTAAATTTTACCATTCAATGCACAGTACCACGTAAGAGAAAAAAAAAAGGATTTTATGGTAATGAAGTGGCTGGAAGTCTATACTCAAAGAGTTGCTAACTATATACCAGAATAAATCATATTAAAATATTTAGAAATACAAAAGAAAAGTCATTTATAGATCTAAATTAACAGTTATCAAAGCTTTGGAAAGGAAAAATCTGAATGGAAAAGATGGACTTACTTTGTAACCTATATATGAACACAGTTTGAAATACTAAAAACATAACCCCAAATAGAGATATATAACATATTGGGGTAAACATTGGCAAATAATATAGTAGACACTTGATTACCATTTTTCAAATACAACCGGGTAAGATACCAATAGGAAAATGGTTGAATCATAATAACAATGGAATTAAGGCCAAATATTTGGTTTTTTGATGAGTTTTCACTTTGGTCACTGCTTTGATAACTATGTGTATTGTTATTTATTGTCCTATAACAAATTACCTCAAAATTTAGTAACTTAAAACACTATACAATTATCATCCCAAATTTCTGTGAATTGGGAATTTAAAAGCAGTTCAGCAGGTCAGGGTAGAAGTCATTCAAAGGCTTTATTGGGTCTAGAAGACAATTTCCAGAATGGCTCATGAATGCATGAATGATGGCTGGAGTCGTCAGCCTTACCACATAAACCTCTCCATAGGCTGCTTGAGTATCATCACACTATGGCAACCAATTTCCCTCAGAATGACCCAAGAAAGAACAAGAGGAAACCCATAATGTATTTTATGACATAATCTCAAAAAAGTCACACTCTGTCCTGACCACAATATCCTATTGGCAACACAGGTAGTGTAGGAGAGGTCTAAGTCAGGGCTTGATTGTTATAAATCTGCCTACTGAATAACAATAGAAAATTAAAAATCTTTTCTTCATTTGTTAAATATTTATTGAGTATGTATAATATACTATCCAGAGTGCTAGAATATTACCCTGGCAAAATCAGTTTAAAACAATAAACCTCACAGTAACAAAGAACTCAAGCAATCATAATATATTTTAAAACTAAGCAAGATGAGAAATGCAGTTTTCAAGATGAGCTTCAATTTATCATCCCAGAAACATTTTAGGTACAGCATACCAATAGGAAGCTCAGAAAACAATTCAACAGCAAGACAGCTGTCCATAGGTGTCAACAGACCTCTAACCAACATCAGCCTGTCCCATGTATGTTAAGACAATTTCCAAATAAAGCCAGTGGTTTTCTAACAAGTAACAACATAAGAACCACCAGTCAATGTTTGAAAGCCTTAGAAATTCTCTAGGTTGTTTCAAGTCTTCTTATGTGCAAAAGATAATCCTTCTAGTCTACTATCTCAGAATGCATTTTACTTTATCTAATATTCAACTAACAAATATTTATGGACTGTCTGTTAGATGTCAGGTACTATACTAGTTCTAAGGAACATACATTGTCTTCAAAGGACAAATAGCCAGTGAACAAGAAAACAAATAAACTAAATAATATGGCTTGTTACAATTTCCACCAAGGGAATAAGCGCAGAAGATGCAACAGAAGATGCTGTGAGGAGGACAGGGGAATGGGAATGGGATGCCTCTCTGAGATAATATTTAAGCTCAGGTTTGGAGAAGCCACCCAGCTAAAAGTCTAGGAAAACCATGCCGGTTCCAAAATTTCAGAATGGCAAGTGTCAAGGCACGAAAATGCTCGTCAAGATCTTACACCCATCAGATGACAGTTTGGCTGAATAAGGGAACCACGTAAAGTGTTCCTTGAAATGAGCTACCAGAAGAGGCAAAGTCAAACTGTTTAGGATCTAAGGTCTTTGAAAAGGAGTTTGGGGCTTTAAGTGCAGTGGGAAAACAGAGAATGGTTTTCATCAGACAAGTAACAAGGTCAAATTTAAATTTTACTCTGTGGTATAATCCACTAGACATGTTTGTGTGCACTCAAGGCAGCTGCTAGGGAGTAAGAAGGGTACTCAAGGCCAGGGAATGAGGCAGCCTGATTTGGTCCAGACAGAGATTACACCCTTGGCTTATCTTCATTAGAACAATACCATTTACATTGGGCTCTAAAATAAGTGCAGCTATTATTCTGATGGTTAGTTTGTCATTTACTGCAAGTGAAAGGTCTTTTCTTCATGACTCATCCACAAATCCTGCTGATCTGTCTAATTAAAAAGTTTTCAAACAAGTTGATATATTAGTTATTATGAGCCAAAATACACCAAGCATAAATCCTTCTTGCCACCCATACGTATGTCAGGATATCACTGCTACATTTTTCATCATTAGAAGGGATATTCTTCAATATAATTTTCATGACACCATCTGCCATCCTCTCTCAACTTTTTGTGGTAGGATGACTGCTCAGTGATTATGAATACCATATCTGGAATTTTTTTTTAAAACAAATCCCTGACAGAGACTCAAGGGAAAGAGTCATAAAAATGTATCAACTGACAAGTTCTATGAACACAGGTTTAGGAATGCACTGCAGGTTAGTCTTTTTTTTTTTTTTAACATCAAAATCAATAATGCAGCTAAGAATGGAGGTAAACTGAATTTGTGGTCATCTTAGTTTTCAGCAAATTGACTGACTCATTCTAGTATCCTTTCTATGCATTACACTTTTTCATCAGTATAATTGGTTATATGTTGTGAACTACTGAAGGTAAAAAATGCAAAAAAAAAAAAATTAAACTGTCTCTCCACTCACCTTAACCCCATCTAATCAAGATCTTCAAGTCATCTCATCTGAGATGGTTTCTCTAATGAACCCAACCACATGATTTATTCACATTATATAGCATCATGTGGCCTCTGGTATGAATATCTATACGAGCATGTATCTTTATTTGGGCTTTTCATTCACCCTCATGGAACAAGCTTTCTCACGCTCCTGTCTCTCCTGACCTAACTGGGTGCAACTGGAGATGCAGAAAGGACAAACAATAGACAAGCATGCATAAAGTTGGCATCATATGGGTTGGGTGTGCAGATGGAGACGCACAACAGCCTCGTTGCTTCTTTGCTCTATTATTCTCTTCATTTACTTTGCTTCTTCTCTATTCTTCAAGGCCTTACTTCTAAAGTCTTTCTTTGAAACCTTTCTTCTTTTCTATTCTTTAAAGTCTCTTTCCTTAGACTCACACTGTCCCATGTTTTCTTTAATCTCTCTTAAAGCCTCTGTGCTCAGACTTGCAAACAACAGCAGCCATGTCTAACAGCTACATTAGCATAACTCTTAACTCTTAAACTCATAAACTCCTTAGACTTGCACCATCCCATGTTCTTTTTAGCTTTCTCTAAAGCCTATGTATAAAGTTCTTGGTGCAGAAAACTGCTCTGGTGGAGACACACAGCAGCCATCAGCTGAGGCAGCAGCAGCAAATCAAAATCCCCCATCAAAAAACCTTCCACCAATCCCCCATTAAAAAAACCTCTCATCCTCCTTCAGGGAGTCTTTTATATCCAGTGGTAAACAAGGAGGTGGAGCAACAGTTCTCAGGGAGGGACGTGACACTGTAACAAGAGAAACCTGCAGTTTCTACTTTTCTGAAGGTAAACAACTTAGTAAAATCAGCTGTGCTGCATTTTGCACTTCGCTTCTCTTCTGCTGCTGGGGCCATGCCAAACTCAGCCTGCCAATTATTGGGCACAGCTGTGCTTATGTCAAGTTCTCATAGGCTTCTTATAATCTCCCCACACACTCATCCTTCAAAACTAAATTAAAAACAGAGACAAGGACTTGGGTGCAAGGAACTTATTTGGAAGATACCCCCCAGGAAGAAGTAGTTAGGGAATAGAGGGGAATTTTATATAAAAAAAAAGAAGAAAAAACAGTAAGAGGTGCTGAGAACCACTGTGGGCAATTAGTGCTCAATGCAGCTGGGGGACTAATTCATAAGGGACCAGGTGGAGGGGACCTAAGAATTTCCTCCCAAAAGACATTTATCCTATATTTCATTGGTTGCCACATAGGCATTAACTCCTCCACAGTCTGTCATGCGCAAAACATAGACTAAGACACCTCTAGGGTTTCGGAAAAAACCCTGAAGCAGAAATGCAGAGCGGTGGAAGGTGCTTAAGGGAGGAAGCAGTTATCTTATATGGGAATCATCTAACACAGCTATAGTTGAAATTAGTAATATATCAAGAGATTGTGACACAGGGCACCACAAGTGTCCACTGCAGCACAGAAATGATGTTCCTAACGATAACATTGAAGATATGCATAATAATTTCTCTTAGTGTCACAAACAAACTGACCAGCTAATCAGTCTGGGAATTTCCCAAGTATTAAATGACTACCTGCTGAGCACTAGCTGAAAAGCATGGGGAAATTACAAAGTTAAAGACAAGATCCAACTCTCAGAGAGCTTAAACTCTTATAGGGATTATCAGCAATCACAAACAAATGAATATACAACTGGTACTTCTGAATATAAAACCAGAATAAGTGAAAGATAGTATCCAGAAGTGCCCAAGATATTCCATTCTGGAGTCAGACTGACAACTAAAACTAACCCAAGATCTATGGTGCAATATTGGACAAGGTGCTGACTCTTTCAGTGTCATAATTTTTTTCATATAATGAGTGAAAAAGTAAAGAGTGTCTGCTTCATGAGGTTATTATGAGAATTAAATGCATGAAAAACACTAATCCCAGTGCCTGCCACATAAACAGTAAGTGTTGGTTATGTTTGTGAAAGTTTAGGAGCAATTCAGCAGTGAAATGGGAATTAGAAAGGAGAAGAAAGATTCTACCTCCACCTCAGACTCTTACTTAAATATAAACTTTCCATAGCCTCTGGCTTTAGCCTCTGTTCTAGTACTATTTTATATTTTTTAAAAGTTATGTTATCTAAAGATGAGCTACTTATATTAAGACTTGAAGGTAGGCATTTAAAGGTACACAAATGAAGCTCAAAATGCATAGGTTGAGGAGCAATTCTAACATACTTTGAATTCCATGCACCTTGCCAGTGTATCACTTTGGGTGACTCTCTTAAGGGCTTTGTTGTTCAGTTTTCTCATCTACAAAATGGGAGTGAAACTACCTGCTTTATAGGCCCACTGTCAAGAGTAAAGATGAGTGTTTCTATAAGGTTCCCAACACATTTTAGATCCTCAACAGTGTTATCTATTACTATTCACTATTCATTCCATGGATACTGATTAAGCACCTACTATATGTAAGCCACTATACTAGGTTCTGAGGAATAAAAAGAAAGAGAAATGAACAGGGTATAGTCCCAATAGTCAAAAGTCCTATAAGTTAATGTTATTAATACTTAAATAAATCTAGCCATTTAAAAGGATCCAAACTAGTAACTTACCCTAATATCAAATGTTATTATCTTAACATCAAAGAGAGGAAAGGAGGGAGGAACTTACGAGGGAGGAAAGAAAATAAGCTGGTTATCTTTGAGATAGGGTTCCTGGAAATGCAAGATAATGACCTCTGTCTAAATTCACATCTGCTCAAGGGTAATCAAAAGTCTGCAATGTGAACTGAATTCAGAGCAGGTTCCTCTAACAGGGACTAAGAATGCATAAGGCCAATCCTACCTGCCCTGAATTTAGAAGAAATAACAATGCTGATCTTTCCCAAACTTTCAATCCAAGTGATACCAGGATGAAATGCCAATCAGTGACAATTTAGAAGTGAAATGCAGTCATAAATCTAAGAAAGAGAGAAAAATACATGAGGTAATAGAATGGATTACTCCACCAGTTACAATACCTATAAGGCCTCATCTCTTTCCTAGGTCGCTACCTTCAAAGACTAGAATGGTGATTCTCCAAAGAGAGGGAACTTAGCCAGCACCCTAATTTTCTTGCATCTCAATGACTCTCAGGATGAGTATACTGTTCACAAGTATACACCCTTCTTCAAGACACTTCTTCCTTCCATCTGCCAAGCACTTTATAGTTTACAAGCCACTTTGATGACCATTTTCTCACTTAATTTTCACAGAAGTCCATGTGATATGAGCATTTTTTTTATTCATATGTGCATACAATGTTTGGGTCATTTCTCCCCCCTTCCCCAACCTCCTCCTTTACCCCCACCACTCCCCGCTCCCTCCCTCTCCTCCCAACCCCCTTGCTACCCAGCAGAAACTATTTTGCCCTTATCTCTAATTTTGTTGTAGAGAGAGTATAAGCAATAATAGGAAGGACCAAGGGTTTTTGCTGGTTGAGCTAAGGATAGCTATACAGGGAGTTGACTCGCATTGATTTCTTGTGCGTGTGTATTACCTTCTAGGTTAATTCTTCGTGATCTAACCTTTTCTCTAGTTCCTGGTCCCCTTCTCCTATTGGCCTCAGTTGCTTTAAAGTATCTGCTTTAGTTTCTCTGTGTTGAGGGCAACAAATGCTATCTAGTTTTTTGGGTGTCTTACCTATCCTCACCCCTCCCTTGTGTGCTCTTGCTTTATCATGTGATCAAAGTCCAATCCCCTTGTTGTGTTTGCCCTTCATCTAATGTCCGCATATGAGGGAGAACATACGATTTTTGGTCTTTTGGGCCAGGCTAACCTCACTCAGAATGATGTCCTCCAATTCCATCCATTTACCAGCAAATGATAACATTTCGTTCTTCTTCATGGGCTGCATAAAATTCCATTGTGTATAACTACCACATTTTCTTGATCCATTCATGAGTAGTGGGGCATCTTGGCTGTTTCCATAATTGGCTACTGTGAATAGTGCTGCAATAAACATGGGTATGCAGGTGCCTCTGGAGTAACCTGTGTCACAGTCTTTTGGGTATATCCCCAAGAGTGGTATTGCAGGATCATATGGTAGATCAACGTTTAGGTTTTTAAGTGGCCTCCAATTTTTTTTCCAGAGTGGTTTTACTAGTTTACATTCCCACCAGCAGTGTAAGAGGATTCCGTTTTCCCTGCATCCTTGCCAACACCTGTTGTTAGTGGTGTTGCTAATGATGGTTTTAATTTGCATTTCCTTTACTGCTAGAGATGGTGAGCATTTTTTCATGTGTTTTTTGGCCATTTGAATTTCTTCTTTTGAGAAAGTTCTGTTTAGTTCACTTGCCAATTTCTTCATTGGTTCATTAGTTTTGGGAGAATTTAGTTTTTTAAGTTCCCTATATATTCTGGTTATCAGTCCTTTGATGTGAAGCTGGCAAATATTTTCTACCACTCTGTGGGTGGTCTCTTCAGTTTAGAGGCCATTTCTTTTGTTGAACAGAAGCTTTTTAGTTTTATGAAGTCCCATTTATCTATGCTATCTCTTAGTTGCTGTGCTGCTGAGGTTCCCTTGAGAAAGTTGTTATCTATACCTTTTAATTCCAGAGTATTTCCTTCTCTTTCCTGCACCAACTTTAGAGTTTGAAGTCTGATATTAAGATCCTTGATCCATTTTGAGTTAATATTGGTATAGGATGATATACATGGATCTAGTTTCAGTTTTTTGCAGACTGCTAACCAGTTTTCCCAGCAGTTTTTGTTGAAGAAGCTGCTATTTCTCCATCGTATATTTTTAGCACCTTTGTCAAAGACAAATTGGTTATAGTTGTGTGGCTTCATATCTGGGTCCTGTATTCTGTTCCACTGGTCTTCATGTCTGTTTTTGTGCCAGTACCATACTGTTTTTATTGTTATTGCTTTGTAATATAGTTTGAAGTCAGGTATTGTGATACCTGCAGCATTGTTCTTTTGACTGAGTATTGCCTTGGCAATTTGTGGTCTCTTGTGTTTCCATATAAATTTCACGGTAGATTTTTCGATCTCTTTAATGAATGTCATTGGAATTTTGATGGGAATTGCATTAAACATGTAGATTACTTTTGAGAGTATCGACATTTTTACTATGTTGATTCTACCAATCCATGAGCATGGGAGATCTCTCCACTTTTTATAGTCTTCCTCAATCTCTTTCTTCAGAAGTTTATAGTTTTACTTGTAGAGGTCATTCACATCTTTTGTTAGGTTTACACCTAGGTTTTTTTTTTTTTTTTGAGGCTATTTTAAATGGAATTGTTCTCATACATTCTTTTTCAGTTTGCTCATTGTTAGTGTATAGAAGTGCTAATGATTTTTCTATGTTGATTTTATATCCTGCTACCTTGCTGTAGCTATTGATAGTGTCTAGGAGCTTTTGAGTAGAGTTTCTTGAGGCCTTAAGGTATAGGATGATGTCATCTGCAAATAGGGATATTTTGACAGTTTCTTTACCTATTTGTATTCCTTTTACTCCGTCTTCTTGCCTAATTGCTCTGGCTAGGAATTCCAGTGGTATGTTGAATAGGAATGGAGATAGTGGGCATCCTTGTCTAGTTCCTGATTTTAGAGAGAATGGTTTCAGTTTTTCTCCGTTAAGTATAATGCTGGCTGTAGGTTTGTCATATATAGCTTTTATAATGTTGAGGTACTTTTCTTCTATTCCTAGTTTTCTTAGAGCTTTTATCATGAAATGGTGTTGGTTCTTATCAAAGGCTTTTTCTGCATCTATTGAGGTGATCAAGTGTTTTTTGTCTTTGCTTCTGTTAATGTGGTTTATTACATTTATTGATTTTCATATGTTGAACCACCCCTGCATCCTTGGGATGAAGCCTACCTGGTCGTGGTGAATAATCTTTTTGATGTGTTGTTGAATTCGGTTTGCGATTATTTTATTGAGGATTTTTGCGTCAATGTTCATTAAGGAGATTGGCCTATAGTTCTCCTTTTTGGAGGTATCTTTGCTTGGTTTTGGGATAAGTGTAATACTGGCTTCATAAAATGTATTTGGCAGTTTTCCTTCCCTTTGTATTTCGTGGAACAGTTTAAGGAGGGTTGTTGTCAACTCTTTAAAGTTCTGATAGAATTCAGCAGAGAATCCATCAGGTCCTGGACTTTTCTTTTTGGGGAGACTCTTGATTGCTGCTTCAATTTCATTTTATGTTATAGATCTATTCAGTTTATTAATATCCTCTGATTCAGTTTTGGATGATCATATGTATCTAGAAATCTGTCCATTTCTTTAAGATTTTTGAATTTATTTGAATATAGGTTCTCAAAGTAGTCTCTGATGATTTCCTGGACTTCCATAGTGTTTGTTATTATCTCCCCTTTTGCATTCCTGATATACTGTTTTGGGTTTTTTCTCTCCTCATTTTAGTCAGGTTTGCCAGGGGTCTATCAATCTTGTTTATTTTTTCAAAGAACCAACTTTTTGTTTCATTAATTCTTCGTATGGTTTTTTTGGTTTCTATGTCATTGATTTCAGCTCTTATATTTATTATTTCTTTCCTTCTATTTGTTTTGGGATTTGCTTGCTCTTGTTTTTCTAGGAATTTGAGGTGTATCATTAGGTCATTGATTTGGGATTGTTCAGTCTTTTTAATATATGCACTCGTGGCTATAAACTTTCCTCTCAGGACTGCCTTTTCTGTGTTCCACATGTTCTGGTAGGTTGTGTTTTCATTTTCATTGACTTCCAGAAACTTTTTAATTTCCTATTTTATTTCATAAGTGACCCATTGTATATTAAGCAATGAGTTATTCAGTTTCCAGCTCTTTGCATGGTTTTTGTCTTTACTTTTGTTGTTGAGTTCTAGGTTTATTGCATTGTGATCAGATAGAATGCATGGTATAATTTCTATTTTCTTATATTTGCTGAGGCTTGCTTTGTGCCCTAGGATAAGATCTATTTTGAAGAGGGTTCTATGGGCTGCTGAGAAGAATATATATTGTGTAGAAGTTGGATGAAATGTTCTGTAGACATCAAGTAGGTCCATTTGATCTATTCTATATTTTAGATCTAGGATTTCTTTATTGATTTTTTCTTTGGATGACCTATCTATTGATGATAATGGGATGTTAAAGTCTCCCACAACCATTGTGTTGGAGTTAATATACGCTTTTAGGTCCTTCAGGGCATGTTTGATGAAATTGGGTGCATTGACATTGGGTGCATAGAGGTTGATGATTATTATTTCCTTTTGGTCTATTTCCCCTTTTATTAGTATGGAATGTCCTTCTTTATCTTGTTTGATCAATGTAGGTTTGAAGTCTACTTTGTCAGAGATAAGTATTGCTACTCCTGCCTGTTTTTGGGGGACATTAGCTTGGTAAATCTTCTTCCAGCCTTTCATCCTAAGCATATGCTTATTTCTGTTGGTGAGATGGGTCTTCTGTAAGCAACAAATTGTTGGATCTTTCTTTTTAATCCATTTCGTCAAGCGGTGCCTTTTGATGGGTGAATTAAGTCCGTTAACATTAAGCGTTAGTACTGATAGGTATGTGGTGATTCCTGCCATTTAGTTGTCTTAGTTGTTTGAAGGTTCGATTGTGTGTACCTAACTTGATGTTACTCTCTACTTTCTTGCTTTTTCTTTTCCTGTGGTTTGGTGCTGCCTGTCCTTTCATGGTTATGTTGGGTTTCACTTTCTGTGTGCAGAATCCCTTGAAGAATCTTTTGCAGTGGTGACTTTGTGGTCATATATTGTTTTAGTTTCTGCTTATCATGGAAGACTTTTATTGCTCCATCTATTTTGAATGATAGTTTTACTGGGTAGAGTATCCTGGGGTTGAAGTTATTTTCATTCAGTGCCCGGAAGATCTCACCCCAAGCTCTTCTTGCCTTTAATGTTTCTGTTGAGAAGTCTGGTGTGACTTTGATGGGTTTACCTTTGTATGTTATTTGTTTTTTCTCTCTTACAACCTTCAGTATTCTTTCTCGGTTCTCTGTATTCGTTGTTTTAATGATAATATGTCATGGGGTACATCTATTTTGGTCTTGTCTGTTTGGTGTTCTGGAGGCCTCTTGCATCTGTATGGCAATAGAGTTCTCTAGATTTGGGAAATTTTCTGTTATTATTTTGTTGAATATATTATGCATTCCCTTTGCTTGCACCTCTTCTCCATCTTCAATGTCCATGATTCTCAGGTTTGGTCTTTTGATGGAGTCAGTGAGTTCTTGCATTTTCTTTTCACAGGTCTTGAGTTGTTTAACTAATAGTTCTTCAGTTCTTCCTTTAATTACCATTTCATCTTTGAGTTCTGAGATTCTGTCTTCTGTTTGTTCTATTCTGCTGGATTGGCCTTCGTTTTCTTTTGCAATTCTGTTTTGTTCTTTTTTCTGAGGTTTTCCATATCCTGAGTCATTTCCTCTTTAATGTTGTCTATTTTTGCCCTGAATTCATTTATCTCTTTATTAATCATATTCTTTGTTTCACTTTGGTATTTATACAGTGCTTCTATGGTTTCTTTTATTTCTTCTTTTGCTTTTTTCAAATTCACTATTTTTGTTGTCTTGGAATTTCTTGAGTGTCTCCTGTACATTTTGGTTGACCATATCCAGTATCATCTCTATAAAATCCTCATTGATTACCTGAAGTATTTCTTCTTTTAGATTGTTCTTGTGGGCTTCATTGGGTTCTTTGGCATAGTTTATCTTCATTTTGTTGGAGTCTGGATCTGAGTATCTGTTTTCTTCATTTCCCTCTGGTTCCTGTACTAATTTTTTGCTGTGGGGAAACTGGTTTCCCTGTTCTTTCTGTCTTCCCGTCATTGCCCTTGGTGTTGTTATTGTCACTGTACTGTGTGCAATTAAGTATTTTCTAGCTTGTAATAATAACAATGGTGATATTTAAAATGGAAGGGTGAGAGGAGATGGAAAGCAAAGAAGTTAAGGAAAAAGGGAAAAACAAATAAACAAGTAGAAACAAACAAAACAAAGAAACAAACAAAAAGAAGTTTCAAAGATATAAACAGGGAGAGATAATGTACTAATCAACAGTAAGCTGTATAGGCATTAGAGAGACAGAGAGAGGACTGAAAAAAAAATCTCCACCTTCAAATGCAATAAAGTTTCAGTCCTAACAATTTTGGTGTTTGTCCCTCAGCCTCCAATCCTGGAGATGGTGTCTCAGAAGTAGTTCTTTCTTTTTTTTTTTTTCATTTTTCTTTTATTATTCATACATGCATACAAGCCTTGGTTCATTTCTCCTCCCTGCCCCCACCCCCTCCCTTGCCACCCACTCCGCCCCCTCCCTCTTCCCCTCCTCAATACCCAGCAGAAACTATTTTGCCCTTATTTCTAATTTTGTTGTAGAGAGAGTATAAGCAATAATAGGAAGGAACAAGGGTTTTTGCTGGTTGAGATAAGGATAGCCATACAGGGCATTGACTCACATTGATTTCCTATGTGTGGGTGTTACCTTCTAGGTTAATTCTTTTTGATCTCACCTTTTCTCTAGTACTTGTTCCCCTTTTCCTATTGGCCTCAGTTGCTTTTAAGGTATCTGCTTTAGTTTCTCTGCATTAAGGGCAACAAATGCTAGCTAGTTTTTTAGGTGTCTTATCTATCCTCACCCCTCCCTTGTGTGCTCTCGCTTTTATCATGTGCTCAAAGTCCAATCCCCTTGTTCTGTTTGCCCTTGATCTAATGTCCA
This sequence comes from Castor canadensis, assembly GCF_047511655.1. Classification (NCBI taxonomy): domain Eukaryota; kingdom Metazoa; phylum Chordata; class Mammalia; order Rodentia; family Castoridae; genus Castor; species Castor canadensis. The sequence goes on from NC_133395.1 coordinate 135,812,541, forward strand.
CATATGAGGGAGAACATACGATTTTTGGTCTTTTGGGCCAGGCTAACCTCACTCAGAATGATGTTCTCCAATTCCATCCATTTACCAGTGAATGATAACATTTCGTTCTTCTTCATGGCTGCATAAAATTCCATTGTGTATAGATACCACATTTTCTTAATCCATTCGTCAGTGCTGGGGCATCTTGGCTGTTTCCATAACTTGGCTATTGTGAATAGTGCCGCAATAAACATGGGTGTGCAGGTGCCTCTGGAGTAACAGTTTTTTGGGTATATCCCCAAGAGTGGTATTGCTGGATCAAATGGTAGATTGATGTCTAGCTTTTTAAGTAGCCTCCAAATTTTTTTCCAGAGTGGTTGTACTAGTCTACATTCCCACCAGCATTGTAAGAGGGTTCCTTTTTCCCCGCATCCTCGCCAACACCTGTTGTTGGTGGTGTTGCTGATGATGGCTATTCTAACAGGGGTGAGGTGGAATCTTAGCATGGTTTTAATTTGCATTTCCTTTATTGCTAGAGATGGTGAGCATTTTTTCATGTGTTTTCTGGCCATTTGAATTTCTTCTTTTGAGAAAGTTCTGTTTAGTTCACTTGCCCATTTCTTTATTGGTTCATTAGTTTTGGGAGAATTTAGTTTTTTAAGTTCCCTGTATATTCTGGTTATCAGTCCTTTGTCTGATGTATAGTTGGCAAATATTTTCTCCCACTCTGTGGGTGTTCTCTTCAGTTTAGAGACCATTTCTTTTGATGAACAGAAGCTTTTTAGTTTTATGAGGTCCCATTTATCTATGCTATCTCTTAGTTGCTGTGCTGCTGGGGTTTCATTGAGAAAGTTCTTACCTATACCTACTAACTCCAGAGTATTTCCTACTCTTTCTTGTATCAACTTAAGAGTTTGGGGTCTGATATTAAGATCTTTTATGCATTTTGAGTTAATCTTGGTATAGGGTGATATACATGGATCTAGTTTCAGTTTTTTGCAGACTGCTAACCAGTTTTCCCAGCAGTTTTTGTAGAAGAGGCTGCTTTTTCTCCATCGTATATTTTTAGCTCCTTTGTCAAAGATAAGTTGCTTATAGTTGTGTGGCTTCATATCTGGGTCCTCTATTCTGTTCCACTGGTCTTCATGTCTGTTTGTGTGCCAGTACCATGCTGTTTTTATTGTTATTGCTTTGTGAAGTAGTTCTTTCATTGTCTCATCAAAGGGGAAAAAAACCAAACAAAACAAAACAACACAAAACAAAACAAAAAAAAACCACCACAAAGTGTCCCAAGTTCAAATGCAATATAGTTTCAGTAAGTTTTTCAGCATGCAGGTGTAGTTCAGTTGTTGTCTCATGAAAGGAAGAAAGAAAAAAAGAGTCTAGAGACAGTTCTGCTTATAGCTATCTGAGTCTGTGGCTCACCTGCCCACTGCTGTCAGCCTGCTGTTGCAGGAGGCTTTATTTATGCAGACCTCAGGAGTGAGCTTAGCACTCACCTGGCCCCGCAGGCTATGCTTACTTAGAGTTCTCCTGGGCACGATCACCACTGCTACAAGCTTTCCCCTTTCCAACCACACTGGGTGAGGTGACACTGCACACGCTTTCTCAGGCCTGCGTGTTTATTTACAGTTCACATGGGAAGTGGTTCTTCCCTTCCTCTCCTGTGCAGTTTTCCTCCTACTGCCACTTTCACAAGCTTTCCTGCTCCTGATTGCTGGGTGTGTGCTGCCACTCCTGCCTTCTCCAGCCAGCTTGTTGTGAGGGATTTCCCCTTCCCCCTCTTCAGTGCTCAGGGCGCCCCGCCCTCTTTGCTACGTGTCTTTTTTGTTGTTATTGCTTATTATTCAGTTTTTTTTTCTTTTTTCCCTGGGTGGGGGTCGGTCTGTCCAGGGGACTATGCTGATCTGGCACAGGATTGTCTGTGGGAGTACTGAGTGCCGCTTAGCTCACCTTATGGTCAGCGTTTTCCCAAGCTGTCTGGGCACTGCCATCTGGCAGCAGCATGGGAGCCCTCCTGGTTTCTCCATTTAACGTGAAGTGGAGATGCTATGCGTAGGCTGGAGGTGTTGAGGAGTCAAAGTTTTGCCTCTTCTCAGTGTTTTTTCCTGTAAGGTGTATCTCCAGCATCTCTCCAAGATTTTACCTTAGGAGGCACACTTTCTGCTTCCTCCCTCTAGCTGCCATCTTGGATTCCTTCGATATGAGCATTTTCATCTCCATTTCATAGGTGGACATGTTGAGACTTGGATAACTTTCACCACTGTTTGAGGTCCTATGTTACAAAGCAGAAGAGCTCAGACTGAAATCCATGTCTTCTGGGCTTTTCCCAGATTTGTGTGCAGACTCTGAAGAAAAAGAAGATCTCCTTGGAAGCAACTTGTCCTTAGAGACCATGAGTGACCTCCCTGAAATCAGAGTTCCTAGCCAAAGAACAACAGCTCAGACTCTGCACCATCCTTTCAGGCAGTCAGATGAGAAATCATTTATGAACATACAGTCTACTCCATGAAGAGCACTATTAGACTCAAGACAGTAAAATTCATTTGAAACTAATTGGTGAGTAATGAAGTTGCTAAGGTTTATGAGCCTTGCACTAGCACTAATACAGAGGTATGGTGTCAACAATAAAATTGTAACCACTAACAAAACTAGCCTTCTGTGAGCAAAAAGCAGGCCTTTTCCCTTGGCCTGGAGGCAAAAATAGCATTACACAATTTCAGAAGTGACAGGATCACTTTCTCTTGCATGGTCTTTAATAATGAATAGAAAGAACAGCTTCACCCCATAGAAATAATCTCTGGTCTTTAAAATATAGCCCTGGGATGGGGGAGTATAAACCTCTCCTGGAGTTAAATTTCAAGCATTTAAAGAAGTAAGTGTATCTATATAACAACACAGCCTCCAAAGCATCATGGCAAGAGATAAGAAGAGAATACACAGCCCTTTTAGACCCCTAAGCTACACATGCAATTGTCTGCTACCATGAGCAGTGGTGGGGGAGGGAGGAGAATATGTGACCCCAGTGAGCCTGAAAGAATGTTATCTTCCTTTATACCCCACAGATAGTTGAATGCATCTATTGAGTACTGAGGAAGATCTGCCAAGCAACAATTTTTGCTCTTTCTTTGTTGGTGTTGAGTTGTTTCTCCCAACTGTATTGGCTAAGAGAACCTGTTGTTTATAGAGGACAGTCCTAGAGACTTCTAGAATGTCCTGAAATCCCCACTGAGGAGTACCTGTTCTTCATGCTGGCTCTAGACCCATGTAACCCAATAACAGTCACACGCAAGTACAAAGCACTGAAATGCAGCCAGTCCAATTGACACAGGTTCTAAGTATAAAATACACAGGAGATTTTGAAGACGGCATAAAAATAATGTAAGATAGCACATTAAGACATCTATATTGGATACATGTTAAAACAATAATAATTTGGATAGATTGGTTTAACTAAAGTAGATTATTGAACATATTGTTGAAATTAACTTCACCTGTTTATGTTTTTAAATGATATCTACTGGAAAAGTTCAAAATTAGAAATATAGTTCATATGTGTTAATTGCATTATATTTCTACAGGACTATGCTGCTCTGGAAGGCATATCCTTATTCTGCAATATCTTTATTAAGTCATTAGGTAAGTTGAAATGGAGAAGGTATAAATTCCATGTTTTAATGTCCTTGAAGGTAAGTTGGAAATTGCTTACTTGCTCTCCAGTGTGTTTTGAAAGTAGAAGGATACAAAAGAGTGTGTTTGTTTGCCTAGCTGTTTGGGCAGTTTGATCTTTCATTGTCTCCAGTAGGAACAGTGTCTGTTTAACTGATCTACAGGGATTCAACACTACATGATAAAGCATGTAGGTGTTTAATTGCAACACTTTAGGATGGCTCATCTGTTAGGATGTGGTGCTGATGAGCCTAAGGTTAAGTGTGCAATCCCATCTAGATGCACATATCTCAGCTCTTTTTGTGGAGCAAGGATGCACTCTACACCCAGGCTTGCGTTCCTGCAAATGTTCACTCTTGTTTACAATACAGTCAGTGAAATAATGGTCCTGTATGCTTATCAAATCCATCATCATTACTAGAAAAAGCAGCTCAGTTTCATCCTTTGCAGGGTCGGTATCACCTGTACTACCTTTAAATATAAAAGAAATCATATTATTCTCCTTTGTTTATAAAGATGACTAAAAAAAATATGCTACAAGTTTGAAAAGCCAAACAAAGGCAAAAACTTTTTTTTATTAAAAAAATGTATTATATCTGTTCCTTCATTTTCTTCCAAAAAAAAATTCTCATGCTACAAAAGGTCCAGATTTGGGTGACCTAAAATCCTGTCAATTTAGGAGACTTAGAAGATCACATAGAAAAGCAATTATTTAAGTACTGTAGCTTCATATCACTTTTTTTAAAAACTTACTATTAAGGGACTCAGAGTACTGGATTTTTGCATGACTTTGATCTCTCAAATTGCCAAGAGGCAATGGTTAGCAATGCTACATAACAGAAACTAGAGTCCAGAGATCCAGACAATAGGTTGACTGTGCACCCATCTCTGTCTGAAATGGAACAATTCATTTCTCTCTCTGGTTCTGAATGTCCCTCTCCATAAAAGCAGAGTTTGTACTCACATTTAATCTAATCCTATAGTTTTAATCACCCTAGATAACCACCTTAAAGAGTCAAATCAAACATTAACTTTTCTAAAATCCACTTTTTCCCTATTCTTCTTTCACAGCAATAGAGGTGATGCCTCATGAATTTGGCTGACCTTCATTTTCAACAGCTGTGCCAGGCAGCTTTGGAACGGGCTCCTGTCTCCAGTGGCTTTTGCACCTGCAGTCTGGCTGGCTTCAGCTTTCTGTTTTCTGCCTGTCTTGGCAGTAGGCTGGAAGTGAGAGCCATTGCCTATGGTGTTCTCTTTGCCTCTTGTCTCTGGTGACTGGTCCAGGAGAGACTTAAGGGGCTTGTCAACAGTCAAGGCTGTCTGTCCTCCTTGGCTCAAAACATAGTTTTGGGAAATATCTTGGCTCAGCCTAGCTAAAGATCTGCCTTTGGAGTGAAGATTGACCTTTTATTAAATATTAACCTACAAGAAAAGTAGAAAAAAGTGGCTGGCCTCATTGTAACTTGCCTACATTAATAGGCCATAGAATTTGGAAAAGATATGCTAAATTATCATATGAGATAACAATGAGCACATACTATAAACTAGAAACTGCTCACAAGTGTATGTGGATTTTTAATTTAATATATTTAACAATGCTCTATAATAGGTACTATTATTATTGCCATTTTACAGATGTGGAAATTGAGGTTTAGAAAAACAAAGTAACTTCCCCACAGACTCATAGCTATGAAGTGGCAGAAGTGTGATTTAGAGATAGGTAGATTTGGTTGATTCTAGAGTTCATACATATGCCCACTTTCCCATTTGGATGCTTTCTTGGAACTCACTTTGATGAAAAAAATCAAGTTGGGTATGCTTGCCTTGATTATTTCTTCTGCTTGAGATGCCTAGAACATCTCTAACCATTATGCACTAGTTCAAGTCCATTGAAAAGCAGAAACCAAGACAGGTTAGACATCACTACTCACTTCTAAGCTTCTTTCCTCTCCTGTTATGATTCTTTTTCCTTTTCTAGGGAAAAGACTTGCAGGAGGAGATGTACACAAACCTCAGCTGAGAACAGACAATGCACAAATTTTTACAGTTCAGCCTTCAGTGCCAGTAGCCATTGGAGAGTAGAGCTTCCTTAAGTATGTCTCTGAAAATCTCCATGGAACAAAGGGAGAAGACTAAGGCATTTCTGCATTTATGCTCATCTACCTATTTTCATCCTCTGCATTCATTTGATATCTGCTCCTCCTTTCAAAGGTAATTCAGATCACACCATAGCACCATAGATCATAAATCATTCTAAACAGAACTCTGAGGCACATCAATGTTGACTCAGAGGATCAACCCTGAAAAACTACCCAGCAATGTATATCTCAGCGGTCTACTCCAGTGCTTACAACCTGGCAACTGACTTAAGGAACAATCTTCAGCTTTTACATATTTTCTCAATGCCATTGTATTTTGCTCAGCTTTCCAGAACCATCTTTGGAATCTTGTTTTTCAGGAGGGAACTTACACTCAGCAGAAGAGGTAATAAGAAATCATGTTTACCAGAAGTTCATCTGGGGAAACAGCTATGGGGAAAGCATGTAACTTATTAATAAGCCCCCCACTATATATTATTGGTTTAGCTCTGCCAAGTTTACCAGACCCTAGTTACTACATTTCAGAGATCCATGACACATCTCCTAGCTCCCCCTAAGCTGATGCTGATTTATCAGGTGGTGTTTTCCAACAGTCTATGTTTCATGTTAGAAAAATGATCAAGAGCTGCTAAGATAATTTTCACTCCATCAATTGCAATCTCACCAGACCCAAAACCTACCAGAATTGGATCTTTACTTACAGAAATAGCTGTGTAGTGAAAGGATAGCAGCTACTATTTACTAGCTGAAAGGCAGGCATTTTATAGGCATTGTTACCATTCTGTTGACAATCTAAGGAAGTAGGTAAATTAATCCCGATTTTGAGTTAAATGATTTAAAGATCAGAACACATCCATGATTTACTCAAGTTCATGAATTCAGTGCCCAATGGAACATGGTCTGAACCGAAGTCTTTTTGATTCTATAATTCTGCTATATCATTACTGCCTCCAAATAGAAAGCAGGAAATTTGGTCTGAGTCCTAGAACTGCCAACTGGGCAGTCTTAACAAATCTGACTTAATTTCAGTGTGGGTCTGAATTGATTCAGCTACAGAATAGAAATAATACTATGGAGACAGTTCAAGATGCAGTCCTAGGAGTCAAATTGCTTGGGTTGAAAGCCCAGTCACATCCTTATTATCTGGGTGACCTTGAAGAAGTCAGCTAGCTTTATCTCTAAAATGGGCATAATGATAGTACCAACCCCAGCAGGTGTTGAAAGGATTAATATGGCACCTTATGTAGAGTACTTTCAACTGACATGTGGTGCGCTTTCCTCACTTTTCATCATCATCATTGTATGATCACCATGTCATAGTGATGATATGATATACTTTTTTCCTGTCTTATTTTACAAGATGTTTTTGAGGATTGAATGAGAACACATGCAAAATGTATCATAAGTAATAAAAAGCTATGCAACCATAAGGAAATAATAAACATAATTTTCCTTTGCTGTGAGACTTACAATAAGGATTCAGTTGGAATAATGAGAAAGTTTTAGCCTTGCCTTTTAAACCTCAGGAGTTTGGTATCTAATCTATTCCAGGTTGAATGGTATAAAATTCATCTGCCCTTTACTTATATATGAGTAAAACAGAACCTTTTTAAAAAATGTTTTTCTCCTTTACCTGGCCTATGGGCTACAAAAAATCTATCATTAAGGCATTCATCTGGACATCCTCTGGAGAATAGCCTGAATACCAAGAAGGGGATATCAGATACTTTATGTACGGATAAAGTATGGAAGTTGCCCAGAGCCAAAAAGACTCATATTTCCTTCTGAAAACACAAAAAACCCCAAATAGCCAAAGCAATCCTGAGCAAAAAGAGCAATGCTGGAAATATAATACCTGACTTCAAAATATATTACAGAGCCAAAGTAACAAAAACAGCATAGCACTGACATAAAAACAGACACATAGATCAATGGAATAGAATAGAAGATCCAGAAATAAGCCCACACAGCTGCAGTCATCTGACTTTCTATAAAGGTGCCAAAAACATACATTGGAGAAAAGACAGCCTCTTCAACAAATGGCATTGGGAAAACTGGATATTCACATGCAGAAGACTGAAACTAGATCCCTATCTCTCACTTTCTACAAAAATTAATTCAAAATGGATTGATTACCTTAATGTAATTCCTGAAACTTTGAAACTACTAGAGGACAAAATAGAGAAAACCCTTGAAAATTTAGGCATACTAATTTCTTTCTGAATAGGACCCCAATTGCTCAGGGAATAACAGCAAGAATTGACTAATAGGACTGCATCAATTAAAAAGCTTCTCCACAGCAAAGGAAACAATTATCTGAATTAAGAGACAACCCACAGAATGGGAAAAAAATCTATGTAAACTATTCATTGGATAAAGGACTAATAGCCAGAATAAATATTGAGCTCCAAAAATTAAACACAAAAAAACCAAACAATCCAATGCAAATGAATTGAACAGACAGTTCTCAGAGGTAAAAATGATCAATAAATACATGAAGAAATGTTCAGTATCCTTAGACTAAAAGAAATACACATCAAAAGGTTACTGAGATTCCATCTCACCTCAGTCACAAGGGTGATCATCAAGAAATAAAACAACAACAAATTCTGCCAAGTATGCCAGGGGAATGGAACCCTTAGACACTATTGGAAGATATGTAAATTAGTGCAGTTATAATAGAAATCAGTATGGAGGTTCCTCAAAAAACTAAAAATAGAATTGCAATGTGATACAGCTATACCACTCATGGGCATATACCTGAAGGAATGTAAGTTAACATACAATAAAAATACATCCACACCCATGTTTCTTGTAGCACCATTCATAGTAGACAAACTATGGGAACAGCTTAGGTGCCCACCAACCAATGAATGAATAAAGATAATGTGGTATATGTACATAATAGAGTATTATTCAGCCATAAAGAAGAATGAAATATGTTGTTTTCAGGGAAATGAATGGAACTGGAGATCATCATTTTAAATGAAATAAGCCAAACTGAGAAACACAACATTACATGTTCTCTCTCATATATGGAATCTAGCATTTTTTAGAAAAAAGAATGATACAAGTATAAAACAGGCACTATTTGAGGGTGGGAACCAGTGAGGGGAGGAAAGCAAAAAAGACAGTGAGAATATGGTTGAATATGATCAAAGTACATTATACACATGTATGAAAACAAAATAGTGAAACCCATTAAAAATGTTTAAAAAGTAGGGGAGAAGAACAAGAAAGAGTAACAGAGGGTGCAAGGCATATTATACGCATGTATTGAAATATCACAATGAAACTCCTTCATACAATTAATATGCGCTACTAAAAATTTTATTCTCCATCTGAGAAGAAAAGATTTCAGTGACCATAGACTGAAGTAGTTTTATGTCACGCTGCCAAATCCCAAGAAGTTTATTTATTGATATCTCAGTTTCCTTGTCTGTAATGCCCACCTGTAAATTGTACCTGCTTGACAGGGTCACTACGTGAGGTAAGGCACTTAGCCTGGAGTAAGTATTAAATAAGCAATAGATAGGATCGTACATATGTATTTGCTGAGGTATGTTGTTCCTAATAATGATTCTTCGAACTTCCTGTGAAAGTTTGCTGGTGAAGCTGTTACAATGGGAAAGGTCTGAACTAGAAGAAAGTTGTGAAATCAGCTACAAGAAGGCCTTCATGCCCTATGTCAATAAGACTTGGTCAGAATCATACATCTTTGAGACAGAGTCAGAGCTCTTATTTGGACCTCTAACCTCCTGTGGAAAATCAAATATCCCAAGTTGATGAATGCAGGCCAGTCTTTTTCTTCTTTTAAGTTGTCCCAGGTCATAAATACAGTTGTCCCAGATCATAAATACTGGCACCAGAATACCATCTTTTAGCTCAACTTAGTATAGTACTAAATAGGCACATTGCCTTCAGAATATTTGAATTCTGGCTTCATCATTTACTATGGATTTGGCCCTTAGGCAATTATTTAGTCTCACTAAGCTTTTCTTTTCTTATCTTTAAAATGAGGATAATGAGATAGGGACAGTGAGAGAATTCTATGAGACAGTGAATGTTCAGTAGGCATAATAATACTCCCTTCCCCACAAAATGTCCATGTCCAACTTCTCAGAACCTGTAAATGTATTGTGTTACATAACAAAAGGGAGGTTGAAATGGCTTCTAAGGGCTAGGGATACAACTCAGTAGTAGAGTGCTTACCCAGTATGTACAAGGCAGAAACTTTAAATAGAGAGACTGTCTTGGATTGTATGGGTAGACTCAGTCTAATAACATTAGTCATAAAACAGAAGACAGAGAAAATTTAAATAAAGAAGTGGCAGGGAAGTCCCAAGGCACAAGAGAGACTCAACCCACCACTGCTATCTCTGGAGGATGAGGAAGGAGGCCACAAGCCAACTAATGTGGGTAACCTCTTGGAACTGGAAAGGACAGCAAAGAAATGGAGAGTTCAATCCTGTAACTGCAAAGGACTGAATTCTGTAAATAACCTGGACAGCAGGAAACAGAATTGCCTCTAGAAGAGAATATACCCTTTTGATGTGTTGATTTTTAGCCTAGTTGGACTTCTGACCTACTCAGCCATGAGATAATACATTTTTATTATATTAAGCTCTAAGTATGTGGTAATTTGTTATGCTAGCAATGGAAAAGTGATACAAAATGTCAAGCACTTAGAATGTCAAGCACTTAGATTGGCCTTTACAGTACACAGCAAAATCTAAAATTTGATGATAGTGATGTTTATTATTAAGATGATGACAACAATGAACTTTTAGGTTACTTATGAAATTATGAACATTAAACCTACCTATAGGGTTAAAGGTATAACTCAATGGAAACATGTTTGTCTAGCATACACAAGGTCCTGAGTTCAATCCCCAGCACTGAAATAAAAGCTACTCATGACCACAATACTCACATTTTGGAATCCCTCCTATTGTTTATATATAATAAAAATGCTTTCCATATAAGTTATTTTATCTAATCCTCACAATTTTCCTATAAAGTAGATATAATTATCTCCATTTCAACAAGATAAAATTTGAGTTCAGAGAAAAAAGTTAATTTATCTTATACTGAATTATGCTCTGCATGATTTGATAACAGAAGTTATCAAGGACATAAATTTCTAAGTGGGAGAGAAAAATTCATAATATCCCCAAACACAGAAATACAGCACAAGGGTATTTCCTCCATGGGCATGGATGCATATGTAGCCCTTTCTATCAACTCCTAAAGCAATAAAGTTGTAGCTTTTTGTAATCAAGTTAAACAGGGAGAGGAGCATAGAAATACTAGAGCTTGGAATTGTTTAAGAGACATAAAAAGAACTGTACTCTTTGAGCATCCTAGCCATGTGCCTGCTGAGCCCAAAGCATAAGTTTTAAATAAGGAAACCAACCCCAAACTCTCAGCTGCTCAGGAAACATGAAATGGATTTCAGGTGGACTGAGAAAGAGTTTAGAAATGGGATGAAACGTGCAGCCTCTTTTGACCAAAGTCTTCAAGAATAATATGAGTCTTTCTCCAAGTAGAATGCAATTGTCAGTCACTCATTTTATCCCAAGAAATCCATGAATGTGTCATTCAACAGGTGGACACCATAGAAGTTAGATTTGCAATATACCACAGCTAATACTAATGCTATAAAGGAGCAAGTGACGTTGTAAGATATGTTAAAGAAGCAGTATCATTTGGGGCTGAATGTACAGCATTGAAAAATGAATGCCTAAGGTGTAATTCTAAGCTCTGTAATGGCCTGATCACGGGGAAAATTATTGTGCCTCCTGGAGTTTTTTACATCTGAAGTTTACAAAGTGGAATTTATAATATTTACTGTAATAATTTATTGTTAGCATTAAAAGAAGTGTGTGTGTGTGTGTGTGTGTGTGTGTGTGTGTGTGTAAGACTAGCTTAGTATCTGGCACATACATAAGCTACTTAGTGATTATGAGGGTGAGACAGAGGAACTGTACTTGAGAGAGTATAGTGACTGTCACATACAGAGACTGAGCGCTTGGAATATAAATAAAGTATGTGTAATATCTCACTTAGATCTCCCACAAACTGTTTATCATCTTATTATTTTGTGGTTCTGCCATGGGCAAGAAGACTGCCTCCTCAAGATGCTCAGGGAGAAACCTTTTCCCTAGTTTATATTTCTTATCAAGTTAAATACAGCTGAGAACTTTCTGGTGGCCATTTGGAGAACAGAGAGGACAAAGAAGAAATATAGGCTCTACTACTCATGCTTAGTATGTGCAAAACTCTGGCTTAGTCCCCAGCACCAAAATAAAACAAAACAAAAGGGCTGTTTGGGGGAAGAAAATCTGTATGTGGGGTCCTTTAGCTCCAGAAGACTAAATGAAAACCTGTAGGAAGAGCTTTCTCACACTGTCTTTTTGTTATGATACTCATAAATAAATCCATAAGGAAAATCAGAGCTAGTCAACCAAGACCTTCTTGGGCCATAGTTACATAGAGTCCCCACTTAGGAGAACCTAATGTGACAATCTACTCAGATACTGAATGTCTATCTCTACCTCAACGAAGTGGAGGAGCCTTGTTATAATATCTTAGAGTGTCTAGGAAAATCAGATCTGGGTAGTAAGTCAGAAAGAAGAGGCTATGGTGAGAGCACATGGTGAGTAACATAGAACTAGGTAGAGATGCTAAAACAGACTTGGCACCATTTTGCACACTCTGGGGGTTTCAGAGTATGAAGACGACAAGGTTCCAAAAGAGACCCAGATTAAAATGTGCAAACAGATAGAAATCGGAAAAGTGTATCACCACAGAAGGGGAAATACATAAATTCAAATATGCTCAAATTAGATTATGCTATAGAAATATTCTAAGGATTCAAATCTAATCAAACATTGAGAGGCATGAGTACTCCAGAACAAGGAAAATGGATGGATAGACCACATTCATTTTTAATGAAGAAAATCTCAGAACAAAGATGAAATTGAAACTAGGTTTCTAAATAATATATCTGGCCTCTTCCTTTTCATTCTAACACAGCCACCCCTTTCATTCACTACTATAATAACATTTAACTGGTCTCTTATTCATCTCTAATTTTAATTGATTCTTCTATCTACCATTTCAGCAGTCTTCTAAAAAAAAAAAAGCACAAGTAGCTAATACACTGAAATAAAAATTTCATACATGCAGACATAATAAGATGGAGGGATAATGAGTCCACAAATCACTTCAACTTTGATAAAGTTTTCTAAAGTTGATAAATTTAGAAAAAGAACAAGTCACATTATTTAAAGATAAAAATAGAACCACTAGAAAAATTAGTATAGAGTATAATCCTACCAAATTACCAGTGGTGGCTCATCGTACACATATACAAACTAATCAATAAAAACACAAGGAAACAGCAAATGAGCATAAAAACAGAAAGCATAATAAAATGACAAAACAAAACTAAACATGTCTACTATGGCAACAAATATAAATGTCATAAATTCAAATACTGAAGAAAGAAGACTTTCAACTAGTCTCCAAAAGTAATTTCAACTATATTTCCTATAACCGGAGACACACTTTTTTTTCAAATTCAACATTTCTGAACTCAACATGTTGAACATTTTGTGTGCATATTTCAAGTGAAACAAAATTTTTATTTTTTATGAAAAAATAAATGATAATATATTTCACAATTCTTAGCATTTTGGAATATAGTAAACATTATCACAAGTGTCAAACTTAAAGTAGACTGACAAAAAGATTCACAGTGAAAAGATGGCTATGTTTTACCAGTCAAATGCAAATTAAAAGAGTTCCATCACAGCATTAGTATCAGACAAAGCTGAATTCATAGAAAAAGTATTATTAGCAGGAAGAAGCTGGAGGATGGTGCCCCTGTCTTGTGTGAAAGACTTCTCAATACTCTGTTGCAAGAAATGCAAGTCAACAGTGCTTCCTGGAAGTCACTACTTTCAGGTTTGGCTCAACGTTGTGATTCTGAAGATCAGCTGTGACAAATAGTCTGGGTACATTACACCATGGCAAAGAATGTTTGAAGAAATTACCATGATTCACCAGTGTTTCCTGGTACTCATAAAGATTTGGTGCTGATGAAAGGAGCAGAGGAAGTGAATGATCTACAGTTTTGACGGACATTCCATATCTTCACTTGTATCGGAAGTCTCTCAGATGGCGGCTAGAGGGAGGAAGCAGAAAGCATGCCTCCTATAGTGAAATCTTGGAGAGACTCTGGAGACACCACTTGCAGGCAAAACCACCAAGAAGATGCAAAACTTTGACCCCTCCACACCTCCAGCCAGCACAGAGCATCTCCAATTCACGTTAATGGAGAAACCAGGAGGGCCCCCGGGCCACCAGACACCCGCGCCCAGATGGCTTGGGAAGACATGGACAAGGTGAGCTTAGTGGTACTGTGGTACTCCCACAGACAAGCCTGGGCCAGAGCAGCACAGCCCCCTGGACAGACTGACCTCCACCTGGGGAAAAAAGAGAAACTGAGTAATAAGCAATAAGAACAATAAAGACACACGGGAAAGAGGGTGGGGCGCACTGAGCACTGAAGATTGGGGGAAGGAAATCCTTCCCGGAACTGTAAATAAACAAGCCGGCAGGAGCGGGGGCAAGCACCCAGCAACCAGGCGTGGGAAAGCTTGTGAGAGTGGCAGAGGGAGGAAAACTCCACAGGAGAGGAGGGAAGACCCACCTCCCATGTGAACTGTAAACAAACACTGTGCTGGCAGGAGCAGTAGCTCCAGTAATCAGGAGCGGGAAAGCTTGTGAAAGTGGCGGTGGGAGGAAAACTCCACAGGAGAGGGGGAAGACCCACTTCCCATGGGAGCTGTAAACAAACATGGAGGCCTGAGAAAGCGGGTGCAGTGTCACCTCCCCCAGCACAGGAGAACTGTGAGTAAACAAAGCCTGTGGGGCCAGGTGAGTGCTAAGCTCACCCCTGAGATCTGCATAAATAACGCCTCCAGCAACAGCAGGCTGACAGCAGCAGGGAGGCAAGCCACAGCTGCAGATCCCATTTACAGAACTGTCTCCAGACTCTTTTTTTTTTCTCTCTCCATACCTCTGATGAGAAAACAACCAAACTACACCTGCATGCTGAAAAACGTACTGAAACTGTATTGCATTTGAACTAGGGACACTTTGAGGGTTTTTGTTTTTTGGTTTTTGTTTTTGTTCTTTTTTGTGCAGCTTTGTTCTACTTTATGAATCCCCTTTGATGAGACAACTACAGAACAACATCTGAGGCACCATCTCCAGGATTGGAGACTGAGACGGACACCCAAATTATTAAGGCTGAAACTTCATTGCATTTGAACTTGGAGGTTTTTTGGTTTTTTGGTGTTTTTTTTTTATTTAATTTTCTATTTTCCATTTTATTTTAATTCATTTTTATATATAGATATTTCTTTCATTTACTTATTTTTTATTTTTATTCCTATCTTTTTTTTTATTTTTTATTTTCAATCCTCTCTCTGTCTCTCTAATGTCTGTTCAGCTTACTGTCAATTAGTACACTAATGCTCCCTGTTTATACCTTTGAAACTTTCATGTCTGAAACCTTGTTCTGCTTTCTTCCTCTTGTCTGTGTATTTGTTTTCCCCTTTTCTTTAACTTCTTGCTTTCCATCTCAGCTCACCCTTCCATTCTAAATATTACCATTGTTATTATTACAAGCTAGAAAATACTTAATTGCACACAGTACAGGGACAGTAACAACACCAAGGACAATGATGGGAAGACAGAAAAAACAGAGAAACCAGTTTCCACGTAGCAAAAAATTACTACAGGAACCAGAGGGAAATGAAGAAAACAGATACTCAGATCCAGACTCCAACAAAATGAAGATAAACTATGACAAAGAACCCAATGAAGCCCACAAGAATAATTTAAAAGAAGACATACTACAGGTACTCCATGAGAATTTTGTAGAGATGATACTGGATATGGTCAACCAAAATGTATAGGAGACACTCAAGAAATTCCAAGACAACAAAAATAGAGAATTTGAAAAAGCAAAAGAAGAAATAAAGGAAACCATAGAAGCACTGTATAAAAACCAAAGTGAAACAGAGAACACAAATAATAAACATAAAAATGAACTCAGGACAAAAATAGACAACATTAAAGAGGAAACAACCCAGGATATTGAAAACCTCAGAAAAAAGAATGAAACAGAACTGCAAAACAAAATGGAAGGCCAATCCAGCAGAATAGAACAAACAGAAGACAGAACCTCAGAACTTGAAGATGAAATGGTAATCAAAGGAAAAACAAAAGAACTATTAATTAAACAACTCAAGACCTGTGAAAAGAAAATGCAAGAACTCACCGACTCCATCAAAAGAATAGAACTACCCAATGACATGTTATCATTAAAACAACAAGCTCAGAAACTAGGGAAGAATATTGAAGGCTGTAAGAAGAAAAAACAAGTAACATACAAAGGTAAACCCATCAAAGTCACACCAGACTTCGCAACAGAAACATTAAAGGCAAGAAGAGCTTGGGGTGAGATCTTCTGGGCACTGAATGAAAATAACTTCAACCCCAGGATATTCTACCCAGCAAAACTATCATTCAAAATAGATGGAGCAATAAAAGTCTTCCATGATAAGCAGAAACTAAAACAATATATGACCACAAAGTCACCACTGCAAAAGATTCTTCAAGGGATTCTGCACACAGAAAGTGAAACCCAACATAACCATGAAAGGACAGGCAGCACCAAACCACAGGAAAAAAAAAAAGCAAGAAAATAGAAGTAACCTCAACTTAGGCATACACAATCAAACCTTCAAACAACTAAGACAACTAAATGACAGGAATCACCACATACCTATCACTACCAACACTTAATGTTAACGGATTTAATTCACCCATCAAAAGGCACCATTTGATGAAATGGATTAAAAAGGAAGATCCAATAATTTATTGCTTACAGGAGACCCATCTCACCGACAGAAATAAGCATAGACTTCAGATGAAAGATTGGAAGAAGATTTACCAAGCCAATGTCCCCCAAAAACAGGCAGGAGTAGCAATACTTATCTCTGACAAAGTAGACTTCAAACCTACATTGATCAAACAAGATAAAGAAGGACATTCCATACTAATAAAAGGGGAAATAGACCAAAAGGAAATAATAATCATCAACCTGTATGCGCCCAATGTCAACGCACCCAATTTCATCAAACATACCCTGAAAGACCTAAAAGCATATATTAACGCAAACACAGTGGTTGTGGGAGACTTTAACACCCCGTTATCATCAATAGATAGGTCATCCAAACAAAAATCAATAAAGAAATCCAAGATCTAAAATATAGAATAGATCAAATGGACCTACTTGATGTCTACAGAACATTTCATCCAACTTCTACACAATATACATTCTTCTCAGCAGCCCATGGAACCTTCTCCTAAATAGATCATATCCTAGGGCACAAAGCAAGCCTCAGCAAAAATAAGAAAATAGAAAGTATACCATGCATACTATCTGATCACAATGCAGTAAAAGTAGAACTCAACAACAAAAGTAAAGACAAAAAACATGCAAACAGCTAGAAACTAAATAACTCATAACTTAATGAAGAATAGATCATCGATGAAATAAAAGAGGAAATTAAAAGGTTCCTGGAAGTCAATGAAAATGAAAACACAACCTACCGCAACCTATGGGACACAGCAAAGGCAGTCCTGAGAGGAAAGTTTATAGCCATGAGTGCTTATATTAAAAAGACTGAACAATCCCAAATCAATGACCTAATGATACATCTCAAACTCCTAGAAAAACAAGAACAAGCAAATCCCAAAACAAATAGAAGGAGAGAAATAATAAAAATAAGAGCTGAAATCAACTAAACAGAAACCAAAAAATAACATACAAAGAATTAATGAAACAAAAATTGGCTCTTTGAAAAAATAAACAAGATCGACAGACCCCTGGCAAACCTGACTAAAATGAGGAGAGAAAAAACCCAAATTAGTAAAATCAGAAATGCTAAAGGGGAGATAATAACAAACACCATGGAAGTCCAGGAAATCATAAGAGACTACTTCGAGAACCTATATTCAAATAAATTTGAAAATCTAAAAGAAATGGACAGATTTCTAGATACATATGAGCATCCAAAACTGAACCAAGAGGAAATTAATTACCTGAATATATCTATAACACAAAACAAAATTGAAGCAGCAATCAAGAGTCTCCCCAAAAAGAAAAGTCAAGGACGTGATGGATTCTCTGCTGAATTCTATCAGACCTTTATAGCAGAACTGATACCAACCATCCTTAAACTGTTCCATGAAATAGAAAGGGAAGGAAAACTGCCAAACACATTTTATGAAGCCAATATTACACTTATCCCAAAACCAGGCAAAGACACCTCCAAAAAGAGAACTATAGGCCAATCTCCTTAATGAACATTGATGCAAAAATCCTCAACAAAATAATGGCAAACCGAATTCAACAACACATCAAAAAGATTATTCACCACAACCAAGTAGGCTTCATCCCAGGAATGCAGGGGTGGTTCAACATATGAAAATCAATAAATGTAATAAACCACATTAACAGAAGCAAAGACAAAAAACACTACATCACCTCAATAGATGCAGAAAAGCCTTTGATAAGATCCAACACCATTTCATGATAAAAGCTCTAAGAAAACTAGGAATAGAGGAAAGTACCTCAACATTATAAGAGCTATATATGAGAAACCTACAGCAAGCATTATACTTAACAGAGAAAAACTGAAACCATTCCTTCTAAAATCAGGAACCAGACAAGGATGCCCACTATCTCCACTCCTATTCAACATAGTACTGGAATTCCTAGCCAGAGCAATTAGGCAAGAAGAAGGAATAAAAGGAATACAAATATGTAAAGAAACTGTCAAAATATCCCTATTTGCAGATGACATCATCCTATACCTTAAAGATCCAAAAAACTCTACTCAGAAGCTTCTAGACATCATCAATAGCTACAGCAAGGTAGCAGGATATAAAATCAGCATAGAAAAATCATTAGCATTTCTATACACTAACAATGAGCAAACTGAAAAAGAATGTATGAAAACAATTCCATTTACAATAGCCTCAAAAAAAATCAAATACCTAGGTGTAAACCTAACAAAAGATGTGAAAGACCTCTACAAGGAAAACTATACACTTCTGAAGAAAGAGATTGAGGAAGACTATAGAAAGTGGAGAGATCTCCCATGCTCATGGATTGGTAGAATCAACATAGGAAAAATGTCTATACTACCAAAAGTAATCTACATGTTTAATGCAATTCCCATCAAAATTCCAATGACATTCATTAAAGAGATTGAAAAATCTACTGTGAAATTTATATGGAAACACAAGAGGCCACAAATAGCCAAGGCAATACTCAGTCAAAAGAACAATGCAGGAGGTATCACAATACCTGACTTCAAACTATATTACAAAGCAATAACAATAAAAACAGCATGGTACTGGCACAAAAACAGACATGAAGACCAGTGGAACAGAATACAGGACCCAGATATGAAGCCACAAAACTATAACCAACTTGTCTTTGACAAAGGTGCTAAAAATATAAGATGGAGAAATAGCAGCCTCCTCAACAAAAACTGCTGGGAAAACTGGTTAGCGGTCTGCAAAAAACTGAAACTAGATCCATGTATATCACCCTATACCAACATTAACTCAAAATGGATGAAGGATCTTAATATCAGACCCAAACTCTAAAGTTGATACAGGAAAGAGTAGGAAATACTCTGGAGTTAGTAGGTATAGGCAAGAACTTTCTCAACGAAACCCCAGCAGCACAGCAACTAAGAGATAGCATAGATAAATGGGACCTCATAAAACTAAAAAGCTTCTGTTATCAAAAGAAATGGTCTCTAAACTGAAGAGAACACCCACAGAGTTGGAGAAAATATTTCCCAACTATACATCAGACAAAGGACTGATAACTGGAATATATAGGGAACTTAAAAAACTAAATTCTCCCAAAACTAATGAACCAATAAAGAAATGGGCAAGTGAACTAAACAGAACTTTCTCAAAAGAAGAAATTCAGATGGCCCAAAAACACATGAAAAAATGCTCACCACCTCTAGCAATAAAGGAAATGCAAATTAAAACCACACTAAGATTCCACCTCACCCCTGTTAGAATAGCCATAATTAGCAATACCACCAACAACAGGTGTTGGCGAGGATTCGGGGAAAAAGGAACCCTCATACACTGTTGGTGGGAATGTAAACTAGTATAACCACTCTGGAAAAAAATTTGGAGACTACTTAAAACGCTAAACACTGATCTACCATTTGATCCGGCAATACCACTCTTGGGGATATACCCAAAAGACTGTGACACAGGTTACTCCAGAGGCACCTGCACATCCATGTTTATTGCGGCACTATTCACAATAGCCAAGTTGTGGAAACAGCCAAGATGCCCCACTGCTGACGAATGGATTAAGAAAATTGGTATCTATACACAATGGAATTTTATGCAGCCCATGAAGAAGAACGAAATGTTATCATTTGCTGGTAAATGGATGGAATTGGAGAACATCATTCTGAGTGAGGTTAGCCTGGCCCAAAAGACCAAAAATCGTATGTTCTCCCTCATATGTGGACATTAGATCAAGGGCAATCACAACAACGGGATTGGACTTTGAGCACATGATAAAAGCAAGAGCACACAAGGGAGGGGTGAGGGTAGGTAAGACATCTAAAAAATTAGCTAGCATTTGTTGCCCTTAACGCAGAGAAACTGAAGCAGATACGTTAAAAGCAAGTGAGGCCAATAGGAAAAGGGGACCAGGAACTACTGAAAAGGAAAGATGAAAAAGAATTAACCTAGAAGGTAACCACACGCACAGGAAATCAATGTGAGTCAATGCCCTGTATGGCTATCCTTATCTCAACCAGCAAAAACCCTTGTTCCTTCCTATTATTGCTTCTACTCTCTCTTCAACAAAATTAGAGATAAGGGCAAAACAGTTTCTCCTGGGTATTGAGGGTGTGGGAGGAGAAGAAGGGGGCAGAGTGGGTAGTAAGGGAGGGGGTGGTGGCAGGGGGAAGAAATGACCCAAGCCTTGTATGCACATATGAATAATAAAACAATTAAAAAAAAAAGAAAAAGTATTAAAGAGGATGAAAAGATTAACTGAATAAGATTAACTGAATAATCCACAATTAAGACACTAACTTCTGCTGGCAGAATGCCTCAAGTGGTAAAGTGCCTGCCTAGCAAGCATGATGCCCTGAGTTCAAACCCCAGTACTGCCAAGAGAAAAAGTAAGACACCAACTTGAGCATATATGAAACAAGTAACATCATATTAAAGTATTTATAATTTTTAGAAAGGAGGAATCTACTTAAATACAATAGTAATGGTAAACATTAAAGTACCTCCTAATTCCTAACAGTTCGGGTTGAGAAAAACTAGGGTAGAGAATTAAAATAATGTAGAAAATAAGTTTAATCTAAAATATGTTAGAATCCATACCCTAAAATTTGGCCTGTAAGTTGTTTTTAGCATGATGAAACATTTATGAAAATTAACTATAACTTTAAAAGCAAAGTCAATATCCTAAGAACAGTAGGTCCTGAAGACTATAATTAATAATAATGTACTATATACTTGAAAGTTTGCTGAGACAGTGGATCTCAAATATTCTCATCATAAAAAAGAGGTAACTATCTGAGGTGATGAATATGCTTAATAGCTGTATTGTGGTAATCATTCACAATCTATACATATATCAAAATATTGCATTTTATATCTTATTTGTATATAATTTATATTATGCCTCAATAGAATTGGAGAAAAAATTAAATAAAAACAGTAGGTCAAATTAGGTCACTTAGAATTAGAATGAATTCTTGTATAGGCACTTTATAACCTACTTTTCCAGGTCTGCTGCTACTAACTCACTCATTTTATGACATGTTACGGTCACTTCATAAGTGGTTCTTTCTCATGTCTCCTCCTGCACTCATTCAGAATCCATCAATATCTGACAACTCCATCTTTCAGCCCTGTTTAACATTTTTATCAGTTCTTTAGATGAAGATAGATGGACTATATCTATTGAATGCATATTTGAAAATTTTCCGGAATAGGAGGCAAATATGTGAATCACAAAATCAGGTTTCAAAACAGTAATGACAGTCTAAAGACAGTTTCAATAGAATGAAGTTTAACAGACATATAAATACAAGATTGGGTATAAAACCTAAAGAAGTAAAAAATGTCTAAGATTTGATTTAGCAGCAGTGTGTCATGTAAAAATGATAGGCTGTAAACAGTTTAATAGGCAGTAAGCTTGATATGATTCAACAGTGTACAATGTTGTTC
The DNA here is from genome assembly GCF_047511655.1 of Castor canadensis. Classification (NCBI taxonomy): domain Eukaryota; kingdom Metazoa; phylum Chordata; class Mammalia; order Rodentia; family Castoridae; genus Castor; species Castor canadensis. The sequence goes on from NC_133395.1 coordinate 135,834,674, forward strand.
CGGAAAAAAGCTAATCGTACATTACTAGATGGAGAGTAACTAGAATCAGAGAAGTAATCCATTCTAATTTCAGTTTGGAATGTGAACGTATTTTTATTGAACTCTTCATAGACTGAGTGGGCTAACTCTGAGGGCACTGAGTTCTTCAGAACCAGAAGTATTCAAGCAGAGGTAGAGCTACGGTTTGGACCATTTATTCTCAAACTTTGCAGGATTAACCCTAGACTGGGTATCCCCATTATTTGAAGTTTATGGTATTTGCCAAAGAATTCCTGGCTCCCTGGGATACTCAGATTCAACCATGTCTTAGCAGAATACATGGGGCACCTTACTTTTCATTTCCCTTTCACATCCACCTTGTAGAATAACACTGTATTTGTAGCGGAAACCTTTCAGAGAACTTGAGCACTCAAACCTGGGTCAGAGAGAAGCTGACTGAGTAAAAGGAAAATGCCACATGCCACATAAAAGCAGCAGATGGCAAAAATTCCCTTAATACAATATGTATCTCAGTTGTTTTACATGGCTAGCATATTTATGGGTCAGACACCAGAGTGGAGAAGGAAAGATGCCTCTAACCAGTAACATATCTATCAGAAAGTGACATTCTCCAGATAAGTGACAAGAGGGCACAAAACAAAAACAGGTCTTAGAAGGCACAAGCATATTAGAAAAGGCAACCCCAATTTGTGCTATATTACCCACATGAGCTACACATTCTTTTGCCTTTCCTCAAAGACAGAAGGAGCAGTGACCAGTTATGGAAACTGGAAGCAGGGCCTTTTCCCTCCCTGTTTTTCCTTCCCAGTAGCCTGCTCAGATATGAAAGAAGACCTGAATCACTAGTGCTATTCTTCCAGACCACATGAATGACTCCTCATCCAAAACTTGTATGTCTTTACAAAGACATTAAATTCGTCAGAACTACCTAGAATGCTGAATTAAATGACACTCAAAATGTAGGAGGAGAAAATCATAGTCAAAATTTTAATCAAAAGATCTATTAGCCTTGTGGCCTTGAAAGCAATTAATTTCTTTAATTCAGTCATCTTAGTTGTAAAATGTGAATAATAAAGCCTATGGTGATTACCCTACAAGCTAGTTTTAAGTAGCAAATGAGATAAGAGACATGAGGAAAACTTACAAATTATAAAATGCAAAATAAATATGAATTGATGAAATAAGGTACAACTAATATGTCATTTGATCTTTACAATCTCAGGAACTACACAAGTTATTACTCCCATTTATTTTTTGTTTTATTTTATTTTTGAATTAGCAAAATGTTAATTCACATTAACAATATGAAGGGGTTTCATTACGGTAATTCCACACATGCAGAATTTGTATTTTAAACAAGTTCACCCTCTGTCACATTCCATTCCCCCAACCTGTTTTTTTCAATGGGGCCAAAAAGAAACTAAAAAGAATTAGTCTATTTACTTAAAATCCTTCAACAGGTTTGCCGTTTGCCATTCTTTGCATCATACAAGCTTCTGTCTCCTAAGAACTCAAATTGGATTGGCCAATAGAAAGACCGGAGAGTGGGAAGAGAGCAGCTGGGGTATTTGTTCTCCCAGCATTCCCTCTGTCTCAGGACTGTGGGTCTGACGATAGCTAAATCCCTCTACAATTCCAACTCTTATCTAGAGTCCCCCTCCACAGAGATAGGTGTCATGGTACTCCATAAACTCTGGGTCATGATGCTTACCCCTTGTTCTTCAGGCCTGAGCAATATGATAGCTTCCTGCTGTTGCTAATCCTGGGCACCTCATCATCTCTTTTCTGGGGTCCCAGCCCTTCCTCCATATCTCTAAATTGTGCTTTCATTCAGTTCTCCTCAAAATTCCAGTAAAGTGTGCCTTCTGTTTTCTGTTTGGGTCCCTGATGGAGAAGCTCCTCTTTTCCAAGCTACTTGTTCATGGGCTGCCAAGGACACCTTAACCACCTCATCTCCAATTACTCACTCTCCTCACTTTACCCAAACTATCTACAGGAAGCACAACTACCTCATTCTCCCCATGCACTAAATCACATAGGTCTATATCGCCCTGTCCTTTCCCCTTTCCCAGTTCTTCTTTATTAATTCAAGGCAGAGCCCTTACTTTACCTCTTATTGCCCTACCGTCTCTTCTTTCTTTACCCTCTTCTTTCTCCTATCTTGTTTCCTTGGAATTTGGATTCCTTACCTGTCTGTTGTATAATTTGGGTTAAGAAACAGTATTGAAGCATTCTTTGAATACTTCAGGGAAACATATTCTATTCAAAACACATGTTTCTTTCAACTCTAAATTTGTAAACTATCCTTTAAAAAGGTAATTCTGCACAAAATGGAAAAAAAAATTGATCATCCTCTCAATTTTGTCCTCAAGGTTAAATAGATGATTCCTACACTGGCAGTACAAGCAAGTCCATTTCTTCCAGAGCAGATCACAATTGTTACCAGGCACACAGGCTGCTAACTATCTCCAAGGCTGCAATAAATCAGTGGCTGAACACTCTTTTCCACCATAAAATTTATAGCAGAAACAGACATAGTAGTCATTTGGGCCTCTAGGGTGCCTTCTCACTAAAGACCTTGAGTTCAGTGGTTAGACATAACCTATAATAATAGCTTTGTCTTCCTAGAGTGTGATTAGAGGGAAAGAAGTAAAAATGCCCTTGCTGTCTTATATTAGAATGCATAACCAAAAGCTTCCAAGAGCTGACACTTAGTTCAGGATTTCAGAGCCTCATCCTCCTCTCCTTGCTGTGAGACATAATGATCTGTTGATCTCTGATTGTCATTCAATCCATGGGCCCACAAAGCCAGCATCTGTCTACTCATTGGCCTTTTCTTTTGTAAATGTACGCGCTGTCACCAAAAGAGAAACAGCACTTCTACTGTCACTTTCCAAACCAAGTTAGTCAGGAAGTACTGACAGTAATTACTAACAAATAGAAATGGTCGCCCAAAATGATAACTGTATAGGCCTATAAAATAACTGGTATTTTTTTCTACACATTAAACATATGAGACTTTATAAATGATTTTATGACATTTTGGCTACTGATCACAGGTACAAGTTATCCATGTTCAATTAAAGAAAAATGAAAGTTCAGCTTTCTATAATTAAACCAATAACTTGTTCAGCCTCAGGGCTGGAATTAAATGTTAAAAGATTTGTGTCTCTTGCAATTCTCCACAAAGAATTAAGGAAGCAAATGCTACTATCACTGACTTACTTAAAATCAAGGATTCCATGCATATTGAAAATTATTCATGATGAGACTTCTTAAACACAGAAAAATAAGTCATTCTCATACTCTTTCTGCTATTTGCAGTTAATGGCGTTCTTCCTCACTATTGTGTTTTCAATGTTGTATCATTTAGGTCATTCTTGATTAACTAATCCAGATATTTTCTTTAGATTACATGGTAAATATTATATGAAATTTAAAGATTCGAAAAAAATATCTAGGGGAATATTTTAGCATAACCCCAAAGCCCAAACAACCAGCTCTGCAACCTCAGCCTCTATTTTCTTAACTGTAAAATAGATTGTGATGGTCAGTTTATGTATCAATTTAGCTACACTAATTTAGCAACAGTAATGGAGTCATTACTGTAGATGTGATTTTTGTAGATGTGATTCAAGTCTGTAGTTGGTTGCCTTTAAGCAAAACATATCAACTTAGATAATCTGTATGGGACCGATCCATTTTATTGAAAGTTTTTAAGAGCAGATCAGTCTTCCTTGAAGAAGAAATTCTTCCCATTTCTTTAGCTTATGACATAGAGTTCCTCTTCCTGACAGTCTTCCCTACAGATTTAAGAATTGCCTAGCAGCCTCCACATGTATAAAGCAATACTTTATAATAAGTACTTCTCTCTATCTAGCTATCATCTATCCATCCATCTATCCTACTAGTTCTTTCTCTGGCTATACCCTGATGGATAAATGAGGACGATAATGCCTATTCTGCAGCAGTACTATGGAAACAATATGAGATTGTGCATATGAAAATTACTTTAACACAAAATTCATGTCAGGAAGTGTATATAAGATTACTATTTGATGGACTCCGTCAAATCTAGCTAATAGCTCCAGATAATGCTGCTCTTTCTTAAAAATCCTCACCAAACTATTGTGTTTTCCAGATGCCACAAATTCTCTTACATTTTAAGGCCACTTTGCAATACTACCAAACCCAGCTTTACAGATTGAAAACTAAACTGGATAACCACAAACCGGGCATGGTGGCTCATGCCTGTAATTCCATCTTCTCAAGAGGTGGAAATCAGAAGGATCAAGGTTCAAGGCTGGCCCAGGCAAAAAGTAAGCAAGACTCCATCTCAACACAAAAATCACCTGTCATCCTAGCTACACAGAAGCCTAAGTAAGGTTATCATTGTCCAGACTGGCAAAGTCCCTATTTGAAAAATAACTAAAGCAAAAAGGGCTGAGGGTGTGGCTCAAGTGATAGAACATTTGCAAGGCCCTGAGTTCAAACCACAGTGCCACACACACAAAAAAAGACAGATAATCACATTCAAAGCCAAAAGCATTCTATTGTAGTGCTTCTCATAAAAAGTAATAATGGGTTTGAGAGTCTACTGGAGTATCAGGGGTCAAGTGTAAAGCATAGGGATAAGGCCTATGTTCAAACAGGAGCTTACATGAGGCTAAGATAATGAAAAAAGAACTGAACTCAGTAGTGGGCAGGGAGTGTTTGGAGTGAGAGCTCTGGTCTTATCTGAACATGAGCTGGCTTAGCTTTCCAGTGGCTGGCTGAGATGATGGGCTAGAAAGGGAGCAACCATGGCCCAATGTAAGCCAAATGAGTCCAGGCTCAAGAACTTCTGCTCTAAAAATGAGATGACCAGTGGCAATACCTTATGGGAGATGATCACCAAACTCTACATTTCCTATCTTTCAAGTCACACAGCTAGATTACATGTCTGCCTCCCTTGCAGTTAGATCTGACTGTGCCACCAAGTTTTAGCCAGTAGGAGGAAGGTAGAAGTGAGTTTTCCACTGGCCTGGCCCATATAAGCCTTCCACAACTCCTGCTCTTTTTCCCTCTGGCTGACTAGAATGGAGTCAGTCTATGGGGCAGCTTTTATGAGCCACCTATGGAAAATGGAAAAGCCATGCAAAGAAGCCTGATCACTGCCTGGAAGAGAGTCATTCAGGAAAGCTACTTGACTGAGAATGCCTACATCAAAGTATTACATTAGTAAAGAATGAACTTGCATTGAATCAAGCCACTGATATTTGGGGGCTTATCTTCTCTATCAGCCAGCTAGCAAAAACTGTTATTGAATTTGACATGCTGTTGTAACAAAATTGTAAAACATATAGCAGTGACTTAATCAGGTAGCAGATGGCAAGGAAATTGATAGTGGAATCAAAGAAGATGGGAATCCATGCTCTGTAGCAACAAAACAACCTGTCACCGAAAGGTATTTTAAAAATCTAAGCCAACCGCCAGTTTAGAGACTTATCCTAACTTCTTTCCCTATTTTCCCCTTCACAATCACCATATTTCTCTCTTTCATATCTACTTCCTACCTTCAATTCTCTAATCAACTTGCTTCTCCCAGCTGATGCCACCATCATTCCCCTTTCCCATGCAATTCCTATTCTTCCTCAATAACAAAGCAAGCCTCCTATCTCCACAGTACTTCTAGAATTGCTTTAACTAATATCAATCTTATCCCCCTCTAAACATATTGGTTCAATTGTTCATATGAATATTTAATCATATACTGTCTGGCACCATCTTCTGGGTTTTTTTTTTCTCCCCTTAGATGCCCTTGCAAAGTTGTAAACTTCTTTGGGGAGGAACCAAATCATACATTAATCAACTTTCTTCCATCCAGATTTTGCAGAGCACTGAAAGTGCCTAGTGAGTTTTTAGTAAGTATTAATAATGATTTGTATTTTACTCAGCATAAATTTTACAATAAGCCAATAGTAAACTGAGATGGTAAGAGAAGAAAAAATGCTGATACAACACAATTGGAAAGGCAAATAGATGTCTTCCGAATGCCATCTCCAATGGAATGGTAGCTACCTGGAATACTATGATGAGAAAGACTCAAAGGCCATACCCAAGTTCCACAATAAGAGTTCTGTAATCTATTGGCAATGTCTGCAAGGGCAATGGGTAAGAAAGTAAAAGCAGGAGTTTTGGGTATTTGCGACAGGCTTATAAGCCAATGAGCAGCTGATAAAACACTTAAGGCTTATATAGCTAAGGGGCTACTTCAAAACACCATGAGAATGTTGCCATGGCATATCACTTATTTCACCTAATATGACACTCTTAATCTTATGCCCCCATATCTTCACTCTTAATCTTATGCCCCTATATCTTCTCTTCTCCCAATCTTCTTTATTTCAGTAAATGGCATCACCATGTGTACAGTTGCTGAAGGCAAAACACAGTGGGTAAAATCATCCTTGACTGTTAATTCTATTTACCTCTTTCTCTCCTAATATCCTGCCAAGTCTACCTCCATAATCTGTCTTCATTTTGTCCATTTCTTTCCCTCTCCTCCATTGTATTCCTTAGCTCACTCTATCCCTATCAAGTATACTATAGAAATAAACTCTTAAGTGGATTTTAAAATCCTATCTGGTCTTCCTGTTTCTATTCTTATCCTCTGATAGTGTATTCTCTACCCAACAGCAGGATGATCTTCTAAACCATCAATCAAATTTTGTCACTAAACTGCTTGAAACTTTCCCATAGACTTCCTTCACTTTGTACTTAAAATCAAATCTGAACCTCTAAAATGCCCTAAACCTTGTAAATGTTGCCTTATCTACCTCTCTGGTTCATCTCATACCAATATCATTCTAGCTCAATGGCTTCTGCCGTGCTCAGCTTTAAAACTTAAAGCTTCAAGCACATTAAGCATATTCCTGCCTATCCACGTTGACTTTGCCATTCCTTCTGTCTGCGACACTTCTGCCTCCGATCTTTGCTGGTACCTTTATTCCAACTCTAAGTTTTAAATGTCATCTCTTCAGAGAGACCTCCTCCAACTACCTCATAAAATATATCCAAATTCATTCTTCATTATTGTACCCTGCTTACTTTTGGTATATCATAATTTATGTATCTTTTTGTAGTACACGTGGTTTGAGCTCAGGGCCTCACACTTGCTAGGCAGATGCTTTATCACTTGAGTCACTCCACCAGCCCCACCCATCCACCCCTGCTATCTTTCAGAATTATTTCTTTCTTGCATTTTGCCTATCTCCCTTACTAAATTGAGGGTTCCATAAAGGCAGGGACCTTTCTAACTTCTTCATTGCTATATACTTAGCAGTATGATATTGATTATGTCATTAACCTTGTTAACCTTTCTTTTCCCCATTTTTAAGATGAGGACTTGAGGGTCACTGTTTGCTAGAGACTGACTCTGACATTCTCTGCATCTGTATTCCAAGGAGGTTTTAGAGCTCAGGGCTTCCCAGGCACTGACATTTCTCAATGCACTTTTCAAATGAAGTCAGCCCCCCTCAGGCAGCCCAGTGGGGAGGTCATGGAGTGCCAATAGGAAGGAAGTCTGGTGAGTTAAATTACACAGTTCCTTTGCCATGCTATTCCACTCATACTGAGGAGATGTAGCTCATTAGGTACTAAATGTTTAGTGACTGTCACAATTAATTGGTGGGTATTAATACTCTAAGGGGACAGTAAATCTCATGCTGGACTCAATGTCATCAGCTCTTTGCAGTCAGACAATGCATTAGGAGTTTGAATCTAAAGCACTACAAAAAAAAAAAAAAAAAGAACCCAGAGATTATTCCTTCCCTGTTTGTAAGAGTAAATATTGGTTGATACTTACATTGAGCGTTTCCTCAAGTTACCAAGATTTATATTAAACAGTTTATGTGACTTGATCCTTTAATATTTAACCATAATCCTACAGAATAGATTCTAATATTATCTTCAGTTTTGCATGGGGAAACGTTCATACAGAGACAAGAAGCACCTTGCCCAAGTTCACAGGACAAATAATGATGGATCCTTGGTTTGAATTGGAGTCGATCTCATTCTTAAGCCTGTGATCTTAGTTCCTAAGTAAGGAACTAAGTTTCAGTTTCTTATAATTATCTTCTCATATAATTATAATTATTTTTATTGAAATTTCTTCCATTCTTCAAGTCTGAGCTCAAATGCTGCTTCTTCCATGAAGTTTTCTCTAACCCTCTAGACAGGCCATTTTCTACTTCTCCTTTCTCTGAATTGGTCATATGGAATCAATCACATAGGAAAAGAGGGCCATCAACTAATCTTTATTGAACATGTACTATAGGCCAGGCACTATCACAGACAAAAGTTTATATTGGTCTCATAACTGCCCTGTGAAATAGGCATTAATTTTGCTCTATTCTGTAGTCCTTACCCAAGTTTTAATTGTACATTTGCATGATTAATTTAATTTCCTTTTTCAGTCATAACTCCATAAGAAAGTGACTATATCTCTTTTTTTTGCTCCATTAAATCCCCAGCACTTGACCAATTTAGTAGTCATAGACCTAAACAAATAAATTTGAAAAAAATGAACTGTGTACTTACCTTTCATGGCATATATTTGATATATAAATATAGTCGATTATCATCTGCTAGACTGTAAGTTTCTAGAGACATGTTAACTACCTAATTTATTTTTGGATCCTTTATAATGTTCTGTACTGAGCAGGAACTAAATAAACATTTACTAAATGAATTTTGATTATTGTTCGATTTGTACCATTTGAAATCCTACATTATCCAAGCTTAGCACTTTGGATAACAACTACATTAAAATTTGTGAGCACCATATAAAAACTACAGAGTAAGAAGACCACATAATTCTTATACAGAAGACTGTAACCTAACAGTTATAAGTTTGAAAACCAACAGAAAAGGTAGCTGAAAGATGAAACCCATGTTCCACAATTGGTATTGGTCAGAACAGCTTAGGCCATGCTGCTATCATGAACACCTGGACATCTCAGTGGATTAAAGAAAGGGGTTATTTCTCACTTATACTACATAGACATTGAAGGCTGGCTGAAGGTGTTGTTTTATATAACTCTAATTCCAGGACCCAAACTTCCAAAGAGCATCACTCATTGCCATGACAGAAGAAAGTGAGCAAGTCAAATCATGTGAAGCTCTTAAAGCTTCTACTTGTAAGTATCACATTTCGTTGGCTGTGCCACATTCAATGAGGTGAGAAAATGCCCTGCTATAAAAAACACTGAGGATGATCCATTTAGAACCTAACATACCATCCAGAAAAATATACACCCAAGCAATATATTGTCACTAAAATGATGAAATTACTGATGTCTTTTCTTCAGCTCCCGAGCAGGTGCTCACTGGGCCTCAATGTCCTTATTTGTAAAAGGGGAATAAGATATGGAATTTCATATCAAGGCAAAATCCCTTTGAATGATCGATGTACACTTAAAAAATAAAGGACAGGAAGGTGATGGGTACCCATGGGAGGGGAAAAACGAAAGGAGAGGGTCAAAGAGAGCAAATATGGTGGATGTATTTTGCATGCATGTATGAAAATAGAATAATGAAACCTACTGAAATTGTTCTAGCTAAAAAAGGGGGAGAAGAGGTGAGGGAAAACAATGAAGAGGGTGAATCTAACCAAGATATATTATGAGCACATATGTAAATGTCACAATGTATTCCCCATGTACAACTATTATATATACTAATAAAAAAAGAAATAGAATTTCAGAGTTGCTTTAAAAACTGTCATGATGCATTTTTACCACAAAAGCACCCATCACAGGGCCTGGCATGATTCATTATTAAATATTAGTCTTGTCCAATTATCATCTTTGAAATATAGGAAAAATTGATCCATCCAGATATTAATGAGATAAAACTACCCACTCACCCTCAGCTTGACAATTTTATTTTGTTGATATAAATGATCACCTACCAGCTAAAATAACTTGCTGGACACAACCAACTACACACTTCTCCTACCTACACTACTACTTAAATAATTTGAAAAAGGCTACATACACCATATTCTAAGGAAAAGAAGGTTGGGGAAGGAAGTCAGTTCTAGAAACTGAGAAGGAAGCTGCCAAAACAACTGGAAACTACGTGTCCTTCCTAGGCAGATCCAAATACCTCCATCTAATAGATGGAGCAAGTTATCACATTTCTTCTATCTTCTGCTTTACTTCCTATCTTCACACTCATCCTGAGGGGTCTCTAGCTCTTTTTCTTGTGGTTAAGCATCACGCAAGTGGTATTTGTTTATGATGCACAGCATTCCTGCTCTTCTATTGTCTATGTTCACCCAATGTGTGGTTGATTCCAGGAGCTTTAAAGGGAAAATATCCCCAAATCAAAGATTACTATATTCCCAGTCCTATTCATGTTCCCATATAAATGGTCTCATGAAGAGAAGAGAAGCACATGTTAAAACTGTAATGTTTTTAAATAAATGTATCATGTAAATACCTAACAAAGAGGAAGCTCCCCACTCTTTTCTTCCCTCCCATATTCACTGATAGTCCTCAGAGGTAAGGCTAATTCCAGGACACTGGGCTGTGTTTGCTAGTTAAAGGGGATACTGGGCAATAAGAGATCACTGCTTGTTTGTTCACTCCTGTCTTATCTCCCTTCCATGCTACTAGAATAATAAAATGTGGACTGGCTCCCACATGGAATGAGACCTGGCCTTCTTATCACTTTGTTTTCTTCTCTTCTATCCCTATAGCATAAGTGGTAAATTTGTCCAGAATAAAGCCAATACTGCACTTTGGATTATGAGTGACATAAAACAAGAGGGTATCAACACATTTTCAGAATTAAAACTAGCAACCATACTTTAAATTTGAAAATACTTTTGATCTTCTGTCTCACTCTATCTTCATTTAAGCACGTATTTGTTCACTAGGGCTACCATATCAAAGTACCACAAAGTGGTTGGTCTAAACACGACAAAAATTTATTTTCTTATAGTTCTGGAAACTGATAAGTCCAAGATAAAGGTGTTAGCAAATTTGGTGTCTTATAAGGACCTGTTTCCTGATTAGTAGGTGCTGCCTTCTTATTGTGTCTTCACATACTAGATGGGTCAAGGCAGCTCTCAGAAGCCTCTTTTATAAGGGAAATAATCCTATTCACAAGGGCTCTGCCTCATGACCTAGTCACCTCCCAAATGCCCCACCTTCTAAAATCATCATCTTCAGACTTAGCCCTTAAAAATATGAATGGGGGTCAGCATTTAGACCATAGCAAATGGTTTATAAGTATCTATCTTCCCCTTCCTGAAACTGACATAAGATTAGAGTAGGGGCTAGCCCACTTCTCTGGACACATATACTTCTCCCTCCCGTCACAGGCTTCCCATATAAACTGAAGCTCCTAGATACTTCTAGTGGCACTACTCAACACCAAACAACTACTGAAGAAGAAAATATTCCACCCTCAAAGATAATATTCCTGATCTAGGTGCTAACTTGAAAATACTACTAAACACTCCATTGTTTTCTTTGCATTTTCAGCCTCTTGTTTTTGTACATATAATCTGCTTCTCCCTCATCTCTGAAAGAGAGACAGAGCAATTACTAATTGAAAAAAATGAGAAAATAAGGATCAAAAAGGTCAAGAGGGTTCCACAAATTTGCAACACAGTTTAGAAAATGAACAAAAATCCCAGAATCTCTTTGAAATTGGAGAAAGAATAGAAGTGATAAGATTTCAGAACTGGAAGGAAATTAATATTATTAAGTAGTATAGAAGGGAGAATGGAGGACAAATGATTCCCAAGACACATACTAAAACATGGAACAAATGTCACTGCCCCCACAATCTGTGCCAGTTAATATTTTCACCTTTCCAAGCAACAGAAATATGAAATATGCATAAGCATAGGAAATAACATAATACCTATGCAGTACTTCCAATGAAAAATAAAGCTTCATCATAATCACTGACTCTGAAGTAATTCGGAAGCCATACAATCACCTATTCTGTGGGTTAAAAGCTGCCATCCTTCACAAAATTAGTCTCTACAAAATCAATTTCCAAAACAATCAATAGTAACACACTCAAAAAAAGAATGTCTGAGAAATAATAAAGACCGATAAAACTAATCGCGTCAGAGAAAACTCAAGCATGACCTTTTAAGCAATATCATTTGTTTAGCTGACACTCTAAGATAAATAACTTTTAAATAAATGAACATAGGCCAACAACAATAAAAGGACTGCGTATGAACATAATTTTAACACAGATCCCCAGTTTGACTTTCAAAGTAACCATACCTTCATCTGAAACAACACAGCTTCAATTTAAAGAATTTATCACACAAATGCTGCAATCTTTTGAAATTTCAGTGTCAGGTCCAGAAATCATCAAAGGAAACAGAAAATTAGCAGAAACTAAAAAACTTGTTGATGTAGTAAAAATGCTATGCAATCCACCACCTTGTCAAATTGTATTTCTTTTATTGGCTCTCTGGCATCAGTCTGAAATCTGTCCAAATGCTGTAGCAACAGTTAAATATTTTATTCAGGTGTATGTTTTCATGACTGCCTTTAAAGACATCATTACCCTCTACCCTCCATTTATCTGTCACAGTCTTTTAATATCAAGAGCATGCTTGTTCCCAACATCATGCAATATTTATAAGCTACAGTGTACTCAACGCAGATAACACACTGAAAGTCTGTCATCCCTATGGCCAACCTTCAGTCCCAGAGAAGTAAGCAACTACAACAATGAAAACAATGATAGTAGTACCCCTGAGCAGGTACTGAGTATTTGCTTTGTACGAGGCAGTATCTGTACAACGAACAGCCATACAGGTATTATGACTCCCCATATTTTATACCGAAGAAAATTGAGACTCAGAAAGGTTAGGAAACATCCCTGAGACCTCACAACTGATACACCCCAAGGTTCTTCATAATTTCAGTGCCTTAAACAATGGCATTAACCAATTAACTGCATGGCCTCACCAGTCCTCTTCAATAGTTCACCTTTTCTCAGTGCTTGTTGGTATAATAGATACTGAAGTGCAACAATGAATGACACCTTGTCTTCATCCAATGTGTTGGTGACACTGACATGTTAAACTGAATTATGGCACATGGCAAAAAAGAAAATAAAAATGAGAATGGCTGAAATGCTATGAAACAAATGATGTTATAGCATAAACACAATGAAATGGGAAAAGGTGAAAAAAAACAGCACAGACAAAAGTGAGAAATGTTAGCTAGACTTTATTAAGTATTTATGATATTCTAGATACTTTTCTGAGCTTTTTTTGTATTAATATATTGACTCCTCACCACACCTCTACTTATTTACATATATCAGACACATTAGTTTTCCATGACTATTGTAACAAATTTCCACAAATAGTCCCATCGTTCAGAATTATGAAACAGGTCTCACTGGGCTATAATCAATGTGTTGACAAGGCTCTAACAAATAATCTATTTTTTTGACCTTTCCAGTTTCTAGAAGCTGTCTACATTCCTTGGCCCTTGATCATCTTTATCTTCAAAGTCAGCAATATCAGACCAAGCCTTCCTCATGCCACCACCTCTCTGGATCTGTCTTCCAATTTTTCTTTCACTTTTAAAGACTCTTTTGAATACATTGAGACCACTCATTATCCAGAATACTCTCCCTAATTCACAGTCAGCTGACTGGCAACTTTGATTTTTGTCTCAATTCGCCTTTGGCTTGTAATCTAACATATTCACAGCCTTGGAAGATTGGGATGTAGGCATCTTTGGGGGCCATTACTCTGCCTACTATAGTCTGCCTTTTTCTACTGATTGAAACCTAGGTAATTCTCATATCTGAACTTTCTCTATTGTAACTACCATAATCAAAACTCAGAAGCCAAGTCAATTTGCACAATATGAAATAAATCTGAAGGTTAAATAATAAAATATTAACAATGTTTACTTCTGGGTGGTGGAATTATATGTGCCTTTTGGTTTTTTCTTACTGTGTGTACCATAATTTTTACAACAAACATGAATAGATTTTGTAATTGGAAAACGTTATTAAAAAACAAAATTCAAAATGTGTTGAAGTGAGTGCTAATATTGTGCAGAATAGTAAGGAAGCAACAGGAGTAGCATCATCAACTACACTAAGGTGGGAAGAGAATTAAAAGCCTTCACTGACAGGGAGTTTGCCAGATGGACAAATGGTCAAAGAGTCTGGGAAGCGAATCCAGACCGATAGGGAGTCAAAGGAATAAATGAAAAGCCTAGAGTTAGTTAGTTGTGCATTCTCCTTCCTACAACAAGCATGGATCAGTGGAGGGATGTCAACTCATGACAAGGAATGCAGATTTGATGAAAATCACAAGGGAATCCAAGAAAACTGAAGCACATGGGTAAATCAGAAAACATTCTGACAGATACATATTGAATAGAACCTTTACAATTTACATCGACACTAACTTGGAGCTATGTGGTTGCCTAGTGAGGCCTGGTTTCTTAATTCTAAAATAGCAATAGCTGTTATGAAATCAAATTACCCTGTGTGTGTGAGGAGGACTTAGTGAACTATAAAGAGTCATCATAGACAAGGAAGGAGGAACTTGCACTCAATAAAGCAGCAGATAGACTTGGTCTAGTCAGGTAAAAGTGGAAAGTTGCAGGTAAACCAGGCATGGTGGTACACACATGCAATCCCAGCACTCAAGAGGCTAAGGCAAGAGGATCATGAACTACAAATGAAGACCCTGTCTTGATGAAAGAGAAGAAGAAAGAGAAGGAGAGGGGAGGGAAGGGGGATGGGGAGGGAAGGGGGATGGGAAGGGGAAGGAGGAGAAAGATGGGAGAAGAAGAGGAAGGAGGAGAAGAAGAGAGGGGGAAGGAGAAGAAGAAAGAAAAGAGAAGAGAAGAAGGAAGGGGAAGAGGGAAGGGAAGGGAAAGGAGAATGGAAGGGAAAGGGGGAAGGGAAGAGGAAGGGGGAAGGGAAAGAGAAGGGGGAAGGGAAAGGGAAGGGAAGAAATAAGAAAGTTGTGGGTAGCAGATGAGGATAGATCACTTTTTAATGATATGAGCTAAAGCTCCAAGAAGTTAGTTAACTTGTTTCAAGTCATATAACAACAAATGGTGAATTTGAGCTCTCTGGTTTTAAATTCTATGCTCTTTCTCTGTCTATATTGCCTTATGAAAGAAGAAATGCAAGGCATTGAGAGAGAGACAGAGCACCCATTAGAGCTTAGGTCTACCAATAAGTATAACTGTTTTTTCTGTCCCAGACAGTTTTTAGGTTTTGTTTTGGTTTGGTTTTGTTTCTTAGTAGGTTTGTGTGTGTGTGTGTGTGTGTGTGTGTGTGTGTGTGTGTGTGTGTGTGTGTGTGTATGGTACTGGGTTTGAAAATTCAGTGTTTTGAGCTTGCTAGGCAGGATCTCTACCACTTGAATCACATATCCCTCTCTTTTTGCTTTAGTTATTTTGAGGATAGGGTCTCCCAAAATCATGGGTCAGCCTGTGATCCTCCTATTTACACTCTTCACATAGCTAGGATGACAGGTACATACCACAAAGCCAAGTTATTGGTTGAAATGGGGGTCTCCGTAACTTTTTGTCTGGACTGGCCTTGAACCATGATCCTCCTGATCTGCACCTCCCAAGTAACTGGGATTACAGGCCCTATGTGAGAAATATTTGAAAGCACTTTGTATAGAGCAATTTACTAAATCCCCCAAGTATTATGAAAGGTAAATATCTCCATTTTTATAGATAAGGAAACTGAAGCACCGAAGTGTTAAATAAAATCCAAGATCACATAGGAGTAGAAGCACAAGTCAACATTCAAATCCAGGCAGTATGGCAACAGAATCTGCAGTTTGCAATAACTAAGCTAAGCAGTCACTACATTGCTCATGAGCAGGTGTGCACATATTTCCTGCAGGAATGCCTCTTAAATACTGCCTGTACCTGCATCCATTATAAAGAGTCATGTGCATACAAGTGCTCTCAAAACATTTATTAAGTTCAGAAAATTCCTTGGAATGTGGTATCATCTCAGGGCATAGGAAAGAATGAAGAAATAGTGATTGGGTATGAAAAACCAAGGAGGGTCATGATAAACAAGGTGTCCAGGTTAAGAAACTAGGGAGCTAGCTGGATCCTCCCAGGATGGGAAGGGAACTCTCTTGAAAGATGTTTGGGAGGATTAAAAGAAAACCCAGTAAAAGGAGAAAGAGAGGCTGGGGAAGTCATTTGGTAATCCCACAGAAGATGGTTTCCATAAGACAATATGTTAGCCTAGTGTGTTAGTTAGCTTTCCATTATTGTGACAAAATATCTGAGAAAATCAACTTAAAGCAGGAAAGACTTATTTTGCCTCATAGTTTTGGAAGTTTCCGCCCATGGTCATCATGGTCATTTGGTCCCATTGTTTCTGGGCTGTAGTGAACTAGCACATCCTGATGGGAAACATGTGATGAAGCAAAGCTGCTCACGCCATGGTAGCCAGGAAGGAGAAAGAGAGACAGAAAGGGATGGAAGAGAGAGAGAGAGGCTGGAATACCCCTAGTGACCTACTTCCTTCAATTATGCCCACCTTCTAAATTTTCCACCACCTCCCTATAAAGCCATTGGCTGGCAACCATGCACATAGCCTTTGGAGACATTTCAAAGCCAAGCCATAACACCCATCATTTCTAATTATACAAAAGACAAAAACCACACATGAATAAAATTGAATTGTTAAGAAATAAACTAGGAAAAGCATGGTTCTTCAAATACCTTCTGGGAGAAGAAAAGTTTTCAATGCATATTCCAGAAGAAAAAAGAAAAGCGGAAAAATACCCAGTAATTCAAATGATTAACTTAACGTCCCTTGATCACACAGTAAGGTTTAGTTAATAGCTTTTATACTGCATTTAATTCTCAATTTCAGAAATTTCAATCTTGGAGTTTTTGTTGGAAACCAATGAGTTGAGATTACTGTAGCAATTACCCCCAAATAATGGATTACTGAGTTTGACAAACTTGTAAATAAAAAATGCTTTTCTCTTCATTAGAAGGAATAAGCTGTAGATAAAATAGGGTATTTAGGACAGCATATTGGAAAAGCTGATCACTCCAAATATGATTTGTTATGAAACAGATTTCTATATGCCTATAGAATAATCACACAAATATACTTATGTTAGGACTGGAAATGAGGTTCCAGTAGTAGACTACTTGCCTTACAAGCATGAAGCCCTGAGTTCATAGCCCAGGACTGCCCCCCAAAAATGTGTGTGTGTGTGTATTTTAAAAACAAATAAGCGAGAGCACACAAGGGAGGGGTGAGGATAGGTAAGACACCCAAAAAATTAGCTAGTATTTGTTGCCCTTAACGCAGAGAAACTAAAGCAGATACCTTAAAAGCAATTGAGGCCAATAGGAAAAGGGGACCAGGAACTAGAGAAAAGGTAAGATCAAAAAGAATTAACCTAGAAGGTAACACACATGTACAGGAAATCAATGTGAGTCAACTCCCTGTATAGCTATCCTTATCTCAACCAGCAAAAACCCTTGTTCCTTCCTATTATTGCTTCTATTCTCTCTTCAACAAAATTAGAGATAAGGGCAAAATAGTTTCTGCAGGGTATTGAGGGGGTTAGGGGGAGAGGGAGGGGGTGGAGTGAATGGTAAGGGAGGGGGTGGGGGCAGGGGGGAGAAATGACCCAAGCCTTGTATGCACATATGAATAATAAAACAATAAAAAAAAGAAAAAAGAAAGAAAGAAAAACAAATAAAAAGGAACCATTATTTCCTTCAAAAAACTCCAGCTTGCTAAATTCAACAGTTGACACTGCTACTGCATAGAAGGCCTAACAAAGCTTCACCTGAGAATCTAAAACAACTTGGTTTGCCATCTGAGTTTCCAAGAAAGCAGTGAACTCTCTCTGCACTAATGCCCATTTCCACTGTACCTTCTTTATCAGTAGGAGCCGGAAAAGAGGACCCTTAGAAATTGCCAATCTGGAAATCAAAGATTAAATCCTCCAAGAAGTCATTAACTTTTAAAGAACATCTGAAAGCACAACTCTGATACCCAAGAAGTTGGTGATAGTTCTGCCCATGACTGAATACACAAACCTCTTAAACCTCTACAGCTGTCTCAATGAAATGACATTCATTCTGCCCAAAACTCATTCTTTCATTCAACTCATCAAATTTGTATTCATCTCTTATTGGGTGACTGCCACTGAAGATATGGAATTATAACAGTGGTCAAAAATGGGAATAATTCCTGCCTTTATGGAGTCCATAGAATAGAAGAAAGACAGGCATTCATGGAACAATGACACAGATAAAGGTAAAACAGAAACTGTGATTGTTGTTATGAATTAAAAAAGATATTCCTGGAAAAAAATTTAATCAGAGCTCTGAAAAATAAGTCAGAGGTCACCAGGGGGCTCATGGGATGGCTCAAGTGGTAAGAGATCCTACCTAGCAACCTTGAGGCCCTAAGTTCAAACCCCAGTGCTGTCAAAAAAAAAGAGTTTACCAAGGCAAGACAGAGGTGGAGTGCTAGGTAATAATCTTGCTGGAGGAAGAAAAAAACATGTGCAAAAGCACTGTAGCAAGAAGAACAGCAGTGCAGTTGAGGTGAGGATCTGAGGAGTGCAGAAAGCCTTGGAGGAATGTGGCATAAACTGAGGCTGGAGAGACAGACTTGGTCAAACAATGCCAAGGGAAGGATTTGGATTCTTAGAAATGCAATGGGAAGGCTTTTAAGCAGGAACTACTAGAGAAGGTGTGATGTGAATCAGGTTAACAATTCATGACAGCCTCTTAAATCCATGTGAGGTCATGTCAGGAGAACACTGTGTAGGGAGATCATAGCACAGACTGGTTAAAAGCACCAACTCTCCAGTCAGGCTTCCAGGCTCAAAAGCCCAAGAAAGCCACTGTGTGCCTTTATATAAGTTTTGTAATCTCTTTGCCTCAAGTTTTTCTTCTGTAAAATGGAGATAATACTAAAGTTTCCAAGATTATTAGGGCCAGATGTTTCTTAATATTCAAAATGTTTTGGACTTTTGAAAAGTATAAAATTACACTAAATATTCTGCAATACCCCCAGCAGTACGTCATAACCAAATGCATTAATATGTTTTGAAGCAAAAGGTATGATTGCTAACTTTATGTGAGCTAAATAAAGACAATAAGTAGTCTCATGCCTATTCAGATCAGGCTTTACCATCAAATGAGTTTGCACCAACTTTCAAACTTTATTAATTTTTTTTCAGAATCTTTTAAAATTCAGAATTGCAAGTAAGGGACTGGGGACCTTCCACCTAGTGTTATTGGGAGAAATAAATGGATCATTATTTGTTGGTTCTTTGAATAGGCCTGGCACACAGTAAGTGCACATAGTAAAAACTTTTATGAAATAAGTAAATGTCTTGTATACCAAACTAGCTGGCTGCATGAATTTAGGTATTACTAATCTATAAAATACAAGCAATGTTAGGATGTTATGGTTTGGGTATAAAGTGTTCCTCCAAAAGATCCATGTATTGAAGGCTTGGTCCCAATACAAGCAGTGTTCAGCAGTGGAGCTTTGGGAAGTGATGGAATCATGAGGGCTCTGTCTTCATCAGTGAATTAACCCATCAATGGAATGGATTGAATAGAATATTAGGTGGAACTGTGGGAGGTGGGACCTGTTTGGAGGAAGTAGGTCACTGGTGGCATGCCTTTGAAGGGTGTTTTCTCTCTCTCTTTCTCTCTCTCTCTCCTTCCTGACCATGATGAACTGATCAACTTTATTCCTCCATGCCCTTCCTGCCATGATGCTCTGCCTCACCACATCCCAGAAACAATGGAGTTAATCAACCATAGACTGAAAACATGAGCCAAAAAATTTCCTCCTTTTAAGTTGTTCTGTTAGATATTTTGTCACAGCAACAAAAAAATCTGACTAACACGTAAAATTGGTATTGAGAAAGAGGATTGTTGATATAACTAAACCTGATCTTGTGGTTTTTAGGAGGAATTTAGAAAAATTTGAAGGTATAAGACAAGCCTTACAATGCTATAAGCACAGCTTAATGGGCAATTCTGTTGGGAACTCAGAAGAACAGAATGCTGACAGGAATATGGACAATAAAGACTCTGCTCATGAGGTTTCAGATGGGAATCAGGACTCTATTAGGAACTGGACTGGAGACCGTGTGTGTTACACTGTGGCAAAGCATGTGTCCACATTTTCTCCATACCCTAACACTTTATAGGAGGCTGAGTTCAAAGGTAATGGATTAATTAGTCTGATGGAGGAAGTTTCAAGGCATACTAGCATTCAAGCTGTGCCATGGTTTTTGCTGGCTACTTTTATCTGGGTTTACAGTGAGAATTTGGGAGCAAAAGGAAGAGCAGAAAGGTTTGCAAGACTTGGAATTCTTCCAGAAAATAAGCACATGAAAATTCCATTCTTCTGGAGTAAGTGTGTCTATTGCTACCACCATTGCCTGTGGACATCATATTCTTTAGTCTTTCAATGCAAACTCACAGCACTGACTCACCAGGGAGCTTTCAGGCCTCAGCTTCTTGGACTTAGCAGCTACCAGGTTCTTTAGCTTTCTAGTGTGCAGTCAACTATTGTTGAATTATCCAAGCTCCAATCATGTAACCCTCCATCTCTCTCTGTCTCTCTCTGTCTCTCTCTCTCTCGCTCTTTCTCTCCATTTATTACAGTGGATAAATAGATAGACAGATAGGCAGACAAAGTAGAAAATGAAGTTCTTTTAGTTTTCAAGTTTTATAAAACGAAATATCTTGAGCAATGTTGACTTTACAATGCTTTGTAGAGAAGCTGGCAAGTATACAGAGGACCTTGAATGTACTCCTGATAAGGTAATGATGATGCCATACCAAATTTTACACCCACCTTCCCTTCTCTTCTGTCCCACTGGTCACTTCAGTGACACTCGGACCACATTCTGTATTTACCTCTCCTATAAGCAATCTCACTGACATTATCCTAGACCTCAGCCTGAATAGCCTTCACTTTCCTCATAGCACCATAGGTTCAGTCAGACCCTAAGTTCCATAATCACCAATATGAAAAACCAGGCTCCAACCAAAACTTCTGCCTAGGAAATGGAAGCCAATAACTATTCTTAATGTGACTGCCGTCAAATGTATTGAGAAAAGAGTCAAAGTTAGCACCTAGGAGTTTACCCATATGAACTCCAAAGAGTCAGAAACTTAATTGCTCAGAGCCTTAGTTTCCTTAAGTGCAATATCAGGATAAGAATAATAATAAAACCTGTTCTGCCTTCTCTGTAAAGTTGCTGTGAACATCACACAATGTGCAATATAAGTAAAAGCTATATTACAAAGTGTAGTTTATTGTAATTATCATCTGTTCCCTTATAACCAAAATTCTTGCTGAAAAGAAAAATGTTCTTGTTATGTAGTGTCCTCTAAAAAGGAAACAATCTGCATTTTCAATGCTTTATTAAAGGAAATGAACATTTATTGAGGACTTCCCAGAGGCTAGGCACTATTCTACTTTTCCATGTATTTTATCAATCAGAAAACTTGCTTTGTGTACTACAGCATATACCTTACTCTATTACTAAGTGTTCCTTGGTCTTTGTTTCAAGATAAATACGGTTTTATGAAAATCAAATTCATTTATAATACATGGTTAACTTATAAATGATAGCCCTTTAAATCAGTACAGGGCTTGACATTTTATAAAGCACTTGTGCAGCTGTGGTTGCACTTGATTGTCCCTAAAAGATATAATTATGATGTATATGTTAGAGAAAGAAACAGACGCTGAGATGATGGCATAAGAAGTGAGGTACTCAGGGACTGAACCAGGTCCATAAAATGGATGTTTTTAATCATGGTCTTCTAGAGTCACTACAGTCCTGAGGTGGACTATGCTACAGTCAGAGTTTTAATGAGCAAGTGCTCAATTTCTTTGTTCAGATTGTTTCTTTTTTTTTAAATTTATAAACATTTATTGAAAATTAAAACAAATAAAAGTAGGAGCCTAGGGTAGTCAGCAAAAGGTTCCAAGAAAAGTTAACATTTGCTCTGGACTTGAGGCTTGGGAAGATCTCCTTCTGAGAGATCTTTTTTGCCTAATGTGCACTTTCTTTAACAAGCATCTTCACCTACATAGTTTTTCATGTTGGTTTGGAAAATTGTCGCCTACAGTCTCATATGTTGAAGTTTGAGTCAGTTTTGGCCCATAGGTTTATGGACTTGAGGGGATGCTGATTATATCAAATGGGCTATCCTGGTGTGGCATGCTGACACTGGGGGAGTCCAGTGTAAGGGGGCAGAGGATCAGGGGAAATATGATCTTTCTACTCAGTTTTACTGTGGACCAAAAAACGCTCTAAAAACATAAAAAGTATATAAGTGAAAACACTCATCATTTCCTACTACTATGTCTGAGAAGCAATGTTGTCAAGTGTCCCTCAGGGCCAGGACTTGGGCTTCCAACCTGGGAGCTAAATCCCAACCCACTCTTCAAGTCTCAGTCCCATAGATTGTTTCTTAAAGCTATTTCATTTGGAAGGAAAATAAAACTGCATGAGACACAACAAAAAGTGATGAAAATCATTAAACTGCTGTAATAAATGGAAGCCCAGAGAAAGAAAGACTTTAATAATCACTTGCCACATGGAAATGAAAAGTCAAGGCCTGCACCTTTGTGCAGTTCTCCACCCTCCCCTACAAGCCCTCCCAATAATGCTGATTTATAGTATGTAAAGCTCTAGAGCAGAAACAAAATCAACTCCTGTTTACCTTGTCTCAGCATTTGCTTCCCTATGTTAGAGGTACTGTGGAAAACCACTGTGCACACTTAATAGTTTCTGCCACATTTCAAGATGCTGTTTTTCATTACTTTTTTCTTTTTCCTCTATAATGAGACAAAGAAGCAATTACCTCTCCGTCTGCTCATCACGATACCCATGCTTCACTGGGCTAGAAAGAAGAGAAAATGGGAATGAGCAATCTAAAACCAAAGACCTAGAACCTGTAGAAGACATACAAAGTTTTTAATTCACTGAGATTTGCATGGAAATCTGCAGCTAAATTTTCTACCTTATTCCATTTCTAAGAAAAACTTAATTGCATCTGACTAAGATAAGACCATTTAAAATAACAATAATACTATTAAGGTTCAGGATGCCTAACATATCTGTACCTTACATTTGTATAGTGATTTACACTTAACAAAGCATGTTCCCTACATAATCTCACTTATTTCCTAAAGCAGTGCTAATTCTTTAAGCAATCATTTGAGGTTAGAATTTGAACGGATTTGGAAGGAAAGAAATTATCATTTTAAGTGCCTACCAAGTGCTAGTCATTGTACTGAGTGATTTGCATTTATTATCTCCAATCCTCACATCAGTTAGGATTCCAGCAGAGCTTTAAGTCACTCAACAAGAAGTGTTGAAGTAACTGAGGCTAGCAATAGCACCTAGGAACTCAGAGAGGGTAGCAGATGGCAACAGGAGCCATGGCTTTTCATGGAATAAAGCAGTCAACCCTTGTGATACAATAGGAAGAAACCCAGAGGAATACTCTAAACTCACTGTGTACCTGCCTTTCCCTGCTGTTTGTCCTTCCCCTCCACTGACTGAATACAATTTAACCAGAGACAGGGATCTCATTGAGATGACCCTTCAAGTAAGTTTCTTGGGCACAGAGTAGGGTGGAAAAGGTTGAAAATTGGACCTGGAAGGAAACTGAAGCCATCCAGTACAAGCCATCCCTTCCCCAACACCAAATCCAGTCATCTACTCTTATCTTTAATCCAGTTGAAAAAATGTCAAATCAGGAGGAGATGATATTAATTAAGTCATCTTCCCAAATGAATACTAAAACATGAGTAAGTGCCATCTTTTCATAAATGACTAAAATACAAAAGGGAAGTAGGGATGATAAGTTAACATACACTATAACTGTTACAAATTTCCTCTGTAGCTTCTGTAACTGAGTGTAAGCCTTAACTGATAAGCATAGCAGCCAGCCTCCTTCTACCACTATTCTATACTCCCCTTCACTTTTCCTGCTTATCCAACTGGATGGTGTTTTTTATTGATAAGGTAACCCCAATCTTTACTCCTGTAAGATCTCAGTGCGTAAAGGTTTTGTCTTAATTGGGTAGCAACCCTGATTGTTGCCCACTGACCAGGATTATTGGACAGAGTACTAAGAGGCTCAGAGTGAATCTTTTGGGTCTCAGATATAGTCTTCTTTGTCCCATTGCATAGTACTAATTCCATTTTCCTCTGGTAATCAGGATCAACCACCCCACTGACTACAGTGACTCCTTTCTATATGATGGTTCAGCAACATGAAGAGCTCAAAATATCCAGTAGCTGTTTCAGTTTCCAATTCACTGGAACCATGCCTGTATCTCTTTTGGAAACTTTCTTTCTTTGATCATTAGAATCTCCAGAAGTTCTTCCAATGGGTTATTTGGTGTATTTGTAAGGCAGGCCACTCCTAGTTCCACCCTTGGTTCCTTGACATGGGTATTCTAGCCATAGAGGATGATATCATATTGTGGCCATTAAGGCATATATACCACACTATGAAATGCAACAGTCAAAATTTGTAGAATATTATCTTCCTACAAGCTTCATACCTGAGCTTTTATCAGGTCATTCCACTACTTAGTCACCTTGAGGTAACATAATACATGGTAAGTCCAATAAATTCCAGGGGCATGAGCTAACTATGGCACACCTTTTGCTGGAAGTCTAAAACCTGATTTGGAGATATATTGTAATGGATAAGACATTCTGATGATGGCAAAAGAGCAAGGAAGGTGAATGCATACATGAAATAAGTATCCTATGAGGAAAAATGAAAACCCTTTTCATGAAGAGGTCCAACATAGCAACCCTGTCACCAAGTGGCCAGCTGTTCCCTTTAGGAAATGGTGACATGGAGCTGGGAGTTCAGCATTAACCTCTGCTGTGGGTAGGTTGGCACTTAGCCTTAGAAGGGGGTGTCTAGGTGGTGAGCGCATGAATAATGCCTTTCATGCTCTCATCACTATTTGAATAGTAGACTATTAAGTAAGCACTGGATATTCCCAGAATAGACAGCTACCTGGTTCCTAAGACCCTCATCCTCAGTGGGTGCTCTGTGGGCATTAACATGGAATACAAATATGTGGGCTTCTTTCAAAAAAGTTTATTGATATACTCTGTCCCAGAATCCTGATGTTCTTCAGATGTCCACGCACATTGTCCAAACACAACCTGAACCCAGGAGCAAGGATACTCACTTACATGGTTGTTAGGTTGTTTTTCCAGAGCAAAGGACAAGGTCAAAAATGATAGAGTATAACCAGAAGTCAGAGACATCCAGCTCCCCAGATATTAATGACTCTATTTTTCAGACAGAGAAACTAAGACTGCACAAGGCAAAACAATTTGTCTGGGGTCACACAGCTAGAGAGTCAGGGCTTCTATTCCAAAGCCTATGTTATTCCTTAAACCATTAACAACGCAGAGTGGAAGAGAAAGTCTCTCAGCTTCTAGTCAAGAAGAATTAGGCTCAACTGAGATGCAAACCAATTACCAGCTTAAAACACTTTGTTACATAGATAAGTAAAATCCAAAGTTCCCTCCCGTGGTCATTAAAATTAAATCTTAAAAATTATGATAAGCAAGGGATTCAAAGAGCTTTATTACCTCACTCAGTGTAATGTGTTCTTTTTTTTTTTCCTTTATAATTTTTTTCTTTTATTATTCATATGTGCATACAAGACTTGGTTCATTTCTCCCCCCTGTCCCCACCCCCTCCCTTACCACCCACTCCACCCTCTCCCTCTACCCCCCACCCCCTCAATACCCAACAGAAACTATTTTTCCCTTATTTCTAATTTTGTTGTAGAGAGAGTATAAGCAATAATAGGAAGGAACAGGGGTTTTTGCTGGTTGAGATAAGGATAGCTATACAGGGAGTTGACTCACATTGATTTCCTGTGCATGGGTGTTACCTTCTAGGTTAATTCTTTTTCATCTTTCCTTTTCAGTAGTTCCTGGTCCCCTTTTCCTATTGGCCTCACTTGCTGTTAAGGTATCTGCTTTAGTTTCTCTGCGTTAAGAGCAACAAATGCTAGCTAATTTTTTAGGTGTCTTACCTATCCTCACCCCTTCCTTGTGTACTCTAGCTTTTATCATGTGTTCATAGTCCAATCCCATTGTTGTGTTTGCCCTTTATCTAATGTCCACATATGAGGGAGAACATATGATTTTTAGTCTTTTGGGCGAAGCTAACCTCACTCACAATGATGTTCTCCAATTCCATCCATTTACCAGCGAATGATAACATTTTGTTCTTCTTCATGGCTGCATAAAATTCCACTGTGTATAGATACTACATTTTCTTAATCCATTCGCCAGTGGTGGGGCATCTTCGATGTTTCCATAACTTGACTATTGTGAATAGTGCCACAATAAACATGGGTGTGCAGGTGCCTCTGGAGTAACCTGTGTCACAGTCTTTTGGGTATATCCCCAAGAGTGGTATTGCTGGATCAAATGGTAGATCGATGTCCAGCTTTTTAAGGAGCCTCCAAATTTTTTTCCAGAGTGGTTGTACTAGTTTACATTCCCACCAACAGTGTAAGAGGGTTCCTTTTTCCCCACATCCTCGCCAACACCTGTTGTTGGTGGTGTTGCTGATGATGGCTATTCTAACAGGGGTGAGGTGGAATCTTAGGGTGGTTTTAATTTGCATTTCCTTTATTGCTAGAGATGGTGAGCATTTTTTCATGTGTTTTCTGGCCACTTGAATTTCTTCTTTTAAGAAAGTTCTGTTTAGTTCACTTGCCCATTTCTTTATTGGTTCATTAGTTGTGGGAGAATTTAGTTTTTTAAGTTCCCTATATATTCTGGTTATCAGTCCTTTGTCTGATGTATAGTTGGCAAATATTTTCTCCCACTCTGTGGGTGTTCTCTTCAGTTTAGAGACCATTTCTTTTGATGAACAGAAGCTTTTTAGTTTTATGAGGTCCCATTTATCTATGCTATCTCTTAGTTGCTGTGCTGCTGGGGTTTCATTGAGAAAGTTCTTACCTATACCTACTAACTCCAGAGTATTTCCTACTTTTTCCTGAATCAACTTTAGAGTTTGGGGTCTGATATTAAGGTCCTTGATCAATTTTGAGTTAATCTTGGTATAGGGTGATATACATGGATCTAGTTTCAGTTTTTTGCAGACTGCTAACCAGTTTTCCCAGCAGTTTTTGTTGAAGAGGCTGCTATTTCTCCATTGTATAATTTTAGCTCCTTTGTCAAAGAAAAGTTGGTTATAGTTGTATGGCTTCATATCTGGGTCCTCTATTCTGTTCCACTGGTCTTCATGTCTGTTTTTGTGCCAGTACCATGCTGTTTTTATTGTTATTGCTTTGTAATATAGTTTGAAGTCAGGTACTGTGATACCTCCTGCATTGTTCTTTTGACTGAGTATTGCCTTGGCTATTCGTGGCCTCTTGTGTTTCCATATAAATTTCACAGTAGATTTTTCAATCTCTTTAATGAATGTCATTGGAATTTTGATGGGAATTGCATTAAACATGTAGATTACTTTTGGGAGTATCGACATTTTTACTATGTTGATTCTACCAATCCATGAGCATGGGAGATCTCTCCACTTTCTATAGTCTTCCTCAATCTCTTTCTTCAGAAGTATATAGTTTTCCTTGTAGAGGTCTTTCACATCTTTTGTTAGGTTTACACCTAGGTATTTGATTTTTTTTGAGGCTATTGTAAATGGAATTGTTTTCATACATTCTTTTTCAGTTTGCTCATTGTTAGTGTATAGAAATGCTAATGATTTTTCTATGCTGATTTTATATCCTGCTACCTTGCTGTAGCTATTGATGATGTCTAGAAGCTTCTGAGTAGAGTTTTTTGGGTCTTTAAGGTATAGGATCATGTCATCTGCAAATAGGGATATTTTGACAGTTTCTTTACCTATTTGTGTTCCTTTTATTCCTTCTTCTTGCCTAATTGCTCTGGCTAGGAATTCTAGTACTATGTTGAATAGGAGTGGAGATAGTGGGCATCCTTGTCTGGTTCCTGATTTTAGAGGGAATGGTTTCAGTTTTTCTCTGTTAAGTATAATGCTGGCTGTAGGTTTGTCATATATAGCTTTTATAATGTTGAGGTACTTTCCTTCTATTCCTAGTTTTCTTAGAGCTTTTATCATGAAATGATGTTGGATCTTATCAAAGGCTTTTTCTGCATCTATTGAGATGATCGAGTGGTTTTTGTCTTTGCTTCTGTTAATGTGGTTTATTACATTTATTGATTTTCGTATGTTGAACCACCCCTGAATCCCTGGGATGAAGCCTACTTGTTCATGGTGAATAATCTTTTTGATGTGTTGCTGAATTCGGTTTGCCATTATTTTGTTGAGGATTTTTGCATCAATGTTCATTAAGGAGATTGGCCTATACCTCTCCTTTTTGGAGGTGTCTTTGCCTGGTTTTGGGATAAGTGTAATACTGGCTTCATAAAATGTGTTTGGCAGTTTTCCTTCCCTTTCTATTTCGTGGAACAGTTTAAGGAGGGTTGGTATCAGTTCTTTAAAGGTCTGATAGAATTCAGGAGAGAATCCATCAGGTCCTGGACTTTTCTTTTTGGGGAGATTCTTGATTGCTGCTTCAATTTCATTTTGTGTTTATAGGTCTATTCAGGTGATTAATTTCCTCTTGGTTCAGTGTTGGATGATCATATGTATCTAGAAATCTGTCCATTTCTTTTAGATTTTCAAATTTATTTGAATATAGGTTCTCAAAGTAGTCTCTGATGATTTCCTAGACTTCCATTGTGTTTGTTGTTATCTCCCCTTTTGCATTCCTAATTCTACTAATTTGGGTTTTTTCTCTCCTCATTTTAGTCAGGTTTGCCAGGGGTCTATCGATCTTGTTTATTTTTTCAAAGAACCAACTTTTTGTTTCATTAATTCTTTGTATGGTTTTTTTGGTTTCTACTTCATTGATTTCAGCTCTTATTTTTATTGTTTCTCTCCTTCTATTTGTTTTGGGATTTGCTTGTTCTTGTTTTTCCAGGAGTTTCAGATGTATCATTAGGTCATTCATTTGGGATCTTTCAGTCTTTTTAATATATGCACTCATGGCTATAAACTTTCCTCTCAGGACTGCCTTTGCTGTGTCCCATAGGTTCTGGTAGGTTGTGTTTTCATTTTCATTGACTTCCAGGAACTTTTTAATTTCCTCTTTTATTTCATTGATGATCCATTCTTCATTAAGTAATGAGTTATTTAGTTTCCAGCTGTTTGCATGTTTTTTGTCTTTACTTTTGTTGTTGAGTTCTACTTTTACTGCATTGTGGTCAGATAGTATGCACGGTATTATTTCTATTTTCTTATATTTGCTGAGGCTTGCTTTGTGCCCTAGGATATGATCTATTTTGGAGAAGGTTCCATGGGCTGCTGAGAAGAATGTATATTGTGTAGAGGTTGGATGAAATGTTCTGTAGACATCTACTAGGTCCATTTGATCTATTGCATATTTTAGATCTTGGACTTCTTTATTGATTTTTTGTTTGGATGACCTATCTATTGATGACAATGGGTGTTAAAGTCTCCCACAACCACTGTGTTGGAGTTAATATATGCTTTTAGGTCTTTCAGGGTATGTTTGATGAAATTGGGTGCATTGACATTGGGTGCATACAGATTGATGATTATTATTTCCTTTTGGCCTATTTCCCCTTTTATTAGTATGGAATGTCCTTCTTTATCTCGTTTGATCAATGTAGGTTTGAAGTCTACTTTGTCAGAGATAAGTATTGCTACTCCTGCCTGTTGTTGGGGGCCATTTGCCTGGTAAATCTTCTTCCAGCCTTTCATCCTAAGCATATGCTTATTTCTGTCGGTGAGATGGGTCTCCTGTAAGCAATAAATTGTTGAATCTTCCTTTTTAATCCATTTTGTCAAATAGTGCCCTTTGATGGGTGAATTAAGTCCGTTTACATTAAGCGTTAGTACTGATAGGTATGTGGTGATTCCTGCCATTTAGTTGTCTTAATTGTTTGAAGGTTTGTTTGTGTGTACCTAACTTGATGTTACTCTCTACTGTCTTGCTTTTTCTTTTCCTGTGGTTTGGTGCTGCCTGCCTTTTCATGGTTAAGTTGGGTTTCACTTTCTGTGTGCAGAATCCCTTGCAGAATCTTTTGTAGTGGTGGCTTTGTGGTCACATATTGTTTTAGTTTCTGCTTATCATGGAAGACTTTTATTGCTCCATCTATTTTAAATGATAGCTTTGCTGGGTAGAGTATCCTGGGTTTGAAGTGATTTTCATTCAATGCCCAGAAGACCTCACCCCACGCTCTTCTTGCTTTTAATGTTTCTGTTGAGAAGTCTGCTGTGATTTTGATGGGTTTACCTTTGTATGTTACTTGTTTTTTCTCTCTTACAGCCTTCAATATTCTTTCCTTAGTTTCTGAACTTGTTGTTTTAATGATGATATGTCATGGAGTAGTTCTATTTTGATCTGGTCTGTTTGGTGTCCTGGAGGCCTCTTGCATCTGTATGGGAATATCTTTCTCTAGATTTGGGAAATTTTCCATTATTATTTTGTTGAATAGATTATGCATTCCCTTCGCTTGCACCTCTTCTTTTTCTTTGATGCCCATGATTCTCAAGTTTGGTCTTTTGATGGAGTCAGTGAGTTCTTGCATTTTCTTTTCACAGTTCTTGAGTTGTTTAATGAATAGTTCTTTGGTTTTTCCTTTAATTACCATTTCATCCTCAAATTCTGAGATTCTGTCTTCTTTTTGTTCTATTCTGCTGGATTGGCCTTCCATTTTGTTTTGCAGTTCTGTTTCATTCTTTTTTCTGAGGTTTTCCATATCCTGGCAGTTTCCCTCTTTAATGTTGTCTATTTTTGTCCTGAGTTCATTTATCCATTTATTCATCATGTTCTCTCTTTCACTTTGGTGTTTATACAGTGCTTTTATGGTTTCCTTTATTTCTTCTTTTTGCTTTTTCAAATTCTCTATTTTTGTTGTCTTGGAATTTCTTGAGTGTCTCCTGTATATTTTGGTTGACCCTATCCAGTATCATCTCTATAAAATTCTCATTGAGTACTTGTAGTATGTCTTCTTTTAAATTATTCTTGTGGGCTTCATTGGGTCCTTTGGCATAGTTTATCTTCATTTTGTTGAAGTCTGGATCTGAGTTTCTGTTCTCTTCATTCCCCTCTGGTTCCTGTACTAAATTTTGCTTTGGGGAAACTGGTTTCCATGTTTTTTCTGTCTTCCCGTCATTGTCCTTTGTGTTGTTACTGTCCCTGTACTGTGTGCAATTAAGTATTTTCTAGCTTGTAATAATAACAATGGTAATATTTAGAATGGAAGGGTGAGCTGAGATGGAAAGCAAGAATTTAAAGAAAAGGGGAAAACAAATACACAGACAAGAGGGAGAAAGCAGAACAAAGTTTCAGATAAGAAAGTTTCAAAGGTATAAACAGGGAGCGTTAGTGTACTAATTGACAGTAAGCTGAACAGACATTAGAGAGACAGAGAGAGGACTGAAAATCAAAGATTAAAAAAATAAGAAATAAGTAAATGAAAGAAATATCTATATATAAAAATGAATTAAAATAAAATGGAAAATAGAAAAAAAAAAACCAAAAAAACCTCCAAGTTTATATGCAATGCAGTTTCAGTCTTAATAATTTGGGTGTCCATCTCAGTCTCCAGTCCTGGAGATGGTGCCTCAGATGTTGTTCTGTAGTTGTCTCATCAAAGGGGATGCATAAAGTAGAACAAAACTACACATACACACACACACACACACACACACACACACACACACAAAAGCCCCACCAAGTGTCCCAAGTTCAAATGCAATACAGTTTCAGTAAGTTTTTCCTCTTGCAGGTGTAATTCAGTTGTTCTCTCATCAAAGGTAGGGAGAAAAAGAAAAAAAAAGAGTCTGGAGACTGTGCTGAGAATGGTATCTGCAACTGTGGCTTGCCTGCCTGCTGCTCTCAGCCTGCTGTAGCTGGCGGCGTTATTTATGCAGATCTCTGGGGTGAGCTTAGCACTCACCTGGTCCCACAGGCTTTGTTTGTTCAGAGTTCTCCTGTGTGGGAGCCTCTGCTACAGGCTTTCCCCTTTCCAAGCACTGGGAAAGGTGACACTGCCACTGCGTTGTCAGGCCTGTGTGTTTATTTACAGTTCATGCGGGAGGTGGGTCTTCCCCCCTCTCCTGTGCAGTTTTCCTCCCTCCGCCACTCTCACAAGCTTTCCTGCTCCTGATTACTGGGCGGTGCTGCTGCTCCTGCCGGCCGCCATGTTTTTTTACAGTTCACGTGGGAAGTGGGTCTTCCCTCCTCTCCTGTGGAGTTTTCCTCCTTCTGCCACTCTTACAAGCTTTCCCGCTCCTGGTTGCTGGGCGTGTGGCCCCGCTCCCGCCAGAGGCTCTCCTGCCCACCCGGCTTGTTTATTTACAGTCCTGGGAAGGGTTCCCTTCCCCCAATCTTCAGTGCTCAGGGCGCCCCACCCTCTTTCCAGCATGTCTTAATTGTTCTTATTGCTTATTACTCTTTTTTCCCCGGATGGAGGTCAGTCTGTCCAGGGGGCTATGCTGCTCTGGCCCAGGCTTGTCTGTGGGAGTACCGCGGTACCGCGAAGCTCACCTGGTCCACGTCTTCCCAAGCCGTCTGGGTGCCGGCCACTGGCAGCCCGGGGGCCCTCCTCGTTTCTCCCTGTAATGTGTTCTTAAAGATGGTTTCACCCCTAGTCGTCAGCCCCCATGATCAGTCTCTAGAACAGAGATGTCTAATAGAAATATAACTAGTAATTTTACATTTTCTACTAGCTACATTTTAAAAAGTAAGAAGAAACATGTGAAATTAATTTTAATATTATACTTGAACCCAATTATGTTCAAACCACAGTC
Organism: Castor canadensis; assembly: GCF_047511655.1. Taxonomy (NCBI): domain Eukaryota; kingdom Metazoa; phylum Chordata; class Mammalia; order Rodentia; family Castoridae; genus Castor; species Castor canadensis. The sequence continues at coordinate 135,867,619 of NC_133395.1, forward strand.
ACATGCTGCACAGTGACCTTTTGTTTATTTTTGTAAAAGTGGGTCATTTGATTTTTTTTACTACTTAAAAAATAGTTTTCTGGATGATTGAAGAAATATGAGGATTTTTGGTAGTACTTAGAAACATCACAGTAATGGTGGTTTTCCTGGTAGCCTTTGTAGTTTTCAATAAAACTACAAATTGTTGGAATTAAAGTCTGTCTGGTGCTGAAAACAGACACATGAGAGACAAAGAAAATCTTGACAAGACAATTTATTTTGATCAAAAGAGCACAAACAAGTACTCACTCCAGCTGAGTGGGCACAGGAGCATAAAATGGCCAACAGGGGCTCCTCCTTATATCCCTGACAGTTTTACCCATCCCTTACCTGGGATTTGTCCAGGTCAAAGGTTCACAATCTTACTCGAAGATTGAAAGCTAAAAGGCTTGGGGGAATGGGTGAGGGCACATAATTTGGCAGGCAATTATTGTGGGCAATGAGCTGTACAAGAATCTGGAAGAAAAACAGGAACACTTTAAACAATGCAAGTCACCTAAGATGGTGACCTGAGGAATTTTAAGTAATCTAAGTGGGTGACATATACTTTGATAGGAAAGATCATTTTTCTTACAATTTCCCCCCTCTTTTTATTTAAATTCTTTTCTCAAACTCATTTAGGAGCCATTGGCTCTCATGTTTCTGTGTTTCTAATAGGAACAAATTATTTGGGTAGGGCAGGGGTGATTGCCTGGTGAGGGCTGTCTCAACTGCTATATTAGTCCTCGGACACAAGGAATTATGTAACATCCTACTAAAATTAAAACTCCGGCCCCTACAACCAAAGAGGTTAAGATTGAGGTCATCCAGCCCCTCCATCTCACAAACCATTTCTCCATTAAGTTAGTGAAGGGATCATTTAGACCTGAGTTTTAAGCTAGGGTAGTTAATCCTTGTAGGGCCTTAGTAGTAGTTCCATGAGGGGCTGTGTTATTTGGTATATATGTGCAACACAAAACTCCAATCATTATGCAAGCTCCTCCCTTTTTGGCCAATATCATGTCTAATGCTAGCCTGCTCTCCCAAGCCATCTGGCTAGTTGGTCCCAATTGCTCTGCTATTTCTTCAATAGCATCCCTGGTATAGTTAACAGATGTTGGTTATAATAAATATAATTAGTCTAATTGGCATTTTAATTTATGGTGGACCACTGAAAGAATACTGATTCAAATCCCGTTGCAACTTGATTTCTGGCTTTAAATTCATTTGGCACCCCTCTAGGAACCCCAATGGGATCAATGTAAACATGGGGATCCAAGGAGTCTCTGTGGCTGGCTGCAACGTCTATGCCTATGTCTCTCCTTTTCCTAGGTTTTGTGGCATGTGTTGGGGATCTAAATGCAAGGTGAAAGAGATTGCCAACTGCACCAAAGTACAGGTGCTTGCCCAATTACTTGGGAGAGTCTCAAGTAAAGGTCCTCCACAGTACCACCAGACATCAGCTCTGTCCACCAAGAGTGTGGACTGGTATGTGAAACTGTTGAAGGACCAGCTTTCACTGTATCCCATCAGGTTTTCCACATTTGTCAATCATCCCCTCTGGCTGGTAAGACATGAGGTATAATTGACATTAGGGCAGGTGGTTTAACAGTCCTTGAGGGCTGACCCTCAGGACATCTGACCTCTGGGAACAGTAGTGATAATGTCCGGCAGGATTCATTACCCCAAGCTGTGATATCCTGAAACACAGTCAACATGCAATACATTCCATCTGGATCTGAGGACCATCCTAATGGAAACGGGACCACCTGAGACTCTAGCCTCCCAGTAGTAACAATCGCACTTATTTAATGTGTGGACAGAATACTTTATCCATTCCATCCAAGCATTTGTATCCTGTACCTTTTTTCAATAGATACTTGTCTTAAGTCCTTAACTTCTATTACGGTTACCTGAGTTCAACTGTTTATAAACATGGAGGTTACGTTGGAGCGGAGGTAGAACTAGGTGTCCCCTGAGAGGGTTTGAGAGCTAGACAGAGCTCAAAGGCACTTAAAAGGTCTGTTCCTGAGACATCCGCCCCCAGCCCATGTTTACAAAATATGGATGGTTCTTTTGTCATATTCCAAGAGCTTTCTATGACCAATCTAAGTGGGTTACACTGTTTATCTTTGCAAGAAGGAGAGGGGTATATCTGAAACAGCTGTAATTTTGACTGTAGTCTGTTAAAAAAAAACTGTTGATTGTTCTGGATGGTGGAAATTGGAGTCTTACCAGTGCCTCGGGGTCTGGTCCAGCCCTTAGGATTGTTATAAAAGGGAGAAGTGTATCCTTGTAGCTGGAGTTGGATGTTAGTTCTCCACAAGGAAGGATCTGGCATGTATTGAATTCAACAGTTAAGGGAAAAGTACTCTGATTTACATTAATAATAAACATACCATTTCCCAAATGAAAAAGAAAGAATAATTTGACTATAGTCTTTTTAAGGTTACTCTGGTGTCACCTGGATGTGAGAGCACGGTCCATTGTTCCTTCTGGTCAGGTTGGATTTGCCTTCTTTACCCATGTGTGATGAGTCCTCCCCCTCTCTGTAGTCCATATGGCTGTTTCCATGATCAGCAGGACCAGGAAGGGTCCTTCCCAAGCTGGCTTAAATGTATTTTGTTTCCAGGTTGGTGTGGGTGAATGTGAAAGTCAAGTGGAGGAGCCTGTGCTAACAATCCCTTTTTCCTAAGAGAAAGTAAGGTAGAGGACAATCCAAGTATATAATTTTTGAGAAAATATTACTGATTGTTTCAAAGGCAGGCACATCAGTAACAGAGCTAAGGTAAGGAAGCCCATTAAGCATTTCATAAGGGGACAGGCCAATATCCTTCAGAGGGGCCATCCTAATCCTGAGTAGTGCTATGGGAAGGCATTTAATCCAAGGTAGTCTGGTCTCTAAAACTAATTTAGTGAGCTGATTTTTAAGAGTCTGATTTATTCTTTCAACCCTCCCAAGAAAGGTGGATGCCAGAGAGCATGGTATTCCCATTTGACCTCTAGAGCCTTCATAAGTCCCTTAAGGACGTTGGTGGTGAAGTGACTCCCATTGTCTGAGTCTATATTTTCTACAACTCCAAACCTTTTGTTCTAGTAATGCCCTAATTACATTTGTAGCAGTGGCCCCTGGGAGAGGGATGGCCTCAACTCAGTGAGTGAAATGGTCTACAATAACCAGGAGGTATTTAAGATTACCTATTTTGGGCATCTCAGTGTAATCTACCTAAATGTTTTGGAAGGTCACAACCTGGAATTTCTACCTCCAGATGGTTTCTGTCTCAGGGCTTGCTTGTTCATTTTTTGACAAATGAGACACCATTCTGATACTTGTTTGACTAGTATATAGGTCCCTATATACCCATGGGCTTGCAAAACTGCATCACACATGGCATGGGGTCCCCAGTGGCTTCCCTGATGGAGATAGGTAAGGAGTTCTCTCATTAGGGGCTTTGAGATCATTCCTCTCTCATCAGGGAGAACCCATTTTCCCTGTTCAGTCCTGATTGCCCCAAGTTTTTTGGGGTTTTTTGTTTTTTGGGTTTTTTTAGCTGTTCTTTCTCAGGAGGGGTAAAGATAGGGGTAACAGGAGGAGCAGGAAGGTGCAGAATAAGACAGAAGACCGAGACCTTGGGGGTGAGAGCAGCCTGTTTCACTGTCTCATCTGTGAAAGAATTTTTCCCTCAATTACCTTTGAGGATCCATCCACAAAGAAATGGAACCCAGCCTGGAAAGGAGTTTCCCCAAGGTCTGGTCTTACTTTCATTTGGTATTCAATAATATCTAAACATTTATGTTCAGGGGCTTCTCCCTCCTGCTTCCCTGCCAAGAAAGCAGCTGGATGTAGGGCCTCATCAGTAGTTAAAGTCAGATCATCCTTTTCTAGCATGATAGCCTCCTACTTTAGGATCCTGGAATCTGTCAGCCATCTACCCACCTTTTGGTTTAAGAACATTCTAACATTATGGGGAGTGCTAATAACTAGATTTCCCCAAAGGTGATTTTTCTACTTTCTTTGGTTAGAAGGGCTATAGCTGCTACTGCCTGAAAGCACTCAAGCCAATCTTGGGTGATGGGGTCCAGGAACTTATGCAAGAATGCCATAGGTTGACATTGACACCCCCCCCCATGTTTTGAGTTAGCACCCCAAGGGCAACCCCCTTGTTTACATTTACAAAGAGGTGAAAAGGCTGTTCAGTCTCAGCAAATTGTAACTTATTCTTCAAAATACAAGGTCCCCATCTTCCCAGAAAATTTATAAAACTAATGGTTGTGTTAGTCACCTCTACCCCTGCTTATCCCCTGACAGAAGTAAATCTTCCACATATTGGAGGAGGCACATTTGGAGTCTAACTTGAACTTTTCTAACTGGAAGGGGGAGGTGGAGAAGTGGGGAAGCAAGAGCCTTGGGGGAGGGGGTAGTGCAGGGGCCAGCTCTGGCACTGAGCCAGAGGAGCAGCAGAGTTATAAGAGGGGGAAGGGAGGAGAGTAAATCCCAGTTAGAAGGAGTTTCTTTTTCTTTTCTTCAAGTGGAAACAGGACTATGGGACTCTGTCTCCAACACAGGGCATATTCCATCTCCTCTTGAGTGACTGGGCTCTTGTCGTTCACATGTTGAATTAACAGTTGGCAGACCCAGTCCTCATCACACTCAAATTTTGATCAAAAAACCAAAGGCTTTAAGATAGGTTCTTGAGTACAGGTAAAACAACAGTATTTGACCATTCTTTGTTTGTTTGTTTGTTTGTTTTTCCCTTTAGTATAGGGACTATCATCCCAATATCTTAACATCTTTTCTAGGGGGCTTTCAGAGAGTATTTTATCCTGGACCTTTATTTTTTTGGCCTCCCTCTTCACTGCCTTTATTTTCCTTTCTTGTCAACTGTGCTCTGTCAGGAGCTCAACCCCCATTTTGCCTTGGAGGTTTCCTGCACTCTGATTCTCTTTCACGATCTTCAACCACATCCCTCATGGGAGCTTGAGGCACCTCTTGGTAGCCGGTGGGTCAGTATAAGCTCCTGACCTAAGTTAGATTCAAGAATCTAATTCCACCTTAAACAGTATGAGGTTACCTTGGAACTGCAGATCAGATCTCCATTTTCCCTTAGTGTCACCTGATGCATCTCATTCGCACATCACACAGACTCCAATATACTGATCACCAAGACATTACTTAGTCATCCCCATGACATTACTTGGTCATCCCCATGACATTTCTTGTCTTGGTTTGTGCACAAAACTTACATGGACACCACTTGTCCCTGTCTTCAAGCTCTTTAACCCACATTTTCAAATTCTGGAGTCCAAGTTCTTTCACAGATCTGGAAAGTTGTAGCCCAACCTCAGGGCTACTGCAACCAGGTGGCAGGACACATCTCCCTGGGGAAGGGCCTGGGCCCCCCTTCCTGGATGGAATACAAAATCCCAGACTGAGCCTCCAAATTGTTGGAATTAAAGACCCTCTGGTGCCAAAAAACAGACACACGAGAGAAAGAGAAAATCTTGACAAGGCAATTTCTTTTGATCAAAAGGGTGCAAGCATGTGAAGAATTGAAGGACAGACTGCAGGAGGTCCCAAAAGGCGAAAAAGTGGTAAAGAAGACACTTCTCCTCCCTAGGAAATGCCTGATTGCATCTGAAAGGCATCTCCACCATCAGGCAATGCAAATAGGCTATAAAAACCCACTCCCCACCCTGGCCCATGGGATCACCAGTTTCCGGGTCCCCCTGCATTTTCCAATATGCAGTCTTTTTCTTCTTTCTCCAACTAAATTCTCTACAAATAAAATTTTTCCAACCTCTGCTGTTAGAGTCTGTCTGTGCTTTCATTCTCAGAGCAGGCTCAAGAACCCTGAGCACCTGAAATTCCTGAGCATGTCATCTGTGCATCATATTTGGCGATGCACAAAGGGACCAGCTGTCACCTGAGGTCGGTATAGGTTGTGCCAAACTCGGAAAGACTGCCTAGGAATGTGACCATGAGTGTCCAGCACTCCAGTGGAGTCTGTTTTCCAGGAAAGACCCCCAACCACAGCCTAGCTATGGTGGAACTCTCAGGTCAATCTTTTCTCCCTCTCTGTCTGTCTTGTTAAGGAGGGTTTCTTCCTTGGGAAACAGAGGAAAAGGTTGGACCCCACTACAGCTGTACGGCAGGCAATCTGAGGAAACTCAGAGGCCAGGCAGGGGTTTACTGCACTGCCAATGCTAGGTGGGTGGAACTCGACTTCAGTGCACCAAGGCTTTTTCTTTTTTCCTCTCCTTAAACACTAACACTCTCTTTCAAGATCTGACCAGCTTAAGGGGAGGTCCAAAAACAGCCGGTGGAAAGGAAAGTTTGTCTTCAAGCCAAAAAAGATGTTCTGGCCGGGGCACTCCCTGGCATCACCCAAAGGCTGGAGACACAACTTCCTGACCTGCCCTGAGGCCCCAAAGGTGGCTAAGTCTTGGACCCCTCCAACCATGTCCAAAGCAAACAGACAATCAGATCTCTCATGCTTCCTTCATGGTTTCCGTGGCCTGAGAGTGGAGGTCACCTCTTGCTTCCAGTGCTCCAGTACTGCCTTTGGGCAGGATCGACCTGGACAGCAGGGATGATCAATAATCTCTCATGTGTTGAGCCTGGAAACTCTCTTTTTCCCCAACCCTCAGCCTCTCTTTCCCCTTTCCCAAGCAGTTCAGTATGAGTGTCCCCCACCCCACATTTGCTCTAAATAGCAGTGAGCTTCTTTCTTCAGGGAGTTTGGGAAAAATCCCTACAGGCATCATAAAGTGCTAGTCTCCAATTTAGGCTTAACTGTCTTTGTCAAGCATCAGATTAACTGGTTAAACAGGTTCTGCAGCCTGCCCTCAGGGAAAGGAAAAAAAAAAAAAAACAGTTAAAATGCAAAAACCTCAGGTCTCCATTTTTGCCCCTTAACAGAGCAAAAGCCTCCAGATGCTCACTCTCTCTCCTTTCATAGAAAGCATATATACCTCACAGGATATATAGGGTAACAAAACTCTACTTCATCAAGAGTCTCCATCCATGCCTCTAAAGAGGTCCTCCTTCTGGCCATGAAAGCCTTCTTGGTTACTTTGATAGAGTTATTTTTTAATTACAAGCGTTCAGCTGATAGGAAACCTCTGTTAAGGTGACCAATTTTCCCTTGTTTCCCTTTTTAGATGGGAAGTCAAGCCTCAAGGATCCAGGAAGGACATCCCCCCCCTTGTCTGCTTATTAAAACACTGGAAAGATCTTGATCCAGAAAGTCTTCAGCAAAAGTGACTCAAGTTTTACTGCACCCAAGCTTGGCCACAGTATCCTCTGGGGAATGAGGAAAGATGGCCAGAAGGAGGGAGCATTAATTATAATACCATTCTTCAATTAGATATGTTCTGTAAAAAGGAGGGAAAGTGGACCAAAGTTCCATATGTTCAATTGTTCTTTTTCCTAAGAGACTACCCAGAATGGCTAAACAAATGCAGGCTAGATACCCAGGCCATGGTAACCCTTTGCAAAAAGTCCCCAAACTCCTTTGAACCAAAAAACCCATCTAATGCTCCATCAGCTCCCCCTCTCTCCCCTTACCCAGCTACCTCACACTAGACACTGTCCAACAGGACTCTACCCTCTCCAGTTAATTCCTGGAGGGGATGGAGCTCATGTTCCTTTTAGAGTGAGTGAACTTAAAGAAATAAAAAAGGATTTAGGAAATTACACAGAAAACCCAGATCACTACATCCAGGCATTTAGAGAAGTCAGCCAAAACTTTTAACTGAGCTGGAAAGATGTAATGCTATTGCTATCTCAGACCCTCACTTCTCTGGAGAAACAGCAGGTTCTAGATCAGGTAGTCACAGCTGTAGACAATTATCACTTAGATAAAAGTGGCTCTACAGGCCTGTCTCCTACTGGGCCCTCACAGGAGGAGGAGGGGGAGGAAGAAGAAAGACAAAGACACTGGATACCTAGAAGGGATCCTCAATTACTAATTCCAACAGGAGATCAGGCAGTGCCTAGGTATGACCCTAAGTGGGACCCTGAAAATGACAAGGATGAACGGACTCATAACCATTTCATCCACTGCATTCTTGAGGGTCTAAGGAGAGCCAAGGTAAATTACTCCCAAGTCACAGCTGTACAGCAAGGACCCTTAGAAACTCCAGTAGCTTTCCTACAGAGACTTAAGGATGCTTTACAAAAGCATACCAACATTATACCAGAGTCGCAGGAAGAGGAAATCATCCTAAAAGATAAATTTCTAACACAGCAACAGATATCCGTAAAAAGCTTCAGAAATTGGTGGCTGAAGGGAGCAGAGATCTGGACCAACTGGTCCGTGTAGCCACATCTGTATACTATAACAGGGACTTAGAAAAAGAAAGGAAGGACCTGGAAAGGGAAAAGAGAAAGGATAAGCAGCAGGAGGCTCTGATCACAGTGCTCAGAGAGGCTCCCCTGGGGCAAAGTCCAAACTCGAGGACATGCTTTCAATGTGGACAGGCAGGCCATTTTAGGATGGAGTGCCCCCGGAGAAAGCTACCTCTGGGACCCTGCTCCATTTGTCGGGGAAAACATTGGAAGGCACACTGTCCCCAGTTCTCAGGGGAACCGAGGTCAGAGCCTCCCACCCAATGACGGGTCCCTGGGCCTCTCATCCAGGCTCTGTAACCATTGTAAAAGCAGAAGAGCCCCAAATTAAGCACAAGGTCAGCCTCCTTATCAATACTGGAGCCAACATCTCAGCTATTCCTTTCTCTCCCAGACCCAGGTCCTCCAAGAAAATTACTGTTCGAGGCATATCAGGCCACCCTCTAGAGCATTATTTCACTTAGACTTTAGCCTGCTCCTGGGGAGATTTACATATCTGTCACACTTTTTAATTGTCCCAGAAACCTCTACTCCTCTACTAGGGCAAGACCTTCTATTCAAATTGGGGATACAGCTACTTTTACCCCTAGGAGAGTACTTTTGCTTGCCCCTAATAGAGGAACAAGTAGACCCCACAGTGTGGATGGATGGACACACTGTGGGACAGGCGCAAACAGCTGCCCCAGTCCTAATTCATCTCAAGGACCCCTCCTGGCTTCCCCATCAAAAACAATATCCTTTAAAGTCAGAAGTTAAGGAGGGGCTAATTCCCATAATTAAAGACTTAAAGAGACAGGGATTGCTAATAGAATGCTCCAGCCCATAAAATACTCCTATTTTCAGTGTCAGGAAGGGACCTAACAAATGGAGGCTAGTCCAGGATCTCTGCCTGATTAACAAAGCAGTAGTGCCTCTCCACCCTGTACTTCCAAATCCCTATATGCTTTTAGCCCAAATACCTCTAGGTACTACTTACTACTCTGTCCTGGATTTAAAAGATGCCTTCTTTTGCATTCCCTTACACCCTAAAAGTCAACCTATCTTTGCCTTTGAGGACCCCACAAGAAAGTCTGGACAGGTCACTTGGACTGTCCTCCCCCAGGGATTCAGAGACAGCCCCCACCTCTTTGGGTTAGCTCTAACCCAAGACTTGGCAGAATGGCAATATCCACAAGCTACTCTGCTACAACATGTAGATGACCTCCTGCTCTGTGGACCAAAAAAGCCTGTCATTTCACGAGCCACTGAGTCCTTACTAAACTTCTTAGCAGATAGAGGTTATAAAATCTCTAAAGAAAAAGCCCAATTGTGTCAGTCTAGGGTTACATATTTAGGTCTTGTCCTGGAGAAAGAAATGAGGTCTCTAGGAGAAGATAGAATCCATCCAATCCTGATGTTTCCTCTATGTAAAACTCTAAAGCAATTGAGGGCCTTTTTGGGGGGTCACAGGATACTGTAGAATTTGGATCTTGAGATATGCAGACCTAGCCAGGCCTTTATATCAAATCCTTAAGGAAGCACAGAAGGATACCCAGCCCTTTATTGAATGGGATGACAAGTCAGAAAGTGCATTCCACAGGTTAAATAAGGCTCTTATGACAGCTCCCACCCTGGGTCTCCCAGTACAAGACAAGTTTCAATTATATGTTTATGAAAAGGGAGGACTGGCCTTGGGCATGGTGACTCAGCTCCAGGGCATCACTCCCCAGCCAGTAGGCTACTTAAGCGAAGAGTTAGATCAGGTAGCCAAGGGATGGCCAGGATGCCTTAGAGCAATGGCCGCAGTAAGCCTTCTAGTGCTTGAAGCTCAGAAACTTATCCTAAACCACTCCCTCATGGTTTATACACCACATGACCTATGGGGGAATTTTAAACTCAAAAGGAGAACTTTGGCTATCTGACAGCCATCTACTTAAATATCAGACCCAGCTTCTGGGAAGGACAGAAATAACTTTAAGGACCTGTCAGAGCCTAAATCCTGCATCCCTTCTACCAGAGGCAGAGGGAAATCCTAAGCATTCGTGTGAGGAGGTACTTATGGAAAATTATGCTGCCCGACCTGACTTAACTGATCGGTGCTTAAAAAACCCAGATCTAGAATTATACACTGATGGCAGTTCCTTTGTCAAGAATGGTGTCAGACATGCAGGGTTTGCAGTTGTGACAGAATTTGGCACCCTCAAATCAGGTCCTCTTCCTCCTAATACAAGTGCTCAATTGGCAGAATTAATGGCCCTCTAACAGAAGCCCTAAGACTGTCAACAGAACAGAGAGTAAACATCTATACAGATTCTAAGTATGCCTTCTGTTAGGGTACCTTTGAGGCTTGCAGCCCACTCAGCCTGAAACCGGCCATGGCTAACATGACCCAAGCCACCACTTACTGGAACTAAGGGAGGTGGGGCAGTTTCTGGGAACAGGGACTGTTTCTGGTTAATCTTGCTAAAACGGTATGTGAGTCAATGAGTTGAGACACCTGGTGTTTACCAAATTTCTGATAAATAATCTTCAAGTAATCTTGCCCCACCACCAGGATGTGGGAGATATCAGAAATATGTGACCCCAGGGACCATAAAAATTGCTGTGTAACCATGACTAATGTCTAAAAAAATATAAAAGCAGCCTGAATTTTGTATTCGGGGTCCGTGTTGAAACCCACTGCATCGGGCGGATACCCGGACCCCAGCTGGCTGGAAATAAACCTCGCTTTGTGGCTTACATTATGGTGAGTGTCTTTTTGTTCCTCTGAGGGGTGGTCAACTTTGGACCCCAACATCTGGAGGTTCCACTGAGATCTCAGCCCCTCCCTGAGAGGAACAAATGGCCTCCGATACCGAGGTTTAATTGGGAAAGACCGTGGAAGGAGGATTGGCCACCTCCATTTGGAGGGACTTAGAGTCCCCGTCTGAATTTCGTTGAGAATTCTCATTGAGTGGAAGGAAGGGGTTATAGCCCTGGAGGTTTCACTATTGGAAGTCGTGGGAGACATCCCCGACGGTCAAGAGCTGCGCCAGTGTCCTCAGTGGACGCCTATTGGGCGGCCTTTGGGTAAGGATCCAGAGTCTGGTGTGAATGGAATTGCGCCTGTGAGAGTAGTCTGGTTGACCGGCCGGTACTTGTGTATGTTAGAGAGTCCTGTGCGAATTTGTTTGTCTGCTGGAATTGTCTCTTTTGTTCTTTGCTGTCTCCTCTGTCCATCTCTCCTGATCATCATGGGACAGGCTCAGGTAACTCCTAAGACCCTTCTTCTGAGTCATTTTTCAGAAATCTGCGCTAAGGGACACAATTATGGCGTGAAAATTAAGAAAGGTAAGTTTGACACCCTTTGCTCAGCGGAATGGCCAACCTTTAATGTAGACTGGCCTCCTCAAGGTACCTTCTCCTTGGACACGATTAAGAAGGTCCGAGATGTCATTAATAGACCCGGTCTTCATGGCCACCCTGATCAATATCCCTACGTCCTTATGTGGCAGACTTTAGTAGAAGACCCCCCTTCCTGGCTGTGGCCATTTATCCATGGAGCACCTACAGACTGGCCCGCAATACTGGCCGTGTCGGGGAACACCCCCACTCCCGTTAATTCCCCTAAGAAGCCTATTCTGCAGGAAGACCCAACTTTCCATCCATCCTTGATAGACTTAGATTGTGAAGTAAATCCCCCGCCATATGCCGCTGCTGCACCACTCCAGCCAGAGGCAGATGGCTCCTCTGAGCCTCCCCACTCATCGGCCTCCCCGTCTGCACCCCCTGCCCCGGTCTCCGGACCGGCGAGGGGACTCAGGCCCCGTAGGCAGCGAGAAGAAACCCCAGAGGAGGAGCCCTCCTCCACTTCCACCGGGCCCCCCATCCTCCCAGTGCGGGCCCTGGGTGGTGCTGGTCCCAATGGGGGATGCACCTATCAGTATTGGCCTTTTTCAAGTAGTGACCTGTACAACTGGAAAGCCCAGAATCCTCCTTTTTCTGAGGACCCTAGAGGCCTGACTGATCTGTTCGAGTCCATTTTTGCATACTCACAGTCCCACATGGGATGACTCTCAGCAGCTCCTTCGGACCCTATTCACCACCGAGGAATGGGAGCACATTCTCACTGAAGCCAGAAAGAATGTCCCCGGCGACAATGGGTGACCAACCACCCTGCCAAACCTGATTGATGATCGTTTTCCTTTAAACAGACCTGACTGGGACTATGGGACTGCAGAAGGTAGGGAGCGTCTCCGGGTCTACCACCAGACTCTTATGGCAGGCCTCCAGGCAGCAGCCCACTGCCCTACCAATTTTGCTAAGGTAAAGGCAATAATGCAGGAGGAAAATGAAAGCCCGGCCGTGTTCCTTGAGCATCTTTATGATGCATACAGACAGTATACCCCCCTAGACCCACTAGCGGAGGTGAATCAGTCAGCTGTGATAATGTCCTTCATAAATCAGGCTGCCCCTGATATTAGGAAGAAACTATATAAGCAAGAAGGGCTTGGGGAGATGACAACCCGGGATCTGATGAAAGTAGCTGAAAGGGTTTTTAACACCTGAGAAACCCCGGAAGAACTAGAGGATAGAATCAGGAAGGAGAATCAGGAACTACAAGAAAGGATTCGGAAGGAGGACAGGGAACACCAGAGTAAGGAAAACAAGAAACAGCAAAAAGAGATGGCTAGGATATTGCTAGCAGGAGTCCAGGGTCTGGCCGGACCGAGTTCTGGACGGGCCGGCCCCACACGTCCCGGAAAAGATCGACCCAGGCTAGACCAGGGACAATGTGCCTATTGTAAGGAATATGGACACTGGAAGAAGGAATGTCCCAAACTCCAGGGTCGCCTGGGACCAAATAGCAGCCCTAATAATGACACCCGACTCCTGTTAGCTGGAATGGACAGTGACTAGAGGGCACGTGACTCGGACCCCCTCCCCGAGTCTTGGGTAACCATATATGTGGAGGGGAAGCCCGTGAGATGCATGGTGGACACAGGGGCCCAATATTCAGTCCTTAAACCTACTGAGCCACTGTCCCAGAGAATTAGCCTTGTGCAGGGAGCCACCAGATCCAAGGCATATCAATGGACTAGCAAACGTCAGGTGGATTTGGGCCGACATCAGGTGACCCATTCCTTTCTGGTCATTCCTGAGTGCCCTGCCCCCCTTCTGGGACGCGATCTGCTAACTAAGTTGAGGGCTCACATTCACTTTGAGCCGGATGGTATCAAAGTGACACATGGACAAGGACAGCCCCTCCAAGTCTTGACCATGTCTCTCGAGGATGAACATCGCTTGTTCTCCTTGCAGGACCCTCCCCCGAAACCTATTGAGTGGTCCCCTGAAATGGCTTATTGGATTCAAACCTACCCCCAGGCTTGGGCAGAAATAGCAGGTGTGGGGCTGGCGGAACATTGAGCCCCGGTAATAGTAGAGATCAAGGCTTTGGCTCAGCCCATCGGAGTCCATCAGTATCCCATGTCTTCCGAGGCACGGAGGGGCATTGCCCCTCACATAAACCATCTCCTGGAGGCTGGAATATTATGGCCCTGCTGTTCTGCTTGGAACACTCCACTCCTCCCCGTTAAGAAACCCGGGGGAAAAGACTATAGGCCAGTCCAAGATTTAAGGGAAGTAAACAGGAGGGTTGAGGACATCCACCCCACAGTCCCCAACCCCTATACCTTGCTGAGCCATTTGACCCCTTCCCATGTTTGGTATACCACTTTGGACTTGAAAGATGTTTTTTTTAGCATAGCCCTGGCACCCAATAGTCAACACATTTTTGCCTTTGAATGGCATGATGAAAATACGGGAACCCCCGGACAGTTAACATGGACTAGACTTCCACAAGGTTTCAAAAACTCCCCTACTCTATTCAATGAGGCTCTTAATCAGGATCTGGACTCATATCGCCAGAGCCACAGTTCCGTCACACTTTTGCAGTATGTAGATGACTTGCTTCTCGCAGCTGCATCAGAAGCTGAGTGCTGGCAAGCCACTGGAGACCTCCTCCAGGAGCTGGGGAAGTTGGGCTATTGGGCCAGTGCAAAGAAGGCTCAAATTTGTAGACAAACAGTCACCTACCTGGGGTATGTGAGGGAACCAGATGGTTAACAAATGCTATGAAAGAAACTATTCTCAGACTCCCCATCCCCACCTCAGCTCGAGAAGTCCACGAGTTCCTGGGGACGGCAGGCTACTGCCAGCTGTGGATATTGGGGTATGCTGAACTGGCAAAACCCTTATACGAGGCAACTAAGGACAAGGCCCCTTGGGCCTGGGGGCCAGATCAACAAAAGGCCTTTGAGGAGCTCAAGACTGCCCTCTTGAGAGCCCCGGCCCTGGCGCTGCCAGACCCTCTAAAGCCCTTCATCCTCTTTGTAGATGAAAGAAGGGGGATAGCAAAAGGGGTACTAATGCAGTGCCTAGGGCCCTGGAAGCGGCCAGTTGCTTATCTATCCAAAAGGTTAGACCCAGTTGCAGCAAGCTGGCCCCCATGCCTGCGGATCATAGTGGCAGTTGCCCTAATGGTAAAGGACGCAGATAAGCTCACTTTTGGGCAACCTCTGAAGGTGGTAACCCCCCATGCAGTAGAGGGAGTCCTAAAGCACCCTCCAGGTAGATGGATGACCAACGTCCAACTGACTCATTACCAAGGGCTCTTGCTGGATCCTCACCAAATCCTCTTCTCCGACCCAGTTTCTCTAAATCTGGCCACCTTGCTGCCAAATCCGGACCTGGAAGCCCCTCTACATGACTGTCAGGAGATTATAGCTGAAATCACCCAAGTGCGCCCCGATCTCCAGGACTCAACCCTACCCAACAGTGAGCTGGTATGGTATACAGATGGGAGTAGTTTCATCTCGGATGGGGTGCATAAGGCGGGCGCAGCAGTGGTGGACCAAGGTGGGAACATAATTTGGAGTGCCCCGCTGCCCCCGGGGACCTCAGCCCAGAAGGCCGAACTGATCACGCTGGCAGAGGCACTCGAGCGGGCTTAGGGAAAACGAGTGACTGTTTATACCGACAGCCGTTATGCTTTCGGCACCGTCCATGTACATGGCGCCATCTACTGGGAAAGGGGTTTCATTACAGCGGAAGGAAAGGAGATACGTAACCTCCCAGAGATCCAGAGACTACTGACTGCAGTGCAGAAGCCCCAAGCTGTGGCGGTAGTACATGTTCCTGGTCACCAATCTGCCCAGACTCCAGAAGCTACGGGGAACCAGCATGCGGACATAGCGGCCCAAAATGCTGCTTTGGCCTCCACGACCCTAGCGCTGACCTTACCCATGCCCGAGCTTCCACGCTTGCCACCACGACCCAAGTACACCCTGGAAGACAAACAGTGGATCCAAGATCACCAATGCCCAGAGCCCAATCAGCAAGGCTGGTATCATGATATCGAAGGGCGGCTGACCCTTCCTGAAAAGTTAGGACTGTTTCTCCTCTCCAATTTACATTGAGCCAACCATTTAGGCAAGAAGAAACTACTCACCCTCCTCGAGTTGGCCCGCCTCTGGTTCCCGCATCAAACAGCCCAGATTCAAAAGATTGTGGACCAATGTGTTGGGTGCCAGGCTATGAAACCCAGCAAAAGGGGACTCCTACATACAGGTACACGGGTACGGGGGAGGGCGCCAGGACGGAGCTGGGAAGTGGATTTCACTGAGGTGAAGCCGGGAAGGTATGGGTATAGGTATTTGTTGGTTCTGATAGACACCTTCTCAGGCTGGGTGGAGGCTTTTCCTACAAAACAAGAGACTGCTCAGGTTGTAGCTAAGGTTTTGCTGGAGGAAATCATACCCAGATATGGCATCCCCGAAACTCTAGGCTCTGATAACGGTCCGGCTTTCATCAGTAATGTCCTACAAGGGCTGGCCCGGGCAGTGGGGACTAATTGGAAACTGCATTGTGAATATAACCCCCAGAGCTCAGGGCAGGTAGAAAGAATGAATCGGACCCTAAAGGAGACCTTATCTAAATTAGCCATCGAGACTGGCAGAGACTGGGTGGCCCTCCTACCCTATGCCATCTTCCGGGTTCGAAATTCACCATATGTACATGGATTGACACCTTTTGAAATTCTATACGGGGCTTTGCCCCCCATTATTGTTCGAACCCTACCGGACCAAGACCCCAGTACGGCCCCAAATTACTTGGCCAGCTTAAAAGCCCAACAGGAGGTCCAACGTGAAATCTGGCCCATAGTGCGCGCCTTGTATGAGACAAAGGACACATCGAACCCGGAACATGGCATCGTCCCAGGGGATTGGGGATGGGTAAAGAGGCACAGAGCCCACACTCTGGAAGAAAGATGGAAAGGCCCTTACCTGGTCATTCTGGTTACCCCCACTGCTCTTAAGGTTGACGGCATTGGGCCTTGGGTCCATCACTCCCACATGCATCAAGCCAATCATCAGGAACAGAAAGAGGCTAGAGAGTGGACAGCATGGCGGCACCCAGATAACCCATTGAAGCTGAAGTTTTTGCGATCCTGGGGACATGCAGAGTCTTCAGGAGCAGCCACGGATGGGTTGGCTGGTCGCTCTGATCTTGCTCAATGCCCAGAGCAGGAGCCTCGCAGAAACCAACCCTCACCAGCCCTATAAGCAAACCTGGATACTCACCGATGGGGAGACTCATACAACCCTTAATGAAACTACTCGCACTGCCCCCATAGGAACTTGGTGGCCGGAGCTTCAATTCTGCTTCAGAGACATCAATCCTGCCTACAAGTCTACTGCCCCAGAGTCAGCCCGACGTTATGGTTTTTATGCTTGCCCCGGCCACAAAAAGAACAAGGACTGTGGGGGGATACAATACTCCTTCTGTAAGTCATGGGCATGTGTCACATCCAACGATGGTGAATGGAAGTGGGGGATATCAAAACTGGACCTAGTCAAATTTGCCTTTGTAAACGGGGTACCCTGGGGGTGCAGAATTCCATCACCCACCCATGAATGCCAGCCCACAGATACAGATAGAATCAAGGTCACCTTCACTGACAGTGGCAAAGAGGACACCCCCGGGTGGATACAAGGTAAGGTGTGGGGACTTGTGTTTTATAGATATGGTGGACATTCTGGTTCCACCATAGTAATCAGATTAAAAGTTGAGCCCATGGGGCCACCATCCAAAATGGTAGGCCCCAACAAAGTACTTAAGCCGCCCTATGTACAGCCACCTCTCCGACCTCGCACAAACCCAGTCCCTACCCAGCCTCACACAAAGGCTAGTATTAAAACTCCAGGACCATTAGGCACCGGCCCTCCCTTGGTGAAGCCCAGTCTCATGACTGGGTCCACAGACCCCCTCTGGAATCTGGTAAATGCTGCATTCCTAACATTGAACCACACCAACCCTAATATGACTACCTCCTGCTGGCTGTGCTATGATGTGAGGCCCCCATTCTATGAGGCAATAGGGCTAAATGTCACCTATGATATCTCGACTAGTGAAAATCCCACCCAGTGTTCCTGGGGAGACCATAAGAGAGGTCTGACCATACAACAAGTGAGCAGCCAAGGAACCTTAGGGAAGGTGCCAGTGGGAAAACAGGACCTATGTGCTGTTGTAAAAAACAACCCCACCTGGGGCTATGGTATTAAGTGGGTAATTACAAAAGGCAATGGATGGTGGATATGCTCACAGTCCGGGCTCACCCCTTGCCTATCAACTAATGTGTTTAATGGCTCTAAAGAATTCTGTGTTCTAGTGGCTGTGCTGCCCTGCATCATCTATCATTCTGAGGAGAGACTATATTCATAGTGGAATACAGGAACAGGTGAGAGAAAGAAGAGAGAGCCTATTTCTGCATTAACGATTGCTACCCTACTTAGCCTAGGGGTGGCTGGGGCAGGAACTGGCATAGGCTCCCTGGCTACTCAACATAAAGGGATGTCCTTGCTGCGCGAGGCCATAGACAAGGATATAGAGAGGACAGAAGCCTCCATTAGTCACCTAGAAAAATCCCTTACCTCTCTGAGGTAGTGCTTCAGAACTGACGGGGCCTAGACTTATTGTTCCTTCAGCAGGGGGAAATATGTGCCACCTTAGGGGAGGAATGTTGTTTTTATGCTGACCATTCAGGGGTAGTTAGGGAGTCTATGTCTAAAGTGAGAGGAAGACTGGCAAAAAGGAAATGGGAAAGGGAAGCCCAAGAAAATTGGTTCGAAGCTTGGTTCAATAGGTCCTCCTGGTTCACTACCTTGGTCTCTACCCTGGTGGGCCCCCTGGTCATACTACTGCTTATCTTAACTTTCGGTCCTTGTATTCTGAATAAGCTAGTGACCTTCGTGAAAGATCAAGTTAGTACAGTCCAACTAATGGTCCTGAGGCAGCAATACAAACAATTACCTAGCCCTGAGGATGTTTATGCTCATTGCCCAGATGAGCATGATTCCTCATTATGAACAACTAAAGGGGGGAATGTTAGGGTACAAATGTTAGGGTACCTTTGAGGCTTGCAGCCCACTCAGCCTGAAACTGGCCATGGCTAACATGACCCAAGCCACCACTTACTGGAACTAAGGGAGGTGGGACGGTTTCTGGGAACAGGGACTGTTTCTGGTTAATCTTGCTAGAAAGGTATGTGAGTCAATGAGTTGAGACACCTGGTGTTTACCAAATTCCTGATAAATAATCTTCAAGTAATCTTGCCCCACCACCAAGATGTGGGTGATATCAGAAATATGTGACCCCAGGGACCATAAAAATTGCTGTGTGACTGTGACTAATGTCTAAAAAAATATAAAAGCAGCCTGAATTTTGTATTCGGGGTCCGTGTTGAAACCCACTGCATCAGGTGGATACCCGGACCCCAGCTGGCTGGAAATAAACCTCGCTTTGTGGCTTACATTATCGTGAGTGTCTTTTTGTTCCTCTGAGGGGTGGTCAACTTTGGACCCCAACACCTTCCTGATCCTGCATGCTCATGCAGCCATTTGGAAGAAAAGAGAAATGCTAACTACAATAGGAACAGCTTCCCATAGAAATAAGAGAGGTTACTTTAATAGTTTTAGGGAGAACAGCATTAGTTGCAGCCCTTGCTGGAATCAGCTATGGGGTAATTGCCAATCATGTAACTAAAAAAAACCTAACCAAAGTGGTAGAGGACACCTCAGACCAGGTAGGCCTTGCTATTAAGGACATGCAAAGGTCTTTGTTGTCCCTTGCCTGTATGGTAATGGACCACCGCCTGGCCCTAGATTTTCTTTTGGCCAAACAAGGAGGGGGGTATGTGCCATCACCAATACCTCCTGTTGCACATATATAAACACTTCAGGCATTGTAGAGGAACATGCAGATTACATTCTCCAACAGGCTAAGTGGCTCTGGGAGCAATCTCTTGAAACTCAGGTTTCTACACAGGTGTGGGACCAAATAAAATCCTGGCTTCCCTCCAGGACTTGGTTCCTACCCTTTCTGGGGCCTATAGTTGCCATTATTCTCTTGCTTGTGTTTGGGCCTTGCATTTTAAACTTACTTGTCAAGTTTGTTTCTTCTCACCTAGAATCCATCAAACTACAAATGCCTCTGGTGGAGATGAAAACAACCTACTATTGCAGTCCCCTTGACAACCTCTCTCATGGTCAGCCCTGACGCTGCGGGGCCCCTTCATCACCCCCTGTCAGCAGGAAGCAGTTACTGAACAGACTTCGCCGTCCCATCCCTAACAGCAGTTAGGGTGACCATTGAGACGGGGGAATGAAGGACTGAAGGACAGACTGTAGGAGGTCCCAAAAGGCGAAAAAGTGGTCAAGGAGACACTTCTCCTCCCTAGGAAATGCCTGTTTGCATCTGAAAAGGCATCTCCA